>NC_044572.1:49730000-50381910 GCF_901933205.1 Camarhynchus parvulus
AAAATAAAACAAGTTAGGGGCACCAAAGCAGCGTCTCTTTCGTGGGAATGTAGTTGTCAGCTAGCTTTGGTCTTCCTTCTTAAACTGAAGACATTATTACCTTTCCTGATTTATCAGAAAATCAAAAGTGGTGGGGTCTGGGTTGGTTTGGTTTTGGCTTGGTTTGTTTTGTATTTTTTGTTTGTTTGTTTATTTTTTGGTTTTTGGTTTTTTTTTATTTTTATTTTTTGGTTTTTTTTTTACTTTTTTTTTTGTTAGTTTGTTTATTTTGGTTTGGTTTTGGTTGGTATTTTTTAGGGGGAGTTGGTTTTTTTGTTTCTTTTTTTTTTTTTAAGTCCTGCAGAGTTCTTTCTGGCTGCATAGACCTACTGAGCCTGAAGGGAGGCAGGAAAAAAAAAAAAAAGCATGTCACTGTAGAATATTAGTTCAAATGCAATGCAAGGGATGCACACAAAATTTGGAATGACTCCTGAGATTATTTGCTACCTCTCGTTTTTGTCAAATACTTTGGTAATGCTGCAAATATGTTTGGTTAGGGATTTGTTTATTCAACTCAGTCTGTTTGCACATGTTTTACATCAGTAATATTCTTCAAACAAGTTCCTAATTCGACAACAAGTTTTTGGACTTTATCACAGTTGGAATCCACTTCACTTGCTGCTACTTCAAAATCTGTGTAGGTTTTTTATGGAATTCATTTTCCTCAAAAGGTTGCAAGATTGGGCCACTCTCAGCTGCCTTCCAGTGCTTTTTTGCCATTGTTACAGTGGGTCCAGCCAGTAAATACATTTGGAAGTTACTTTTTTTTCTCCTGAAGAGGAATTGTGTATTTCCCCTGAGTTTTCATACTCCTTTTTTCATGTGTATTGTTTTACAACAAGACCCTACTTATCTTCACAGACACATCTTTTACCTATTGCAGAGATTCACAAGGGATGAAATTCTTGAATCTAATAATCATGGAAAAACCCCAAAATATTTCTAAACCCTGGCAGAAAATGGGAACCTTAAATCATTCCACAGGATTGTTCTGGGTGTTTCATCTTTGTCCTCCTTCCAGCCACATTCCCTGGGCCTCAAATTTGGTGTTATTTTATCACACTAATTAGATACCAAACAGTGTGAGCTGGGCTTCAGGGATAAATTTTGTGGTATGTGTCATCTTCTATATCATCTTTTTGAATGTACGTTTGAAAATGTGGGCTGGAGCCTTAATATGTGTTCCAGAAGAGGCAATCTAGAGTGGAGTGTAATAAGACAGGTTTTTTTTTGGTAAGAGCTCAAGAGGATTTCTTTATGTGGCTTGTGTTAATTTGCTTGCTGTGAACAACTGCTCTTCTGACTGGCCCTGTTGAATGCTGACTTCTCTCTTGTGACCCACTCTCTCTGTGTTTAGCTGCATCTTTGGAGGCTTAACACACTGCCAAAATATTTGACATGTTAAGTCAGAGGGTAAATGTTGCTACAGGAACCTTTGGGAGTACTTCTGTAAGGTTACTTTTAATTAATTTTTACCAACTGAAAGGAAGGTGACAAAGATTCTACAGTGAGCCTTACATTCAGTGTGCTACACAGCACCTAAAAATTGAATGTTAGTGACAGGGGTACAGGCATTCACCAAAATAATCTCATTTGACTCTTCAATACACACTGCAAACAACATTCCTAGGAGTGTTTGAGGAATACAAGACACATGATTCCATGAGCATCTTCACATCATCCTTACATCTGCCAATATAAGGAATGAGAGGTGTCTCCTTCCACTGTGTAGGAAGGGAGAAGTAACTTACATTAGTGAAAGCATTTTCCTCAATGAAAGTAGATGCTTGAGAAGAAATGCTTGATGAATATTGCTGATTTTAGCAAACAATAGTATAGCTGGTGTCTCAGAAAGGAATTTTGTTAATCAGGATACTCATTCAAAGTACTGAGAAGTAAAACTTCCTCGATTTCCATACAGCTCTCATCTATCTTAGGAGAATAAAGGAGTCAAATGACTCCACTGAGGACTTATTCTGGATTTTTCCAAGTGAACTAATCTAGCAACAGGGTTGCACTGGGTGCAGATAAGGTCCCAAAATCATTATTACCATTATTATTACCTTATAATTCCTAAGTAAAACGTGATTTGGTTTGTGGGTGGGGTTTTTTTGGTTGGTTGGTTGGTTTTTGTTTGTTTTTTTCCTGAATGTCCCTGGATTCATAAAGTTTTAAAAGTAGCCAAGAAGCAATAGCAAAACAAGTGTTTGGTGGTACAAATTTCCCACTGATGGCTGAGCTTCCTGATCGAAATCAACTAAATGTTACAGCATGGCACGAATTTTCTTTAAAATAACTTCTTTTTGTTCTCTCTAACATAAGCTCTCTAATTCACTGCAGACTTGCACATGTCCACTGAAGACAAAGAGATTTACTGAATAACTTAATTTTTGCTAGTGTGTGCTGCTTCTGCCTCCTTCCCAGGAGATTTGGTAAGACCATAGCCCTACAGAATCATCAGAAGCCATATGTAGCAGCAGAACAACTGCTCTGCTCTTCTGCTTTTGCTTTGTGTCTATAAATGCAGTAGCAAATGGCAGGATATTTCAGAGATTGAAGGGACATGATGAGTCATGGGGGCAGGGAGTCTTTGTTATTTCACCTAAGGGAAAAACCTATTAATTGGCATTTATATAATTAGAAATTTGATTACTACCTTTCAAGCTTTTTCAGACATAGGGAAAAATTATTTCCTAATTTCTCTCTTCCTATTTTAAAGGTACAGCATAATTTAGCAAGGTGACTAAACTAAATGTTGCAATTTACTAAGAGTATTAAATGGAGCAACAAGTTTTTCCACCTCTACAGGCAAGAGATCACAAGCAAAATATTTAAAGGCTTGTGATGTTCATGATTAATAGCTACTTGAAAATTATCTTCTCAAGGATTAAACCTCATTTTATTTGCTTCTGTCCAGACAACTTTAGGAAATGTCACCTGAAAATTGATTTCTATCAATTTCAAATAGGAAAATGATTTTGCTCTTTATTTTTTTCTGACAGCCCTGGCCAAGTCCACTCAGAAATTTTTATTGCAGTTTAAACTGCCTACCAAGAAGTCTCTTGATAGTCTCTGTACTTTATCTTTCTAATCCAACTTGTTCTTCCAAAGCTAAATTGATATTGCAATTTCCTAATTTATTATGTCATGTCATCTTATTCAGGAACCTACAGATGCTGAAATCTTAATGCAGTGGTAATGTTATGCCCTGTATAAACCGGTACATCAATTACATTTGCCATTTGGAACATCTCAGCTAAATTGCTTTGAGTGGGCCTGATCAGAGAATAAGACACTGTTGTGGTGAGAATAGGAATTTAAATACAAAAATATAAATGACTGGCAGGGATGCTGATAAAATCACGTTTCAAAATATCTCTGTTTCAGATAATAAAGATTTCGGGCTGTCATTGAGAAGCGCTTAGTATATAATGGTTTTAACTTAATGTTTCAAATAATTTTCACTGTTAGTACTTGGCACTCGGCTTTCAAGTAAAAAAAATGGATGCCTCTTTGCATTCTTTATTTATTCATTTATCTGCTGTTTTATTTACAGTGCATTATTTACAGTGCATTTATTTACAGTTCTTATTAAAGTTGCCACCTTTTACTATACAGGCAGTTCATGACCATATGAAAACCACTCAATGGTTTATGGCAAAGCATTGCTTCATCAAATCTCATTTAGCAACAGTGTCAACTGAAGCCAGCAAAAGATTTAAATATTGGCAGTACTGTGAGCATGCAGCTTTCCTTTCAGTTTTGAAAGTATTGTGCATGAGTCTAATCCTGAATCAAGGCCCAGTGATGTTTCCTCTATGCTGGTTACAGATATTTTCCTGAAAAGGCTTTGGCATGTTGAGTATTTGTGCCACAAGTGGGAACCAGTCCTCCTCTTGCTGTTTTCACAGCATCCCTCCCCAGAACCATGTTGTTAGAAAAGACTGAGGCTTAGAGACACGAGAAAATTAGGATAATTCATTCCTTAGGAGGCAGATGTGGAGTCCCTCCTAAATTTTGTGTGCAAAATCTCTGCAAAATCATTGGGTCCCAATGATTTCCTGAGTGGCTGTAAAGTAAACAAAACAAAAATAACTGTTATTTCTCCTTTCCTCTTATCTCACCCTTTCCTCTTATCGAAACCTTTAAGTTTAATGTTGACATCAAAAATAAGACATCCTGTATTCTAGAAACCTAAATAATAGCTACTTTCTACACTTCAAGAATGTACTGTGGAATATGAAAGCAGTTTATTTTGACAGACTGCACTAGCAAGGAAGAATTCAAATTTTGAAAGATACTAATGTGTTTTTGTATCTGGGGAAAATAATAACCAGTACATTACCCTTAAAACAGCAGCTTCATTTAAAAAGTTTTTCTTCTAAGGAGTCAGTCAAGGCTAATTAATGAGGAAATTTAACATTTGTTGAAGGTCCCTGAGAAAGATAAAGTTTTGTGATCCTCGAGAATGTACTTTAGTAAAGCATTGAATAGCATTGGGCAAGCACAAACACACACATGACTGCATATATGCAAGCACAAGTAATGTTTGTGATGCCACAACACGCAGGAATGACCTAAGGAGGCCTCACTTGGATTCAGTTTACTTTTGCAGTAATGTAGACTGTTATACAAGGTTGACCCAGAGATTCTTATTCTGGTCTTCCTTCCAGACTTTCTTTCCTTGTATTGTAAATTGTTTTTTTCCAGATAAGTTACATTAAATAGAATGTGAAATTGAAGTTCCTTCTGAGTTTCAGGATTGTGATTTCTGCTGTCTTGCACCACTGCTGCAAAGGGGGAAAAAAGCCAAAACTTTGAGATATTTGATATGTATTAGACTTCTAACCACAAATAATTTTCCTTTATGTGTTTGCATTTCATTTCCCCCCTACCTAGCAAATGCTACCTGACACTCAACTGCTGTGAGGACCACCAGGTTAAGTAAATAAATATACTCACCTCATTCTAGGGACAGTTGGAAGTTTTCATTAATTTTACATAGTGGTCGCTGAATCTTTCCAATTTCTGGAGCACAATGTCAGGAATTCTTACACTCTCACAGTTTGAGGAATTTTTCAGCTAAAAATTACTGGAAAAGGACCAAAATGTGTCTAAGAAAACAAAGATATTGACAACAAAATTTTTCTCAGAGATCTGCAGAGAACACTTATCTGGTATGATAACTCATAACCTGGGCAAACAATCTAGAGACCAGTTCCTACAGAAGCAGGCAAGAATCTCTAATCAATAAAAAGATTTTTTTTCCAAGCCTCAGTTTTTTGTTGTATTAAAAAAAAAAAGTTATCTTTTGTGCAAGACAATCACCCACAGAAATGCCAGGTCAGTGTCATACCCGTGATTCTTCTTTGGTCACAAAGCCAGATTTATCATCTCTATTTTTAGGTAGTCTCCTTTATTGACTATTATGGGCCAAGTACCTAGCATGATGGGAGGATTTACTTCTGCCAAAAAAACCCATAAACACCTGGAAATTCAATGCTCCTTACACCATACTAGAACTATTATTCATTTTTTGTTGCAGAGGCAAACGTGGTATCACATAGTGAGTTTTTGGGTTCTGTCAGCATCACAGTAGGTAGTGAAAATTGACTTTGGCAGCACAGAATTTGCCTAAAAATCAATTTTAAGAGACTACAATCTCAGTATAACTACAGATGGACAAACATGAGCGGCAGCTGCCAACCTGCTCTTTGAAAAGACCAGTCGAGGTTAGCAGTGGGGTGGAACATAGAAAGGTTAGTTTATCTAACAGTAATAATTTCTGTGTACCCACTACCATCGGACCAGCCGGTGTCAAGGCTGTACAGGGGTTTATATAACTCTCTCAAATTCCTGCTCTTCTCTGGTTATGATGGTTCCTACAAATTACCATGGACAAAGAAGATGATTGACAGAGAGCATATACTTTGTGTCCTGGGCACCGCTAAACCGCGTCTCCGCATTTTTCTGGCAGTTCAGAGAGCAGAAATAGTTCTTGGCTCACAACAAATTTGCATGATGGGAAATATAAGCAAATGATGAGTTGTAAACTCTCCTGTCTGTGCTGCGGGAACATCGCAGGGTTGGGCGATACCGAGAGAGAGATTTAGTTATCGAACTAAAAAGAATCCAGGCTGCTTTGAAACTGCTGCTGAGAGATGGATTTTGTGGGGCTCGTTCTACTTTGGGAGTTCTTCCGCGTGTGGTTAAGGGAAAAAGCCGCCCCGCGAGCCTGCTGGTGAAATGCAGCAGATGGCAGCAATGCACAAAGGAAACGTGGCCCTCGGCTTATCTCAGGATTACTCTGAGCACACAGATGTCACCCTCCTCACACCGACTGCCTGGCCCTACAGCTGCCAAAGGTCTCCATTGCGCTGGTCTGGCTTTCAGCTCGCTCCAGTCTATTTGTCAGCAAGTGTTCTAAAACAAGAATCAGACGGGAAGACTCAAAGCTGAATGCCTTTTCATGTTCAAAAGAACATCACCAAGAATTGTCATTATAAATAAATAACCTGAAAAGAAAAAGCACTGATATTAAGACACACCTACTCGGAAAAAGAATGCTATCTCAACTTCATTTTAGTAATATTTTTAAAGCACCTGGGCCAGCAATTAAAAGGGTGAAGCAGATAAATTCAATTTTATGGCTTTTAAAAAGCAGAACTTCATGGATTCATGCCTATTTGAAAAAGACCAGTACAGCTCTCTTCAATATTGTTAGTTACAGAATTTCATCACATATTTCCTGCAAAAAAAAGTATAATAATTTTCAGCAAAATAGGGCAAGTCTTTCAGAGAAACAGTGAGTATTAATGACATGTGTTGGGGAGATTATGAAATAATTTTTAGAAATATTTGACTAAAATGAAGGGAGAAAAAGAAATTCTCCTTTTGATGCCACTCAGAAGACCTTCAGCAGGGAGGTGTCTGAAGGCATTCCCACTCCCAGTTTCCATGCTGTCCCTGCCCATTCTGTATTCTGTCAGATTAAGAACTCTGGGCTCCGCCTCACAGTTTGCACTGGAGCGGTTCAAGACCCAGCTTTATGTTACAGGCAGGTTTAGAAGAACTAACTGAATGGTGCTGCATCTGCTTTTCAGCCACTGCTGAACCTGAGATCAGTGATGGTCTGTGTTTAAATGTTGGGGCCTGTGACCTGTGACAAGGGGGCTGTGGCCACCCTGGTGGTTTGGCTGTGGAGGGGAGAGAGCCAGCACTGCCAGAGGTGATGAGCTGCAAGGTGGCTTGGACATGAGTTGTCAGGAATCGTGAATTATAGGCTTATGTGTGCTCAGATTTCAGCCACTCTGTAGCTGCCTTTCCAACTGCCTGTGATTTACACCCTGGCAAATCTCACATCACCACTATGACCTCATTGCACAGGGAGGCATTTGCCTTCAGCACAGCGGTGCCCAAAATTCCCCATGGAGGGGTCCCTGTGGCCAGTCCTAGAAATCACCCCATCACCAATCTGTCTCCAAAAAAAGCACAAGCGTGCCTTTGAAATCAGGAGTTAGGAAGGAAAGGGGTTAACTGTACGTACTGCAGTTTTCTGACCTCTTTGGCTGCATGATTTTATCTGTGTTAAGGATGGAAACAAACTGTTGTGAGTTGGCAAAGCCCAGGCTGCACCTAATGCAGAGTACTGAAGCTCCCTTGCTTCTCCCCAATGCATCTGACCTTGATTTTAACCAAGAGATCAAGAAATGAGCTTTAAAAAAATAGGCAGATGAGATTCACTGTTAATCGCAGCTCTCAATAAAAAGCACCCATGAGGAGTTAATTTTCTCTCCCTACCTCTCTTCAGTGTTCCTGTGGCCCAGCTGCAGGGTTTGCTTTGACTTTCCTCTCTTGGGAATGCCATCAGCTACACAGTTTGAGTAAAGCGCCTTAACACCTGGTCCTGAAATCAGTTTTGGTCATTGTCTTTCTTGAAAAGATATTTTATTTTTTAAGGAACACTGATTCATCTTTCTCTTTTATCAGTGGTCAGGAAAGTAAATGAATAGAAAACAAATTAACAGTAAATAAATACTTCGTTTCTTTTTCTTTTTAAAATGACATCCAGAAATTTTTGGCTCAGCCAGCCAACTCCACTGCAAAATAGATTAACTAATTAAAATCACTAGATGATAGCACTCATCTCCTGCAACCCAGAGGTGACTAAGATATGCTAACGGGAACTATTCTGCTGGTAAACCTTATGAGTATAGAGCCATTTTTGTTGGGTCTATCAAAGCTAGTAAGGGCAATACTCACAATTAAGTTTAAGCAAAAATACTTGGATGAAGAGAAGCTGATCTGGAATAGTCTTGCAGAATTCAATGCCTTTCAGAAGGGAACCAAGCAGAGCCCAGTCCCAGAAATTCCAACACAGAAAATCATGTGTCTTTTCTGTCTGTCTGGCATCAGCTCAACTCACTGACAGTTCAGCTCATTGAGGAGTGTGGACACTTTCCTTTTCACAATGAAATCAAAAATTGTTCTTAAAATGAGTCTTACTTCTAATGTATCTACATATTGGTTGCAACTCATCAGAAAAGCAATTTCTGGAACAAACTAGTCAATGAAAATGAAAGTAATTATTTCGTGACTCTAACAATAACCTGGAGGCCAGCCTGTTGGCATCCCATCTAATTACTTCATATAGCTTCTTTTATTCTTAGGAGGTTATTTGCTTAAAAATTTCACTGTAATGTTATTCACACTTAGAGAGAAGCAAAACTCTAATTTCTGCCACTATTGTGATGGGTGTAAAGCAATACTACTGACTGTGAAATAAATTAATTGAAATTATGTACAACCCTGTCTTGTTCAGAGCTGTATTCAGAATGAATATCTAAGCATTTATGTAAAATCATCTGCAGGCTTCACAGTAACTAAAACAGCAGCTCTTTAGCCTTTTCAAGAAAGACGTTACTATACCATGTGTATCAAACAAACACAGAGAAGATATGAAGATTACTTACATAACCTCAGCTATCTTGGATATGTCCTTAACATAAAATTTAATCTTCCCATTTTTCCTAGCCAGCGAGGCATAGAGAGTGTGATCTGCTGCTGCTGAGCAGAATGCTGAGGTACATCTGTGTTAAGAGAAAATGCTCTGCCCATATCTTCAGGATTTTAATTTCAAGTTATGCATGTCACTTAACATTAGTGTCCTTTTATGGCCTATTTGTTATTTTTATGAGGATTATTACACTATGTTTTCTCAAAACCCCAAAACAATTATATTCAAAGAGGAGTCTGAGGCAAATTCATAATCTAAAGGCTCTCAATAAAAAAAAAATCTTAATTTAAACTTTCTTTCAAATATGGTAAAGCAGAAATGATCTGCCAGTGATAAGCCATACTGCAGTGTAGCTTGTCTGGGTCATTCAGTGTGTAAAAAATAAGGCAGTGCTCAATTTCCTCTGCAGATGAATGCAGAGATATTAGAAAGGATAATTATAAGACATGGTGACTCAAAGAGGGAGAATATGTTTTCTTAAATACAGCAAAATACCAAAAGGATAATAAAAACTCCCAAACCATGAAACAACAAATGTCAAATAAAAAAAATGGGGATCCTAGCATATATATTCTTGTATTTAAAATTATTTATTCCTACTCTGCAGGAAGCAGGGAAAGATAACAAAAACCAGGAAACGCATTGGCTTACAAGAGTTTGTTCTGTGGGTGTAAAAAGTAAGCATCATATGGAATTTTACCTGCTTATTTTATTACCATTTTAACTATTTTACTTTAAATCATGACATGTATTATTTATACAGGCTTAAACAGAATATTAATTAGAAGTGACGGTTACGCCTGAATATAAATCAAGATGTTAAGTGAGTAGTCTCAGGGGACATTTATAATTAGCATTTGAATGTATAAGTAGATATTCATTGCAAGCGAAGAACTGTAGAAAAATCCATAGTTTTGAGTAGGAAGGGGGTTGGGTTTTACACGACTGCGTTCTCCCATGCAACATCCTGGGACAAACATGGATCCTCTCGGCTCTCAGTTTCCCCGAACCCGCAGCGAGCAGATTTTCTTCAATACAACGACCAGGGCTTTCTCTCGGTCAAACAAGAATCTGGCTGGGATTGCCTCGACCCCGGGGTGCTGGATGGCCTTTTCACAGACGCAGCAGTGCCTGTGCCAAGCGGCGCTGGAGCGGCACGTTCCAGTAGCGCCCAGCTGGCTGCGCCCCGGCGGGACGTGCGCGGCGCGGCTGCCCGGGCGGAGCGTCCCTGGCCCCGCACGGCCCGGCCCGGCTGTGATCCCGGCACTCCCTCCGCTGCCCCAGGGCCGCCGGTAGGGAAGGAATGGCAATTTAAATGGTCACTTCATTCGTAGGTCTCAGTAAAGCCCAGCTGGCTCTCCGTCAGCTCTGCAGCTCTCTAAGTGCTAACAAGTAGTTAAGGGTGTAGCTATGTCAGCAGTACAAGCATGCAAAATTCAGGGAGAGATGAAATACTTCATGTAGTAAAATAACATTTTTTCCCCCAAAACGTTGAAAACAAAGACTTAAAATCCTTTATATTGTCTAAATAATTGTATTATAAATCCAATATTCTAAAACTAATAGTTTAATTATAAATACAAATGTTTTAACTGCCTTTTTTGGAAAGTATTATTTTTTAAGTAGAAACCTGCTTCCCAATCAATTTTTTAACACTGTGTTTTTACCTGCACTAACAGAACTCAAACCAGGAAGAAACCACTATTATTAATTTATTCCCCTGTCATTATAACCACTGCATAAACTTGCAGTAATTCACTGTATATGTTAAAAATTCTACTCAGTATAGAAGGAATAGATTATACTATTCTGCTTAATTTTCCTGCATAAACCAGTAACCAAAATATATATGAAGCCAGTCCGAGCATATGCATTCTGACATATATCTAAATTTTACTTTCATTTTAAAAAGATAAAAATAACAATAGGAAAAGAAAATTAAGTGCAATGAGCTGTGAGTTTTCATCATCATTATTGCTATTATTACTATTACTACTACTACTACTATTATTTTTGCAGGGAATATTTGGCATTAACAAATTATGTTGGAAAATGAAAATAATTTTTAGCTAATAGTTCAACCACTTTTAAAGCTAATTATATCTGATGTTCTGCCAGCCAAGGCTCATGGGGTGTTTTATAAAAGTCTGCATTTCATCGGTGCTCTCGTAAAAAAATAAAGAAAGAGGTGCTAAAACTGTGAATTGATCCAAAACCCAAATATGTCTGGGAAAGCAAAGAAGAAACCCAAGGCCTGTTGACTTGGATCCATCTCCTCTGTGGTGTAGCAAGGAAACCATCACTAGTGAGACACAAAAAGGATATGTAGGCTTTACATTTCTATGAGTGAATTTGAACAGGAAGTAATAGTAAACTTATTTTGCTGGAACTGATTTTCTTTATACTTGGCAGATAAGCTGATGGTTTTCCTAAAGCCCATCAGCACAGATGTATTATCAGCTAGAGAAAATGAGACCAAAAGCAAAGAGAAAAAATCCAGCAGTGCTATACCCCACAAAGTAATCCCCAAGATGCTGTATTTAGGACAGAAGTCTTCGAGGTATTTTCTAGCTCATCAGGTCTAACAGTGGCTACCACAAGCACTACATCCTGCAACTGATATTTAAATCCCAGCTGACTCCAAAACTCTTTCTTCTTTTGCCTGTTTACAGGCCACATGACATCTCAATACCTTCCTCTCCCTGCTTTGTGCATGCCCCCTGTTCTCAGGTTTTCACTGATTTACACTCAGATATTTGTATTTCCTTCTTCTTTTCCACACTGGCTTCCTGACAGGGGTGCAGAGAAAACCCTCCCTTCCTTCTGCTGCTTACTTCTCTCTTTTGTCCTTACCCCTTTTTGGTTGCACCAGGGCAGCTCCATTTCAGGGAAAGCTTTGCATAAAATTTAACACTTCAGTGTATTTGAGGAACACCAAAGTCACTTAAAAATGCTGACACAAACCAAAACCCTGGAAATGCCCAGCTAAATAATTAATTCTTAAATGTGTATTTGTACTAGATAAAACTTACCTCAGGTGGCTTTCCTTGCACATCTTGCAGCTGAAGTGACATCTCAGCTATCCATGGGCTCACCAAGGTAGGGGTTACTTCACATTTACCTCAGAATAGTCTTATGATTTATTAAATGAATTAATTTACTGCTAAGTAGAGTTTTACTCCATCAATTAAAGACAGAATTTATTTAGAATTTATTTGCATTCATACTAAATTAGAAACTAGATTTCTAGTTTATCTACGAACTATAAAAATAGGGCCTATCATAAATGTCCTTTTCTGTTATATCTTCTCTGATATATACAGGTACACAAAAGCATGGCTTCTGTTAAAAATAACTTCTCTCTAACATTAAGACCCAAGTTTTGCTATTACTCCCTGATTCCCTACAAGTATGCAGCTTTCCTCTCCTCTCCTGATCAGTTTGGGACTAGCAGAGATTTGGGCAGCTCTCAGCATCTGGAGCCCAAAGTCTGGGTGTGTGAGTAAGGAGCTGGCTGGCTCTTTCAAAAAAGGGGGTGAAGACAAACAACCTTGATTCTGTACCTTAGAAAGCAAATCAATTGGTAAATACCTCTTTTATTTTCCAACAAAATCTGACAGTCTACAACTGTTTTAAGTCTGCTGCAAAGCAAATGTGTGCTTTATACTGCAAATAATCTTTACAGTTTATACACTTTGTATAATGTCAAAGTTGACCAGCTACACTACAAACATCTTCAACCTTTTCTGGTTTATTTTAGGTTTCATTGCATATTTTGAATGTGTATGCAATAAATGATAACAATTTGTAGCTGTTGATTCCTTGTTTCAGACCATGGTGTAATCACATCATTGTGGCCCTGAAGGTCTTGCTAAGCCTGACCTGCGGCGCTCAAGAGCTGATTGTGATGATACTCAGGCAAGACAGAATGGATTCAGCTATGCTCAGGTAACCTCAAGTAAAACACATCACAAAACAAAATTGGGAAGGAGTAACTGGAAACCTGTTATTAGAAGGGACAATAATTCAATAAAATAAGAAATCAGTGAAAAGCATCAGTAATTCTAAAACTGTGTCTATCATCCTCTTTTAACTGTACGATTAAATACTTCATGAGAGCATCACAATCTGACAAAGTCACAGCTTTCAGTTTCAGACCTGACTGGCTTTTAAAATTTTTCTTTTAATGGTAGATGCTGCTCCTCTTGACTCCTCCTGCAGTACAAAATGGTGTGTGTGTGTGATTTTCACAGGTGTGATAAGCCTGCCAGGAAATGGGTCTAACAGTGGAAAAACTCTTTAAGAGAATAATACATAAAACAATATTGTCAAATGGTTAATGCTACTAAAGATACTTTCATTAATAACTTGGAAGATACTACTGCTTGCTATTCAAAAATTTTAAATTAGTTAATGCTTATAAAACAGGTGTAGGTATTAGCACAAACCACTTAGCCAATAAAATTACAAAGCACTTGGATGAAGTGAAATATCATATTTTTACACTATAAAAATTCCTGTGACATATCAAGGAAGACAAATATTTATACTGGACACAGTATGTCTGTCATTTTGCAAAATGTGACATTTCAGCTGGTTGATCTCCTTCAAAAACTGAGGCATTTGGAAACAATCCAGAAAATTATGAGGATTGTTCAATTTACACAACACTATGGCTTAATTGAAGCAAGGCAGATACCAATATTAAATTAAATTTTGAAAGATGCTGAATGAAACTGCTGCATCTATAACTGTTTTCCAGTAATAAGGAGGTGCACAGTCCTTTTCAGAGTTTATCTTGGTATCTTTGACTAACAAATATATTGCTTTCCTTTTCTTTAAAAATAGGTTCTGTAATTAGAAACAAGCTGCCCCTTTTATTAAAAGATATGCATGCTTCCAAAAAATGTTATTTTCTACCCTAAGGATAGAAAACATGCATTATTTTTGGTTATTCCCAGTGTTAACATTTTGGTCTAATCCATTTTAGATCTCTGGCAGACATTATTTCCTAAATTAGGACACTAGCAGCTTATGAGGTAGGATCATATCTCAGTGCCACATGCTAAATGAATTCAAAATCAGACTGATTTCATGACAGCATAAACTTGAATTTAACACTTAGACCAGCTCTGCATGAAAACCACAATGGCCATTGCAATTTGAAACACCACCCCAGTATAAACTCTCTCAATGTTTCAAGTGTGTGGATGGCCTCGGATGAAGAACCTTGCAGTGGAAGGCTTCAGTGCCAGAGCAGGGCATTAAACATCACAGTGCAGTGAGCTGATGACCAAGTGATGGCTGGGGAACCACTGCTTCACCAAAAAGCAAGAGTATAGTCTTTAGTTTTCTTTCAATAAATGTGAATTCTAGATGTGAATTCTAGAAGATTAAAAAGATCCTATTTCTGAAATGAAACAGGAAAAAAATTATTGTTGTTGGTAAATTGGTGTATTCCATAGCTTACATGTATTATAAACAGGAATTGACTCCTTTACACACACATGATGTTTTGAAACACACAGGTAATTATAACTTGAGAAACTACAGTATGATGCATAAATGGAAGATAAAGTGCTCTTGTACAAATTCTGACATTACTAATCCCATGGGAAATGATTGAGGTTCATAAACATTTTTACTGCCATTGGTGATGGGCGATGAATACTGAATGGGGAAATAACAGCTACTCAAGGTCTCCACTTGCTTCTGCAAGCTGCATTTTTCTTTACTCAGCACTCACAGCAGACTTACACAAGAAGCTTGGGACTAGCTGTTAATTTGAAGCATTCACATTCTCAGGGTAGGCTTACTTGCAAGCTAGGTTGCAAATCCAGCTCTAACATATGACTTTTTCTTCTAAACAGAACAAAATGATGGGATTCTTGGCAGACTTGATTTCAACTAGAAGACATAACTGTGAGTAGGTTTTGGGATCAGCAGAGCAATGTTTATCCTAATAAAATTGGGGATTTTTTTTGTACATGCTATTTCTATTGGTCCTTTCAGTCAAATGAAATATTATCAAATTCAAAATAATAGTAAATAGTAATTGTTCAAATGTTTCCTCCCTTAAAAAAATTAAAACAAACCAGGGACCACACTCCCCACAGGGGGCACCCTCCCTCCTAATTGCATCTTATAAATATACAATATACACTGGACTAAACCAGTTGAAATTGTTTGCATATTTAGCACTGTAAAATATTGGTGACCAATCATATTATAAATACACTTCAGAAAGATTTTTAAGCAGTTAACTCAGGTCTCAAACATTTATTTATACATTATTGTGTTTGAAAAGTTGTTCAGATAATAAATTACCAAATACTCTAAATTTTTAAATGAAGAACATGCTAATTAATAAAGATATTTCAGCAGTCCTTAGAAGGATATATATTTTGAAGCAACCTCAGCAAAGGTGCTGGAATTCCTCTCTTTGTTAGTAACTTGCTGGATGTTGGTCACTTTGGACTAATGAGTAGAAGATAATTAAAAAACCCAAATCTGACAGCACATAATTGTTCTCCAATTCACTAATGTAGGATGTTAGCAACCACAGAATGCGAATATCAAGCTTTTACAATAATATTAGTTTGGTCACAATGTACATGTGGTTTATTTTACAGAATACATTAAACAGCAGAATTATAGTAATTAATGTGTTCAGTTAACTTTATTAGAGTTTTATTTTATTATTAAGCAAAGGCTTAATCACATTTTTAGAAACAAGTGAGAGCAGTCTACTTGGTTTGATCCAGATGTTACTATCTTTTTCTCAAAAATGTGAAGTTTCTGCAGTTTGAGAGGGGCCACAATCTTGAATAAATATAACAAGGAAAACAAGAGGAGAAAACTGTCTCCATTCAGTGCAGCATTGCTGACATAAGAATATTAACTTTTGCATTTCCTGACTTCCTACATTTTAACTAGGCAACTGTATGTGTGTATGAATGTAGGACTTCATTTATTCAATTTTGCATGCAATTTCCTAAGTTTGATGTTTTTTTAAATAAGAAGGAAAGCAAATAAAAACACAAAGCCTTCTGTTTATGCCGTCTAATGAAGCTGATTTAGTGCTTTTGATGTGGTATTCTCTGTGTGCTGGGTAAGGCACACAGGGATAAGTGTTTCTCAGCTGTGCAGTTTAGAAAAGTCTTCTGAACTGCCAGTGTCCTTTGGATAGAGCTTGAATCCCAGGATTAATGAAGTTTCTCTTTACCTGCCTTCATTCAGTTTCTCAGGAAAACACTGTATATACTATAAATAATTGAGCTGCAGCTCTGAGAACATGCAAAAACAGCATGAATCTGAAGCTGTTCACACTGGACATTCCCACAGCATTGTACAAACGGATTTTAATGATGCAGCTTCTGTAGCAGTTTCCTTGTCCCTTGAGTCTATACACAGAGAATGGCAGCAAAAGCTGGTGAAATAAATTTGGATACTCATAATATGTGTCAATGAGCAGCTGTCAAATGACAGCAGTTCTTTATTATTGATCCTCTCTGTCTTCACAGTGATGTGAACTTCTTGACCTGTGAGAGGCACTTTGTGAAAGAGGGACTGTGACAGAGTATGTGATGTGCAAAGCCTACGCATTCAACTTCCACGCTCTGAGGGAGCACGAGGAGAATTCTGAATAGGCTACATGAAGTATGGGCTAGGAAGGTGGAAAAGTGCAGCACTTCCAGATGGTAGTCCATAATCTTAGTGACCCCAGGAACAGAAGAATTCATAAGGTTCTCCTTTTGTGCAGGCAATACTATGAGGCCAAATATAAAATACAGAATTAATAATTCAGATTTTGATTTATTTTTGTCTATTAGTCTAGTTTAGGAAACAGAGTGCAATCTGATAGCTTGTCACCAGAGGAGGAGGAAACATGTGCTGAAGAGGCCCCACTGCATAATACATTATCAGAAAGAGAGAAGCAAAATGCCCTGTTTACTGATGGGTCCTGTCATATAGTAGGGAAGCATCAGAGACAGAAAGCAGTTGTAAGGAGTTCCCTATGACAAGTCACAGAAACTGCTGAAGGAGAAGGTTTGAAGATGTGAAAGCTATCCAGCTGGCTTTAGACATTGCTGAATGAGAGAAAGGGCCAGCATTTTATCTCTATGCTGACTCATGGATATTGGCAAATGCTCTGTGGGAGTGGCTGCAGTGATGGAAGCAGAATAACTGGCAGCGCTGCCATCGTGGCATTGACACTGCTGTGGCAAGCTACTGATGTCTGGGTGGAGACCCTGGCGTTGAAAATACATCATGCAGATGGCTCAAGTATCCGAGAGTTGGGTCACTGAAGAAAATCAGAATAACCAGCAGATGGATCAGGCTGCTAAGATTAAAGCATCTCAGGTACATCTGGATTGGCAACATAAGTGTGAACTATTTTTAGCTCAGTGGGCCCATGACACCTTGGGCCATAAGGAAGGGATGTCACCCAAAGATGGGCTCATGACCGAGGGATGGAACTTGTCCATGGACACTCTCACAAAGGTTATCCATGACTGTGAAACATGAGCTGCAATCAAGCAGGACAAGCTTGTGTGGAGGATGGTGTCTGCAGTGTAACCATGGCAGGCCTGGCAGGTTGGCTGTAACACACTCCCACCAACCCACCAGGGCCAGGGCCATGTGCTTACAGTGGTGGAAGCAGCCGCTGGATGGCCAGACACAGATGCTGTGCCCCAAGCCACCGCCCAGAACACTGTCCTGGGCCTTGAAAAGCAAGGCCTATGGTAGCATGATACTCCAGAAAAAAAAGAGAGACAATGGGACTCATTTCTGAAAGAACTTAAAAGACACCTGGGCTAAAGAGCATGGCATGGAGTGATTGTATCACATTGTCTATAATGCACCAGCCTCCAAGAAAATCTACTGATACACTGGACTGTTAAAGATGAAACATGGCAATGGATGGTGGGGCCTTCAAACATTGGCAGCCACTGATCACTGCTGGGAAATGTGCTGGGCATCAAGAAGGGGTGAGCAAATATGTTGGGCATCATTTCTTTCTCTTGGGTTTTATTCCCCACTCTCTCTCTCTCTCTCTCTCTCTTTAATTACTATATTATTATTACTATCATCATCATCACCACCACCATTATTATCAGCTTTATTTCAATTCTTTAATTGCTATTGACCCATGGGGTTCATATTTTTTTCCAATTCTCCTCCCCATCCCAGCAGAGAGGCAGGGGAGGGTGAGTGAGCAGCTGCGTGGTATTTAGCTGCTGGCTGAGGTTAAACCATGACATAGCTTCATGAAGCAAATGCTCTTCAGTTAACTTCCATGATCCGTGGTAGATGTCAAGCCATGGCCCGAATGCAGCCTTTTGGAGATCTGCAAGAATTACATGCAGACAAGCTTTTGCTTGCTCTGTGGTGTAACATTGCCCTTTCTTATCTGAAAAGTTGATCCAGCTGTGGGCAAAGTTTCTGACTCCACATATTTGGCCATGCAAAATAAATATGGCATGAATTAACTCCTACTTATCTTCCAATACTGTATTTCAATATTGCATTCAGATTGTCCAAAATGGAATGTACTTTGAAAATAATTTAAATGTTTCACAAGTAAGTTTCCACTTTAACAATCATATCCTGAGATCTAAAGTCTCCTTTTCTCTTGGCATGAAAAGCACTTTATTAACATTCATTAATCCCATCCTTATTTTGAAAATGTGAGAATTAGCACATGCAAATGTAGTTGCAAAAAACCACAAAGTAAACTAAAGGAAGAGTAAATCACATCTGTTCCCTGGACCATCTACTTCTCACACCTCAAGTTCCCAGCAGTTAATCATAAACTGAGGAACTAGACTGAAATAACCTATAAACCCCGTTCTTTACAACACAGTACATTTCATAGAAGTGTTGTTCAGCCTTCTCTATTCAGTAGCACTGTTTGGAATTGTTAGAAGGAGACTCAGAGTCTCATAAGAACATCAGCCAATTTTCAGAAGTTCTTAATAAAGTGGCTGCTAACAGTGGCCTTAGATAGGAATACATGTTTTGATTGAGGAAGAATTTTAAAACATTTTAACCAGCAGTTTAAAACATAGACTGATACTTCGCTGTTTTCTATAAAACAGTTTTGCCATTTAAAACTTTTTGAATAATTTAAACCTTTGTTTGTTCCTGAGTTTGATCACTTTTGTCATGAGACCTGAATGAAATTCTACCCTAGTTTTACCACTGCCTGGGTAACTAGGACATACTTATGTGACTTCCATCAGAGCATAAGGCACAAATTTTTACCTTTGGCACTGGGCATGAACACACATCAGTGACAATTTTGCTTGTAAAATCAGATAACCTTTTAGCTAGGAAAACCCAGAAGAATCCTAAAACTGTCACTGTCTGTAAAGCTATCCATGTAGTCTAAGGCATTCAATTCAAGACCAAATAACTTGGAAAAGATGGCAGCATATGCAGAACATCAGCATTTTGCTAAATCACTTTGTTTGCCAAATCATGTCCTTCTCTGGAGGACTGCCATCCAAACCTGGAGGATGCAAAAAGCAAAGGATTCGTGCTTTTTAAAGAATGGCAAATTGTTATCAGATCATAAGATATATGAAAAAATACTACCAGCTGCTCAGTTCACTGAAACATTCTGAGAGAGTGTAGTGCAGATGAGAGGGCAGAAATTGGCTTAGGATCAGGAAATATCTTGTACTGGAACAATCAGCCAACATGCAAGAAAGAGCCTACAAAAACTGTAGGATTAATTATGTAATATACATATGTTTCCCATAAACTTGACTTTCAAATTCAGAATAATTTACAATAATTAAAAGCATTCTCCAACTCAGGTCAAGACATCAGAGTTGTTGAAATACTGGTAGCGACTAGTGCTTGATATATTTTCTTTGACCTTTTCTGCTACTGGAATTGACACTTTTTCTTTTTTTAATTTTTTTTTTTTTTAGAAAAAATGGAAGGATAAGCAAGTCTTCAGGAAGAACAAAAAAACCATAGGGGGAAAAACCACTAAGTTTTTCAAAATTCTACACAATTTCTTTATATCCCCACATCACACCTATAATTTGATTGAATTTCAGCATAGGGTTGACTCCTATTCTCTTAATTGCATTCAGCTATTGAATGAAAAGTGACAACAGAACATGATTTATATATGACATAAGAGAACAAGGTTTTATTCTGCTTCTGTTTGTGCTATTTGAAGGAATAAGCTTTTAGGGTGCCAAAATTATTGCTAGCCTTGTTAACTACTTTGGAAGCAAAATAGTTGACATAAGGATAGCCAAATCTGTTCTTTTATGAAAGTGTAATAAGACAGAAAATCATTTCATTGTCAGATAATGCTTCAGTTTATACGACACAATTAGATTTGCAATAAACTAAAAACAGATTTGATAATGTCACTCACAACAATAATCCTGGAAGAAGCAATAGTGTAGCATTCAGCTCCCTGACACCAACGAGCTGGAAGCAACCTGCCAGGGAGCAGCTGATTACCCCATCCAGAGTTACATGTATGAAACTGAAAACAGACTTTGACAGGCTATGGATCATATTTTTTTTAATTTGTCTCCCAACTACATAACAAGTTTAGCTCTTGTCTACATGCATTAATATTCCAAACACTCGGCTCATTAGTCTAATCAAGGGATGGGAAGACCACACAAATGTATGGATTGTTCAGCAAGCCTGACCCGCTCATTCACACACATGTAATAGCCCTGCCATTCACTCATGCATAGAAAGGATCACAAAAGCAAACAATGCCGTGCTCACTCATTCACTTAATTAGTTAGTCACTGTTTCACTCACTTGGTTGACTCAGTCCTTCTTACTTACAGCCTTAGAATCTCATCTCACTTTCCCAGTGAGTAATGCCAATTAAAATTCACTTAAGGCCCACATAGATTGAGAAAATCAGAATTACACCCTCAGTCTGACAGATACTAAACTTCATGAAGCAATCCTTCAATGTGACTTGGAGTATTTTAAGATCTTCAGCAGAAATTTAGTGCAGCACAGGCCTTACTTAGTCTTCTCCTTTTCTCATCTTTAACTCTCTTGCTTTGAAAACAAAAGATGGGTTTCTGCCCTCAGTATTATTTAAGCACTATTGAGAGCAAAATCTGATTTTTTAAATGTCAATTATAGACAAGGTTTCAACACTTATGTAGTTGTCAGCCATCTATCCTTCAAAAAACATTTCCCAGCAACAGTCTGCATAGACACTCGGCTATTTCATAATTTTCTTGGCTAAGGTCCAGTTCCCTTAATTTCTCTTAATTGTATGTTTCATACTCATCATGAAGGCTTCAGAGAGGAAAGTGATATGTAATATTTCTAAATTGTTAAACCAATGACCTTTTTTGTTCTGTGATACAAGATGGATACAAATTCAAATTTGTCATTCTTTCCATTAGATATCTGCCCAGCATTTTCAGCTGACACATAAAATGTAATGTTGTCTGTCAGTCTCATGACCAAGTCTTGCATCAGTGCATGACAGAGTTTAATGTACAGGTCTGTCTGTATTTGTACATGCATATAAATCACCGCAATGGCGATCCTTTCATAAAGCATGGTCATAAAGCATGAAAAGCTTATCGTCTTCTGATTCTAGAAATAGATTATTTTGCCAGTAACAGCTTTCTGAGACCAGCAGCAGAGTATACTTTTTTTTACCATTTTGATCTTCAGAGATGTCTATATTACAAAGAACTGCATATTTGGCAAAAAATTATTTAGAAATAATTGGAAATCCTGATACCTAGGAAGTAAACTCACTGACACAATGTCACAATAGTGAATGCATCTGGGTAATCCCTTTTCTAAATTTGCATTGATTTGTGGATGTTTTTATCGAGGGCTAAGACTGGAAAAGAAAAAGCCTGGGGTACAAATGTGATAGATATTCTGTACTTTGTACATCTCCATAAACTATTGTGAACATTTTATTTTTATTAATTGCATTATTTTACTTAATAGGTGGATGAGTATCATTATCTTTTTACTTTCACTGTAAAGTCTTTACCATACATCTTCTTATACTGATTTTTGATGATATAACTTACCATTCCTGGCTAGATTTAACAGTTTATCAAATCCACTTTCAGACTATAGGCATTCCTAGTTTTCTACCATAAAGCCATTCAGTTTTTCATTCAGTTTAATCAAGTCTATGTTGATAAACATTATTTTCATGTTTACATTTATGAATTTACCAATCTTGAATATGTCAGATCTTATGTGTATGTACATAATATAATATACATTATTTCAAAACAGGCATGTAGGTTTGCCTTAAGTGCAAACACCTCTGACTATTTTAGATGTCAGGATTGTGCAATTCTAGGACAGAACAGGACAGGACAGTACCTTTACAAAGAAGGAGCTGAAAGCAGACGTGACATAAATATCAAAGAGAAAATGAGGAGGGGTAAATGATTTCACAACTGCATTTGCTTTTGCAAACAGTCTGGCTTATCTCTACATGTATGTTGCACGTGGCTGTTGGAAGAAGTACATTCTGCAGCCAAACATGAAGATTTGATTCTAGTCAGTGAACTCAGTCCATCTGCTAGGGTAATTTAGCCACTGCCTCCGGAGAACTTCGACATATCAGAAACACAATATTCAAATAGAGCTCAGGCTTTTAATCTCGGATTTGGCCTGATGGGAGACCATCATCCATCAACACTTATCGAATACCCACTTGAACCTTTGAATTTGCAGCAAAATTCTCCCCTGTGAATGGCACACTCAGCAGTATCATACAGCTACACTGCCAAAACCACCTGGAAATGGGGCCAGGGCTTTGCAATTTAAGTTCTCAGGCATATGTCTTTGTGGCAATTTTGTGATATTATACCATTTAGGCCTTTAAGTGGTTTGAATATAAGAGTAAATGCAGGTCAGGTAAGGAATAAAAAAGAAAAGGAAAATGCAAGCAGAAAAGGAAAGAAAAGGAAGAGAAAGTATTTTCCTCACACAACTTAATCAGCTCCTGTGACCACAAAATAATCAGAAGTAGATTATTTGAGGTGAAAGAATTTCCTACAGATAGTCTTAAAAACATTTCCAGTTGAAGGCAGGGGAAGTCAATTAATCCTTTTCACAAATTGAAATGGATGATCACATGCAATAAGCTTCATCTCTGCATGTTAGAAAAGTTAACGGGAAACCACTTATGCTGCTGAAGTTGTTGCATAAAAACAACAATGGAGCTTTCCTTTCAGCAAAATTTCTCTTTAGCCAAAAGGATACTGTCTTGCATTTAATATAGAATCATAGTTTGTGTCAGCTGTTTGTATCATTCTTACTCCCACCTTTATTTGTCTTGCATCCCCTGTAAAACCTTGACCACAGTATGACAGAGCTGAGGTGGCGCAGCATAGTAAAAACTCTTATACCCAGTAAAAAATGTATTACATACCTTTACCATGACACACAAGGCAAACACTCAGTGAAAGGACAGGTAGTTTTCCGTCACTTGGGGATGTGTGTGAGGGGTGTGTGTGTGCTACTGATGCATTTGCAGAGCTAGGAACCAGCTGCATGCATTACCATTCACAGCATCAGATGCAGGCAGCCCGTAAATGGCACAGAAATCTGTGCATTTTCCTCTAATAGTGCTGCATCAAATTCTGGCTATGTTTTGCAAGGTTACACCTTTTTTTCCATGCATGCAGTCTGTTTAATTGTCATTGTTAGACAATATGTCCACACTTGCCACCAAACATGTTTGGCACTGAGAACCTCTCCTTTGGTTGGGTGAGCTTCCAGGTACTGGCTCTTGTGGAAAGTGCATCAAGTGAATTGGCAGCCAGTCCTTTAGTTGCACAGCAGGCAAAGAGTCCACAGCAGGAGTAACCTCTGCCAGCAGGGACCCTTAGAGCACGGTGTGGTGCTTCTTTCAGTGGCATGCCTTTGGCAGTGGGTCTGTGCTGCTGTCCTTTCCAGGCCCCAGGCCCTGTGCCTTCGGGCCACAGCACCCTACTTTTCCAGGAAGGACAGTGCAGGACCCTCAAGCACCATTGCTGAGACATGGCAGGCCTGACAGACACTGTTGTATATGTCATATCTTGCAATGACTTGTCTCCTCCTCATTTAGCCTAATGAGCACCATACCCACAGTTATGTTGGCCTATTTTCTGATTATTAAATTCAATTCTGCAGAGAAGCATATGGCAAATGGGGAAAAAAAAGAGGTCAGAAAGGATGTGCAAAACCGTTCATAAGGTTGCTTTTCTTTCAGGGAAATTGGTCCATAAGTACCAGTAAGATATTAATGTAAAACATTTAAAAACATAGCTGATCTTAAAGCAGCTAATTACAAAACATAGTCATTAATTGCTTGTTAAAAGTTAATATAAACTCCCTGCTTTTTTATAATAATGTTACAAGAGGCCAATACTTTAAAAAGGTCTCAGATATGCCTTTTTATGATATGCCACTTTATATGCTGATTTCTGTGTATTCATTGCTGTGCATAAGACATAAATGCTATTACAGATTTAGACTCTACTTACTTTAGGTTTTAGATTGCACTTACATTTCCATGTGTGTAAACATTTTGTAAAATCTCATCAAATTCCCATGGACGAAAATGCAGAATTTCAGACGCACAACAAGCTGGGGTCTCTAGAAAAGTATAAGGTTAGGAAAACACAAAGAAACAAAGATCACGCTCCTAAACGTTCTACGGGATGAAATCCTATTGCAGTGCTACCGGCTTTGATTGTCGGGGTAGCTGTAACCAGGACAGGGTGTGCATCCTCCTTCCCTCCCCTCCAGCGAGCAAGGGAGCTCAGACACGAGCAGGCTGAAGCTCTGGAGGCTGTGTGACCGGCCCGTGGAGGCACCAGCCCGCGCCAAGCGGAGGAGAGCCAGCCCAAGGCTGCTCGCAGCTTTGTTACGCTGCCATTCCGGAGCACAAAGGAAAGCGACGCTGCCATCAGCAAGTCACCAGCTTATCTACAAGAATTACACATGCAGCTACCGGCGTGTCTGCTCCGAGCTGCCGGTGCTGGGGGCAGCCTCGCTGTGCCTCTCCTGAAAAAAAATTGGTGGGCAAGGGGAAAACTGGCCAACATCTCTGGTTATTCCAGGCCAAGGTAGTTCCCAGACAGGGCTTGCTTGGTTCCCCCAGCCTGATGGAAAAAACCCCATATGATTCCAGCTACAAGGAAATCTTAAGATAATAGTGCATGAAGAATAATCTATGCTTTGGAAATACTACCTTACTTGAGATATTAAAAATATCTAAAATAAACCACTTAACTGTTAATTTTGCTTTGTAGCCAAATTTTGTTTGTACCTTTTATTTCATGGTCTCAAATGTTACTCTTTAAAGGGGGAAAAGAGGCACATAAGTATTCCCCCCAGAAGCAATCATAGTTAGGAGCATCCTCTGTTGCTGTCAAACAGGTTTTTTTTTATGTCTAATTGATGCTGGTGATTTAGCACTGACAAATCCTTATTCTACTATTTTAGTCATACATACAATATGAACGTACATGTTACATTCATGTGCTGGAACATAGAAAAAGCTCTTCTACAGTGTGTTAGCTATAAAAAAAAGGCAAATGCTTTCAACAGTTCCAGAAGGGTCTAAAACTAATACTTTTTTCTTGACCCTGATTTTATTTCATTGTCTTATAACACATGAATATTTCTTCAATGTTAGCCACTTTTCTCAAAAGCACTGTTCCATGCTGCCACCAGAATTCACTCCTTTGAGAAGGACTCCTCAAAATACCGAGTTTTGTAATTCTTTCAAGAACTGTTGCACTATTTTTGCCTAAAGATCCAACCTGAATGTCTCTGCGTAATACAGATCCTTGCTCAAATAGTTGCTCTTTAATCACAGAAATACAGCAGAAGCAGAAAACTACTTGGCTGGTTTACTCTGTGAAAACAGAAAGTCTGTGAGGAGCTCGTTGCAACATTATCCTGTGTAGAGAATCAAACTGTTACTAAAATTCTCCAGGATGTTTGAGGCAGCCTGAACTATGGATCAGGAAATCAGCATCTCATGGAGTTTCTTGACAGGAATTCATCACTTTAAGAGCCTCAAATGGAGCCTTGGTGGAGAGGTTGTTTTGTACAGTGGAAAGGAGAAAGAGTAACTCAGTTCAAAACATGTATGGTTTTCTAGTGAGCATCAGTTTCAGGTGTGAATAATCTGCTGTGCAAGAGAGGAAAAGGATGTGATCAGTGCTGAGGTTTAGTTCACAGGGTAGGTTCTGTGATGCAGAGCTTTCTACCTTGTGGCTGAGCATACCTGTTACATTAAGTTACCTCACCCTACTCTAGCAACTGTTATTTTTCTTGCTGACTAAAACCAGATCTCATGAAATGCAACTTGAGGGATCAAAATAAATTACAAAACCTAAATTGTGAAGGGACTGGGTAGCCATTTTGGTGGTGGCAGCCATCTTGGGGCAGAATAGATTCAAAATAGCTGAATTTCCAGAAATTACTAATATTTTTCAAATGTAATATTTTTGTCAATTGTCAGCCACTCCATTAGAATTAGAGGACGGTTATAGCTATCTAGCACGATATGACTTGTAACTGTAACAGGAAATAATTTCTACTGTATGTTTTTTGCTTGTAACTCATGAAACACCAGAGATTAAAAAAAAAAAAAAAAGGAATGAGGGAAAGAGAGCTGCTATTAGAAGTACCTTTTCAAGGCCATGAGGTAAATCAAGACCATACAGTGTAGGAATGCCCACACTTGAGACCTCACTCCAAGTTTAATACACAATGAAGTCAGGAAATTTTAAGCACTTTCACATAGAAAGAAACTATAAAAACACACAAGTACATTGCCTTTAAGTAGAAGAACATCGAGCCTCACTCGGCTCATATGCCAACTGCATTATTTGGGGATGAAGGTGCATTTGTGATTTATTTCCCGGCAAGAGATTTTTATCACTTCGGACCTCTATACAGTGGCAACTGCTCATTTTTTGGACTTTCACCCTGAAGAAGCACTAAGGTAGCACTAGGAAGCAAAAGGAAGAGAGAAACCGATATTTGGTGAGGAAGGATGACAGAAACAAGGATATGTCGATTGTTCCAGAGCACATCGGAAGTGGCACTCGATGTGGGACGCATGGGAAAGGGACCTGGTCTCAAGGGAGGTGGAGAGTATCATTAGAAAACTTATCTTGGCAATTTTATTTTTCCCTGCTGAAGCCGAGTAAAGGCTGGAGCGACCAGAGAGCAGGACGACAGCAGAGTAAAGGTGCACGAACCCTCAAGTTTAAATACAACCTCGGCAACAAGATTGATGAGCACGGCTCGTGGATTAGAAACGAGGGAAAACGACAGCGACCTTAGAGGCTGGAGACAGCACGTAGCGAGCCTGATGCGGAGCGAGCACTTTGCTGCTGCCGCTGGGATTTATGACATCCCCCCACGGCAGGGGGAAACCGCGCTGGCTGCGGAGCAGCGAGGCAGAGGAAGCCGCCGGTGCGGTGCCCTGAAGGAGGGCTGGCGGCGGTAAAGTTTGGGCGAGCAAAGGTCAGACGGGCGGACGCGAGGCAGCAGCGCTGTGAAGTGACTCAGCCGGCCGAGACATCCGCCGGGAGCGGCGGGGCTGCCCCGCGGGCGTGGGCTGTCCCCAGCCCCCAGGGCTGATACATCCTCGTTTTCCCGACGTGTCACATCTGTGAGCCACGCAAGCCCACGGCGTGATTTGGCAACGTGGGCGCGTTTGTGATTTATTTCCTCCGCGAGAGACTTGTCTTAGTCAGAACCCCCTTACAGTGGCCGCCGCTCATTTCTGCCCCTGAAGATGCGCTGAGGTAGCCACAAGGAAGAGGGGAGGTGAAATTTGGTAAGGAAGGATGGATGACGGGACTTGTGGAAGTAAGGGTAGGGCTCCAGCGTATCTCGGAAGTGGCACGGGATGCGGGCACACGGGAAGGGCTAAGTACCCGCCAGGAAAACTTATCTTGGCAATTTCATTTTTCCCCGCCGAGGGTGGAGAAAGGCTGGAGTGACCTCCGGCGGCTGAGCTCCCGCGCCGGGGCAGCAACAGGCGGAGCGGCGGCGGGCACGGAGGGCCCGCTCCGGACATTCCCGCCCCCCGGGACCGTTAGGGCCGTTACGCCTCTCCCGCTCTCGGACCGATTCAAACTCGGCAGCGGCGCCGAGCGGGAGCGGGAGCGCGGCCCCTCCCGGTGCCCGCCAATCCTCTCGCCAGCCTCCCTGCGCTGTCCCCTCCCTCTGCCCCTCTCCACGTGAGGGGACCGGAGGGTTTCACAGCCTCCCCGGCGCGGCGCGGCCCCGGGCCCGGCCCCGCCGCGCGGGGGGGAGCGGCAACGCGAGGGGCGGGGGGCGGCGGGCGCGGGGGGAGCGCGAGCCCCCAGTCCCCCGCGCGGGCAGCGCGAGAACAAAGAGTTCTCCCCACCCCCCCCCCCCCCGCACGTGGGGAGCGAGGCCACGCCCTCGCCCCGCCCCCCGCCGCGCCCGATTGACCCGGCGGGGCCCCGGTCGCGGCCGTCCGGCCAATGGGGGCGGCGCTCGGCGCTCGCCAATGAGCGCGATGGCGATTGGGCCGGCGTGTTTGGCGCTCGGTCCGGGAGGGTGAATCCGGCAGCCGGAGGCGGAGGGAGGCAGAGCGGGAGCGCCGAGCGGAGCTGGCGGCGGCACCGGCGGGAGCGGCGGCGGCGCGGAGCCGGGGCGGCGGGGGGGCGGGTGAGTGAGCGGGCGAGCGAGCGAGCGACACCTCGCGGGCTTGAGGCGGCGGCGGCGCCGGGAGCGGCTATTTATACCCGGGTCCTTTGTCATGGGGGAGGGGAGGAGGGGAGGGGGCGGCAGGGAGGAAGGGAGAGGAGGATGGGGGCGGCGGCGGCGGCTCCCGGGGAGCAGCCGCGTCCCCTTCCCGCGGGGCGCGGGCAGACACGCGGGCTCCCGGCCGGTGACAGCTGGAGGGGGGAGACATGGAGTCTGGAGTGCCCTTTGTCTAAGTTGGCTCCGTCCAGCCCGGCCGGCGGCTCCGATCCCCGCCCGGCGGGGCGCACACCCGGGCTGGGGGCGAGCTCGCCGTCGCTCCTCCGAAGGGCGGGGGGCGCCGGGCGGGAGGCAGAACGGGGGACAGACCCGGCGATTTTCTTCCCTCGTCTCGGCTCCAGCCGGCGGCACGCGGCGGCGGCGGCTCCGGCACGGGCAGAGGGAGGTGTGCGTGTCTCTGTGTGTGTGTGTGTGAGTGTCTGTGTGTGAAATGAGGGGAAATCCGTGTGCCCGCCGTGGGCAGCGCGGCGCGCAGCTCGTCCCTCTCCTCCCGGGAGGAGGGAGGCTGGGACAGGTCCGCCCGGGCTCCCGGAAGCCGGGGCCGGCCGGGCGGGAGGCTGAGCGCGCCCCGGGCGGGACGGCGGGGCTGGGCTGGGGGCTCCCGCCTCGGCTTTGGGGCGCCCCAGGCTCGGGGAGGGAGCTCGGGAGGGGCCGGGGGGAAGCTCAGTCTGGCGGCAGCTCCGGCCAACTTCCCAGTCGTGGAGAACGCCGTGCGATCCCGATCTTCCAGAACGCTGCAAGAAAGTTCATCAATAGCTGGAAATTCTGGGGGTTTGGGTGTCGTATCGCCAAGCACGGCGATACGGAGTGCTGTTTAAAGCCAGGGTGTCTGGGGAGGTGCGAAGGAGAGTACCGGGCTGAGCCGTCCGTGAGCAACAAATGTGTGGCTGGATAAAGAAATCGGTGTGTTGTGGCACCATGCACGTGTATTTAACATTACCAGGTCTTCGTGGTGATTCCAAAATTGTTATTCATACACAAAAGAAAGGCAGTGCGTGCACAAATGTGCGGCAGGAATGGGACAACAAACTTGTACATTACTCGAGATACTTATTTCTAACTTACAAAGCACCATATTGATTTTGTTGGAGCAAGAGAAAAGTTTTTTATTTTTAAAGCTGGAAGTGGAGATTCTTTTTCTTTCTGATGAGGATAATTTAACAGTTTGGAGAAGCTAATTTAGTTCTAGCAGGATAGGTTTGTCTTTGCTTAAGGCTAGCAACTCCAGTTTCAGGTATTGTGAGTTTGGTTCTTACTAATACAGATTTCAGTGAAGAGTTTTTACCAGCAGGTTTAGTGCTATCTTCACATCTCAGTGGGGATTTTTCTCAAAGATAGGTTAATATTTTTTTAGGGTTGGCACATTCAGATTCTTTACCCAATTAATAAAAATTTAAAGGTCATTCTTTGTTTGTCCCCAGTGTCTATATCAAATTGAGAGTCTGGGGAATATTTTTTTGGGGTAACAATAAATCATCTGCAGAAGGGTGAGTATTACTTGTACATAGTGTACTATAACTAGTCTCACTAGTGATTATTAAAATGCGAATATTTGACAGCCACTAAGTCTTTCAGAAAACACACTGCCGGTATTTTAGGAGATGCAATTCAAAAGTTTTCTGTGATGTGTTGAATGGTTTTAAGAGCTAATACTTTACAAAGTACTGGATAAAAAAAAGTCACATTTCTTGTTCTGGAGTTTCCTTTACAAGAACAAAAAAGGAAAAATATTTTTTTCCTTCCTCCGCCTCCATGAGAAATGAAAGTAACAATTAAAGTTAAACAACCTGTGCAGAAATCTGTGACAGTATAATGTTCCATGAGATGCCAACTGCTATTTTTGTCTGGAACTTTGGAAGGATTCAAGACTTTAATTTAGAAGGAAAATTGGGAAAAAACTTTCAGGTTCTTTCATAGGTTTTTTTAATATTTAATTTCACCTTGAAAAGTGGCAGACACTGGAAATTGTACCTTCAAATAGTCTTAAAATGTCACCTCTCAGTTTAAAATGAGCTGAAGTGGTGGTGTGTAAGCTTAGGCCAGAGACTTGAAATTCAAGCTCAACTTTTTTCCCCCCTGCTGTGTTTTTTTCCTTTCTTCCTAAAACTGCCAACAAGCTGACATATGGTGATTTCTTTGAAGACATGCTTTCAAATTGGTTTTTGTTTGTTCTGTAACATTGCAGCCTTCATAGGTGAAATGTAAATGTTCCTGCGCTACTTCTTACCTGCAAGGAAATTTTGGCTTAGGGAGACGGGAATTTTTGTAGTGTATTAATTGTATGCATGGGCTGTATTAGATATGGAGAGAGTGCAAGCCCCTTTCTGTAAAGAAGCTTGTGTCAGAATCAACTACATCTAGAATCCAGTGCAGGCCAACAGTGCTCCCAGGAAAGTTGGTGCACTCCAAAATTCCTCTTGAAATTAGTCAAGAGAAGTGTTCGGTCACCATTCACGAGACAGTCCAGCTTCTGTAGCTGTATAGATCATGGATGCCTTTTAGTCAATTTACAGCTGTAACGGTGAAACTGAATAGCAATTTTAGATGATTGTTCTATATTCATGTGATTGAACAGTGAGAATTGTTTTTAAAAATGGCTGCAATACTGACAGCAGGCACATTTAATAAATGTCTGCCTTACGTTGTGTTTGAGGAAAAGTGCTGTGGAAAAACTTTAGTGTTGGCTGTAGTCTGGAAGTTCTGTAATTCTACTGTTAATACTTACAGATGGATCTTAGCTGACTTGAGGAAAAGTATCTGTGAAGCTTTAGGGGGAATAATGTTTTCCCCAGCAGGGATGCTGAAAATCTCAGGAACAGAACTAGAACCTGGCCTTTGCTAAGCAAGGAAGTTCACTGAGTCGATAAAGTAATTTTGGCAGTATTGCTTATCCAAGCAAAATTCACTTTACCAGATTTTTTAAAGAGTGAAGGAAATGGGCTGCATACTGTAAATACAATTCTTAGTGATTTGATGGAGGCATTTGTGTAACGCTTACATTAACAAACGAGACCACTGTTAACAGGAGCTGTAGGACAGTAACAGGACGTTTATTTTAAAGTTGAAGCTGCTTCCAGCCTTCTGTTCCTTCCGTCAGCGAGGTCCATGGAGAGCTGTGCTGGGCCTGTTGAAGTGGTGTCTGATTGAAGACAGCATCTGTAAATGTATCTCTCTATAAATGTATCTACACATTTAACACCTAAGTGTATGACTTGTACAACTGTTCCGGAGTGGCTAAGTCAGTCTTTAAATGGATGAGTTACGCCTGCACTGACATAGCTACTTTAATTAAAATTATTCCTTAAACTATGTCTGAGAGGACAACAGTGAGGCAAACTGAAATCTTGTATAAAATGTACCCAAACCAGCAAAATCTTGTATAAATTGTATGCAGAAGAGAGAGGGGTGCTTCACAGGGGAATGGTGACAACACTTGTTACAAGTTAGTCAAAAGCTCAGGTTTATTTTTCAGCTGAGTATATGCCCAAGGGTTTTGTTGAGCTAAAGATTAAAAGGAAAACAATGTACAGAATTACTAAGCAGGTATTGTATCTGTTCTCACAGAGATCAGTTAAAGACTTTGGGATGATAGTGTGTAGGTCTATTTATGGATGAGGTGAAACTAAAAATAAAATTTATTGAGAGACGGTTCTATTGCACTCCAAGCAAGAAACAGGGAAGTTTTCTAAAATGTGCTGCTTTCTGTAACTGATAGTAATAGGCAGTTCGATTATACACCTGGATTTCCAAGAAGATGGGTCAGACTGTGGACTTGGTTCTGAATTAAGAAGTAAAGTAACACTACTAAACTTGAGTACAGGCAACTGTTAAGAAGAGTGAAAGGTGTAATTTGCATATAAAATTGACAGATTAAACTTTCTTAAAAATACTAAAAAATAAGGCAATTTTTAAATATATAATAAATTATTTATCCGAAGGTTTGTAAATGGATTGTAATTTAAAAATATTGGGAGAGAAGAGGATGTCTATTAATGTCCTTGCTGTGTCCACAAAGAAAAAAAGCAATCAACCAAACAACACTCACCCCCAAATTAGTGTGGGTCATGCTCTTATTTAAGAAAGCTTTTGGCTACCTGGCTGAAGCTTGGACATAGGATTTTTCATTTATTGTGCCTGTGCTCTGTTTGTAAAAACTGCTGTTGACTTGGAATGATTTATAATGCATTTTCTGCTTCCTATCTAGTGGTAAAATCAGTAGTACTCTTAAAGTAAGAAGGCCATTTGGACATTTAGATACATACTGTGCGTGATCTGAATGCTGTGGATAAAAATAACAGTGTAATGATGTGAGGGGATCAGCACAGTGTTGTCATTTGCTTGAAAATGTGATGTAGTACTTCCAAAGCTTCTAATTGGGATATATATATATGGTTTCATTAGCAAATGAGGTAAAACTGGTGTCTTACTGTGTGCAAATAAAGACTTCCTTGATACACAATTACAGAATACTCCAGAATTTGCTATTAGTTTTCTTTTTTTGTATATACATATGGTGCCTGCTTGAATAACATTGTATGTGTAATTATGCTTGCAAAGTAGTACAAATTGCAGTTCACATCCTAGGCTTTTTTGGATGTGAACTGAAAATAAATCTTTACAGGAGGGTATGATTTCTTTTTATTTTTAAATTGTTTTTTGATCTAGAACCAGGCCTATTTCCCTTGTCAGTTATTTGTTGTATCTGGCTCCTTTCCATTCTGCCTTTTACATGGTTAGTTCAGTTTTTCCTGCCATGCATTCTCTATTCACAGCCTGCATGTTCGGTTTAAATCCCAAAGCCATCAGATGTAATTTAAAGAAACAAAGTGTTTGAAAGGAAGGAAACTCAAATCTTATAACTCATATATAATTTTAATTTTTTTTTAATGTGTGCTGGTTTCCTTTCCGTGTTTCTTAGCATGAGTGGATCTGGCAAGCTTTATATTTTTGGTGTGTAGTCTGATTTCGTTTTTACTAATAAGAAAAAATTCTAGAGCTGGAATTAATTTTGCTGCTTCTGTAAGAAGTCGTATGGATGTGTGCTATAGAGACTTGATTTACCCATGGAACTGTACCATGGCAAATTAAAAGATTGAAGTCGGTATTATAGTCTCTTTTTTAGTGTTACAGTATATAACCAGGACAGTGTAAATTGTGTCCTTTGTGATAACTTCTTCCTGTTGTATGTCTACTAGTTTGTGCCACGTTTCTAGTTAGTATTTGTTGCCAATGTGTTTAGTGCAAAGCTAAATTCAGTAAGTATTGGAAGAAGAGGATGACATACATTGTTTTTATTCTTAGCATAGTTTAACCATTCCTGGTGATTAAACTATGTTAAGAATAAAACAATGTATGTACATGGTTGCTTTGAAGTGGGGAGATATAAGGTCCCAAGACCTTATTTCTGTGTTTTTTTCCAAAATAAACTGTTTCTAATTAGTTTTCTGTATTAAGTCAAGCTTCTGGAAAAGTAGTATCTGTGGGTTTTTTTCCTTTTTAAGCTACATCTAATATAATGTGCTGGTGGATTCATTGCTGCATACCTTACAGAATAAGGATGCCATACATTAGACCCAGTTATTTTGTGAAATTTTAAATGATTGTTTTTAAAATAACTCTTATGGTTACTTTCATCATTTGAAGCTCATTTTGGAATTATTCAGGCAAATGGCAAATACCAATTTAGCTTCAATTTGCCAGACTGCTCTGCAGTAAATTCTGCATACATGGAAGTGTAATGTCTTTCAAAGTTAAGCCTTTAGGCTATTTGCCTAAGCAGGGAAGGAGTATGGAATAACTATTGAACCTGAATTGTTGTGCATCGGGGTTTTTCCTGTGTGGTGTGTGTGTTGCTTTTGCAAGTATGGGTTGAACAGAAGAACCTGTGGCTATTTTAGTTTTTAGAGTATAAAAGGTGTGTCCACAAAACAAGTTCAGGTGGAATAGACTATGCTCTTCAAATTCTCATCATAAATTATTTTGCCTGTGGAGACATGTCTTAAGTGTTCCTAGCAAGTGTTACTTTTTCTGCCAGATTTATCCAGGATATCAAAAAGCTAAATTTTTAAGAGTTGGAGGTGTTAGGCAACAGAGGTTAATTGGAATGTGTGTGGGAGTCATCTAACTCCTCTGGGTGTCTGTGAATGAGTGTGAAAAGAGAAATTCTGGAGGTATGCATTTGAGCAACTCAAAGGTGACGCTCAAGTTTTATACATAAAACTCTTTCTCCTGACAAATAGCCAGGCTTGGTTTGCTGTGAGGAACGTGGGATGGTTTTAATTGTGACTTGTAAAAAGTATGATCAAATTCGGGCTTGAAACTTTTTGTTGCTGTGGTGCCGTTTGGAGTTTTAAAATGTTTTATTTGTTTTTTGAGCCAAATAATCTTACTCATCCATGCAAATGTTAGAAGTATTTATAGATGCAGATATCCAAGTGAAAAGCAAGTAGTTGCATTACCTGGTGCATGGTGTATGGCTCACATTGCCCAAACTGAAGTGAGATGTCAGTCAGTTTCAGTTACTGCCAATTTGGTTCAGTCTTTAATATAAAATATTTGGTTATGGTCTCCCTGTTCTTTCTTTCCCCTCCCCCCACCCAAGTGGACAAGTACTTGAACTTCTTGTTTTTATTTCCAAACCGGTATTTTTCTAAAAGTATCAAATGTTGAAATATGCTGGAAGAAAGCGGTAATGGAGGGAATTCAGAAGCTTTTTCTTTTAAATGGGTTACTCTTACTCTTTAAGTGGTATTCAGTAATGATTTAATGTCTGTTTTTACTTCTCTAAATCCTGAAGTGGGAACACAGATTTTTTGAAGGGAAGAATAGCTTTGAAATTTGCAGGCTTGCTTATACAGATAGAACACTCCAGTACGGATTTATCTTTTTCTTTTAAGGACTGTCTGAAAACAAATTATATTCTGTTACTTTTTGTATTCTACTGTTGTATTTGTTTAGGGAAATGTATTGAAAAACTAATTGTTTGTATTGAAATCTCGTTTTCTTATAAACAAACATAACATTTTTGTTTTTCTCTACTGAAGAGAATGAAACTGAGAAAAATCCATACCAGCATTTCTTGAAGACTAAATGTTCTAGATGAAGAACTCGCACAAAATGAGATAATGTCAAAATAAATCTGAAGGTAGTGTGCTATTAGGGAAAAAGAAGTCATCAAATTGATGCTCTTCTTCCTTGTCTCATAGAAAATCTGAAATAAGCTTGATTTCTAGACCAGTGCTGTTGTGGGATCTTGCTCAGGCACTTCATGTTTAATCAACCTATAATTAGTTACAAAAACTTTTAAAATTGTTGGGGGGGTTTGTCATGATAGATGAGTTCTTGTGGGTTTTCTTAATTATTGTTATTTAGATTTCTGAAGCAGATTAAGATTGTTTTATATGTTAAGGAACATGAATTTGATTATTTTCTGCTATGCTTCTGGAAGATCAAGAGTTACTTTTAAACTCTGAGCTGCAAAGTTTTTAACATGCTGGCAGATAGAGTAAGGGGTGTTGAATCCTGGCAGTTGCTTTGCTTTGTTAGTTTTCTAATGCAGAAAAATAGAAGATTCTCATTTAAAAAGAGCAAGAAGATAAATTAAGATTTCTCATATTTTTCCAAGAAGCAAAAGGGAGTGAATGACCATTTCTTTCTGTTTAATATCCAAGAGCTTCTCAACGCTTCATTCTTTCCTTTTTTCTTCCTTGTCTGAAGGAGTTTTTAGTATCTGCCTGGTCAGTATATAATAATGGTAGAAACTCCTGAGAGGATTTTAATGCAACATAGTGTTAAACTATGTATGTGAACTGTTAGGGGAGAAAGCAAGAAACAAAATGCTGTAGCAGGCAAACTAACATTTATAATTTAAAAAAATCAGATGGGGAGCATTGTTGAAGAAAACATGAATTCTGTGAGCCCTCGAGCTGACATGTTCCCCTCCTGTCTTGTGTGTCAGTAAAACTGAACTACTCTGACTTACTAAGTGAGGAGAGCATTTACAAAAATAAGTGGTATGAACTGAGCACATCAAGAAACTGATCTGCAGACGTAGGCATTTAGTACTGTCACAAGGAGTTGAAAATTGGAAGGCCTGAGGCCATGGCTCAGTGTCCTCAGGTGGGGCCAGAATGACTGGATGCTCACTTTCTTCAGTCAAAAGCAGCAAGATATTTTCAGCCAGAAAACTTCCTTGCTTCTGTCAATGGCTACAAAAATGCTCCCGCTGTCAGGAGGGAAATGATAGCACAGGTGCAAGTAAAAGAGCTTCTTTTTGTAGCAATGCCAGCATAAAGTAGGGGTGATGCTTGAAAGTCAAAGCTGGCAGTTTTTGTCTGATATGTTTGGGCAGTAATGAGGAGCTGTGTTTGGAGAGATTACTTCAACTGTTAAAAACAGCCTGGAAACAGTAATTGATGAAGGAAAGTATGTGTTATGATCTAGGCAAGCCTAAGTCAGGAGTTAAATACGTGGAGGGCGAACAGGTGCTCCTACCAAATCTGGACTAATATTTAAGATAGGAGCAGTTCCTAGCAACATCTAGGTGTACGTGCAGGATTGTAGCTGCTGTAAAATGCTGTATGTAATTATGTTACATACTGGAGCAGAGGGCAGTGACAGTGAGTCTTTGGAATGATGGTTGGCTGCAGTGACATTGCTTGGTAGGGGCTGCTCTCTGTTGCCACATCGGTGTCTGCAGCCCTAAGTGGTGTTTCTCCCTAGTAATTTGCTTTTTAATGACTTCCCCAATCTCTTTAAGTTTTTCATTTTTCATAGAATATGTGTTCTTGCTGAAGCTTTTCGTAATGCCAGAGCACTTGTAGTCCTTCATGAAACTGTTGCAGAACATATGTAACTTAGTGGACAGTAAATCATGTCACATTTGGTTTATGTTTACCATTTACATCAGAAGTTCTTGTAGATTATGTATGCAGAAGAGTTCTTCAGCCTTATTATCACAAGGCTAAAAATCAGCCATTTAGAGAAAATTCTGACACACTGCTCAGCTCAGATTCAAGGTATTACCTATGTTATAATATTTTAATCACCCCTCCAGTGGTAACTTGTTTTAGTTTGGGAAATAATCCTGCAAATAAAAATGTAGTCATTAATATAGTTAATAAGTTAGTTTCATAATAGTACTACTACAAATAAGTAGTTTAATTGGATTAAATATGTCATGAAACTGTATTCTTAGTTCACTGAGATACCCACTTGTACATGCTGTAAGAGAAAGGGCTGTGCATAGTCATTTTGTATATCATAGATCAAGGTAGCATGTCATGACCAGGTGTGAAATTGCCACAAAATGGGGATTTTTTTTTTTTTTCTATAAGCCTGTTTTGAAATTAGCTGAAATTCTTACTCAAAAGATACAGGGAAGCATCTCATTAGTCTTGAGTATCCTGAAATACAAAGTGGTGGCTATTAACTTAAAGAGCTAGTGGGTAGTAACAAGGCCCAAAAAAACATTGTGTTTGGGAAGAAATAATTGAGTGTCACATATTTCAACACATTTTGGGGAAGCAAATCATAGAAAAGTTGCTTATTGTGAATGTGTCTACCACTTGACTCACTTAGTGATTTCTTCTAGAATATGTTTAAGTTAAAAAAAAAAAGTGGAAAAAAAGCCAAAACAAACCCTGAACCAGAAGACAACCAACCATTTAATATACCAGGGTAGAGATCAGCCTTCTGATCTTAAGTATGCCAAGTGAAAGCTAAGGCTGTGGTCACTTAAATGGCAGGAAGTGAAAGGTTTGAAAAAGTGACACTTCAAAGGCACAAAGGTTGGGCTATAAGAGAAGCAGAACCCCATTAGGATATGAAGACAACTAATTTGAAAATAACAGCCCTTATATGTGGTCTTTTATTTATTTTAAACATAATGTTCAGTTTAAGCATTCTAGTTAGACTGCTTTCTTAATTAGTGAAGAGTTTCCCAATCTTTTTTAATTACAGTTTCTGAGAGAGGGAGCTGAAAGTTCTAACTGTCCTGTTAACCAAACAAGGCATCTTTCAAATGAACCAACACATGGAATAGTAGTGGGAAGGAGTGTGTGAACTAGCTAGTTGATGGAGTTGTTAAAGGAGACTAACGTTTCTACTGATAAGAATCAGTGATTGTACACCAAACCCAAGGGTTTAGTCTGATTAAGCTCATAAGCATTTTAATTCACAAATTATTGTTCCTTTAATGGTAATGTTTTTCACATTGTGTCTGTAACAGATTGAAATACTGAGAGTGTTAGTGCTCATTGTTTTAATCTTTTGAATATTACCTGAAATTTAAAAGGCAAATAAACTCCCTGGCATGAGCTTTAGAAATAGTGTGGTTCTGGTTTTGAGGTGGTGGGCCCAGCTGAGAGATATATTGACTGTAGAATAATTTTAGATCTAGAAGTCCTCTAATCTAGTCTCCCACTTGGGTTAGGCCAACACTGGAATAATATTTTCCAGACCACTTCTGAAATGTTTTCAAGAGTGGAGATTCTGACACCTCTGTTTAATACATTTCTATGCTGGACCACACTCGCCAGGAAGAATTTTCTTCCTATATTAAAATTAAATCCCTTACTGAGTCTTGTCTGTTGTCTCTTGTATTTTCATTTTAGTATAGATTAGCATGTTTCAGTAGAAGAGCTAGAACAGTGCTCAAATTCTGTGATTGTCTGGGTTTAGTTCCGATTTGTGAAGGAAAGGAAATTTGTAGGGAGTTAATTCCGTTATGTAGTGGTTGAAATTCTTGGAGTGACTAGTTCAATTTTGATAAGGCCCAGAAACACACAAAAGTATGACACATTCTTAAGAGTGTGCTCAGGAGTTTGGGGAGCTTACATGTGATACTCTAAAAGAATATTTGTAGGAATAAATAGAATGTGCCTCGAAGCCTTTGCCTCGTGCTAATACTCGTTGAGTGGCTGTAGTGGGATGCGGAACGTACGTGGCAGAACGCAATTGAAGGAACCTACGCGAGCTTTTCATCTGTCTTGCACTGGCAAGTGATGTAGACAAGTTTGCTGCCATTGTTTGCCACTGACTACATCTTTTCAGAGCAATCTTTAGTTGATCAAGAGATAGCAGGAAACAGCTTCTTGAAAGCTACTCCTGCAGAAGTAGTTAACACATTAACTGCATTCATTGTGCAAAGTGCTGTGAAGAACAAAAAACTACACAGTGTGAATGATATGTTTTACATGGTGTGGAAGATAAATGTTCTAGTCTAAGACAAGTGGATGATATGCTGGAATGGCTTGCTTGCATTGAAGAGGAGAGGGGTTTTTTTGCTTTCCCTTGATTCTGGTTTCATGGTTCCGCTTCTTCCTTGCCAGTTTGGATATTTATGATGCCATCATGAACAGCTTTGGTCCAGTTAGAAAACTATGCTTTTGAGTGCAGAAAATATGCAATTTGAAGTAACTGATTAGCACAATCAAACTTACCATATTTGCTATGTAAAGTCTGTCTGAGATGCTGAGGTAGTGTAGACAGACAATGAAGAGAGGAAATAAATACCATTTTAAGATCCCACTTCCTGTCCTGCTCCTAGTTGAGCAGTACACTAGGATGTATTTGTATTCAGCTTCCAAAAGCAAATAGGTAAGTGTATGTGCTGTTTAGTTTTGGTTGAAATGTTGTTCTTCAAAGTGAAATTCTGTTAGGTAATTACTAATAAGCTAGTAACCATTGTTTATGCAAGAAGGAGAAAGTACGCTGGCCTTGGATTTAACAGCAATTTCAATGGAGGCAAAATCTTCAGGTTGGTGGTACATAACCTTACAATATCATAGTGACAGGGTAGTGTAAAAGGGATTCTACTAATTGAAGTGTATTTTAGTGTTGCAAATAGTAATTACAAATAAATAGCTGTCACAATAATAGGGGCTTACTTATAATGAGACTGCTTATAATAAAAGCATGACTATTTATGGCAGCAGACCTTCTGCTTTTGGAGCTGCCGTATTACCTGGAAAGCCTATAGCCAGCACCAGTTTGTGTTGGTGTGAGGGCTGACACTAAAATGTCTTGGATGTGGTTGTTACCCATGCTGCAGAACAGGTGGTTAATTCTGCTTGGAAGGCAGGGGTTTTCTGCTAACTTGAGGAGGAAAAAGGAAATATTCTGAATTTTCACACACAGTCATTGCTTCTCAGTTTGGGGTTGGCACTGGGACATCTGAGGCTGTTGATGGTTCTCCTCCTTCCATCAGATTAGTTAGTTAATAGTTTTGTCTTTGATAATAACCTGTAGAAGTTTTTTTGTGTGATCTTGAGTGATCAAGAACATTCTTGCAGAAATGTGATCTTGTCAGAACCGATCATGAATGTTTTGTTAACCTATGTCATCCACAACCACTGATGCCTGTCAGAGTGAGGAAGACCAGATTAAATGTTTGGAGTTACCTGCTTAGATCAGTTAACTGATCCTTTTCTTTTAGATACCCTCAAAGAGAACCCAGTACTGGTTAAGCCTTTGTAGGCAGATACAAGGTGTTGGCCTTTATCTGCCCAAAGAGTGGCACAGCTGGCATGGATGGCTTAATAAATGCTTCCTGTTTCTGTTTTTTAAGAATATTTTTTCTGTACCAGGAAAACTGAGTATCAGAGGGATGGCATGGTTTCACAAACACTTGTGTTGAAGCCTGAGCTGTTGCCCTCTCCTGTTTTAGTTCTTTGCCTCTTGTTTCTGCCCCTATGTTTCTGCTCTGTCCCTTGTGTGGATTCAAGAATTCATGGCTTGAACACCTTGAACAAATACGTGGCTGCTGAACAAACCGGCATGTGGAGCTGGTTTTGTTGAAAAAAAGTATTTAAAAACCAAGTATGCTCATTTTCTGGGCTGTTCAGACAGATTTTTTTTTTTCCTTGCCTGACCTAGTTTGATTACAGAATCATAAGCACTTAAGCACTCACAGTAGAGAAGGCTGTGTAGAAGTAGAAATGAGTGACCATTGATATAGTGGACAGATGATGTCTTTTCCAGGTCAAACTGACACCAAATAGCATTTGAGGAAGTTGAACTGATGGTAGCATTCGATGTAAGTTATTTCTTGAAATTTAAACTGCCTTTAATGACATAGTACTTCAGCATATGGAATAACAACATGATATAAATTTAATATATAAGTATTTTTAGGTATTGTTTAAAAATAGGTTGAACTGTACTACAGACTTAAAATACCACATTTCTGTAATATAAAATAGTAAAAACACACTACAGTTTATTCCCATCTATTTCTCTGATTATTTCTGTAAAAGATTAAATGTGCTGTAGTTGTTTTTATGAAATATTATTAATAAACTGTATTAATCTTTCCTATGTTGTATTTCAGAGATTTTTGTTAGTTGGTCTAGTTTGGGCTCTGAAATATCCAAGTTGACAGTGGCCTTGGGAATATTTTTCTTCCCATGGAAATGAGAACTTGGTATTTTACATAGATAAGTTTGAAAGAAAACCATGTTTTGTTTTGCTTTAGAAAATCCAGAAAGCAGAGTGGCAGCTGTAAAACTTCTGGTCATATTTTTTTTTTTTGTTTGCTGTAATAGCACAGGTAAAAAGCCCTTTGAGTTTCCGTGAGTGTCATTTCCCCCCACCCACCTACAGCTTGCATAACTTGATGTGGAAAGACTTAGCAGCTCTGAAATCACAACTGAACAGTTTTTCTTATTTAATCCAAAAAAAAAGAATATTGGGGTTTGAACATAATTTTTTTTCTATGAATCTCACTGTGCTATTAAAAAAGCTTGATATAAATGTAGAAGACAGATCTGGTAGATTAAAGCATTAATTTATAATTTATTTTCAAGTTAGTTTATTTGAAGTCTGGCTATATGTATATGTTTTATTGGTTTACTCTGGAAAGATTTAGGATAGGTTCATGGACTGTAGTATCTTGTTTTAGCATTTAGGGTGCTCAAAACAATACTAAAAGGAAATTTCTAAGAGTTTCTAAGCAGTAAATTTTAGTTTAACATATCTGAAAAATAGTTAGCTGCAGTTGAACAATCATTTTATTGTATTGTGCTCTAAAATCCTGTAACAAAAAGATTATATTAGTTCTTTATGAGGTAGTTTGGTAAAGTTAACAACTTCAGGTCTAAGCTTAACTCATTGAATTTTGATACTTGAAATGCATTCTTAATGGAGATATTTGGATTTTTTCCTTTTTTCTAGCAAGTACTGAATTTTTTTGCAGGCTTGTGGAAAAATGTTGTTAATCCCTTCTGTTGCTAAAATTCTGCATTTTTGGGTTGAATGTGAAAGTTGTCCTAAATTCTGCTGCCCAAGTAAAAATTTTTTTTTTGTTTGTGAATAAGCATAGAAGGATGTGATGGGGTATGGTCGGTTTTCTTTGGTTTGTTTTTTTTTTTTTTCCTCTTTACATTCTGTAGATGCTTGAAAGAGTTGTGTTGTTGTGTTGGCTTCAGGTAGGGTTTATTATATAATAATTTGTCCATTAGCAAGATTGCATAAGCTTGGGCTGAAAGACTTGTATGCTGTCTGGATCTGATAAGAGCTTACAGCTAAAGAGCATGCCTGCCACTCCAGAGCACAGTGATGTATGAAACCAGTGCCCATTTGTGGTTTCACTGCCTGCTCTAGTTTTTCTCTAGTGTTGGCCAGAATTTCTATAAAATTCTTCCTGCTTTATAGTTGTGCAGAGGATGGGATCGTGAAACTCATCTGTGTTTCTGAAAACAATTGCAATCGTGAGTTTTTGTTGATCCTTGGTCAGTTGCATCTAGTTAATGAGCCATACTAGGGTGAAAATAAAGAGTTAGGAAGGGTGGAATGATGGTGAGGTGCCATTGCTGCTGAGGAGGTTACTTTGCTGAGGACCTTCATGATGTAGTGTTGACTCTAAATGAGTAAGGGTGTAGGATTTGAAATGCCAGCTCCTGGAGCCAGTGCAGGCTTTTCCAGTCAGTGGCAGTAGGTCACTGTACACTGGGCTCCAGTGGGCAGTGCCAAAGGAGAGCTGGAAGGGAGATCAAGCAGCACTGTGGTGTCATCCATTGAGCTGGGTCCTGCGCTTAAATACATTCCTTTGGACCTCAGCTTCTGAGAAGCACATGTGAAAGCATTTGGCTTTGTGGGAGGTAGAAGCAGTACTTCTCCCCTGCCTGCCCGTGCCCCATCTGATTTATTTTATACCTTCTTTGCTCTCCCACTACTCCAGGCATCAAAAAACCCCATGATTACTTATTTCATTATTCTATTTGCATCAGATTTCAAATGCAGTTTCTCCACTGAGTTTACGTTCTCCTCCAACCTCACTGTCCCCTCACCCCCTGCACTGAAACTGGTGGTTAAGAGTGCTCTGAAGTACTGTATTATATTACCATATATTTAAAGTATGTGAATAACCTTATGAGTGTAGATTAATTCACAAAAAAAAGAGCTTGTAAATTATACTGTACTGTACAAAATATGTTTTGAATCATAAATATCTCCAAATAGGGATCCTGAGTAGTGGGAAGATAATGTAATATTCCTACAGTTTAAAATACTGTGTAATATTAAGTACAATTGCAAACTAATAGTGTTCTTTTAAAAGGGCAGGCCCCCTCATTTGTTCTCCCATGCTTCTTAGTTGAAAATTTTCATTAATTTATCTATTTTTCTGAAATTTGGCATGGTAGCCAGAGGAGCTTAAATATAGTTTTTGACAGCTGTATGACTATTTGAATAGACTGCCTAATTTAGAGAATTATCTGTGTGCTTGTCTGTCACTGATGGATATTGCCAAAATGATTGAAGAAAAATAGGACGTTGTCTTTAAATAAGGCTATTTCTATGTTCTGTAGGCAAAACAGGAGCAATTTGAGCTGAAATTGTTCTACACTTCTTTGTCTCATTGTGAATCCTAGATGTGTTGTACAGAATTTTTCTGCTGAAAGTAAAGGTTGCCTAATTTAAGTTTATGGGCATGAATTTTCTTAAAAACTTACTGTAAAGATGTGGGTCTTGTACAGAATTATGAAATGCTCAGCAGAGTTTCTTTAAAAAACAAATGTATGTTCTTTAGGACACTGCCATTTTTTTGTTTTTCATTTCCAGCTATGCAAGTATGAGTAGAAACTGAAAAGAACACCTATGTCTTTGTTTCTATTTTCTTGTAAGTTTTTATTTTAAATTTGCATTTTGGTGGCTTTGGTATGTCTCATTCCTAGTACCCCCTTATTGTTCTTCTTAAGAGGGGTTAGTTTTGTTATTTTTTGTACTTGGTGGGGGTCTGGAATAGCATTGGTCCTGTTATTAGTATAATTATGTCCTTTTTTGTCATGGCATTGGGGTGATTACCCAGTTGGAATGAGACAGCCCACAGCATTCTCTCTCCTGCAAAGAGGGTCCAGGGAGTTATGGCAAGGTTTCCCTCCTTACTGTGATGCCAGGTGAGATCTGTCTGGGTTAGCTGAGGTCGTACATGGAAGTGGTAGCGCGCTTTGGGAGAAGAGCTTTCTCTAGAAACAGTATCACTGCTGTGGAGTTATGCTTGCTTTCTTTGTATCTCTTCTGGAGAGGCAATACTCTGCCCATAAATAACTTACTTGGCTGCTACATAGTTTTTTCTTTTCTCTTTTTTTTTTAGAAAGAACTTCTCAGGACTTGGCTCTTGGGCAGTTAGATGGTTTCTCTGGACCATTTTAATCAAAAGGATAAAAAAAAAGGGAAAGAATAAGATTTTAAAACAATACAAGCAACTGGTGGGATTCAGAAGGGGAAATGGGAACGGAGAAGAGGGACAAAGCTTAAGGGCTCTCGGAATCGGGCCATTGCACTAAGATAATCAGTATCATGTTTTATTTATTAAATGGAAACTGTTTTAAACTGTGCTGTCTTAAGACAGACTTAACTATTCTCAGACAGATGGGATTTAGCTTGTGCCACTTCGGCTCCTGTAGGGAGTATTCTGAGACTTTATGTGAAAAGTTGGCTAGTTCTGACAAATTGATCTTAACATTCATTAGCTCTGCTCTGCAGTCCTAGCTGTGACTCCCATACAGTGTAGTTTAAGGAAAATGTGCAGGTTTTTTGTCTTGCCTAGCAAAGTGGGAACTGTGTAGTCTGTTACAGTTCAGAGTACTTTCACCAGTTCCACTGTTTATGTGCACAAGAAAGTGATTTGGGAGAGGTTTGTCTTACACACAAGCTCTAGGCAAGTAGACCACTAGTAAGCTTGAGACAGCATCTCCAACCCTGAACTTGCCCCAGAGATAATGTTGATGTTTCCCTGAAGTCTTTTAATTCTCCAAATTACTTTTGCTTTCAGAGATGGGAAGCAGAGTACAGCACCCTGCTTTCATAGTTGTTGTTTTTTGCTCCCCAACACTGGCTGTCCTTGCCTGTGAAACTTCTGTTTCTCAGGTCTAGCTTCTTAAATTTAAAGTTTTGGGGATGACCTTTGAACTGATGTGAGAAATCATCCAAGGCATTTGTCTGTAGTCCTAATGTGAAGATTATCAATAGCAGCATGAGAATTAACTCTGTGAATATGCTCTTCCTGCCCTGCCCCCCGCCTTGGTTTATTTTTATTCTGTATTTTCTTCTGAGATTTGGGACACAAAACCAATTGTCTCCTACCACAGTACATGTGTTAGCAGCACGGTAATTCTACTTTGGTTATGTTAGACTGCCAAAAACATACAAACATGGTTCACTTGGTTCTCTGCTGCTCAGAGACCAGTAATATATTAATTTTGACAATCTCTGAAAATTTTTACAAGCATGCATCCAAGACACTTTTTTCCCCTAGATATAATTTTTTTCTGCGCATATGCTTCCTTTCCATTAAGTGCTTTTTCTCTTAATGTGGACTTACCATTTAAGATGTAGTTTCTAATTTGTTTATACACGTTGGACTTTAATGTATGACGTATATCCCACTGACTGTTGCACATTAACATTTTGGCTTTATGTAGGAGAACTTTTTCTTCCTGTAGCCTGACGTAAGCAACAGTGCAGATTTTTTCATTTTCTATCGCATGTTATTTGGTGCCTTGACCGTTAGGTTGTCTGTACTGTACCCCAGATAGCAACTTGAACCTAGTGCAAGAGGAGAGTATTCTTAAAAGTTATGTTTGTTTTCAGATGAATAATCTGAGTGTAAGTTAGGCTGTTTTAAAAGGAAGTACTAATCTGTAGAAGTATTATTTTGTTACCATTTTAATACAACAGGTAGCAGTTATGTTCATTACTGGGAAATTGAATAGATTGTTTTTGGTTTTTTTAATGGGGTTGTATTTCTCTCAGGGCTACTTGGAACTGTACTTAAGTTGTGTGAAAGAAAGATGGAAATTCTGTTGGGTTTGTCTGTTGTTTTTTAATCCAATTATATGTGACTTCTGTATAGATCTGCTTCTGATGAGCAGGGCTTATCTGGCAATTTAATTTCAGTTAAGAAAGCTTTTTTTTAAAGCTGGAGTCATTTGTTATTATCCAGGAAACTAGAATAAGAAGAGCTGTGGTTGGGGCAGTATTAGAGTAAGTAAATGTAATTTGTGTTTCAGTTTTATGGGCTATATTATTTCAGTATCATCAGCTGAGCTTTCATTTATCTTTTGAGTTCATTGATGTTTTTCCCATGTCTTTTGGCTAAATCATAACTGAAGCAATTTTGATGTTCTGTACTGTTACAAATTGAGGTTGTCTGTTATTTAATGGTACTTATTCTATGTCTAATTTATTTCCAGTTAACGGGTTGTTTTTCAATATTTTTACCTTGCTAGTTTAGTATATGATAGTGTTTTTTCTATACTTCATAATGCTTTTATGCTGCTCTTTAATAAGTATTCAAAGTTTAATAAGTGCACTTTGAATCACTGATTGTCTTGTCCGTGTTCAAACATGAATGGCCTAGGATTATTTTTTAAGTATAATTTTATTTTTTTATCTTTTGTAACCGCTAGGGTTGTGGTGAATGGGTATAGGTGGGTTTTTCTTGCTGTCTTGTGCATGGAAGCAGGATAACTGTGTTTGATGCCTTGTTCTAGATTTATGTCCCTATGGTGAGATAAATGTCCTCACCCTCTGTCTAGTCAGGTGCATCGTGTAGTTATTTGTATCCTGTGTCTTTTTTCCTCAAAGGATGTTTTCCATGACTTGGGTTGGAAATTCTGCTATTTGTTTGTCAATTATTTTTTCATCCTAAATCTAAAACCCCAACATTTTTTCTTGCAAAATATTATTTTAAATCTTATTAAGTCTTGCATGAAAATGGTTTCAGGCTTTTATAGACTTACTACCTTTGTGTTCACTGTAAATGAATGCATAGTCTTGAGAATAAACAGGTTCTGTATTGATTTCTCCCTCTCATCATCATCATAAAGTCTAATAGAACTCAAATCCAACCTCTACAGAACTGCTGAAGATAGAGCAGCAAGCTTCCAGTAACTTGGATAAAGCTGTGCTTATGACTGTTAGGGGAGCTCTAGTGTGCGCCATGAAGGTAGCACTGGGCGTTGGATTTGAGGCCAGAGATGACACCTCTGTTCATGTTGACCTGCCTTGATAATTAGAAGGGCTGGAATTGTTTCTGCTCAAACTGATTATGCTTGTTTGAGAATGTTTTATCCCTGGGCAACTGGATGTTACAGCCTTTCAGTCCATGTGAATGATATTTTGAGCTATTCAGTGAAATATTGTAGGTTTTACAATGCAGCTCTTAAGAAGAAGCCAGTCTTTGGTGTAGTGGTTTAGTTTCAGGATGCTGTCAAAATAGTCATTGCCAGCATAGCTGTAGCATACGGTCCTTGATTTTGAAAAATATGGAGCAGATTGGCATATTCTAGGAAGGCGTTTGGATTATAACATAAAAATACAGCTTCATTGCCAACAGTCCTGTAATGTAAAAATGAACCACTTGGCACTAGGAGGGTGATCAGTAAAGTGGAATCAGTGGGCAGCTTGTGGTCTTATAGAATACTTGAGAAAAGAGCAAAGTCTCTTATTCTGGCTGTTTCAAAACTCGTTGCCTGAATTTCTACAATTTTTTCATGCTTGAGTGGCGGGGTGGGGGGACTGAGTACTCCTTGGGGTAACTCTGTACTTGAGGTCAACTCCAGAAGTCTGTTGTAGGAGTTGATGTTTTAGTGGAGATGACCCTTCCTGCAAGGAGGAAAAAGTTTGTCTGCTGTGAACATGGTTCTCCAGAAGTTAATTTAAAAGGCTTCTTGGAGTCTGGATTTGTTCCTCTTCACCCCTTTAAATCCATCAGATACTTTTTTGTATAGAGGCATTAGAAGTGCAAATGTGAAGGGTCCACTGATTTGCAATTAAAATTACTGTTTTCTGGTGCCTATCACTTACATATGTCTTCCTTTTTTTCCCTCTTAGATTAGGATGGTATTGCAAGTGTGTGATTGAAAGGAATTAAAATAATTGGATATGAAAGATATTAGAGGAATGTTGCTTTCCTATCTAATTTCTGTAAGCAGTGGTGTCAGATTTGGTAATACAAACATGATGTTGTCTCTTGTAGGATAATCATGGGTCAAACCGGAAAAAAATCTGAGAAGGGACCAATTTGTTGGAGAAAACGTGTAAAATCAGAATATATGAGACTGAGGCAGCTCAAGAGGTTCCGACGTGCCGATGAAGTAAAGGTACTTTATCTTTTGGTTCTATTGCTTATTAAGTTTTACAAGTATTGATTATTTTCTGTAGTATGTGTCCTACAGTTAACACTTGCTGTAACAATTTCGTTGAATACTTTGTCGGCCTACTGAGAACTGGTCTTCACTCTGTGGTCCTATAAACACGTATGATACATTTATATGTGATTGGGTTGAGAATCTTAAGTATCAGAAGAGGTTGTGGAGAGCTAATATGGCAGCTTCTTTAGCTGCATACTCTTTCAAATTCAATTTAGAATTTAGTTCCAAGCTAAATATGTGACTAAATGTGAGAACATGGTATGAATTGAAGAGATAATGAACTGTATTGAACCTCACTGATGTTTAAACTAAATTTGTATGTTTCGAGCACTTTTGTTTGTTATAACATGTCTGATTAAATGTTGAATGCCTTAAGACGCTAGCAGATGAATTTAGAGTCATTTATTTATAATGTTGTGGTTAATTTTTAGAGTATGTTTAATTCTAATCGTCAGAAGATACTGGAAAGAACTGAAATCTTAAATCAAGAATGGAAACAACGTAGGATACAGCCTGTTCACATCATGACTTCTGTGAGCTCATTGCGCGGGACCAGGGAGGTTGGTTAACATGTGTTGTGGTAATTCCACTTACAAGGTTGTTAGCACGTTTTCATTTTATTACTGGAAAGTTGGCTGTTCTTTATGGTTTTTTTCAGCATGATATGACTTGGCCGCTCAATGTGTTTTGTATGAGTGTCTTAAAGGATTTATTTATTGTGTTCTTTGATCATGTGACTTCTGCAAAGGAATAAATATGTAGTAGGCTACCTGGCTTTGAATGACACACAAAAGTGAAACTTCTTTATTTCTGATGATGATTGGATCATACCTCAGCATCCTTTAATAAAACTGTTCGGTCTCCATGGTACTGGGAGTTTACTCTTGCTCCTGTTGGAGTTAGATTAATGAATCCTTGTGTTGCACAAGCAGACTGGATACTAAATTTGCGAAAAACACTTCCATAGTTGTGGCATAATTTGAGCTAAATGCCTAAACCTAAAATGGTTTTCACAGAATTGGTAAGGTTGAAAGGGACCGCTGGACGTCATCTAGTGCAGCTTTCCTGGTCAAGCAGGGTCCTTCTCGAGCATGTTACTCAGGATTGTGTTCTGTGTCGTGGTAGCTTCAACAGTGATTTAAGCCCATTCCAGCTCTCTATATTCATCCCAGCTTAGTTTGCCTTATTTTTAAGTTGTTCTTTAGGCACTTCTTCACACTTTAAAAAGTTTGAAGATGTTTGTCTGTAATAATCTGAAAAGCGAACTCTTGCAGTAGGGTGAGAATGAAAGACTTTACTGTGAATAGGTTAAAAAAAGCAAACCAAAGTTCTTTTTCTGCAAATAAATTTGCAGAGTTTCTTTTCCTTAAAATTTCAGTGGAGAACTGGGGAGTGGGAGTGTCACAGAGGTGCATTTGTGTGCATGCATGTTCAAATGCAAGGAGGAGAGGACCTTCGTGTGTTATCTTTTAAATGTGCTTGAATATGCAATTACTCATATACAGCTCTATAGCTATTGTGTGGGATCAGAACTGATAATAATTGACACAGGTACACATCCAATTTTCACTTTTTTTCTGTTAGTAGAAGATTGTTCCTCTTTCTTTTTTCTTTTCTTTCAAGCGTGGTGTTCACTATTCTTTATGTTAATTTCCTGCCTGTATTGATAGAGCACACTAATTACTACATTCAATCCAGTCTCTGTCTCATGAATCAGAACTCTAATGCTTCATTTAAGGTTGCCATAATTTATAGTGAGAGACATGAGATGAAAAAATGCTGGGGACTTTAAAATCTTCTGTTCTTAATATGCTGAATTTCTTCAGAGTTGCATAAGACACTGGCTAGAAATAGAAAGGTTGTGTGAGAGCCTTCCTGTGTTTGGTGAAAAGTGCAGGGCATTGCTGGTGACAGTCAGCATCAAGTGGAGACTATCACATGCCCTGTGCAGGCTCACCAGACATCAACCTGAGTTCCATACCAGGACAACAGAGCAGTGTAACTGAGGCTTAGTACCAAACTGAGGCACTTTGACGTAGTCCATTTGTCAGCCTGAGACTTCTAGTTCCAAAGATAAAAGTAATTAATTCTTTTACTTTTGTATTTTGCTTTAAAAATACATGAAAAATATGCTAGGTGGCTGCTAGCTAGAAAATTAAACATTAACCTGAAATGGGAATGAAGCAGCAGCATAGGATGGTGTCTAGAATATTAATATACACAGCAGAAATCTAATTTCATTTGCTGCAGATTAAAAAGAAAAGAAATAAATCTGGCTTGTGTCATTCTGCCGGGGCACTGTCTCTGTATATTGTTTGTTACATTACTTTGTGTATTTCTTTAGAAATGTGAAGCTCTGTTCATCTTTCCCTTCTGGAAAGGAGAAAGATCTTTTGTCTCCACTTCCTTTTTTCCTTTCAGGTAGCTATGACAGCTGTTCTAAACTTTGTTTTACCTACCTCCAAATCTTCTCTGTTGTACTTCCCCAAGCTTTTTATGTTTCTGTCTGCTTTTACTTGTAACTTTTTTCCAGAGTTCTTCATACTGCAGTCCAAGTGTTTGAGAAAAGTTGATCTATGTTTGTTAACCGTTGATTATTAGATGCAAGAATAACCTAATTGTTGTCTGTATTTCTGTGGATTGTTTATCCTTTGAAGGCTACATAGATCTCTGAATATCCAAAACAGAAGTCCTGTAGCTGAAAAATTCATTGATGTATGCAGAGTTACATACTAAGAATTAATTTTCATTTTTCCTTTGCAAGCAGTGAGCATAATAAGAGACTTGAGGAAAGGATAAACAGAAATTAATTGGGAAACAAGGCAGGAATTAAAAAGACATATGGAGTTTTTATTTATATAAGGTGTCTTGCTAGCATTAAAGTAAAATTTTATTTATTTTTATAACATAAATAATACATGATTTCTGCAGTGTATTGATCTGAAGCCAGGGGAATTCACTTGCCCCTCAGATGGTCTGAGTGAATACACTAACATCAGTGTAGCAGCAGCAACAGGTACTAAATCTGTTTTGAGATACCAAACTTAATTTGTATTGTAGGTTGAATAGTCTGAGCAAAATACTATCACAGCCACTTAATAAGTGGAAGAATGCCATCATGATCTATTAATGAATATATTGACATAGAAATAATTCTTGAGGTAATTTTCTCTTTGCTAAAACCATTTTTCCTATTATGCCCTGAAAAACTGATGTATTTTTCAAAGTTTGATATGGCTAATTTTGAGAAACTCTTTGAATTTTGTACATTGTAGAGTGTTCTGTGATTTTTGTTTGCTTTTCTTCCTGATGTTGCTATGTAAGTGTAACTTCAACTTCTTATTTCAGTGCTCTGTTACCAGTGACATTGATTTTCCAAAACAAGTCATCCCACTGAAGACTCTCAATGCTGTTGCTTCTGTGCCTATAATGTACTCTTGGTCTCCCCTTCAACAGAACTTTATGGTAAGTTTAAACAAGTGTAGGAAGGAGAAAGGTATGGAGAAAAGGGAGGTGTTAATTTTAGAAGTATGCCAGCAAAATCCATTGCCAATCTATTACCTACTTTAGGTATTGGTACTAGGGCAGTGATAATCAGAAATAAGCTCCCCCAAATAAAATAAATAGAAAGGTAACTTTGCAAACTGAATCTCTGTCCTCAATATACCTAAGTATCTCCAAAATCTTGCTTTAAAGTTTATTTATCTTTGCTGTAAAAAGTTTATTTAATTCAGGTGACCTATTGTCTTTTGTGGCAGATAACAAATGTAGTTTTATTTGAAAGTATCAAATTAGTGTAGTGAGAAATGTTTTCTGAGGGATATGAATGCTTTACTGTAAGGCAGTCAACCAACATATTTGTAACAGAATAGTAATTCTTGTGGAATGAAGGGAACTTAATCCTGAAATAGTCTCCCCACATAATGGTCATTCTCATATCTGAGTATGCCCTTTATTTTTCAGATTAACTACACTGTGTGCAGAAGCCATAGCATTAGATTTTGGATATAGGTATTTGACTTTTTGCAAAGCTTAGCTTATTGCAAGTCTTTGTCACATCATTTTGGTGGTTTATGTCCACCTTTGCTGACTAGTTATTTTGATAATAATTATTATGAAGTGGTTTAAACAACAGTTTTTTTATCAGAGTACATACACTGTTTTTTCACACCTTTTTCTCCTTGCTTTCAATTCAACAGTGTTTGGATATTTTGGATGGGTCACAGAATCATGATCAGCAGGAAAGTTTATTTTTTTAACAATAGAAGGTTCTTTTGTAGTATTGAAAGATGCAGCTGAGTATCAAGGTCCGTAAATTCTATTGATAAAACATGAGAGTATTAATGCATTTAGCCTATATGCAGTCAAAAAAAAGGGACAGTGGAGTTCAGAATAAATTTTCAGGCATGTTTCTCTGTTTGCTCTTTAGACAACTTTTAATTTAGAGTCTTTTTGTAGCATATTTTCTTATCTCTGGCCAAACAATGAAAGGGTGGTTCCCATTGTGCTTTCCTGCATTACTGTAAGAGAGAACTGAGAGAGGACAAATGAATTTACCAAATGCAAGCTTCCCAAAGCCAGATAACTTAATGAGTTTCCATATTAGAAACTTCTTGGAAACGCTCTGCTAACCTTAAGATTAGGAGCTGGTGTTAATATTTTGAGCCAGCCACTAAGAATGCAAAAAATTGTTCAAAGTCATTGAGGATTTTGTTTTGTTTTTCTAGTTCATGGTAAATGTGCTAAAGCAGTGAAGCTAGTTCATTTACTGTTGTAGGCAGAGTCCTGTAGATAGTGAAAAACAATGCAGAAATGGTCACTTGACAACAATTTAAAGTGGTTTGATTATCACTGTTGTTCCTAGGTAGAGGATGAAACTGTTTTACATAACATTCCGTATATGGGAGATGAAGTACTTGACCAGGATGGTACTTTTATTGAAGAACTGATCAAGAATTATGATGGGAAAGTGCATGGAGACAGAGGTGAGCCCAAACACTCAGGTATACTAATCATTTCTTCCTATATAAATTATTGTTATAGTGTTGCTTAAGGCCTGATATGTGATTGTTGCAGAAGTTGTAGAGATACTACTGTATTGTGTAAACATTGGGTATAACAGACTTCCTTATCCAAATGTATTGTTCTGCATTTTCATTAGGCTGCAAAGTTTTAAGCAGTAGTGTGGAGAAATTAAGCACATTAACTTTTTCCTTATTCCGTACAGCGGTTCTTGGTATTGAATTTTGTGCTCAGAGCTTTGGAATATGATATTGTGATGTGTGTATGTATCCTGCTTAGCAGAAAGTGGCAGGATGATTATGCAAAACTCTGATAATGGCAACATTTGCAAATGTGATTCAACAGAGTAACCTCTTATAGGTTTGTGGGGTTTTATTTCCTTCTTTTCTTTAAGGAACTTGCTAGCTATTTAAAAACCCCTTCTCTGTAAATCAGCTTATAGAGCAAAGTTGTATCCTTCTGTTGGTACAGCAGTTTTACATGTATTTATTCTGAGGTGTAGTTTATCTGTTCTCCTGTGGGGGAGCTGGACTACCTGCAGTGTAACCTGTCCCTCACTTTGCTAAAGTCTCAGTGGAGTGGCAACTTTTCACTTGCTCTGGGCTCCCTCAGAACTGGCTTATACAAGCCTCAACTTCCCTTGTGGAGGTTTCTCTTGGCTACTGTGATTCCCCCTTCTCAGAGATATTACCCACACACTCCACCCTTCTCTCAAACAGACAATAGCTTCTTAAAATGAATCATGTTCTGTTAATGCTGACGTGTCTGAGAAAGGGAACCACACTTTTTGAGTTGATTGTGTACCATTCATGAAGTTAAACCTGTGATTCAATAATAAATGCTACACAGCCCTACTAGACTTGTTAATGTCCTCAGTATAGCTGGTGCCTTTGTATTTCGTAAGAAACATGGAATGTTTTGTGGGCTTTGGCCTTTGGATATTTTTAAACATTTCCTGATTGCTGATTCCCCTGTCAGAAAACTGGTTATGTCAAAATGATTACATTACTACTAAATGTCTTCTATTATTGATTTAATTCATTATTAAAGGAGTTTAGCTTTAAAATGAATCCTGTTTGAGCATCCTGAGATGCAAGTTTATGATGGCAATTACTGTTATTATGGGTTCTCCATAATATGTAAAATATATTAGAAGTAAAGAGACTTCTTTTAGTCTCCCAGTAACTAGTATTGTGTGACTGTAATTAAATGTAAATACTGTGGGAATCTGTAATCCAGAGGCATTCCCGTGTAAGAGTCAGAATTCTAAACTACCTCTGTAATTGCACTTTTGGGAGACAATTTATACTAACCTGTGTGTGTATATTAAGAGTCTGTTTAAAACATCCGAGTGGTATTTTCATTGTCTACATAGTAATAAGTGTTATTTTCTGTCAAGTTATTTTGACATGCAAACCCAGTCCAGGTTCAAAAGGACGGTAATAAGCACTACAGTTCCCACACAGTTCATGTTTGTTTTGATTTGGTTTTTTTTTTGGTAAAAATAGTCTCTTGTCAGCGCTAACTATGATTTTTCCTTTGTGCAGAAATGCCTTATTGTTTAATCTGTTTTGCAATCTGAATGTCACAACAGAATATAATCTACTAAATAGATATATAAAATTCAGTTTTCTCTTGAATTTTTTGTATATAAATGTATTATTTTTTTATCACCCAGCCAGTGGGGTCTATTGTGGCAAGTAGGTGCTAAGGAACAATCAACCAAAAATCTCTCTAGAGATTCCTTAGCTGGCTAAGGATTAGTTTATAGACTGTAAGCATGCATTTCCAGACTGCCTTAGCCCTAACCATGTTGGAACTGGGATTCTGGCATAAAATCTCTTAAATAATGTAACTGCTAGTATTTTTTTATCTTACAAGGAAGAGACATTTATATATGTATGTAGCACATGGAGTTGGGAAAAAATTGTGGGAATTTTTCTTCTTTCATTCCCTGTTGTTAGTCTAAGAAATGAATAATGACCTTTTTAAACTGGTCTTGGTTTATACACTGCTATTTTAGAGGGGAAAACTACAAAATTGCATTTCTTAAATGACAGCATTTGTCCTAGTTTATTTAAAGTGTAGGGAGGATTAAAAAGACCTCATATACACCTTGTGTTTTTTTTCTTCACTCCCACTTTTGCTGGATTTCAGAATGTGGATTTATCAATGATGAAATATTTGTTGAGTTGGTCAATGCCCTTGGTCAATATAGTGATGATGAAGATGATGATGATGGAGATGACAATCCTGATGAAAGAGATGACAAGCAAAAAGATCGGGAAGGTAACAGGATGGGTATGTCTACCTGCAGACTTTAAAAATGAAACCCGAAACGTTTTGTTTAACCACTCAATAAATTTGTTCATACCCATCTTCCTATGTGATAGTTTTCAGGTCTAAAGGAGCATAATTCTCATAATTTCCTTTGTAATTTAGTTCAAGATTTCTGTTGAGAACACCATGAGAGGCACTTTTGCCAATTTTTGTTCATTGGCATATTGAGTCAGTCAAATGCACCAAAAACCAGTCAGATATTTGTCTAATAAATGCTTTGGTACTGCTCAGGAAATGATCTATTATTATTCTAACGCAGGCACACTTCTGAATTTCCATCTCCATCTGCTGGTGAAATAATGGTTTCTCAGAATTTTACTAGTTGATTTTTCTCATCAGGAAAAATCACTTAACACAGTTAAAATTGTAAGTGATTTGGAAAAAAAAAATTTTCTTCTTTTTTACATTAGAATTTTGGTGAACACTCCCTTTCTCTGAGCACCTTCTTGAGGTAGCGAAGCAGCAGAAATATGTTTTTTTGTTTTCCAAATTTTTTTGCTTCCTTGACAGAGAAAGAAACCCATCCACCTCGGAGATTTCCTTCTGACAAGATATTTGAAGCCATTTCCTCAATGTTTCCCGACAAGGGTACAGCAGAAGAATTGAAAGAGAAGTAAGAATGTATTTCTTACAGTATATTGCTGTGTTGCTTTATGAAACAAAGATGCCTCTATAAAATAAATCCTTCAGTAAATATTGGTTGATTAGGAATGGTTCCCCTTGCAGCTAGTTCTGTGGCATTTGTGTAACTTCTGCGAGTGACACTGAAAAGGATTTGGCTTTTTCCCCCCAAGTCAAACAATACAAAAGTGTTTATTAGCCTTCCCTTTAAAATACTGAAAAGTGAGTGCTTATATGTCTCTAATAATCTCTTATTTTTTGAGGTGGTAAAATAAAAGCTACTACTAAAAAAAAATCTTATCTCCATTTTGGATGATACTATGATGATGATGATATTACTCCTTTTTAATAATACTATGTATGGGGTCATGATGGTCTTGAAAACAAATGCGTTATTTCCTAGTCAATTTGTATTAATGAGTATGGAATTAATAATTTGTCATGTCACTAACAATTGGCCTTTTTAGCTGACACATATTTCTTAGGAATTTTTTGAAGTTGTCATTGAAAATGCAGAGTAGTACTGGAATAAAAACCACTTTAGTTTAAAAAAATTATATTCAATAAATTATTTCTATTATTTCGCTTTAAAGATACAAAGAACTCACTGAGCAGCAGCTTCCTGGAGCTCTTCCTCCTGAGTGCACACCGAACATAGATGGACCAAATGCTAAATCTGTTCAGAGGGAGCAAAGCCTGCACTCCTTTCACACGCTCTTCTGTAGGCGCTGTTTTAAATATGATTGCTTCTTACATCGTAAGTACCATTAAAGTGTGCTCCTAAATGTCTTACTTTTTTGTTTTTTGTAAGTCAGGAGACTTTAAAGTACCATAAGATCCAGTGCAGAAGGAAGGAAAGAGAAGAAAAAATAAAAGCAGGAATATCCCTAAAGTTTATGAAAACAGCTCGTACATGTTGACATTATTTTGCAGTGGAAACTATACCTCAGAAAACTGAATGTACCTGTGTGGGTAGTTTGTTATCCTTTCTGCATTTAGGACTTTATATAGAATTCCTGACTTGGACCAAATCTGTAACATCACTTCTCTTTTTATATAGTCTGCAAGAAAACTACTTTGTTTTCTACTATTTATGTTACACTTTCTCAGTTTGTGCATGGAGAATGGGATGTATTTTTCTAAAAAAAAATCCTGGTCATTTATCAGACTTGCTTCATTTTCCACTAGGGAAGAATGAGCACTTATGAACAGTTTTCTCTTTTATTCTGCCATGTTACTTTCTAGCCACATTAGTTGTACTTGGTTATTTGAGGAATTGTTTCAGAGTTGAGTTTTAGAAATTGTGATGTCTATTCCCCATAACTGCTTTCATGTTGCCCCATTGTTTTGGACCAACAAGCTGACAAGAGCTTAGCAGTGATGTTGGCTTTCACTTGCAAAGTGTAAAGAGAATCTGCTTGAGACAGTTATTCTGGACAGAGAGTTAAATGTAAAGGGGAAGCTAACAGCCAATATCAAGTGGTTTCAACTTGTAACAGTAAACTGTGATGCCCTCTATACCAAATTAATTTTCGCTTTTGACTCAGCTGTTCATTTGCATGTTCCACTGTGAGTGCTCATGCATGTTCATTTGGGAATCCTTGTGCTTTATCAGCAGCTCCCCATCCAGCACACATGCAATCTGCCTGTGTTTGTACTCCACACCGAAGGCTTTGCACAGTGCTGCTGCTTTTTCATATTCCTTGGTTGCCTTTCAGTTTGAGGAGGAATTGGAGTTGTTCTCAGATGGTGGGGAGGAGGGAAGCTTTTCATGTTCCTGGTTCCTTTAGTACTTGAGCATTTTGGAGTTAGGTCTGTTAGTTTCACTTTCTCCTTATATTCCGTTGACAGGCCTTGCTAGAAAATGCAAAATAAAAAATAAAAGGAAGCTGTTACTTCTGCATGATGTTCAAGAACAGTAAATTTCTGGAGTAAGCTGCTGCCTTGACCAGCCAGCTTCAACACAGTGTGTTCTGCAAAGCAGTAGGCCTTGTGGTGTCTTAGTTGCCTGGACACTCATTCCAAGAAGTGCTGTGTGCAGCCCCACTCTGTAGGACAGGGAAGTGAAGCTGTATGCTGATTGTTGGCAATCCATTTGTCTGGCAGGGGTTTTAGGAGTTCTTGACACTCTCAAGAGTCTAGCAGAGAGATTGGGTGCCAATTTTGATTAAGTCAACAAAAAAGCATTGTCTGGACAGAGTGAAGACAGGCTTACTCTAGCAGCAGCTCTGAAGACTTCAGATGTTTCTGCTGCAGTGAGTTTAGGCATTTTTCTCAATGATTTTATAACTTTTTAGTTTTTCACCGAAGATGGTTGCTCCTCTAAAACACACATATATATTTTACTCCTCTATTTCATTAATCTATGTAGATTTGCCTTTCATGGTCATTTTTGCAGACTGATAGAAGTACAACTGAAAAGTTTTGCTGACTACCTGTTGGGTACCTGCTATTTTACCAGACCACAGTTTTGAGGCACCAGTTCTGAGAGACTTTTTTGATAAAAGTGCTCTGAAGAACGGATTCACAGTCTTGGACTTTTTGTCATGTTCTTGGGTGCCAGGTTCAGCCAGTGAGAACGTCCAGAGCCATGTCACTGCTTGAAGGACCTCAGCTCTCATACCAGCAGAATCCTTTAAGCCAGAAGCACTGTGCCTCCTTTCTCTGTGTTCATAATCTTGAGATAGAAGACCAAGTATTTATACTAAAAGATTGCCTAAGTTCTTGTTGCTGGTGACTTCTGATATGTTCCTTAAGCAAGTTGCTGTTGTTTCCACAGCGGTGTATGTCCAAGGCTTTATTTAAACTGTGCCTCCTACTTAAAAGAGCCCAAACTTTAAATCATCCCTTCAGGATTTCAGGGCCATGACAGAAAGAGGGATGCATTGCACTTTCACTGTGGAAGCATTTAGGACTTTGTGTCAGGTGAAGGGTGCAATGAGTGGCTATGACAGGGCTCTTTGTGACAGCCTGTGCAGCTCATTAGCTGTCACTGATGATAATGTATTACTTATCACTGATGATAATGTATCAGTTGTCACTGATGATGTGTTTGATACATAATCACTGCAGAGAGATCTCTGACTTTTGCTGTGTGGGCTCAACGCTGGACCCTGAATGCCATAAACTGATGCTTCAGTTGCCACTCCCTGAAAACATCCCCAAATTCCCCTGCAACAATGACTGCTCACTGCTTTGGATGCATTGCTTCCTTTTCCTTTTGTCTGTAGTTATACCAAGGAAAGAGGATTGTTTTCTGTCTGCGTGTCTGTCTGTCTGTGTGTCTGTCTAGAGCACAGAATTTTTTTGTTAAAAACTGAGAGAGTCAGTTGTTTGGCCTCTCTGTTTTCTGTGAAATCTTAAGACTGTTGGTCAAAATTCACCCAGCTCATAGCTTGGAATAAGTAACTCATAAAAAAAAATTAAAAATAATGCTTTGGTTATTATAAGGCTGCAGTAGCAATTTTTAGTGTCTCTGCAACCATTTAACTTTTATTACATTTCTACAGTTGCCTCTATGTTCTGTTTCATGCACTTGCCAAGTGCTGTGGGATGATGTCCTGGCTTCTGCAGATGACATTTTTGTTGAATTACTTTGGTAATGTGGTGGGCTACAGTAATCACATTGGTACTTTGAAAGGTGTAAATCTCTGGAGAAGGAATAGAGAATTTAAAAAAAATACAGGAATTCTATTAGGTCTGCTTTTGCTTTTTGTATTTCCCCCTCTTAGATTCCATTTTTGTTTAGATTAGTTAACAATTAGTTATTTTGTGGAGTTTCCAATCTTTGTTCTAGAACATTTGAGTTAAATATAGGAAAAGTTATCATTAGATTTTTAACGTGTCAAGTCCCCTTGACGACCTGGCAATCCCTTTATGTGCAGGTGATGACATAACTGAAAAAACTTGTGTACTTGTGGACTTCATTTGCTGACAGCAAGGAATTATGCCTAAATGTCTGGACTAACAAAGAATTTAGAAGAAGGAAAAATATCAGGTAGGGAGAATTTCCCAAATAGCTTGACTATGAAGCAAATGTACATTTCAGGCTAAACTGTTGCCTGTGTACTTTCACATTATTGAAAATGAGAGTTGAGCCTATTGGGGATGAGGCAGATAATAAATCTCAAAGACAGAAAACATGCTCAGGGACACCATTTTAGAATTATTTCTCTGAAGGAAATCATTAAAGAAATACGGACTTTAGGTGTTTAGGAAATTCTACAAAGTTTTCTATGATTTAAAAAAAAAGATTACTACTGCTATTTTAAAAATTCATAATACAGCTATACAAATAGTTTTATTCTTGTCGTGGGTCCTTTCTTTATAACAAGCCTCCCAAAAAAATACCTCACAATAGAGGTGGTAGATATTTTTCTGTAGTTGTCTTTACTGTACCATGTTGGGTGTTTTTTATATAGTTGAACACAAGATATTACTCCAATTTTAAGTATCATATGTAGTCTATTTTTGAGGTCTCATGAGTTTAAAAATAACAAAAGTTGGTTTGTTTCATTCTATTACAAGTTAAGCATTTCTTCATTTTCTAAAGGAAAACAGTTTTTAAAAAACCACTTATTTTAGGATCTTGCACAAATGAATTTGTGAGAGAAGTGATTGCATTTGCAAATGACATGTAAAAAGAATAGCTTTGATTTCTGTACATTGCAGCAGTCTGGTATAGATCATGGCTTGCAAATGTCTTAGTGTTCTTTTGCATTGCTGAAAAATTATTTTCCTTGTAGTATGAAGAGAAGGTAAAACAGTTAAGTGGAAAAAAATCTTGAATGAAATGGTGCACTCTGCAAATTTAAAGATGCCGTGTTGAAAAACAAGGGAGTTTTCCCCTTCACTTTTGGGTAAAGGGCTCCCATCATCTCATTGTTTCTTAAAAGATGAAAAAAAGTGAAATAACTTTGCACTAAATTGCATGGTTTCTTGTTACTATAACAAAGTGTAACATATTTTGCCTACAGAATATATGAACACTTGAAGGATATGTGAAACATGAGAAGTGGCGTAGCAATGAAAGCTTTTAACTAAATCTGGGGGAAGAAAAAGCACTAATGGCAACAATATACATAAATTACTTTCCTATACTTGCTTGTAAATAATTTTTCCGTATCTATACGCCCATATATAGCAAATTAAAGCTTTTTTGTGTTTCCAGAATTATAAAAAATAACATATTTGTCTGGAGAAAGGGATGGAATATTTACATTTGTTTCTTTTATTTTGTTTATACCATTTTAAGAAAGCCTTGGAAGAGTACATTGCTTTTCTGGGGGGTTCCCACCTGCTGCTGTCATTAATACAGGCACAGTATTATAGAATTTATTATTTGATTTTTCAACTCACCCTCCTTTATAGGAGGGAAACATGAAGTGTTCCCAAAGTTCCAGGATGGAACTGGTCACCCTCCCGACTGCTGCCAAAACAGGTGTTTGCAGAGCTATGCTGCAAACCAGACCACTGAAATGAAATTTGCTTTTAAAAGCTTGTCTGGGAAGACATGAGCTCTGCCCACATGCTTTAACAGGGAAGGAAGTGCATTTAAAAAGTTGAGTCTTTAAAGCTTAGTGGACACTGAGAGAGAAGCCTCGAGCATGATCTGGAAATAAAATGAATAGCAAATGGCTTAATGAAGGAGATGTGTGAGGTGGTGGTGTGGAACAGCCCTTTTAGATTAATATGGGTAGGAGGGGAGGGATTTCTTCTTTAATTTTGAACATATTAGCACTTTTTATTCACTGAATTTTTATAACCTTTACTATAAGTTACAGTTACCCAACTGCAGCTGCTGTAAAACTGCAGCATAAGTGCTTCTGCATAGTTTGGAAATTGCACATTTTAAGTTGAGTATCTTTTCTGGGCCTTCATGTGTAAGAATTAGTGCAATACAGCATTCATGGAGGATTAGCAAACAGACAGCTATCACTGAATACTCTCTTCTTTTTTAAATTTCAGTCCATTCTTCATTTCTGTTCCTTGCAGTTCTGTATGCCACTGTTTACACATTTAGAGGGAAAAAGTATTTATTGATGTCTATCTCTCTCTCCCCCTCTCTTTCTGAAAAACAACGTATTTTTTCCTTGAGCACAGATGAGTTGTTTTTAAAAAGACAATTGCAGAAAACTAATGATAGTATCTCAAAAAGCTCCTGATATAATGTGGGAGCATGAATGTATGAGTTTTGGTGAGAGTCTAGTGGCAGGTTTTCCAGGCTTCAGAAAAGCTCTGTAAGGGGTACAGAGGAGTTGCCAAGACTTCCAGAAAGCTGTGAGAAGTCACTCTCCCTGAAAACACCCTGCTGGGAGACAGGGGTTGCCTGTGAGGAGAGCTGGCTCTGGCAAAGAGAGTGGGTAGGAAACTCTGTCCTCCTGTTATCAAGGTGCTCCTGTTGCATGTGTAACATACCCAGCTCTGCTCCTCTCTCAGTCACTGTTCTGCAGCTTTTTCAGAGCTGTACAGAGTCCCTCAGATACAGGAGCAGACACTTCTCTGCAATGTGCAGACTTGCCTCACTTATCCAGAGTGACTGTGCAATGCTAACTTGTTTTTACCCTGCAGCTGGGATAGAGGAACTGAATTCTTTTGTTCTGCCAGCTTAGCTGGAGTGCTGATAAAGTAATAGAGCAAAAATGCTTATGTGTCCTTCTCACTGATGAAAATGTAAAGTGGGTCCTACCTTTGCAAAGTGTGCATGGGGTCGGATTTTTTGACAAGACAGAAATTTAACAACTGAATCTTACACATTGAAGAGATGGTCATTAACAGGAGAAGCCCTGAATAATTCTGTTTAACATGACAACAAAGTCAAGTCGGTTCTTTTGTTGGAAAGGGTGATACACCAAATCTTCCTTGATACACGAAACAAATGTGATGATTGTCTTTGTTGATGTAAAAGAGCAGACTGGCTTTCAAGTGGAAGAGGATAGGTTCGCATTTGATGTAAGGAAGACATTCTTCACCATGAGGGAAGTGAGCCACTGGAACTGGTTGCACAGAGAAGCTGTTGCTGCCCTCATCCCTGACAATGTTCAAGGCCAGGCTAAATGGGGTTTAGTCAGCCTGGGCTAGTGGAAGGTGTCCCTGCCCATGGCAGAGAGGAGTTGATTTTTCAGGTCCCTTCCAACCCAAACCATTCCATGATGCGTGAAACTTACCTATGTGCTGTCTCTGTGTATTTAAGTGGTAAGTCATATGTCACTCTATGGGGTTTCTTTTATTATTTATTTATTTATTTGTTCCATTTATTAGTATTTTATTCTGGTTTTAGTAAAGTCTTGGTAACCTTGTGTTTTGGGTAGAGTTTTAGGTTACATATTTAATGTATTTCATATGAAAACTAAAAAATGTGATGTTTTGATTCAACAGCATTCCATGCAACTCCCAATACTTATAAGCGAAAGAATACAGAAACAGCATTAGATAATAAGCCTTGTGGACCTCACTGTTATCAACATTTGGTAAGATAATTTTATATGTCACAATTCACTGAGTGCTAGTGCTGCCTGCAGTATAGGGGGATACTTAAACTAAGGGCATGCTGGATCTAGGATAGTGCATCTGGTTGTGGGTCATTTGCAGTCAAGTATGTTACCTTCAGCTGCTGCAAGAGAAAAAGTAACTTTCAATCATCTTAAGTAGGAATACTTGTAGATGTAGCCTGAGATATTTGTAGGGAAGAAATATTACTATCCCCTAATAATGGTGTTGCTGCTATTCTGGCTAATCTAGTCAAGGAACTGCAGACTTCACTCTTGTAAATTATATCACAACTAAAACTTACTTACAAAGGTTTTTTTTTAGTTTGCCAAAGGGTGAGTCCATGTGGGACTTGTGCTCTTAAGAAGCAATAGGATGGAAATTAATAAAGTGAAATATTTAATAATATAATTTCAAATCTCTCTCATAATGTCCCTAAATGTTTTAGTATGAGAAACTATGCAATTTTCCCATCTGAAAACTTGCTACACTATATCATTCCCCTTTTCACTAGAAAACAAGTTACTACATTTTAAAAAATGTAGAACACATATTGTCTAAGTGTCATGTGTAAGAAGAGTTCTCGTATTTTTATGGGATTTTTATGTGGAGAAATTCTAATTTATTTCTGTCATCTGGGAAAATAGCAATTTACTGCTGAATTATTTTTCTCTTGGCAGCCAAAGTAAAAGGGGAACCGAAGTACTGACATGGGTACTTTGTAAGTGTAGATGTTTTTCACGGTAGCATCAAAAGTACTTGTGTTCACGGTTGGTGTGCCTTTAGCTGGAACTTTGGTGCACGTGATTATTTTGTAGAACAGTGGGAAGTTCCTCAGGGTACAAGTAGAAGGTGCTGTCCCACAAGTGGAACCACTTCTGGATTTCTGTGCTGTAAGCTGTGCTGTTTTGTGTCCAGGAGGGCGCGAAGGAGTTTGCGGCCGCCCTGACGGCGGAGCGCATCAAGACACCGCCGAAGCGCCCGGCGGCGGCGGGCGGCGGCGGGGCCGGCTGCCCAACAACACCAGCAGGCCCAGCACACCCACCATCAATGTCCTGGAGTCCAAGGACACCGACAGCGACCGCGAGGCCGGCACTGAAACCGGCGGGGAGAACAATGACAAGGAGGAGGAAGAAAAGAAAGATGAAACATCCAGTTCCTCTGGTAAGGATGGTCAGTGCTGCTTCCTTCAATGAGCTGCGGTGCTTGAGAGGGTGAACAGAACCAAAACTACAAAAAAACCAATGCTACAAAAATAACAAAGCCAAAACAAGTCAAGCCGTGCAATCCTAGAGAATATGTGTTTGGAATATATGGAACTGAGTGAAAAGACAGAATTATAATAAGAGTAATAATCTTGGCTTGGAAAGACAGATGCCTGCTGAGGAAGGCAGGAGCCTCCCCTGAAATGGAGAAAATGAACCCCCCCTCCTCCAAACTGCTATAAATTTTAAATTAAGAGGCTCTCAGGCAACAAAAAATGGGAGCAGGAAATAACAGTTCTTTAATAGGGAGGACAATAAAAGGATAAAATAAACAATGCAGTAAAACCAAAACAACACTGATAGAGTCAGAAACACAACCTGACACCCTGTTGGTCAGGGTGTTGGTAGCAGTCCAATTGGAATTGTGGCTGCAGTCCTCCTGGAGTGTCAGGTGTGGCCCTGTTGGAGCAGTGATCCTGTAGAAAAGGGTGTAGTTTTCCTCTGAAGATCCAGTGGAAGAAGAGGCAGCTGCTATTCCTCTGGGAAATCCAGTGGAGAAGCCGTGATGGTGTTCCAGAATCTCCAGATTATATCCAGGTAGGAATGCTTGGCTCCTGCCTCTGGGCAGAGCATCTCATGATGGAATGCTGTAGTTCTTATCAGTCGTGCAGTGACATTCAATAGCCTGTTATCAGCACATGTCCCCTGCTGAAGGAGGGGTGATTGTGATCACTGAGAGAGAGATAAGGCAAACTGCCCACTTGACAAAAGACAACTGCCATACAGTTGGTGATAGAATACCTCTTGCCTTGCAGTCTGGAACAATGAGTTTAATCAAACTGTAAGAGAATGTCTGCATTGTCACAATTTACATGTAGGCCATTAATTTGAGTAGCTGCTGTTAGCTTCTGTAAGAGGCATGTGAAAATGTTTGTTTTTTCTGGCACTTGGGAAACAACAAAAAACCTGGGATATTTTTTAACTGCAGTTAATCATAATGTGAAGGGCAAAGTAAATTTTGATACATAGCCTTACTCTCAATTATTTGTTACAGAAGCAAATTCTAGGTGTCAAACACCAATCAAGATGAAGCCAAATATTGAGCCTCCAGAGAACGTGGAATGGAGTGGTGCAGAAGCTTCAATGTTTAGAGTTCTTATTGGCACCTACTATGACAATTTCTGTGCAATTGCCAGACTGATTGGGACCAAAACGTGCAGACAGGTAAGAGGGGAAGCTACTTGCTGAGGGTCAAAGTGATTTACTTTTAAAGCTAAAGTATACAAATACTAGTATTGATTACTAAAAGGGAAAATAATTAATTTTCTTGGTTTTCCCAAGAATGCTATGGTCCAGAATTCATACCACAAATACATAGAAGTTAGTTTTAAAAGTGTTTTAAAATTAACTTTACAGGAGGTTTAAATTAGAGTATCAGTTCTTAAATGACAAAAATAATCAACTTTAAATGTATTAAAAAGAGACTGACTGGATATAATCTGTAAGTTGTTGGTTGGAGGAAATCATACTAACTTAGAATATGAGCAACTTTGTACTAGTGAGAGATTTATCGTGGATGTGTTATGGTATCTCTTGTTAGGTGTATGAGTTTAGAGTAAAGGAATCTAGTATTATTGCACCAGTCCCTGCTGAAGATGTTGATACTCCTCCCAGAAAGAAGAAAAGGAAACACAGGTAAATCTGTTACTAAATACCCTTAGCATAACAATAAATTGGAGATACAGGGGATCAGAACAGAAAGTATTTTGAAAGAAAAGTTGTGCAACTCTTCTTTTGCTTCCAAAACCAAAAGTTGCAGCAATAAAAGAAAATGGTGTTTTAGTTTTAGACAAAATCTTACTGCACTGGCAACTATAACCTTCCTCTTCTCTTTCCCTTTCCTTTCTTTTTAAGTTCTTTAACAGCCAGGTTCTTGCAGGTGTATTGATGCAAGTAGTCAAAACTCCGTTTAGATTAGAAATCACCTATGCAGCTTGTTGCAACATTCAAGTTAGTGTAGAATAATTATTTTTTACAGCAATAAACATTAAATTCAGGAGTGTTTCAATAGGATCGAGTAATGATTATATGATATTTTAAAATTAAAACTGATGTTTTTTTAATGATGAAATGTATTCTAGCAAGCTTCAGATAGCAAGCTGGTAGGATTGCCTTCTTTTTCTCTAGGAGTCACTATTGCTTTGTAGCACCCCAGTTTCATGAGCACCTAGAACACCAACTAAAGAACCAGGTTAACAGGTTGTTATTTGCAGTGAAGCTGCAATGAAGAACAAATGATTATTTGACACAATTTCTGTTGAAATTGCAAAACTTTGTGGCTACTGTCTGTCAGTGAAATGCATTTTTCTTTTAGAATTCTGAGGTTTGGAGAATGCAGCTCTGCATTGATTTTTATTCTGAGAGAGAAGAACATAGGGGCATAAAAGCTGACTGAAAATCAGCAAAAACATTTCTTTAGCAAGCAATAAGTACACTTCTTCCCATATAATTTCCTATTTCTCCCTTTAACTTCCCTTATTCTCCCTCAAAGTTGTCCTTCCAGTTTTTATCCCATCAATTCTTCTTGCTACTGACTTAGTTTGTCTATTTATTATTTCCAGGCCTAGTGACATTCCTGAACTGGTTCAAAGATCCTGTTGACGTGGAGTAGAATTTTTCTGCTTTGTAGCATAGTGGCAGGCAACGTGAGCTGGGAAAGGATTGAGTGAGCATCTGGAAAAGATTTTGTTCTCAGCAAAAGCTATTGATTTTAATGCTCTTGGCACAGTTTTCAAGTGTTTGGGCATTTGGTGGGCTTGGCTGCTTAAATTTAGGTTATTAGCCATGGTGCAAGTTTGGAATATGTAGCTGAGAATTAGCTTGCTGTCAGATTCACACAAATTGCTATAAAAATTGTGCCACTACATCTATTTAAAAGAGCAGCTAAAAGGTTCAAATGTATTTTTGCAGCTGAAATGGACTGTATGATTACCAGGCTGACATTGTTGTGGAGGAATTCTCAGACTTTTTTTAGTTTAGGAGTTTTTTTTTTTCCCAAGTAAATAAAAGCACACTCCATTGCATGGGGTTTCTTGACTTTATTTACTTTTTTATTAGTTGCCAATATAAAAACTTTATTGGTAGCAATTTAGTTTTGAAATGCCCTTTAATTCCTTAAACTCTCATTGAAGGAAGGAGATAATTTTACAAATATAATGTCCCAGAATATGTGGTAATCAAGCTGTCTCCATTCTTCTATGGCAGTAGCCTTTTTAAAAAGAAAAGCAGTTTAGCCTGCCTACATCCTGCTGTAACTTGAGCACTCTGAAGATCTCCCACAGTCAGCTATTGGGACAACCATCTGGAAATCTTCCTCTGTTTCTTACCTTTCTTTTAGTTGAGTTTACTCACTCTTAGAGTAAATTGAGTCCTAGAGCCAGGAAGGCCTTGCCTTTCCTTTTGCCCTTTTCCATTCAGGGCTCTTACCTGTCTGCAGGTTTTCCATGTGTGCATGTGGCTTTGAGCTAAAGCAGGGTCACCAGAGAGAAAAGCAGCAGCAAAAAGCTGCTTTTGCTGGCCTCTTGTAATCAATTTGGGAGCAAATATAGTCTTTTCTTGCAAGACTTTGCCTGTTTGCCCCCATATCATCTTGGTGCCCTATGGGCATACTGAGCAACTAGCTGGCAAGACTGCACCGCTCTTGGATAATAAAATGTCTTGTCTCCCTCCTTCCTGTGTAATTTTTGTTGAGATAGCTGTAATAAGGCTGATCAGTGGGAAATGAAGGCTTCTAATATAATGGCTTTTTGGAGAACTAGTAAGTGTCAGAGCCTGGCTTGTGTTTCAGATTTACCTGTTATTTTGAGAAAACTCTGCCTTGATGAGAAGGGATTACTTTGCACAGAAACCAGTAAAAAACCTGAATGAAGAAAGAATTCTGAAAAGCATGGGTGTTTGCTGGAGGGAGAGTGTACTTCACTACTGTTCGTTCTTTCATGTGTATATTTTTTTTCCATTGCTGGGAGCTGAGTTGAATTTGCTTTAACTAATCGGCACTCCTTCCTCTATTTTGGTACTGATTTTAAAGCTGCTTCTTTATTATTTTGGTTTTCCTCTTCTCCCTCATTCAGAGGCTGCTTAGTAATTTTATTTGAAAATATTTTTTTCCCCACTTTCTCATTTTCCTCCTCCTTCTGCTGGACTGCTGTTCACTGCATGTGTTTGAATAGCTTATGTAGTTCTGTCAAGAGTTCAGGATGGCTTTTTGTAGGGATTTAAAGTCTCACTGTTATCAGGCAAAAGGTGCAGCTGAGGCATTGGCACAGATATTCTGATGTGCTACCTGGTTGGAAGGCTGAGTCTTGGAGTGGTGGGGAGGCTGTGGATAAGATGATCTGGGAGACTGAAGTCTTTGAGTGATGCCAGAAAGTCAAACACTGCAAAGACTCAACTACATAGTTGACATAATTGGCATGTATTTTGAGTTTTTAGTGCACTTTCTGATAGCAGAGTATCCCTGTGCAAAGCAAGAGATCCTGGAGCAGCTTCTTCCAAAAAGGGTGCTTTTGGTGCCGGCTTGGCTACACTGCTGCTGCCCAAAACCACTGGCAAAGTTTCCAAGTCTAGTAGGTTGTTAGGAGAGAAGAACAATACCTTTGACAGCTGCTGTGATGATGCTTCTGGAAACACTTGTTTTCTAAGCTGGCTTTCCTGCAGATATTAGCAACCAGATGTACAATCCACTGGCTTGCTTGGGAACTTGCTATGCAGTTTCCAGTTGGCTTTTTTGTAATGAAGCTTCAAGTTGTGACTGCTTTTTCAGCTTTGTCTTTTCCTTGCCTTTACTTCCTGTGCATGGGACCAGGTCTTGCCTTTGCTTCTGTTTGAGATGGCAGATTTATTTAGGGTAGATACAAAATTGACTCTGCCTTTAGTGTAGTGCTTGCTCAGGCTCCAGCTTTGTGCACTAACCGGAGGAACTTGAGCGTTTTGCGACAGTTTTTGGAATTTACAAGGCAGTGAATGTCCTCTTGGATTGTGCCAGTCAAAACTCCTGTTGGTCAGTGCTGGCAGCCTGCTCCCTGTTGTCTTGTCATTGCCCACAGGTCCTGTTGCCACTGTGTCTCCAGCCCCCCTCTCCCTCCTGTGACACCAGTCTCTCCAGAAGAGGGGCAGAGCACGTGGATGCTTTCTTGATGTGTGTGCACATTTGTGTGCATTTAAAGTATTAGGATAGTGCTTACCTTAGGAGAAAAAGTGAAGGTGCTAATTGCTAATGAAAGAGTATTTTAACAAGTCTGGCCACAGAATGCTTTTAAGAGTTTGCTATGCTGGTAGGTTCTTATTATCTTGGGGTGACAGACAAGTTTCTGTGAAAGACTTGTTCAAAAATATGGTATGTTACATTTTCAAAACACCAGGTAGACAAGAAAGAAAGCAGTTTGGTGTGCATAAACGTAATTTAATTCAAAATTGCACTCCTTTCAGGCATATGGGAAGTGTCCTCTTGCAGACTCAATGTCACATAATTCATAAATATATGTTGGTAGCCTTTTCTTCTAGAGTGAATCACTCTTATTAGGAATGTCATCTATTTATTACAGTACTCCGTGATTCTGGGCTTCTTCTTTCCTCTCAGCCTTAGTTACTTGGACAAGTTTGCCTTTGTGGGTTTCCAACTTGTATGGGCTCCTTTAGTGCTTGTAAGAAAATTGGTTATTGAGTTAAATCTCATAGTAATGCTGTAGAAGGGCAATTTTATAGAGAATCTTATTTATCTGAAGCTGTTGGAGGGCACTGCACACCATTTAGTTGAAGTAAAAGCTGCTCTGCTTTTATGAAAGAAGTAGCAGCTAAAAAGCCCTATTTAAGTAGTTACAGTGGGAGATATTTTTTCAGAGTGCAAACTTCTGAGGACTGTTGCATTCACTGAAAGGCAGAATAGCTTTTGTAGGTGTTCTGTGCTGGGGATCTTTTAGTACCAGTGCTCATGAGTGTTTTGGGCAGCTCAGTAAATCTGCAGAGAAAGTGAGGTTACTTGATGCAGCTGGCAATGTATTATTTGGCCAGGGAATGAGGCTTCTCCCATATTGTCTTCATGTTGTTACATGATATACTAAGGAAGTCCAAGAAGTATAAACTTTGAAAATCCTTAATCTAATTTTTTTGTTATGTGTGTTTATTGTATACAAGTGGTAACTAAAATGCATAGAATTGAAGAAAAAATAAAACAACTGATTTCTCCTTTAATTTTAAGGCTACTGAAATGAAAAGTCTGGTTTTCCTTTTGGTACTAAAGGTCCAGACAGGTGTTTTTGCTTGATTGTTTCTGACACACCATTTATGGAACAACTGACATTCCCTGGCCAAAGAGCTTTCAATCTGAAATGGATACAAAATAAAGGGGCGAATGTAACTTGCAAAAAGTTTCAAGTATAGTGAATGCTAACCAAAAAGCATGTTACTCTTGAAAAAAACACAGCAAAGCAACAAATACAAACAATAAAATCCACCACACAACAAGAACGCCACTTCTGGCAAAGGATGTGCTTGGCTGAGCTACCTGAGAAGGAGGACACTGAAGGAAAACTGTAAGGACATAAGAGAAAGGAGTGTGGGCTGTGAGGCAGAAGGGGAAAGGCTCAGTGCAGCACCGCCAGCCAGGACAACTGGGGAAAAGTGTCCAGCCAGAAGGAGTACTGAGGTGTCCCATCAGTGTGGCTGTGCCAGGCAGACACTGTCTCCTGTCAAGTACTTGGAGCTCCTCAGGTGAAGGGTAGGACCTGGCTGTGGTCTGTAGGTGACAACCAGAGTGGTGCTGGGGCCTGTGCAGCAAGCAGCTGTTCTATTGTGACCCCCCTGTTCAGGCATGACTCTCTCGATCTGCACCTTCGTGTCCTTCCCTCGCTGCTGCTCCTGCCTGCCAGAAGCAGCTCCAGCACCTGCTCTTGGCAGGGCTTCCTTCAAGGGCATCTGGGTTTAAGCATCTCTAGCTGGGCTGGGTGGGGACAGCTCCTCTGTGCAATGCTGGGGCTGGAGGAATGGTGTGGGGAGAGGGGGAAGCAGCCTGCAGAGCTCTGATCTTGGCCAGCCCTAGACTGGGACAGGGTGGTTCTGCTGCAGCCCCTCTGACTCGTGTGCAGTTAGCAGGTGTTCATGTCTCCAGAAGCTTTCCTATCTTAAGCCAAGTGTGGGTGCAAGATGCAGCTGCCTTTCCCAGCCCACTGCAGGAGGAGTTCCTGTCAACCTTCTTGTTTGTTTTGTGTTTTTGCAGGTTGTGGGCTGCTCATTGCAGAAAGATACAGCTGAAAAAGGGTTAGCATCTTTCCATTCAATTTATGTCCTGAACTTTTAAGATTCTACTATTGCTTTTTTTGTTTTGGTTGTTTGTGGGGGGGGCTGGTTATTTGTTTTTTTTACTGTTAGGCCATTATGTATGTTCTGTGGGGAGCTAGAAATTTTAGGGGAATGAAAATGAAAAGCATAAACTCTTGCTTACATGTATTGTAGGGACAAAAGGTACTCTTTGGTTTACATAGCTGGAGGAGCTTTGTATAATTCCATAAAAAGGAAAGGAGGCTGAGTTTACTGTCTTTCCAGTATGGCTTCATTGAAGCACAGGTAAAAATGGTATTAAGGATAGAAGCTCCAGTAAAAAGTGCCTTTTTTTTTTTTTTTGTAAGCCAGTTTAATTTAGAAATAGTTCTCTGAAAAGTTGTTGAGAATAGTTGGGACTTCTGGCAACATAAATAGTTGATCTGTTTGTCTCTCTTTTTTTGTTGCTGATTGCTAACTTGAGCATTTTTATAAATTCATGCAAACCCAAAACAAGCTCAGGAGTATTAACAGCAAACATAAATTATATAGCACCAAATTCTCCTAGCTGCTGTATAGGTAAAGCTCTAGACTTGTCCCTGGTAGTTCCTGTCTTGCCTAGAAGACTTCAGCATTGTCTGTACTGGAAAATTGACTTGGGAAAGCACAGTGGTATAGTAATAATAATAATGATAATAATGGAATTACATTGCCAGTGGTACCTGTTTGAAAGTTGACTGTTGTTCCCCATTAAAATTGCTTTCAGTATTTAAGCAAATTTACTTTGCTGAATAATATCAGTGCTATTCCAAAACACGTTCAGACAGGAAATGATACCATTGTAGTTTCGTTTCTCAATCTTCCACATAAACAGCTTTCAGCTTTGAGTACTCAAAGCAGCTGAGCAGTGGCAGAATGAGGTGCACTAGGAAGGCAGCTAATGGTGTGAAACCCCTCACTAATGTTACAGTTCTGGTTTTGTGTCTTTTGGGTTTTCAGCCCCACTTGTTGTGGGTTTGGGTTTTTTGTTCTTATTTGGGCTTTCTTAGTTAAATGACTAAAAGGGAATTTCTGCCTTAGAGTGAGGGGAACTGTATGTTGTTTGTCTGCAACTTTCAACTTTACAAAATGTTGCTATTTTTATTCAGATGGGTCATCGAATCACGTTTACAACTATCAGCCATGTGATCACCCACGTCAGCCTTGTGATAGCTCATGCCCATGTGTAATTGCTCAAAACTTCTGTGAGAAGTTTTGTCAGTGCAGCTCAGAATGTAAGTAAAACATTTAAAAGTTATCTATAAACTTCTCTCACTGTCCTACCATCGAGCTCTATACTACCAGTCTGTCTGTGCTGCAGGCAGTTAAAGGAGCAGCAAATTGTGTCCAACAGTGTGAGCATGCTCACTTTAATTTGGCCATTGCATGAAGTCAGAAGCAACCTTCAGACCTAAAATTGAGGAAGAGTTATTAAAATCAGGGAAGGAAAGAATTTGCAGTACTCCTGAATGTCCTATGCGGGTATCAGTGGCTGTGTTACCAATATTCTGATACACTATAATCTGCAGAGTCTTAATCTTACGCTGTATATTTTCATATTTGCTGTTTTTCTTTTCCACACATTCCCTTGTAGGCCAAAATCGTTTTCCTGGGTGTCGTTGTAAAGCACAGTGCAACACCAAGCAGTGCCCCTGTTACCTGGCTGTCCGTGAGTGTGACCCTGACCTCTGCCTGACCTGTGGAGCAGCTGACCACTGGGACAGCAAAAATGTTTCTTGCAAGAACTGCAGCATTCAGAGAGGATCCAAAAAAGTATGTCCAGAGTTATACAACTGCAGGCCTGTTGCCTGGGTTCTTATATTTTCAAGCCAGAGAATGGAATTTCTTTGCCGTCAAACTGGAAAAGAAAACAGAAAAACCCAAACCCACAAAACAGCAAGGAAAGGAGTCGTCACTTGTTAGCTTGCTCATGTGCTGCTGTTAAGTCTATCTACGTTTTGTCATGTACCAATTAGTGTTTGCTGCGCAGCAGAGCAGCAGAATATCTCCTTTTCCCTGTTCAGGCTTTGGTTCTTAATTGCAAATAGGCTGCTGTTTTAAAGAGCTCAGCAGTCTTTCCCCAGATCAGCATGAAGAAGTTTATCCCAGAGTTTGTTTCTTCAGTTGTTGATTCTAAGGTATAAACTTGTATACAGTATACTAAAGTCTTGAAAGCCCATTCAGTTCTGGCAAGTCAATAAATCGATAAGCCAAAGTTTATTTCTACTCTGGAATGTCTTCTCACAAAATAGTTGATTACTGAGCTAATGAGTAGTGGGCTCCTGTCTGCAGACCTTTTGAGGTTGAAGTCTTTAGTAAATGACTTTTTATGTAACCCCCTCATTTCAAGGTGTCTTGGGGTGCTTAAACAAAAATTTTTAGTAGTTTTCAAATATTTGGTCATTTTTCTTTTACATACATCTTCTGATCCACAAGCTGTAATTTTAGTGTGTATTTGATCATTAGAAGACTCTGGATTTGTCTGCATTCCTGGAGTCCCAACATATACATTTAACTAAGTGATACAAAACAAAATGGAAAAAAACCTGCACTCAAATCTAAGCCAGGCATATCAAAACTTGTTGGTTTTTCTATTCCACAGCACTTACTATTGGCACCTTCAGATGTGGCAGGCTGGGGAATTTTTATCAAAGATCCTGTACAGAAAAATGAATTCATCTCTGAATACTGTGGTGAGGTAAGGATGGAGAACTCTGGATATGAGCTTAGTTGGTGAAGTTATGCACTGACAGGGACTGACCATAGGTGCCATTGTCTGTGACCTGGTACCATGTTCAGACAGAGCCATGTGGCTGCCTCAGTGTCACAGGCTGTTACACAATTGAAATGTCACAAAAATTTTGAAACAGGTTCTTGTGAGAAGGAGAGGCTGGAATGTCCTTTTTATCTCAGACGGAATTTCAGTTCAGACATGCTTGGAATTTGGTGGCAAATTATTTAGTATAGTACTGAAAGTCAGTAGGAGCTTTTGCTAAGCTGTATTCTGCAGCAATAAAACCCTGAGTCCGGTATGCAGCCCTGATTTTGAGAGGAGAAGCAATTCTTGCTTTTCTTCTGTGCTGAAAGAGTTTTTGTATGCTAAAAGCAAAGCATGGATGTTTGCTAAGTGCAGAATGCTTGCTGAAAACAACACTTTGTTTGGGAATACTTTGAATCCTAGAGAATAAAAAACTCCCACCTGTCTTTCAAAAGGCTGGGGAGGGGTTGACATTAAGCTGCTGTGGTTACATAATGGAGGAGTGCTTCTCTCTTTTACAAGTGGTGTTTCTTTCAGATTATCTCTCAGGATGAGGCAGACAGAAGAGGAAAAGTGTACGACAAATACATGTGCAGCTTTCTGTTTAACTTGAATAATGGTATGTATGCATCAGTTGCAACCCTTGGCAGCATAAGTAAAGTATGTATGCTTGGCATTTTATTCAGCCTTGTTCTTCTGCAGACAGCAGGTAACAATGAGAATTTATTTCCACACATCTTTCTGTATCAGTGTGTGGATTCATCCTGCTGATAGTTAGTCTTTGGGATTTTTTCTCTAAATGCTAGTCAGCTAGATGTAGTGATGAGCCTATTGTACAAGAGGAGTAGAACTTCATGGAGTAAAATTATGTGCAGACATTAAGTAGACTAAAGAATGTAAAAGGTGTTGTCTGAAGTAATTTTACTGACTTAAATAATCAGTAATTTATGATGGTAATTGTGTTGGGGGAAAAAAGCCACATGTGGTATGTAACTACTGCCACTTGAAAAATACAGACTGCACTGTGTCAAGCATAAAATACTGGAAAATAGTTGAAATGGGGAAAAAAAACCTGCTGCTTTATGTCGGTGTTGACTTAGCATACTTATGGAGTTTGTCCTTGTGGAATAAAGGTAGAGAAGCTTCAGTGAGAAGCCAAGGTGGTGCCACTGTGGCAGGGGTAAAGGAAAAGCACCGTGTGGAACAGCAGAGTTCAGCTGTTGTAGGGTGGTTGGCCAGCTCTTCCATGGGGGAAGCTGTGTAGTTATCTTCTCCAGCTGCTAAGATCCAAGCACACTAGGTGTTAAACTGAAAAATGTGTTTGTAGGCGACCCATCCAACACTTGTGGAGTTTGTTGTATTTTTCTGTCCCCCTAGATTTTGTGGTTGATGCAACACGCAAGGGCAACAAAATTAGATTTGCAAACCATTCAGTAAATCCCAACTGCTATGCAAAAGGTAAGTTTCACATTTACTTCCTTTTCATCAATGTATGAAATAATGTGAGATATTTCTTTACTATGCATTTTATCAGTATTTGTGCTAACATAGCTAATTTCTTTTACAACAGTTATGATGGTTAATGGTGATCACAGAATAGGAATATTTGCTAAAAGAGCCATTCAGACTGGTGAAGAACTGTTCTTTGACTACAGGTGGGTAGATGGTTTCAGTTGGGATTAGCTTTCAGTATCTGCACAGCTCAGAGTTAATTCCTGTGCCTGCCTGGCCCCGGCAACCTCAGGTCTCCACAGCTGAGAAGCAGCACTCCCCACACTGCTTTTGTCAAGCCAGATGCCATAGCAAGACTGATTTGAGCAATGCAGCTGGTTAAGAGCCTGCAAACTTGGAAAAGCAGCTAGCTAGAGCAAAGTGTAGTGACAAATGGGGACTGACTTTCTCTGGTTGGGTTACCTTGGTAGCAATACAAGTTAACTCCCCCATCATTCAGAAATAGGCAAGAATTTCAGAGAATGACATTTCAGAATTCCTACAAATGCTTGCTAAGAATGTGTCCTTACTGTCCCCTACAAATGCTTGCTAAGAATGTGTCCTTACTGTCCCCTACAATCATCTTACTTGGCAAAAAGTAAGCTGTCCAGTGGCAATACTGTGTAGGACAACCTGGAGAAATGCAGTTGCTTTCCAGTACTGAACATGAACTTCAGGACTGTGAGAGTCAAGATGAAAAAGTATGGAATTTTAGTGATTTGTCTCCTTTGATCAAACACCTCTGAAAGTAGTTTCTTGTGTTATGCATCTGCAGCAGTGTTATGCATCTGCAAATTCACACAAGGAGACACCCCAGCTGGTGAGGAAATAATGGGAAATCTAAGTATAAGAGATCTAAGTATAAGAGTATTCCAGGCTGTGGTGCCATTCTGTCAGAACAATGAAGCTGAAATGTTCCATGATACTGGCTTTTTGTGATTTTTTTTTTTTTTAATTTCAGATATAGCCAAGCTGATGCCCTTAAGTATGTGGGCATTGAAAGAGAAATGGAAATCCCTTGACACCAGCTACCTCTTCTTTTAAACAAACAGCTGCCTTATCTTCAGGAATTTCTAGTACTGTGGGCAATTTTAGAAAAATACAAATGATGCAATTTGAAATTCTGTATTTGCAAAGTACTGTAACAGTAATTTATAGTAACAAATTTAAAAAAAACCCAACTTTTTATTGCCTTCTCACCAGCTGCAAAGTGTTTTGTACCTAGGAACTTTTGCAATAATGTGGTGTGGTACATTTTTCAACCTTGAATAAAGGATACTTGAACTTCTTCATTTTTACTGGAATTGAGTTGGAATTTTGTGTCAGTCCCTTGAGAAAGCAACGTGAATTTAACCTGTAACTTCTGAGCAAAGGCAGCTCCATATTTGTCTCCTTCTGTTACTCTGGGCCAGGTTTAAGATCAGTGTGAAGATGGAAACAGTGTGGATGCCAGTCAGGTGATTGGTATTGCAGTGCCTAAGTGAGACAGGGTGTCTTGCAGCTTCTCAGCTCCCTTGGCTGCAGATACATCCACATTCTCTGGAGGAATGGCTGCAGCCCAGAAACTCCTGTAATTGCCAGAGTAGCTGTGATTTCTGTAACAAACACTACTTTCAAGACAAAGCTGTGGTACAAGGTGCCCTCACTGTGGCTTCTCTGAAGGACCAAACTGAATGATAAATACAACAGTTAACTACACCTGTGTTAAAAAGTTAAGAGATGCAGAAGAGAAATGCACAGTTTTCATCCAAAAACATTTAGCCTGCAGCTAAATGTCTACCACATTTATTTCGTACCTGCCAGTGGATGTGAACTCTAGCTTGTGATGTAGAACAAAATGCTCAGGTCAAACCAGCTGGAGTGGGAGGGCAGGCACAGAGTGGCATTGTTGTTACACTGAGTCCATGAAATCCTGTCCATGGTGACCAGTTACCTGCTGCACTGAGGGGGCTCCAAGCCTGGGGCTGAGTTCAGCTCTTCTGCTTTCACACTCCATATACTGCAGGCAGCTGCCACATGCCCTCCACCTTGGTGGTGGCCCAAGTGAGAACTAAGAGCTCATGAGGAAAAGAACAGTCCAAAAGTATAAGCCTGATTTTCTCCCTCCTCAGGTAGAGCACAGCTCGTGGTCTGAAGGATGCACAGTACACAAAGCATTGCTTTAACCAGCCAAGGGCTTTGAAAGGCAGGTCAGAGCAGGTGATTTCTGACCTTCCAACTAAGGAAGGAGTTCAGGCTGCTTCTTTGTCATCATAGCACACAGATCCTGCTAAAGAAATCTATTAGCCCTGAACTTTCTGCAAGAAGGTTTTACAAAAACAAAACAGCGTCTTAGGGAAAAAAAATAATTAAGAGGCATCACTAGTTCCATTCTTCTAAATTTCCAAAAGCAACTTTGAGCAGCAAGATGCTTCTATTGCCCCTAATGGCAGTCTTTAGCTCTTTCAGGACAGAAATAGCAAGCGTACAAAATCTCAAGTGCAGATGACACCCCTCTCTTCTAGTACTGCTCAGGTTTTTTTTAACCCAGAGTTCAACTGTAACCATTTCCCTCGAGAGAGAAACATTAGCAACACAAAACCTGGCTCCTTTCCTGCAAGAAGAAACTGAGCAAAATCACAGTTTGCATAAAGGGTAAAATGGCTACAGAAGTTAAGTTCTTTTCAGGATCAAGATTAGAAAATATAGATTACCAATAGTGAGACCTGTAAGGATGGCAGCATTTTGCTTGTAGCATATGGAACGCCAATACTCATTTCATAAAATGTTGTGAGAAGAATGGAATGAGCCCTGGTCAATCAAGGTATGTGTAGTAACACTTTAAAGTATTTTAATTCCCATCACAGGTTGCATTTAATGGGAATTGTTCTTCAGGAAAACACTCAATTTTCTGCTCCACTCCAGTCAAAGAAATGGGCAGCCCTAAACCTCCTTTATTCTAGGCAGCATTTATGCAAGCGTGATGCACTTTATAGCACAATGAGCAATATTAAAACCAGCTCCAAGTTCAGATGACCAAGCACTGTCCACAAATATTTTGAGCATTTTCTGTTCTGCATATCTTGTGAAATCATCACAAATTTCTTTTATTTTCAAAGTGCAGACATTTCCTCTTCAAAAAGAAGTAACATGCACAGATAATGATAGATGACAGTATCTTCAGAGAACAAAATGTTCTTAAAGCACCAGAAAATGGGGAGGAAAAGCAAAACGAATTTCTAATAGCTTTCATAACCATTATACCTTTTATTTACATTTAGAAAGATAAGTCATGAAACTTAAAACAATAAAACCAAATGCAACTTGTACAGAAATCTTTTAAATTTTTTTTATTATTTATCACACATTAAAAAATGAAACACACTATACAAATGGTTTTTCATAGCAGATTACACATGGGTCCATTCAGACTCGCTCTCCAAGTGCTGCCAACATGTATAAGTGCTGCCTGTGATGGCAGCTGTTTATCATATAGCCAATGTATTGATTTAAATGCAGTAGCATGCAACCCTTAAATGAGAAGGGTCTGATTCCTTTCTGTTCTTAAATTAGGTTAAATGGCATTGGTGTCCATATTTACATACTTGAAATGTATCAATCCTGAGCAGTTCTGATGTAAATCTGAGACTGGCTGATGGAGTCCTGGTCTCAGTCATTAAAAAGGGAGGTCCAAATGGCAGCAGGGTGGCTGCTATGAAGTTCTGTCGCTTTCATTCTTCCCATCACATACCTACTTGCCGAGTGTCACACAGTCAGGTCATTGCTAATAAAAATGCTAAGCCAAGTAACTGTAGGTGTCCTTCTCACCATCTACACGTTCCAAATACTCCTTCTCAATGAGGATGTCGATGCATTTCTGTGGGAGGAACAGAACAGAGGTAAGCTGTGGGACACAGGCATAAAAGCCCTCTCTGGGGTTGCTCCAAACTTTGATTTTGACCCCCCAAGGGAGTTCCCTGGCAAACAGAGGACGGGAATAGGCAAAGGACACAAACCACAGCAGTTCACTCTCCTCTTTCTGACCACATCCAAGCAGAAGGCTTTGCTAATCCACTAAACTGAATTGCACTTACTGGATGCCATTCCAGGGCTGTGACTGGGAGATCATCAGTATGCTGAGCAACTTCATAGTAAGACAGCAAATAAAGAATTACACCAAGATGCAGAGAGCTTATGTAAGGTCATGAAAGAGCAGCAGCGAGGGGCTCTCTGTGTAACTGCCCTGGTGCCAGTTTATGCAACTGCTCTCACTGCCTGTCCTTTGCCTCACCTACCCCCTGGTTGTGGATATAAAAACTGCTGGTGAGCTCACTTAAACAAACTGAGCAAGAAATTAATAAACATAAATTAATAATTAATATAATCAATATAATTATGAGTAAATAATTAAATACAATGCCCCCTTCCCCAATGTTTTTACTGTAAAGGAAAGCAGGAAACTGTTTTATTGAGCCAACCCCAAGGCTGACTGCTGTCCCACAACTGGGAGAGCAGGAACAAAAGGTAAGCCTGGATCAAGAGCTATGGTAAGCTGACTGATGTAAAAAGATGCAATCCGGCTACTATTTTACCACCACTGCCAACAATGCAAAACATGGATATTGCCCAAAGAGAAATGCAGTACTTCCGGTTAAAATATTTCCTACCTGCAACTCAAAAAAATCTGTCTTTGCCCATCCCATCTCCTTAGCTTTCCTTTTTAATTCAGAAGCATGTGTTTTGTCTGTATAACCACCTCACCTCCCGGAATCCAGGTTCAGAGATGTGGGTCTCACATACCTTAATTACAGGAACTCGTGGCTTGAACCTTGAGGACAGCTGTGTTAGCACTTCTCCAAGCAGTTGCTGGTGTTTTAGAACCTTCCTCATTTTCATGATTCTCACAATAGCAGCCTGCACAGCAAAGTTGGGAAGGTGTGTTTAGGAGCAAAGTACCTGTCCCTCTGTGTAAAGCCATTTAACTCCCATAGATCATGTCTGCCCCTGCAGAAGTACCATCACCACCAACTCGAGCACCAGATGGGAGAAGCTTTGCCCACGAGTGTCAGCTACTCACACAGACTTCAAGAACTCAGAGTCTCCACAGCACACAGTCATCAAAAGTGGTTTTGACACATGAATTTTTAGAACTGTGCTTACAGTCAATCAGTCATAATAATAATAGCACAAACTGGTAACAAGAGCCACACAAAACTGCTTGTGTAGCAAAAAGCCTTCTTTATATATTTAACCTTACTGTGACACTGTCTTAGTGGTACATCTGTATTTCCTTCCCCTGCCTCTCAAGTGGATTCCAAATGAACTGATATAAAACCACTGTTGATTTCATACTACCTGGGTATTACTATTTTTTTATTATTCAGTTTTCACCCAGGACAAGGTCTGGTGAATATGTATCCAAGGAACCCAAACACTCATCAACATCAGGTTAGAACAATGTGCATGAACACATCCTGTCTGTAGAAGTGCCTTCCTTCAGTTTCTACTACAGACTCAAATCACCTTTAAAGAATATTTAAAATACATTTTTTGAACTCTAATGTAGTTAGAGCATGTTGTCTTCTAATAAAAGTTAGGAAAACCCTACAGTAAGCTTCATTAAATGATTACAAAGATGTGATTCTGAGTTCATGACAGCATTCTGCAATAAAACTCACCTGAATCAGTAGTTTCCTGTCTTCCTCTATATTTTTGTGTGTAGTTTCTTGCTCCTGCTTCTGTTCAGTTTTCATTGGCACATTGATGTTTACCCTTAATTTTTTGCTGTAAAGAAAAGCAGAAGTTAATGAACAATTAGACTGTTCAAAAACCTAAGAAACACAGAAAAAACTCCAAACAAAACCCAACTCCAAAATAAAAGCCACAGCACCGTAATTACTTTACAACAATACAGGACTTTGGTTCTTCTGAAAACTTTAGATGCTCTTATTCAAGTTAAAAAAGACTTAAAGTAAAAAAAAAGAGTGCCCACAACCAAACAATGAAACAAAATACCTTTCTGGTGGGTCTCTGTGTATCTCACAGCTTAGTGAGACACAATCCATTATAGTGATCTGTGTAACTAGCACTGTACAGTTACACTGTATTCAAAATATTTCTGTGTGTAGTAAGAAGCTTGGAGTCAGTCAAAGGGACGAAGGAAGTCAATGGAAACAGCATCACCTTTCTGATTTACAGACTGGATTCTGACCATAATGTGGAGAAATCTGTTTGTTCTGTGGAACTGGGCTCTGCCTTTCTTTCACACGCTCCCTGGCACTGACAGCTGTGCTCAGGTGAGCCCACTGCCACACGTGGCCACTCAAGACAAGGTCCTGTGTCACAAGTGGGGAGCAAACCTCAGCATCAGAGCACCACGGAGCACAGGGCTCTGCTCAGCCTGTCAGCTGCACTGTTATTTATTTAGCACAGTGCTCTCCATCATAAATTGGGAACCAGCTGCTGCACAATGCAGCAACACTGAGCTGTTTCCATCACTGCATTAATGCAACAGACCATGAATTCTCAAACCTTTAATTTGGTAAAGGGGGATAGAAAGCAGATAAAGGGTGAGGTATAAGGAAAGGTTTTAAAATGTTTCTTTCACCTGAGATCTTATCTTCAGGAAGCACTGAACTCCTCACTGAATTTATGTGTGTTTATATCTATGCTCTGGTAAGCATGATAAGAAGTACCACAGTGCTGTAAACAGCTTAAAATACACAGCTGTTTAAAGTAAGTAATAAAACCTACTGAAAATTGTGTTTATTAAGTCTTCAAATCACTGTATACACCGTGGTTATAAAACAAGCCTGATCTTCTCATGTTAGCAGTAGTGGATGAACATTTATGCCTTTGACCTTTGCTGGTCACTGGACACTACTGTAACCTTATAAAATATCATGGATTTGCTGAGTGCTTGTGAGTAACACCTTTGCAAAATGTCAGCACTTGAATAAATTGTTCAAGAATTAGACAAGAATTGAGGAACAAAAAGGACATATGAAAATACATGAGGCCTTGACTTTATTTTATGACTTAATGACAAAGTCAAAGCCTAAGAGCTGAAATCACACTCATCCCCCATCACTCATGAACCCTTTCCCTTAATGCTGGTACATATTGGATCTACATTGGAATTGGCACTTGAACCCCAAAGTTTACATCCCAATTATATTAGGTTTCACCCAGATTTTGAAAGCAGAGGATGCTACCCATTACATCTAAGTGATGCATGCTGCTTACTTTTTGTAACCAAGATACAGTTTTATTAAAGTATCTGGTTTTAACTCCACTTCATCAACATTTGCATTTTCATCTTCCAAAACCTGCAATAAATAAACAAACAAATAAATAAACATATAAATAGTCTAACATGTGTCACTGTATGTTAAGGTCATAACAAAGCAAGAGCACTTACAAGCAATTTTGATTTCAATAGTATCTGTAGAACTTGTGCCAAGATATCCTACAAAATTATAGAAAACATTATCAGTACAGATAGCACCTTTGTCTAACTTAAAAACTTGAACAAGAATGAACATATTTAGACTAAGAACTAATGAGTGCAGAACATTGCAAAGTGAGGGGACAGGAAAAAGCAGTAAAAACCAAGTGCACAGAAATAAAACAATGTCCTTTTTGGGTGTTATGAGGTATCTCCCTTGTGGTTGGTCAAATATCATAAAGTTCTTGAGCAATACTAATTCCAAACAAGAGATCTTTCCAGTTGCTGCTTTAGGAACTATTTTGAAAGCAGATTTATATGCCTAAGAAATCATTTTTCCCAAACCATGCAAATATATATAACATGGCAAGCTTAAACTTCAGAAAGCAAGCACTCTCTGCTTTCTGATTAACATCTTTTTGTTTTAACAGGGATCAGCTCTGGCTCCTGTTGCTGGCTGCTCACCCAGAAGGCTACTGGCAATATTCTGTGCAGGCCTGCAATGCTGCTTTTTTACCACAGTCTGTAACAAATGGCAACCCCCTAAGACTTCGGAGTTTGTTGTAATCCACCAGCAACAATAATTTCTAGGTAGGCATTTCTAGAAGTAAAGATCCCACTGAATAAGAATACCTAACTTTCCAGAAGTCAGAGCAGACTTGATTCAAACCTACTGCTAAAGGTCAGATAAATGTCAAATTGTGGGCCATAAAGCCTGCTTGGGAAGAAAAGGAGGGAACCTTTTCCACAGGAGAGAGTTGGCCAATGAACTGCAGATTTACTATGTTCATGTAAAAAAGCCTTGAGATATAAAAGAATGACAGATGCATCGATCAATCATTTAGGGAAAATGCTGGTTTTGCTAGAATGTTGTCTTTCAACATTAAAATGTATGCATTGAAACACTGAAAATTTCTACCCAGAGCTCAGCAGGAAGCTAGACAGTCATGAACAGGAAGGTACATGCACTAAGACTCATCAGAAGACCAGGCAGTTATGATTACAGGAAAGTAAACCAGGAAAGTGAATTGACCAAGAACAGAGCACATCTGTCTCCTTTGGGATGGAAACTGGTTCTGGCTCCATGCATGTGTAATCCAAATTTCTTATGATAGCAGGAAGAGCCCTGAAGACCAAAACACTTGCTCACAAGAGTGTGGTAAAACATGCAAAGTCACTACCATTTTTATTTGAGTACTGTCTGTCAGCTGCTGCACGGTGTAGGCATCTTCTGTGTTGTACTGCAGTAAAATCGCCATCTGGAATGTGGATGCCTGACAAAACCAAAAACAAAGAACAGAGGGGAGAGGGGGGAAATCAAAAAATGAGAACTTACAAACACTTTCTGAATCTGAACAGCTTGAAATACACCAGTTAAACACATACACTGGAATATTTGGACAACAGAGAATACCCAAGTGGTGCTAATAAAAAAAAAAAAGAATAAAATGTTGCTTTTACAACCAGAACTCCCCCTTCCAGCATTATCTAAACATAAACCTCAGGATTAGAATCATTTAGCTTGCTTCAGACAGTCCATCAAATTGTCTATTATGGCATCAAAGCATTATCCTTGTACCTGCCAATATAGTTTTAAGTTGTTTTCCTCTGTCACTCCAGCTCTTGCCCATTTAATCTGCATTATACCCAATACACAGACTGCTGAATTCATCCTCACAACCCTCCCAACTCCAGCAGAGTAATGAAACCAAATTTATACACCAAGCAGCTATCAGTAGCTTATCCATCTCTATCAATCACAGGGTTAACCTATGTTGATGACAAGGTCAAAGTCTGACATTATCTTGTTTCTTCTCCCATCTACTTTTTGAGAGAAAGCAGACAGGAAAGTACAAGCAGCATGAGATCCTAGGAAAAGAGGTTGCATTTATCTCACAAAATGCATTTCAACACCTGTTTAAACCACAGGCAATGTGTTCCATTTCCTAAGTCAATTTTAAACACAGATCTTTAGTATCAGTATAGTAAATAAAATAACATACAATAAAGGTTCTACTGGCTGCATCCAGTCCTCTAAAAACAACCATCACCAAGTGTTTCTATGGGTATGACTTGTCCTTACCTGTAATGTGTATCTATTTTTGAAACAGTTGGTAACCAATTCCCCTTTAGACAGCTGATACAACCATGTTAATTTTCTTCCACTGTGACGACTGGCATAAAATGCAGTAAATCTCTGATAGCTCCGTTCTAACTGTATAAAAACAACAGCAATAAATAAATAAATAAATAATATATTTACCTTTCTTTACCATTACTAGAACATGTTATGGAAGCAACAGGGGATCATCAAATCTGATCACCCTCAACCACCACGTTGTCTAAATAGCCCAAATGGAAACTCAAATATTCAGATTCAGCAGACTGGATTAAAAATTTCCCTCTAAGTTTCCCCTTTAGAGTATCATTAACAGTACAAATGTAAACAGGCATTTAAGGTTCATTCTTCCTTTTATGATACATTAAGAATGGCTAGAAAAGCAATTTGTTTTAACCACCTTCATCCTCCAGGTAACAGCATTAAATTTATTTCTCAGGTTAAATATTCACGCCTTTTTTCTGGATAAGCACTCAGCAGAAAACTGATTATAACATCTAAAGATTTTACTGGGCAAAGCTGAAGCAATGGTATGAAAAGGTTTCTTAAGTAAACCCAGAAAAACGCACTAACAAAAATTTGCTTTAGTTGCTGTTGAATATTGTGAAGAAAGATTCATTAATCAGGAGTTTTCATGGGAAAGATACAAACACATGGATTTCACACAGTTCCCTCCTACTACCTTACTCAATTATCTCATTCCAAATATCCTCAGGCCAAATAGGCAAATAACAGAGACACAGTCCTCTCTGATACACAACAGAATGCAAGGAGACATCAGCCTTGTAAAAAAAATTTCTCTCAGGATGATTCCATGCTCAGATGAACCAAGAGCAAGTGCCTCACCTCAGATGGCAGAGCAAATGTGCAGGACTGCTGGAACGGCCACGATCCAGAACTCAGCACCTGGATGCTGAAATCCACTGAAAGAGAGGCGAAGAGGATGAGCTGCATTATCCCACTTTCTCCTAACTCCCTCTTCACACACAGTCCCAGTTCTAACACGGACATGTTTCTGGCTCATGGTCAAACCAACACAGTAAAAAATCATTAAGCACTATTTTATTTTTGTCAGAGCATAATTAAAGCTATTCATGAGAGATGTCACTGCAGTTGGAGACCTTCAGATTTACTGTTACAGGCATTCAATCTTCTCCCATTTGGAGAAGTTACTACTCTGTTTCTATCCCTACAGTGAGTTTCTCTTTTAACACAGAAGTGTGAAAATTATAAGTGTTCATCATCGCTCCACAATACACAACTGCAAGAACAGACCTTTCACAACTTATAAGGCATTTTGGTCAAGTATGAACAATACAAAAACTAAGTAAAGTTTAAACCTGATGATACACATCTCTAGTTGTAATACAATAAATAATTATCAATTCTTGACAGAATTTGGTTCAACGTGCTTCAACTGAAAAGTATAAAAACATGATGGGGCATCTAACAACCTGGAACACAATATACTTTTATCCTTAATACTTTCACATAAATCTAAGTATTAAACAGCTAAAAATCAAAACTGTTTAAAGAAAAACATCTCTCCAATCAAACATGAAAAAAGAAAAAAAAAGACGAGGCAGTATTCAACATAATTTAGTTATATACCTAAACGCAAGCTCTAAAATCAGCAGGAGGCTACTCAGAAAATATATAAAGAGCAACTAGAAGACAAAGAACAGACCTAGAATTTAAAGACCTAATTTAAACATCCCAGCTATCATGGTCAGAAAAACACTAACTCTAATTTGTGACAGTGTAAGTCAAGTATTTCCCTCACACACTTAGTTCTGCAGAAGTAAGAGGAAGCTATACTATGCAACAGTAACTTAGGTAAAGGTGTTACTTACAATCTAATGGTTCTGAATTGGTCAGGTGCTTTTTAAACTGCTCATTCAAATCCTTGCTTACACCAATATCTTGGAACATCCGCTGCAGCTTGGAGGTATACTCAAAACCACAAGCTTGCTGTATTTAAAAGCACAGATACATCAGCAAGACATATTTTGGACAATGGCTAATGAGAAGAACAATTTTTTGGAACTTATTTCCTTAACAGAAGACGTACAAAGTTCCATTATTTCCCTTACGCAAAGTGCCCATCCCCCCTGGAATATGAGCTTTATCTGCTATTGAAAACTGAGGAAAATTTTGCTTAAAAATTAAGCAAAACACAATGAAAAAGACTACTCAAAGGGTAGTCAATTGTATTTTGCTTAACTCTGCATATAAATGGGTTAACAAAATTAAGCTACTTTTCAGTACTCATTCCCTTGAATAATTTAATCCATGTCATTCATTTGGTTAAGAATAATTAAGCTTAGCTCCATCAGGCAGACATGCACTAGAAATTCATATGATTAAAACAAAAAGAAAAATAAAAGACCTAGGTTGTGTATTTTTCTGTGCATAAAATAAATGAAAGGATGCACGTCAATGCTTTCCAAAACAGTGTGAAGATCTGCAAGGCAGTAATTATGGGACAGTCATGGAATACTCACTTTTAGTTTGGAGATCATGCTTGCCTCAGCATCATCACTAGCACTGTTTTGATGCACAAGTCTCTTTGCCAGCATTTTAGCATAGAATTTTTGAAACACATCTTTATCCTCAATGTACTTGAAGACAACCATCTGGAAAAGCCAAGATAATTTGTAAGGGAAAAATATTTAAACATTTGTCTTGAAAAAGATATAGCAGGAACTACTTAACTTGCACCTAAATTTTAAAGATTGGGGGTTTTGTTTGGCTTTTTTGGGAGAGGGTGGAGGGACTCGTGGTGTTTGCTTTAAATATGGATGCTATTTTAAAACAAGAACTGTATATTCCACATGTAGAGCATACTATATACATGTGGATATATAATGATATAAAAAGATGTCATGGAAATGATACATTTTATATGCATATATAAAGCATTAAGCAAAAGCATAACTTCAATATAGCCACTTTAAATCTGCTGTAAAGGGTTTTTAATAAACAAAATAAAAGAATTTTTATAGTTTGTATGTATTTATAGACATCTTACCACTTGATTGAGTGTATCTTCCAATTCTGCTTCTTCTGGATTCTTTGAGCTGCAATTAAAGAAGTGCATTTTTAATGAGTCCCAAACCAGCAGAATTAAAACCAACATATGGATGCATATGAAAGCTTCAGAAATAAAAGAATGCAAATTTGAGTAGTTCTGGGATCAAAGCCTCTTTAAAGAGAATACAATGTAATGAAGTGAACAGTTTACTGCTCCACCTGTTAGCAATTCTGAATTTCCCAAATGTCACAGGCTGAAGACCTGGACTTGCTTGGGACTTGCTGGTGGCCTGGTACTTTTCAGGATTTATGAGCTTAAACATGGACTTCTCTCTTCCTGCTGCTAGATGCTATCTTTATTTCTTATCTTAGATAGTACAGTGAGAAGAAACCAGCTCACAGAGCTGGGACTTGAATGGGTGAAAGCTCAAGTGGCACCACATTGTCTTCCTCCATCTCATGTTCGCCCACCCGGCAAATCCCAAATCTACCCTGCGCACAGTCAGTACTTGTAAAGGAGAAAATAAACCCTTTGCTGAATGAAGGAGGAGATGGGAAAGAGAAAAGTGAGCAAGTTCTCCCATTTTTGGGTTGTTTGGTGGTGGCTTTTTTTCTCTGCCAAAACAACTAGAAATGGGACAAAACTGACACCAATCCAGTATGAACTGAACTGATACCAACTCAGCGCATGAGCTGCTGAATCTAAGGCCAAATACCTTGAATTAAAATATGAACTATGAAAGCTTAGAAAGCAGTTTTTCTCCTCAGTTTTTGCCCAGATAGAAGAAGATATAGAAAAAACAAAAGGAGGAAAGCAACAGTTTTAATGGAAAAAGGGAATATGCATCTCTTTAAAAGATACAATGCAATTTAAGTTTTTCAGTGTAAAAAACCCTATCCAAAACCCCTCCTTCAGTTTTACTGAAAAACAAAAACTTAAGATTCCTATAAGGCAAGAAAGGTTTGTTTATTTCCTCCACTTTTCCTTAAAAAGAGTACCAAACAACACAACCTTTAGGAATGGTCCTACTGAAATTTTTGCATCCAGAATTTGATAAAATTAATTTCTCGCAAAGTGAAGCTGTGCTTCTGAAGACAGTATAAAAAGTCATAGGCTAAAACCTTTTAAAATAAAAGCCAACATGAAATAATCATTTGTCTTTGAGGACATACCTTTTCTTTAGTAAAGAGTCACAGTATCGTGCCAGTAGCTCTGGGGATTTACTGGATGATTGAGCCATTTTTGTTACTGCATTATTATTTATAAATCGACCACAAGCCTATAAATCACAAAAGATAGTGAAATTTTGGGAGACAATTTTTTTATTTTGTATGGAATAAAAAAACAATCCAGCATCTGCCACTACATGCACTTACTTTGTCTAGTGCAGCCACGAAGCCAGCATCATTGTTGAATGCAGACATGACTAAAGCGTTGTACTTCTTATGGACATCCAACACTGTCTGTACATACATTTTTGGATCCTGCAATAAGGAGAGACTGGATTTTGCAACCTGTTGACTTTTGGCTTTCTACTTCCTCCAAAATGGAGCTATTCACTGGCCCAAGAAAATTTGTGTGGAGAAAGTCTATTAAGTATTAGAAACATTTAAAGGCAAACCAATACCCAGACTAGTTCAGGTCCTATGTCCAGGACTGACTCATGTTACTGCAAGCTTTCATTTACAGCAACCAGACTGCAGAGTGTACCACATCACACAAAAGACAACAAAGTATTTACTCAACCACTGCAAACATTTTCAAAGACTTAAACTTGCTTCAGATCACACTTGAGAGAGCTGGACAATCATAAAGTGGCAGCTGCTATAGAGGAAAATCTCTGTAGTAAGAATGTGACAGGTTTATATCCAGTAGGTACAACTTAGTACAGACACCTCAGTCATTGGCAGTTCTTAAAAACTATGTGCTCAGCACCTGGTGGCAGCCAAACGCCAATAAACATCAAGCTTACTGTACTCAAACTGAGTTCTTTGTGCAGTTACTGATCTTTGTTTCTCAATACAGATGGAGTGGAGTCAAGGATAGGGACAATGATGGGCAAGTAAACCATCAGGCACACAGGACAGCTACTACACAACTAGAAAGACTAAAAAGGCTGGAAGTCTTCAATTTGGAGATCAGAAGGTTTTGTTGGCTAGAAGTGGTGGAATATGGGCAGGGTTTTATCAGGATCCTAAAAAACATTTCCTGTTGCCACTGAAGACAGATACAGGCTACCATGGCCCACCAATCTCATGCCATGCTTGAGACAAAGAGCTGAGATTATTGAGAACTTCTGAGATAAGGAATGCAAGTGGATCTAAGGACATTCAGAAAAGTACTGATTACAAGGACTAAAAAAAAACAACAAACAAGAGGCACAAAAAGCAGCCAGTCTTCTGACTGAAAAGCAGTCTTGTTAATACAGTTAACAGAGACTAGAGCACAACTCCTTCTGCATTGAAGTCTAAAATAGGTGAAATGAGTCAGGCTGATATGACTATTTCTCTGCACTGACCACAGAGAAAGTGAGAAGCATTTTTTCACTTGATTATCTGTTTAGACACAGTACAGGTAAATGAGGTTGGGAAGAATCAGTCCTAAGTGTGATAGAGGACTAACAATGCAATGACGAATAGCAAATACAGTGGTGTATGGGATATTGCAAGAAAAGGCAAGATGGTTCCCAAGGATAACAACCAGAGATACTACTTCATATGAAAATGAAGAACAAATGTGTGGAATAAGAAACAAAAGAGAAAGATGTGGAAACAAGAAAAAGTGTCAGAGGCAGGAAGAGTTTTGTAAATGGTTGCTGTCAACTAATACATACAAATCTTGGACCTCCCCTCCCTGAAATAAGAAATAATTCCTGGAGAAAGAGCTTTCATTTTTTTTGTGGTGGCCTAATTCTTCAAGGCCTAAGCAGGAAAAAACCTCAAGAGCGATGACCACTAGGGGATGTGCAAAGCAAGGAGCAGATCTGATTTCAAAATTCATGGAGACAACTACAAATGAAACTGAAGATTCCTGAACTTGCTTCATGATTACTTTATGATTCATAAAAGATCAACACTGCTAAAAAGCTATGCACGTAAAACTATAGAAATGAACAACAGACACTACACCCTTCAATACAGATTACTGCTTTAGTAGGAAGCTATTTCAAGAATTTCTCAGGAAAGCAGTAAGTTAAAATAAACTTTGTCAAAAATCGAAGTTAATCATAGAATCATAGTGTATAGGGACCCACAAGGATCATCAAAGTCCAACCCCCGACTCTGCACAGGACCATCCTGAGAATCACACTAATGATGGTATTATCAGTGACAATGCCTGAGAGGATTTTCCAAGCGCTTCTTGAATTCCACTTTAAATAAAATTTAACAGAATCTATATTCTATCCTGATCTTGCTTTGTGCAGTGTTTCATTCTTTCTTTTCCCCTGGAAAACATCATATTGTCCATAGAGAAGAAGGTTGGCAAAGAGCTTAAAAAACTTCATGCTGCCAAGATGCAACTTTAATCAATACAAAAATCAAGTTTGAAATTACAATTATGGGATAAAAAGTGAAAAAGCAGCCTTTCCAAAGACAAGATCTCCTCCTTATATTGTGACCTTTCCAACCATTTCAATTCCTCCTTCTTCTTCTATTTCTCATGCTTTTCCAAACAGAATAAAGACATTATCAAAAAACTCAAACTAACAGAAACTTTCTCTAGATAGTCTCATCCAAGTCAGAATTCCTTAAGATGATGAAATAAAACTCAGTTGACTGGAGATAATGCTTCTTGAAACAGTTGACTTTCAGGTGTACTTGTATTGTAAGTGTTGGGTGTTGTATTTGCACAGTCAGCTTTCCAAGCAGCATGACATCCTGACAGAGAGCAAAATCTCAGAAGGAAACTCACCCTCCCCCTCAAAACCAAACCAAAACCAAACCAAAAACCCCCACAACCTGCTAAAACCAAATGAAAACAAAAAACCCCCACCCCAAATACCCCCAAAATTTAAAGAGTAGAAACAGTGATGTAAATTTTGTTTTAAACCTTCTACCAACATTTGAGAATTGCCAAGTCCTTACAAATTAAATTAGTGAGAGGGAAAACAAGCAAACTGGAAGTTTTATCAGGAAGCATTCACCATCCTCTAATGTAAAAGTGGCACCACACAGAGACTTGTTTTGATGGGATACTTGCATTTAGTGCAGCTTCTCCACATTTCTCAATTGCAGCTAGACCCTGATTATGAATGTGAGTTTCCAAAAGTTTTTTCAGCTCTCCAAGGCCATCCTGGATTCGAGATACAAGGTTATACATGCGACCCAAGTCTGTAAAAGAGGAAAAAACAGGAAAGCTAACATCTCCCATCTGTACTGGCTATTACTTCAAATTCTCATTTATAAATTGTCAACAGGAGCTAAACATCCATTGTCAACAAAAACACATATGCAACTGCTCCTGTAATAAGCCAGAAAAAATGACAGTAAACGATTATACCAAACCTTTGCACTCATCTGGAAAGCTAACACTAGTTAATCTGTTATACTAGGATCTACTTTTTACCTTCAGAATGCAACAAATCTCAAGAATAAAACCCTACCATTTGAATGGTAGAAAAATTACTTCCAATTTTTAGTTTTCGCAGGTTTAAAGCAATGATTTAAAAATGGTGTTAAACTTCTCTTATTTAAATAACATTTTGAGGTGCTGCCATGAAATTGAGACTCTTATTAATGTTACTGCTGGCTGTGCTACAAGTACAACGTTTTCCAGCTGATCACTGTTCTTTAAATCTTACTCTGAACAGGTCAGTTCTCAGAGATCTAACATTACTTGTAGCCCTTGGCATATCAACACTTTTGCTTTGGGCAGCATCAGTGATAACAGTTGGAAATTTAAGGCAAAATCTTGATACGACCTTAGCAGGTAAATTGAAACATTATAAATCAAATTTCCTTCAATAAAACACTGTTGGTAAAAGACATCTCTTCAAAAAAGAAACAACTTCAAGTGACTGATTATCAGTAGTTATAATTTTATCTAAAAGAAAAAAGAGGTTCTGAAAAGCATTAAAATAGAACCAATGAAGGTAAAACTGCATGTCATTTCACATATGTTAAGGCTTCATATTAAAATCTCACCAGTTTTCAGCCAAGACTTTCCAAATCAATTAGCAATTCTGGAAAGTCTCATACTGAAGAGGGTTTTGGTTTTTATTATTTAGTTTCAACAGGATAGATGCTTTGTATTTTCTGAGAGCAGAACTCTTCAAAAAAAAAAAAAAAGCAAACATTGAATTGGCCATAAACCAGGTCCACAAACCTGCCAGTCACCTCTTGAAATCTTGCCCTCACTGAACAGGCACTCCAGCGAAACAGCAAACAATCAGATTATTTACTGTAAACTAAGGAGGATATTTCACCTTGTGGAACACATGGAAAGGTTGGCAGCTCTTCTCAGGTGCAAGGACTTCTCTGAAGGGCTTGTGAGCAATTTATTACCACCAGAGGATTATCAGATTAAACAAAACAGAGCAATCCATGAGCTGGTGCTCTACCTAACTCTGAAATACAACACAGAGTTTGATGCCTTCTAATACTGAAGGGATGACAGTTCAGTTAGGTTTCTGTATAACACTTTCCTTTCCTTAAAACTTTGTCAAACTTAAACTTGCAGATTTGAAAACGAAACTTTTTTTTCTCTCGGTGAAAAACCATGATTGCAACCTGATGTTAACTTTTATAAGAACATATGAATACCCCACAGAATTTTAGAAAAAAGATAGGAAAATAATGCCATGCATAGATACAACAAGCTGCTGCTATATTTACCCACAAACAAGTGTTCACAGGTTGGTTTACCAGGATGTCTGTGTTAGGTGAAATAAGGAAGAGATGCTACAAAGTCTCATGGAAGATTTGCATGGTAACTCCACCTACATCACTACAGCCTTCTCCCAATAAACCCAATTATTTCCTACAGGTATTATACTCATGTGAGTATGTAACACATGAGGAATGTGTCCCACAACCTTTATAACCAGTTTATGCATCAGTTGCACAATGGATTAAAAAGTTACAGAACACCAACAGGAGTGGCCTGTAATATGATATTCTCCAACACAGTTTGCATGGAAGGACCTCAAAACCAGTGTATTTTCTTTTGAAGAGCAAGACAATAAATATTTTAATCAAGAGCAACCTTTTATTGTAAGTTTAGGATAGTCTACCAAAGACTATGCTAGTATATCACAAATTGGAGAATGAACCGATTACTGTGATTAAAGAGTGAATTATCAGACTGTCACTGAAAATAAATTTTCTAATCTTGAAACCTCATGAATCTTAAAAAGGGCAAGGGAACTGCTACAATTTCCATAAGTGAAGCTTGATAACAGAAGAAAAAATATTTTGAAAAAGAAGAAAAAAATTAAGCATTTTAAAGAATGTCTAGTTAATCTTAGAAATAATCCACATGAAACTAAACCCAAAGATACAGAACTAGACAGTGCCCAAGACACAAGATACTTCTTTTCTTTTTTACCCTGACAAACTTATGGAATTGCATCACTATGGTGAGTGATTGTGCTAAGGGCTCACATAACCTATAAGCTTGATCAAGTAGGAGGAAAATAAAAGTCTGTGAAGGTGTCCTGAGTCCAGAAAAAACTTTCTTTTTTGTTCTATTGCTATTTCAATTGTCAGAAGTAATTTAGTCATTTATGAAGTCATTTCACAAACCAACACCAATTAAAATCACTTCCAATTATGGAGTAAATATTTACAAACACAAACAACATCTGACTCAAATACTAGTACAGATTATTTACATTTGAATCAGCTAACTTCTGACCTACTAATCATGCTCAATTGCCCTTTTTGATTTCAAAGCATCTCTTCATTATCAACATGACTATTATAGATAGTAATAATTTGTAGTTGCTATTTTAAGACCAATATACAATGAGACAGAGTCATAGTTACAATTTAAAACTCTCAAATGAACAATTTTATCGTTACTAACTTAACCACAGCTCTTTCATTCTGCCCCTTTCATAAGAGCAGTATTTCAGCTATACAGCCATACTCAGACTTGAAATACAGATTTAATTAGTTCCCCAATTGGGAAATCAGAATCATGATTCATCCTTATCATCTGCACGATCCACAGGAATTAGTTCTGGCTGTTATTCTGTGCTCTCTATAAACTCCTGAAGAAACTAATACAAACCAACACAACTGACAATTCGTCAAAGATACCTAAACTCTGATATTCTTCACTTATTTCAGAGGAAGCATTGAAGAAGTCTTTATTCTACGTATTCTCTATGACAATATAAATTTGATCCATTACCAACACTTAAGAATCATTTTCACAGCCAAAATTAACTCATCAATTAATAATTTTCACCCTTTCCTTGCACTCTATATGCAGTATTATGTATTTTATATATTCTATTTTAAAAGCTATTTATTTGCATCTCTTCCTCTTTTAATATTTCTGATACATACTTCTGAACACTGGATTTTAAAATTCTCAGTGCTGACTCAGGAAGATCCACAGATTAAACTGAAAGAGCTGGAAAGAGTACTGAAGAGTACTGGTCTGTTTTTCACCTCCCATCTCTCCCACACAAGATTCAGTTCCTGCTGGAAAAATGGCTCAAGTGCTCTTGAAACTCTTCCAGCCATGTTAAGAGAAATCAAACTGTTTTATTGTGCTGTTCTGCCTTAATATCTGGGATTGGGGTAGGGTCCTTGAAGCAGTACCATCAGCCATCCTGATTTCATTAAAACCTGCTTGTCCATCAGTCTAGTGACTATCTTCTCTCTTAATCTAATTCCCGAACACAAGGCATTTAGCTAGCACCAGATTTTATATTATTCACAATTCATCAAGGACGAGAGCTCTAAGCCTAAATCCAGCGTTTGAAACTCCTTACCTTCATTTTTGTCAGCATCCAACAAATTCTGAAACTCAGTATGAAATATCTCCAGATGTTTTTCGATGAGTACTTGCTCACACTTTCGTGCTAACTCATCTTGTGTGCTCTCATGGAGATATACCTGAACTCTGCGCTGCTCCTCAAGAAGGCGAGCTTCAGCCTACGGAAACACAGAGATAAACATGAAACCCACAAAAGGCAGAACATGAATCCAACAGCAGAAAACAGGTGACTGTTCAGTCAATTCTTCTAGAAAACAACAACAAGAAGCAAACTTCTCTCTACTCTGGTGTTGTGAACCACCTACTTTAGCAGTTATTTTTCCAGGAATCATAATATACATTTGGGATTGATGTTTATGTTAATGAAAATACAATGTGCTGTTTAAATGGCAGGGGAGAATCACAGCAAAACTGTTTTCCTGCTGCTTGTGAATAAGGAGTTTACAGATGGAAATCTGCTGTCAGAAAAAGAGAAAGCCTCTGACATGAGATGCTGTCGGTTTTAGGATCACCAAGCTCTCCAGCTACAGAGGTAGTTTTGTTTAAGACAAACATGAATGTATTTCACGGCTCCACAAAACTAAAAGGCAGGAAACTACAATTTAACCCTATGCCCATGACAAATTTATTTGAATAGTCTCATCTACATTCTTACACAGAAAAGCTTCCCAATAAACTACAGTCATTTAAATTATACTTGCATTTAATTTGGCATATAAAATGCTACATATGCGTATCTTCCTGGCAAACTAAAATTCTAAATGTCACAGGAACAGAACTTATGCCGAAATGTAAAACTGAAATTGTTTACATAACAATTACTCTATTTCATTTGCAAAAGTGTTAAGGATTCACATTACAAACCATTTGTAACTGCAGCAAGTTATTAGGGATAAAGGGGGTATGCCTTCTTATCAGCCTGAATTATTTAAATTAACAACATCATCAAGAAAATGGAATTAGGTTAATTCATTGTCCTAGTATGCCAGAGTAACAAGCAAGCATGAAAGATCATATTCCGGACAATAAAAAAGGAACAGCTACACTGCAAGTGCACTGCACCACGCATAGATAGCTTTAAATCATCTAAGTCACTGTTAGCTTCACTTGTTTTGCAATGATTGTGCACTTACATCTTCTGAAATGGTCCTGGATTACTGTCTCCTAGAGCTACACCAGTACAGATCAAAAAATAGGAAATGAAATCAGCAATTTGAGAAGGGATACAAGCTCCAGAGTACTTGCCAGTTTCTTAACAGTAAGGAATAACAACTTCCTTACTTAGAGCAAATAGCAGCAAATCTTTCTTATGAACATTGGAACTACTTAGCCTGTATTTAATCAATTCTGTATTTCTGTAGTTCAGGAAATTCCACCACTTCTGATGCTGCTATTAAAATATCCTTAGACTTTCGCTTTTAATGTTAACAGTCAACTCTCATTGTGAACTCTTCTATGAAAAGAAATATTTACTCTAACTTCATGTTTCCTTATACTCTCTGTTTTATTTGGCATTCTTATAAACTCCATTTTCCTTTTAAAGTCACATTTCAGAAACAAGGGAAAAATAATCAGTTCACACAACAGTATCTTCACTTGTGTCAACTATAACGATGAGAAGTTCAGTGGAACACTGTATTTCAAGGAACAACCTTAAAAAATACTGACCTTTTTCCCTACAGCACATCAGGCTATGCCAGCTTTATTCATGAGTTCTGGCCTGAGAAGAAAAATTCACAATCCTTCTAAACTCAGTAAGTCTGCCTATATAACCACATACACAAATCCTAGTTCTAATTAAAATTTCATTGACTATTCTACAAGACACTACCACAATTCTCCTGTACCAGGGTAACAGTCATGCTATGCTGGTGCGCCCTAGGGTACTCCAAGGTTTCTTTTTATTTTGCAATGCTATTTATCGCCAGACAGAACTCAAAAGTACAGTGCTCCAGTGAGAATGTCAAGTAAGTGTACTAGCAGCAGATTACTCTGTTCACAGTTCATACTTCCATCAGATTACTTGTAAGATCTTACAGCCACTAGTGTGTAAGGATATGCCAAGAGTGCCCAAATGGCTTGTATACATCTCTAATACATTAATTTGAGCAGATACATAAGGCTACATACACACTTTCCTGCTGAACATTTCCCCTGCTGTCTCCTAACTTTGTATGTGCTTTCAGCTTCAAGCAAAGCAAGTTGCTTTGTGTTGTTTTGTGGATTTCTGAAGCCTTGAGGATTGTTTGGGGTACTAATCAGTTATTTCTACTTGCCCGTAATCTCTAGTTCTTGAAACAGCAATGACCTTCAGACAGCTTCTTACTGTCCTGTACCAAGGAAGTCTGGATGAGCCAGTCATTCAGGTTCTGAATGACTGAAATTTCTCTTTAGATATACATTAGGATGAAAGTTAAAACAAGAACTTGAAAGGGAAGTAGCAAAAAATAATTAATTCAACAACAGAAAAGTAAACATAGGTTGGTCTGGTAATTATTGGGAAACTACTAAAGGCACAATTCTTTTTACTGTGTTATTTCTAGGACTTCCCCTCCAATCTTTTTTTTAATTTTTGGATAATTAATTGACTTTAATGCCAAGAGTTAAGAGAGGATGTATTCTGCAGTAAAAAGCGTTACACAAAGAATATTGCAGGGAGGGATATGTATCTGCACATTACATACTTGAAAAGTTCTCTTATTTTTTAACTAAGTTGAAAGGGAAGAAACAAGCAGCAATTCAGAAAGTGAAGAAAAGTACTGAGAAAAAAATACACGAAGCAGCACTTGTCCAAGGTGAAAGATGACCTATCTACTACCGGGTCAGTAGGACTGACCTAATAACCAGGCCAGAAATAGCCTATGTTTATCCTGCTTGCCCTTAGTTGCCCCATCTGGGATCCCCAAAACTAGAGACAAGTTAAGAATTTAAATCTGGCCTCTGTTGATGAGAAGTACTTTGTAGGGGTTCATGACACTAAAATATTCTGAGAGAATTAAAGCTAATTAATGATGTATTTCCTTAGCCAGCTTGCTCAGGAAGGTACTTCAATAAAAGTGTCAACACACTGTCCCTTGTACAGGAATGGTAAACTTGTGGTATTAAATTCAAATTATCGTTTTGGTGTCTTAAAGTCTAAAAAAATCTGAATTTATTTTAACTTAATCTTCTGTTTTGAAAGTATGGAAGTTCCATACTTTCACTGAAAGTGGTAAGGAGACAAATTTCAGACCAGAGAAACAGAGAAGCAAATCACTACAGGGAAAACCAGCTGTTTCTGTAAAATAACCACCATTTTAAGAAACTGACAATAAAAGTCTAGAATTTATATTCCTTTGTCTCTAAAAAAATCGGTATCCAGAAAAACAAAAATCACAAAGCAAGTTAAGTTATTTACCTTCTTCATGTACTCTGTGACTGGGTTCTGTTGCAAGAATTCAGTACTTTCTCGTGTATAAAATCTCTCTGTGTCAGCAAGAAACTGAGATTCAAAGGATTCTTTATAGACAGTTAGTGTAGGTCCTTTTGCAAATGCATCATCTTCATTTAGCCCCAGCTCCACTAAAGGAAAAAAACCACAATCAAACAAAAAAGACGAAGAAATAAAAAAATTGGTTGTTATGAAGTGGTCTCCTGCAAATAAACAAGGACACTCCTAACTTAGATGAAAGCAATCAATTGGGACTGCATTAGCACCACTTTTAAAAAAGTACATAGATTTTGCATTTTAAAACTATCAGCACAAGACATTACTAATGTCAACTACACTTTTAGATACATTTCTTAAATGTAGGATTATAGGGTTTGGAAAACTTCACTATCTCAAATGCTAGTTCAAATTCTCCTTTCGTTTTTCCCTCTTACGAGTTCCAGATTATATGCTTTTGCTTTTATTAATGAAACTAGTCAGTAATTTGGATGGCAATGCTCTCAATATTATACAAAAGGAAAAAGCAACCCCACTCTGCTATGCAAACTACCATCCTTCCCCGCTTCCAGATTTAATTCCTTAATAACTGATTTGTAAATGATGAACACTCTTGTCTATCAGTTGCACTCTCAAGTTTCACAAATACAGTATAATCATCTGTTATTGTATAAAGTATCAGTCAAATGTGAAGTTAAACAATATAGAACTGCATTTACATTACTGTAAAAAAATTCTTTACTGGACATATGAAGAGGCGGGATATTACTTCTGGGCTCTGATACGGTACATAAATTTATTTATTTTTAAGAAAGTAACAGAATCTTAAAGAAATCACATTTACCATAAGATTGTACAACTCCACTGATCAGCCTTGTATTGATAGTTTCACCATTTCTTTCCTTTTCAATCAATTTCAACACTGCATTTGTTACCTTAGAAAACAGGGATTAAAAGTTAAGTCAAGCACAGAGAAAGCAGCTGGTAGATCAAGCACCATACTTAATTAGGAGTCTATTTCCATATTCAAGAAAAGTCAGGCACCTTGAGAACAACATTTAAGGAGATCTGAACACATAAATTTCCTACAGAGAATGATACTCCTTTAAGTTATACAACATAATTACAGTCTGATTGGTGGTAAGGTGTATATGGTGTATATGTATATTAAAGTGCTTAGTATTTTTTTCTTTAATTTCAAAAGAACACCTTCAAAGCCAAACTTCTCTTTTTTTTTATACGTGAAATACAAAACACTGTAGCAAGACCTGAGTTAACCACCTGTTCTTTGGACAAATAATCTGCTGCAACCACTTCATCATGAACTACTGATAAGAAGTGAAATCAACCTACACATGTACCTAAGAGTTGTGATGGAATGTCTTGTTTTGTATTGTGCTGATTCACTAATTTTAAACATTTAGCTGACCTGAGTCTCCCAGGCATCAGTGTAAATTTAACAACCCACAGTAAAATCCCAGCCTGTCCCTATCTGTTCCCATCCAATCTTGACTCCCAAACCTTAAAACATGACTGTCATCAGCCTGTACTCCTGCCTAGCTTAGTACCACTGAAATTGCTACTTCAAGTCCCCTTAGCTTTAAAAAAAAAGCTAAGGGTCCTCTCAGCAGAGAGATAACAGAACAGTCCTGGTATCAAGGTTCAATCACACACACAAAGGCTTATTCCTTCAAATATCTATCTTATTTTAGTATCACAAAGGAGAAGCAGAAGGCTCCATTTTATTTTCCAGGTCTGTGCACGCCCCCATCCCCCCAGGCTCCTTGAAGCAGTTACTTACAATATATGAAATGAACACTATAGTTGTAATATATTAATACACATACCTGCTTATTTAATGGCCTGAATAAGCAGTCTCTCCAGGTCACCAAGGCAAGCTAGAAGTAAAAGAAGGGAGAAGAAAGATGGAATAAAGAAAATATTTACATATACACATATACATGTAGGGTAATTGCCTTTAAGGAAAGCTGATGCAGTATGCAAACTAATGAGAACTTCTAAAACTATACTTTGGCACACACATTTCTCAAGCAATGAGATTGTTTCACATTAAAATGACAACCGGGTTTACTACTACCTTTACTAAGTTGTTCCTTTTTCCACCAGGGGATCCATTGCCAACTCTGGAAACTAACAAAACCCACTCTGAGTGACTTTGAAAACACACAGCTTTTTTTGTTGGCAGTTTCCAAGCTGACATAGTTCCTTAGCATTAGGCTACTAAAGTCAAGAGGAAGGCAACTAAGGATACCAACTGATTTTCTACCATATGCAGAATTATGAAGTGAAGCAGGAAAACAGAACACTCCTTTCCTAATGCTTCACCAGTAAGGACAATAATTATCCTTTATTACAAAAGAAACCTTTTAGTTATCTAGGATACAGAAGTACTGTTAAGTTCTTATTTATATTACTTCATGTTACAAAAAATTATCAAGATCACATATCAATCTTTCAAAACTGCACCAAAATAACTTACACTACAAACCAAACATTGTCTGAATCTTAGCAGCTTGGATGCTAAAAAATTTGTAGAAATGTATTGAAGTCATCAGAAAAAAAATACTATTTACTGCTTCATTTGGTGTTTGAAATGCTTGGCTGAATTGTAAGTGGGATGACAAGGCCACACTGAGGCACATAGATAACACTAAGCAGCAAATATTCAGACAACTCTCAATAGTCTACTGCTGAAGTCCCAATATATACAAGCCAGATTAAACATCTCACAGATTTAGACCCGGGAATTTTTACAAATATACCGAGGTAGGAGTAGGGAAAGGAGAAAGAATGCCATTTTGTCCGCTTCTACAGAATGTCTATGAACCTCCTACAAGATTCAAGGAGTGATCTATAGAATGATAATGCAAACATGACAGATGGAATGGACAAATCACTCAGTTCAAAAAGCTACTTACTGAATAAATTTCATATATTCCTTTACGACCTTCATCGCACTCACGACGAACCCAATGTCGATTGAGGTAGGCACATATCCCATTCAATACTTTGCTTGAAAACCTATAATCTTCCCACTGTTGAGTGTAGAATTTCAGCACACTCTCATCCATCAAATCTTCACCATCCTGAAATTACAAGTTTGTCAGTACTGTTGTGCGATTTTAAAGTACAACCAAGACATATCAGTGTATACAAACTGACTGTGTAATAAACCCACACCATGCAATGTATTTACAGGAAACACACTGCTAATACATTTAGTTCTACATTAGTAAAGCACAAAGCCAGTATGAGATTTTGAGATTAAAAGGCTGGAAAAAAAATGCACAGCACAGATGAAGCTCCAGAAGACATCCCTGTCCCTCTGGATGCAAGACAACATCCAGCTCTATTAGTAGTCTATTTATAATAAACTGTCATCATATAATAAAATATAATAAAATAATACATAATATAATAAAAAAAAGGCTACCATCAGGCATTTTCAACATGACAGGCATCCATTTTTTCAGCATTCCTAATATGCTGGTTAATTGCTTGGAAAGCCTAGCTATTCTTGCTCAAGTACAGGACAGCTTAAGATGTCATGTAACATTACTTCTATAAAACATAGGAATGTTGTTTTGGCTTGAAGAGGAAAAGCAGCTGACAGGTGCAAAGTTAGGGACTGATCTATGTCTGAGGTAAAGCCAACAAAACATTCTAATGGCTATGGAGACAAAAGCATCTTTTAAGATTATTCAGTTTACTTCCAGTGGCTGCATACACCTCTAGCCTTACTGATATAGCTTTTCTTCTCACCCCAGTTTATTTTACTACAAGTGCAGATCCATCTCATACCCCATCTTACCTTAAGGAGATTAGTCAAGTAGTTCTTCAGAAATTCTTTTAGCCGTTTGTACAATTCCAAGCCAACAAACTGAGCACCTCCAGGTGTCTGGCCCTTTTTCGATTTAGAAGGAGGTACTCCAGCTCCCCGCGCTTGATTAGACTGGTGTACACTGGTACAGTAGTTATAAACATGACTGACAGGAAAGTTAAGGAATACATTTGCCACTATAAGATTAAAAATACAATTAAAAAACAATGCTAATTTCAATAAGCTATTATTTATACAACTGTGAATGACTTAAACATAATGCATTACAAGATGCACTAGCCTATATCAAATCAAATCACAGCTAAGAAAATTAAGTAATTTTCAGCAGAATTATCTGCAGCAAAATTGTGTCAGGCTGAGAGCACTGCAAGTACTGACCCCAACATTAAATTAATTTAATGCTTACTTAACAAGACCATCAAGAAACAAAGCAGTGCAATTTGCTGATAAGATTATTTAAATGGAATTTATTTGATCTATTATATTGGTCTTCTACAAATACATAAGCTTTCATTTGAACTGAAAGAAATTTCAATACTAGCCTCAAGCAACATTCAGTAGTTGAAAACAAAAGAGAATACTTTTGAATTCTTTCAAACACCATCCTCTAGAAAAGATTTGGCCACTTAAGATGACCAAACAGAGGACGAACCTGGAAAGCAGAAATGGTGAGACACACACACATTTAAATGCACACCGTAAGATGAAATTCACTAAAACCCAATTTTAGGATACAAGTTAATCCCAAAATTTTAGTGTAAAATCACAGAGTCATAGAATTGTTTAGACCAGAAAAGACTTCTAAGATGAGTCCAACCATTAATATAGCACCACCAAGCCCACCACGAAACCATGTCCCTAATTACCCTAAGGGTCTTTGAAATACCTCCAGAGACACTGATTCCACCACCTATCTGGGCACATCATTCCAATGCAGGACAACACTTACAGTAAAGAAAGTTTTTCCTAATATCCAACCTACATCTCCTCTGATGCAACTTAGGACCATTTCCTCTTGTCCTGTTGCTTATTACATGGGGGAAGGGCATGACCCTCACCTTGCTACAGCCTCCTTGCAGGTAACTGTAGAGAGCAATGAGGTTCCCCTTGTGCCTCCTTTTCTCCAGGCTAAACACCCCCAGCTCTCTCAGCCTCTCCTCATCAGCCTTGTGCTCCAGACCCTTCCCCAGCTCTGTTGCCCTTCTCTGGACTCACTCCAGCCCCTCAGTGTCTTTCCTGTTGTGAGAAGCCCAGAATGGACACAGGTTTTGAGGTGCTAAGTATAGCAAAACCATCACTGCCCTGCTCCTGCTGGCCACACTATTGCTGATACAGGCCAGGATGCCATTTGGCCACCTGGGCACACACTGGCTCATGCTCTGACAGCTGTCAAACAGCACCCCTAGTCCTTTTACATGGGGCAGCTTTGCAGCCACTCTTCCCCCAACCTGCAGCACTGCCTGAGGTTGTTGTGGTTGAAGTGCAGGACCCAGCACTTGGCTTTGCTGAACCTCATACCATGGGCCTCAGCTCACTGGTCCTGCCTCTTTGGACTGGACCTACCCACACTCCAGCAGAGCCTACCCACACTCCAGCAGATCAGCACCCTCACCCAACTCGGCGTGCCCTGCCAAACCACTGAGGGTGCACTTGAGGCCCTTGTCTCAGTCACTGCTGAACAGGACTGGCTCCAGCACTGAGCCCTTGGGAAGAAGGCTTGTGACTGGCTGCCTGCTTGATGCCTTGCTGCACGCATCATACAAATGCACTTGGTTGGGCTGTTGACCCCACTATCTTTTTTTTTTTTAGCTAGAAGCCCTAATTCCTATGTGACCAGGCAATTCTGTAGTTTCTAACACAGGGACCCTTTTTTCTTGGCCACTCCATGGATCTCCATTGCTTACCTCCACTGAGATATCAGACTGAAGGACCTCACTAGCACACCATCCCTCAAACACTGGCATGCTGCCCCCTTGTTTTATCCCTTTTCCTTTTCAAATCTCATTTAAAGCTCGCTCTAGAAGACCTGGTAACTCCGGCATCTGCAAAGATACTTTTCCCTTTTTGAGACATGTACCATGTGTACCATGTCTGTCACCAGCAGGCCTGATGTCATATAAACCTAGCACTAGGTTGTTTTTGTTTTTGTTTTAAATCTGCCACTGACACCAAGCTCAGAGCCAAGTATTGATCTGCTGGCTCTTCCTGTTTATTCCTTCATCATTTCTTGGAACTGGAAAGAGAAAGGTGTGAAAACTACTTCAGCATCTGCTCTCTTAACCAGACATCCCAAGTCGCTGAAGTCTCTTGATTACCTTTAGAGTTCTTGTTGCGACTTCACTGCTGTCTACCTGAAAAGTCTGAGAATTGTCCCACGGTAGGAAGTCTGCTCTTTACATCTTTAAGCCAGGTATCAGAGATGCAGAAGATGACCTTAGCAAGTGGCAGCAATATCTTTTCCTCTTATACTACTACAGCCGGGCAGACTTGCTGTAACTGTTAATGTAACATTTCAAGAACCCATTCTGTTCTCTGATCTAAAAAACTCAAATATTCAGAATTCTTCCAAAGTAGTAAGTGGAAGTCATATTGTCCCAAACACTTCAAATAAGAAGGCATCCTTAAAGAAGTCGCATTCCACAAGCAAGAAAAATAAACTAGCTAGGTACCATGTAAATTGAACTCGATGAGAACTCTGACAATAAAAATCACCCAAATGACTCACACAAACAACAATCAGCCAAAAGAAATGAAGCTACTGAGCACTCACTCTTCTACTGCCAGTCCAAGGACAGGCTTTTGAGTCACATCCTTGTTAGAAAATATTTTATGAACCAATCCAGAATTTTTAACTTGGCTTTGTGTTTTCACAAAATCACTAGATTGGAAGAGACCTTCAAGACTGAGTCCTACCCATGCCCTAACACCTCAACTAAACCCAATGCCACATCCAGTCTTTTTTAAACACATCCAGGGATGGTAATTCCACCACCTCTCCGGGCAGACCATTCCAGTACTTTATCCCTCAATACAAGAGGACCCAACTTTAACCACTAGACAGGTTTCCTCCACAGCACACCATGAACTAGGTAATTAATATATTGCAGAGACTTGACTTTTATCTTTCCCTTCACAAAGCCCAGCACAATAAAATTGCAAGACATCAGCATAAATAAATAGCAAGAAAATGATAAACCACAAATATATGATGCATTAGAGTCAGTATAAACAGATTTGCTTCTAAGTAGTAAAGCTCAAGAACTGTCTCCAAATATCCAGTTAACCTCCTTGTAATTAATTTTATAAAACATTTAATAGACAAAACATACCCTTAGCTGGGTTTAATGATCAGAGTATCCTGCATGCCACCAGGAACAAGGCTCAGGGTCTTCACATCAAACTGCATGGAAAGCCTACTCACAGTCTATATTTACATGCTTGTTTAGAAAGTCATTGCATTCTGTGCAAAGAAGTAATGCTCTTTGCCTAAGATTAACCCTTTTTGAAAATACACAGTGTATGTTTATTTCTTATCTGTTACCTCATCCAGATGCCAAGTAAGGAAATTTCTCACAATGTCAACCAACAACATAAAGATTTCATTTGTATTGAATTGAAGCAATTGAACTTTTAATCAGCCTCTTATCTATCAGCCACTAATTTCCTGGACATTAATGTTTTCTTCCATCTCCTAGTCATTTGTTTGTTGAAATTCCCTGGCACTGTTGCTACTTTTACTATCTGCACTTTGATTTCAGAATTCTCTGTTCAAGTGAAGAACAAGACACAGCACAACCATTTTCCTCTAGATATGCAACTTACTTTCTTGCCATAAACAAGAAAAGCAGGTTTACCAAACAGGTTAATTTTAAATAGCTAATATATAAATTTCTCTACATTGTTTATGGAAAACCTCTCCATCATGATACTAGGAAATTAGGGCTGATTCATAAATACCCCCTTGACAGTCTTGCCTCATTCTTCCCCTCTCTTATCTCAAGTGGCTTTGAGCAAGTCTGAAAATAGGAAGACTGTCCAGATGAAGGGTAATTCTTGCAGTTTTGAGAGTACTGCCTGACAAAAACATTAATCTCTACAAACAATCACAACAGCCCTCAGAAAAATAAAAGGTCAAGATTAGAAGACATAAGCCTTTTTCTTACCCCATATATTTTACTATTAAACCCAGGATTCACTGTAAAGTAAACACAGAGACTGAGACCTTTTGTCCATGCCTGACAATAATCACCTCAGAGCTGCAACAAAAGTAATTCCAGTACTGCTCATCTTTACCTTTTATTCTGGCTTGAGATTTGCTAGCCAAAGGGTCCAAGACAGCACTGTTGAAGTGCTCCAGTTTCATTGTTCCATACAAGTCAAACTGAAGTTAGTTTGCAAGTGTAACTCTTTGACATATTCTACATAAAGCATGCTCTCTCACACTTTGTTTACAATCTGTCCCCCCATCTGCTAGAGCCAGCAACTGACAGAAAGACTGACATATTCAAAACAAAATCAGATTTGTGCTGCTTACAACAAAGTGTATGACAGTTCATCTGAGAATCATAAGGGGAATGCTATGAAAAGAATTCCTAGCTGCAGAAAGCAAAATAAATCCCTCAATGCATGGTATGCTGGAAGCTATATACATACACAAACCAGGAAACATTTTTTGGGGTGTTTGCACAATTCTGTTTAGCAATTTGCATACCATAACAAGCAGAGAAGTTAATTCATCAACAGAAAAGTTAAAATCAGAGTGAAGCTGTGCTGATTCCCAAGCTTTAGGCTGCTGAACTTCAGATTTGGCCCAGCAGACAAACCATCTACAGGAGGAAGAGATCAAGATCAACCTTCTCTAACCTCTACACCTTCCATACAGTGAAGGAGAAATTTAATTTGTTTGTCTAAAATAAATTTGAGGTAGAAAACTGCAAGAAAGTTTATAAAATAATTCAGCATTGCTGTTCAAGATGAAAAATCCTTTTCAGAACTTTATTCTCCTCCAAAAGTCTTCAAAACAAAATACAGCCAAAGACAAACTAATTTTACCACCTCTGTCACCAATATAATTTACACTACTTTTGACAGCCTTGGCTCAGTTTCTAAAGATAGGCAACAGGGAAAAAAAAATCCCATGCTGCCATACCCTAATGGATTTAAGGCCTTGTACAAGATCACTTCCACTGGAGGAAAGGGTCCTAACACACAATCCAGCTGGAGAGCTTCCTTGCCACCTGGTTTCCAGTAGCATGGGAGTTCATGCAGGCAGTCAGTCATGAGGACTGGGGAAGGAACCAACACTACAACCAGTGGGGGTCCCTGGCCCCAGACCCTTTGGTGAGCACATTCGAACTTCTGTGCCCACACTGGGGAAGTGAAACAGGCTCTTTCAGCAGCACTGCATACATTTTTTGAGCAAGTATGCCAACTAAACACAAGCTTGAGCATGCCATGGTCAACTCTAATCTACCCTCTCCCCTCAAAAAGTAATCCATACAGGTTTTTTCCTCCAGAAGCAACTGCAAACCAAAACTATATAAGAAAAATTATCCCTTATGTAATTCAACACACAACAAGAAATCACTCAGACTCTACAATGATGAGTATAAATCATTCAGTTTTGCTTAAGTCCTAAAGTTTTAAAAGAAAACAGTTCTGCTGAGTTAATAACTTACTCACTTTTCCCCAGCACAGCCAGGGCCTTTAGAGTTCTTTCATTTTGCTATGAAAAATTAACATAACTGGAAGAAGCCTGTGTAAGGAACAGGTATGTAAAATTAAAGGAACTAAAAGTTCCTTTAATTGTAAAATTAAATCTCTTATTACTTCTAGTTTCTTTATTATAAAGATCAGTTTTAGGCATAAATTTGCTATTTCACAGACATTAAGCAGTAACTTCAGGCTCAGCAGCTGGCCTGCAGGACTAAATTGAGATTAATTCCACTTTTGTCAAAAATCTGTATTTTCCTAGATTACACCAAAGGCATGCAAGAACATCATATAGAGAACTACTGCAAACACTGACAGGAAAATTACTAGGGAAGGCCACAGAAGCTTTGTATTATTGTAGAACCACTTCTAATACAAACAACACAGCTTATTATATTTACCAAAGAACAGCTTTACATATTTTCTTCAAAATTAAAGCCATTCAAGTCCTGTTGAAATCCAGATGATTAGGCTGGATTACCCCAGACATAAGAGAAGAGAAGCTAAGAGAAGCGGACATGCCTACATGACTTTAATGTTTTGTGAGTAAAACAGATGAAGGAATTTTGCATGAGTTTTTGAAATGATAAGGTTGTAAAAAACCAATCACTTGTCAGAACAAGCGCTTTGAAAACTCACTTTAGCTTTGTGAGGAGCAGCAGTAATATAAGCATCCCAGAAACCTTCATTCTTTTCAGGGAGGTACCAGCAAGAGATTTTATCTATGTTCAGCTCATCAGCCAGTAAGTGAGGGTTACCCCCGCAAAGCAAATCAGAGTAAGCTAACTAACAAAATTAAGAGCCTGTACCCAGCCCCACACATTCACCATTTGTGATTAGGTTTCAATTGACATATTTTGATACATTGATACATTTAAGTCTTTAGATTTGATACAACTGCTCAGCTAAATCACTCCATTTTAGACAAACCATTTTAGTCAGGGAAGGACTGAGGCAAGACATTGAGAAGCTATTACAGCATCAGCCATGCAGCTGCTATGAAAATCCAGGCATAACTCAGCTCAAACAGGTTTCTACAAGTCTGAGATCAGAGACACTTTCAGCAAAAGCCATCTAAAGACTAATAGATAACTTCTTGTTTCTCTCTCTGCAGCATAAACTCAAGTGCATCACAGAGAAACACTGAGTTATAAGGAAAACACAAAATTTCAAAGCCAAATGCAAAAACAAAGGGTACACAGTCTTTATGCCAGGGAGCGTAAGACCTTCCACAACTGAGGCTGCTTTTAAATTTCTTTCTTTGCATTGACAGAGGTTGGTTCTGAACAGAGTATTATTGGTTACTATAAAAAGCAAGTAGAACAGCAAGCAGTCATTGTGGAAGAGTGCATAAAGAAAGGAAATGATTGCACAAATATAAACATATTCTGCCCTTCTTTCAAACTGAAGATGCAATCTTTGTAAATACACACAAATGCATACAATTATATGTACCTTTCCACACAAGAAAAGGTCTATTATGTACCCTTTGAACATGTCAACAAATACATTTACTTCTGCCTTTATGTTTCACACAAGCACTAACTGGAACATGAGAAGTCCTATGAAATAGGATATTGAATATAAGCAGGACTAATACTAGCAGACAGAAGAGGCTGCCTTGATGTATCCAAAGTGACCTTGGACGATTTGACATTGAAGTGAAAGGATGGCTTAGAGTGACTGAATCTTAAAAGAAAGTGGAACAGTGTCTGAGATGTAAATAAGAAGTGCATGCCCTAACACCTCAGTATCTTTTCTGCATAGAAAGAGCATAATAATCTGCGCAGAAAGAAAAAAAAACAAGAACATACCGTGCTGCCTGGTAACAACAGATTCATGTGATTAGAAAATGAAGTATTTTCACAGTTTTAATATGCATCTGCTGATCTAAAATCCTACTAAAATACAGGAATTCAACAAAGAAAAAAGATTGCAATAGAAGCAACTACAAAAGATCTTGGCAAAGGATGCCAGGAAAAGGGCTTAATGATCTTGCTTTTTTCTTGGTCAACATATACTACTGGTGCTGAATCTACTCACAGGAAAAAAAAAAGTTTAAATATATTTACACTTTCTATTTTATGAACAGACATTATCCTGAGTCATCTGGTATTTTTGAAGTGCAAGTGTACTACACTTTATTTAATGTTCAACACAGTATTTTCTTATAACAGTTGCTAATATGTGAGGAAAAAAATCCCGTTTTATAAAATGATTACAGTAACCTTTTCTGATATACAATTACTTACATTTGATCCAATAGTTATTCAGCAGCCACTGCTTTGTTAAAATAAGTGAACAAAATTGAATCACAATAAGCAAGGATTTTTCATAAAATAATAAAACGTGACAGAACAGAATAGCCTCTACCTTTCCTTGACAAACTTCAAGCAATTATTTTGAAAATATTTACAAATGATGGCTGATAATGGAATAATGTAAGAAACACATTTTTAATTTATTGGTGTAAGACTTGAGAAAATTTTAAATCATAATAAATTCAGTCATTTTCTTCAAATTTCCACATAAGACCTATATGACAATGATGCCAATCAACTACTCAAAGGTATTCTAGGAACCTGTTGAAATCAACAGTGTAATTTTTATGTATATAACATTTGAAAGACCTTGAAAGCCAATCTGAACACTGCAATCTGGACATTACAACTCATATCTTAGTTAAACAACCACATCATACCTTCCACAGTATTATAAACTCTTCTTATCAATGACAACATTTTAAGATATCCTCACGCAGATATAAGTCTTATCTGTTATAAAGTAATAACAACTGGACTCTTTAAACTCATCTTATTTTTCTCAAATTTCCTTTAAATATTAAATTTGGACAAAAAGATTAATCTATTCTGTATGCGCATAAATTAACTAGATTGTTTAAAAGAATCCCTAAAAATGCTTCTCAGGTTATGTTTTGTAAATCAGGGTAGTGAAAGCATGAATTTATGTCCAAAGTTTGGCATTTCTAAGAGTCCACACATACAAGAGAGAAGCATACCACTAATCTTTCCATTCACCAATGCTATCTGAAAATTGTTGATGTGTGCTTCTAAAAAAAAGTAAGTATTTTAGCAAAGTTACTCAGCTCTTTGTCTAAGTCACTGTGAAAAATTACACTACTTTGATACAGTGCAGCAAAGTTTTCTGACATTTTAGTACTCGGCCAGAGAATCTTCTTAAGATATATAAAACAAGAAAAGTAACAAACCCCTTTCATTCTCTCCATTGAGTTTCAACACAAATGTCCAGCAAACCCCCATTCATTCTCTCATACCATGAGGTCTGAGGAAAATAAATTGCAGGCTCACTATACAATTAGTTTGAAAAATGGACATCACTTTCTGCCAAAAGAAAAGAAAATAGCACAAGATGTATCGATATTTTATCACTGCCAAATGGAGTTAAGAAGAGGTGGCTATGAAGACAAGTGGCCTACAGCACTATAAGTAAGTTGAATAAGAATAATTCTAGTAAACCAAGTAATAGGTTTTCAACCAACAATTCAAAACAGAAACCCAAAACTTGTTACACAAAAGTACAGTTTTCTCTTGGACGGCCTAATTGAAGTTTCCTCCAAACAGACTAAATGCCACCAGGACATGTTCTGTATACATATACCCCTAAACACTGACTTTTACAAGAGAGTCCTGTGGATCACAGCCTCCAAACTAATAATCACTAAATGGAAAACAGGGTGAACAGACCCTTCCCTCACAATATTAGTAGCGTTGTTAGGTCTATTGTCCCTAGAAATCGAGTTAATTTTATTTCTATTTCTCTTTTTGGCGTAAAGTCAATGTTTGACATGTAATTCTGAGCTAGCTTGTAATACTGTTGTCAGATGATGTTAATTACTATTATAGGAACGACTAGGCTCTTCAGTACTAGAAATTACATAATATCTGGGTAAGGAACAGAAAAACATCTAGATTTCATTTTTCAAGAATCACACATGTGGGGGAAAAAAATGAAACACCAAAACAACGAATCACACAAGAAGGAAATATGTGATCATCCAATCTCACAAAAAAGGTACCTTGCAGTTAAAAGCACAAATAAATCTAAATTACAAGAAGTATGGATGAGGAACTTAGTAACCACCATTCAGAAACAAAATTTTTCATTCTCCTCTTCAATATTCAGATCTAAAAAACTCCTGGAAAAATCATCCTGTTTCTGCTCCCACTGAAATGACAGGGGAAAAACCCACCTTAATCACACGCTCAAGCCTGTACTCAAAACATGAATTTACTGTTTCACAAAGAGACCCTCTGAACAAAGAAAACAAGTGCAGGTGCGACAGAGGTCTGAACTGCCTGAATTGCATAACTATTCTAATTATTTTCCAGAGGGACTTGACCAACGCACAACAAAATCTTCTACATCTCCAATCAACTTTGATTGAAAACTGATAGCAGATATAGGACTGAAGGTAGGTTTGCTTATATGCACGGTTCACCTCTTATAAATTGGAGGGATGAAATGAAATCCACATCAGGACCAATATCCTGACAAGAAAAAAAAAGGGAGTGGATGGGGAAAGAGAAAGAGGACAAAAGAGAATGAGGAAAGACTAAACTGTCAATTATCAAGACATTCTTGTAAGTACAGCTGATCTTCAGACCAATTACAGCTGCAACTGAAACTCATCTGCAGCTGTTCTGCTTTCCAAACTAAGCTGGTTGATAAGCAAAGCTTCCTGAAATAAACATCTACCCAACTACAAGACTTGCTGTACACAAAGACTGGGCAAATATGTCACAGTTACTGCTTTGAAAGGGGTTTAATCTTTTAAGCGCAACTTTTGAACACATGTACTTAGTATAGGATGCAAAATGCATTGCTATCTTCATAGGAGATTAAATACTCAGCCTAACCAGTATCAAATACTCTGAGTTACCAAACTCTTATGTCCAAAAACATGGACAAAAAATCCAAGCTGACCAACAAAATTACCCCCAAAATCAATTCACTTAAGAAATTAACAAAACCAGTCCTTATTTTTGTATCAACAACTCCTTGAAGCAGAAGCAAGGAGGAAATGAGTAACTAATAGACAGCATATCCCTTTTACAGCTTCATTCTGAGTATCTTTGAGAACATCAGGAGAGGGAAAAAGCCCGTGTTTAACCATTACTGCTATAATCAGTACTTAAGTCTTCAGCTGCCCTGCTTAGACCTCATGAACAAGAATATATTAAAGGCACTGTGAAGAAAAATCTCTCAGAGCTTCTCCTGCATGTCAGATTTCTATCGGACATTCAACTTTTACAGAGTTGTTTCACTGAGTCAAAACCAACATTGAACCTAGTGCTGCAAGAAATCACTAATTTTAAATCTTAGGAAAAATACTGACACTAAACAAATGTTATTTCATCTTCCCATCACTATTAAGGAAGTATCCTAGAAACACTCAGCAGGCTGCCCAGGGCTTCTCCCACCACAGCCTGGAGCATGGATTCTGCAGGCACAGATAGAAAAGATTACATGTTGATGCTAAGATTACATGTACAGAGAAACTTTTCTACCTCCTTAGAAAGTCCAGGGAACTACAGAATTGACTGTTTTATAGCCTTCAAGCTCTTCTTTCTTTTATAAAAGCTCTGTCCCTTCAAAAAAATTAATACAGACTAAAATTTTACATGCTGAAATTCCAAATCAGTGCCAGCAACAGCTACAGACATTAGTTCAGAATAACAACTTCATTTAAAAAGCCCAACTCTAAATACTTATAGAGAAAAGCAGCAGAACTACTTAATGATATGAAATGTATTCAGTTATCATTTCTATCCTATGTACAGCAAAGTGTGTAGACCACCACCTTTTTAAGCAGTGCTGACTTTACTGAGAAATAAAAGGTTACAAGAGTCAAGGCAGAACAAAAGATGCAAAACAAAGGTCATGGAATCAATTTACATGGCACCTTATAGGCGAAATAAAAAGGAATTTCCTTTCTAAATGAAGTCCTAAAGTCAAACACCGAAGCCATAATACAACAAGAGACACATTTCTCCTACAAAGTAGTTTGAAAAAAATCTTTATACACTACCTGATAGAAATAAGTTTCCTACAATCTTTCAAACAGTACCTCAGTGCATTTGAATAAGGAAGTTAACCCCCTTCCAGCATCTTATAACAACACCCAAAATGTATTTTCCAGAGATGCTGGAACATAACTCTCCAATGCAAGCCAGGAATTAAAGCAAAATCCACTGGAGACGTTCTCACTCTAGCTGGAAAATTACACAATCAAGTCAAGAGTAAAGTATTACATAGAGAATGACAATTGAAAAATTTCCAGGTAACTGGACATGATTATCAGTAAGACCTGAAGCATAATGCCAGAGGCTAACAGAAAAAAGAAAAGGAATTTCTGTTTTCTTTGTGTGTATTGTGGACTCAAAATTCAACCTATTAATAAAATCTCTTTAAACATGTGCTGTATTAAAGATAACAGTAATCAAACCTGAAATACAGAAGTAGCCTTAATAATTATGGAAGCCAGTTTTCCAGATAACAGAATGTTCCTGCTATTTGCCAGTAATATTAAATAGGAAAGGCCAATCTTCAAAACAAAACCATGAATTCTTAAAAGCCATTAAGTGAAATAGTTATGGAGCAATTTTCTGTCTAAAAAAGTAAAAAGTTATCTGTAATCTACCAGCAGTGAGAACACTAGCTATCATAGGCACTAGGATACGTGTAGAGTTCCATGTATCTGGATTTTGCCATACTTTGTCTGGTGTAAACCTGTTGAATTCCAGCTCTTAGGTCATCCCATATCTGGTCAAGACCAATCTGTTTAAGTCCATGCGGGTTCTGACTCCTATTCGATGACATTTTGTATTTCCTGTAAAGTCTTCCAGTGCAGCAGCCTGAGCTCTTGTTATTCCTCCATCAGAATCACAAGTCAAGTAACATTCTAAACTCAGTTGCAGCAACTCAGCAAGATATTCTTTATACACAAAAAGTGATGTTTCCCAGGAGGATAACCTGCAATAGGAAAAGAAAACATACATGTTATATGACAATCTAAATTTATCCACACTGAAGATACAAAATTTATTATTTCATTGAAATACTGTCGTTTACACAGATGAGAAATCCATCCTAAGATGTGAAATACCAAAACCAAGGAACATAATTTAGCAATTCAGCACAAAATGAGACACTTAGTACCCGGAGTTATCCAAAGGCTGTAGGTACTTAGATCAGTGCAGCTTACAACAGAACTCTAATGCTAACAACAAAACATAACAGCAAAAAGCTTTCCAATCAGCAGACACTATTTACAGCAAGTGTAAATAGTTCCTCCCCATTCAACAGTAAAACTGCAGTACTTCTGAGCAACTCTGGGTTCTGTGGTAGCTCATTGTTTAACAAACACCCTTATGGGTATTGAAGATTAACCAGAAGATACTACAAACAACTTTTTCTTCAGTTATCAATAACTCTTCCAAACTTGTACTATTACAGGCAACCTGAAAGGCCAAGGCATTTTGGTAGCAGAGAATTTTTCTATCTGGCAAGCATATGCTTACATTTATTTCTTTGCTATGTAGAAGAACACCACTCTTCCTTCAATGTCATTTTACCAGCAAGAGAACATACAGTCAATAATGGTGGGAAGAAAGAACTACTAATAGGAGTACACAGAATAAATATTGAATGAATTGTGAAACAATCAGAAACAATCAGAAAGTAAGAAAATGCGCTACTCCCATGAGTTTTAAGTGCACAAATTTCGGGACATAGTGAAAAGATGGCTACCAATTCATCAGCCTCGTGATATTACGGTGAAGGAACACATTCACCTGGAAAGGTCCACTGAAAACATCAAGCAGAGAAGATCCATTTTTACACAAGTCCATAAAAATACATTTGCAATTTTAACATGTCTTATCCTCCAAAGCAACAAAGTTAAGAACACAACAGAAAATGACAGTATAAAGAATTAGCTCACAAATATGAGAGTTGTACTAAGTACCAAACTAATCTTACTGGAGTCTTCCCATTCATATAGGGAGCCTATAAGAAAGATGGAGAAAGACTTTTTACTAGTAACTGTAGTTACAGGAGAAGTGTCAATGGTTTTAATTTAAAAGAGGATAGATTCAGAGTGGATCTAAGGAGGAAATCCTTTACTGTGAGGGTGGTGGTGAGACACTGGAACAGGCTGCCCAGCAAAGTTGTGGATGCCTGATGCTGGCAGTGTTTAAGGCCATGTTGAAAGGAGCTTTGAGCAACCTGATCTAATGGATGGTGTCTCTGTCCAAGACAAGGAGACTAAACTAGATGATTCCTTCCAGCCCAAACCACTCAGTCATTCTGCACCCTAGAGCTCACTGACTGGAATACGCAAACCCCAGTGAAATATTATGGCTTTCCATTTTTCTACAGACAATACAGCTTTATGATAAATCTGTCATCCAAAGTTCATATGAACCCTTCCATAATTTCAAGAATAGTATAGGCTGAGACCAAATAAATCCTATTATTTGTTCTTGGTCTCTGAGTAGCAAAAAATAAAATATATTCTTTCAGGACCTACAGTTAAGTCATAGGTGCTTCGTCACAGCCACTTCTAGGCTATTCCACGTTCTACTCCAGGCTTCGCAGAGTTTTGAAAATTAAGTATTCTGTTATACTCTCCCTGACTTCCACCCAGTTATCTGAAGTTCTCTTCTGCCTTTTCTCCTGAACCCTAAAAAGACCATCTCAGATAGAGACATATTTTCATTTTTTTCAGTCAATGACTGTCTTACTACAGTAACACAGAAATTACCCCTCCTCACAGTTCTTTGCGTTCCCATTATCCATACACATTTAAATCTCCAACTCTAAGTAAAAACACCAAGAAGTATTTTCATTATGTGAGTCTCAGCAACAAGTATTGTCTCATTTTAATCTGATGTACAACTGATTACGTAGCTAGTTTTATTTTTTACAGGGGAAACAGTTACTCAGAGGATTAGGTGGAAAGGCAAGAATTCAATCAATATACATCTTAGAAAACACACACCTAAAATTCAACCTGCCATTTTTGTTTCTCTAATCACAGCAAGCTAGTTATTAAAGACATACAACAATCATGCATCAAAATGCTGAAGTGCAATCTAGATCATACCTTGCTTGTATTTAACTTCTTTAATTTCTGGAAACCGAACCTGCTGCAATACTACTGACGATGGACCCTCAGGACTGAGCAACAAAAGCCAGGAAGAACAAAGGTCCACGAGTGGCCATTCACCTCCACTGAGGGAAATACTCTGTGCACGTTACACACCCACAGTCTTGGACTGTGATCCTAAGTCAGCATTGCAATAAAAGCAAGAAAATTAATTCCATGTCTACAATCCAGGAGAGCAGAAACACTTTGATTTCTTAGACCTGGTACTAAAGAAGACATGGTTCTGAATCTACAATGCCACAAAAACTGCCGTACGTGTTAGAACTAACTGACTGTCTCTTGCTTATTAATCTGCCAATACACGTTTTGGTGTACCTATTACAAAATACTTAATTGCTGTATAAGAGCTTCTAACAAAAGGCCAACCCTTTGCTAGCTAGCAGAAAGCATAACCAGCAGATGTTGAAGTTCCCCTTCTATGATGATGGAAATATTTAACTCTCCTCTCTAACTAAACATCTCCTTGTTTTTATGTACCCTGGTGCATCTATGAATACTACGTATTCCCAGAATCTTTTCAACTCAAGGTGTTCCTCATTCACCCTTCCTTTCCCCTAAAGGAAACCTCTGTATTTAAGTCAGGATGCAGCTATTAAAAATGTTATGAAAAAGAACTTAATTTTGTTTTCTTTTTTCACATGCAGTCCACTATATAAATATTATTTATAAGTCATAATTCCACTGCAATTGACACTACCTCACTATCCTCTGGTTGGCATTCAATTTGAATTTTGCAATTAAACACATGAATACAGAATGACAGTACCATCTTGCTAACTTCCTAGACTCAAACAATTTACTTCTTCCAGTTAATTACTACTTAATATTAATCAGAAAATAGAGCAATAGATGAATAATTCTATAAGCCACTATCAATTTCTTCCAGATTTATTTATGTGCAGAAAAATAGAAATGTAATTATTAATATATTACTTTAACAATAACAGAATTTCAATATGTAAGAATACTTTAGTACAAAAGCATATTTATGAAAAGAACTATTCGTACCTAGTGGTTAAACTAAAATATGCTATTAAATTTTTAGAAAGAGCAGGGATAACACAAGGCTTTGTTACTTGGCACAGTTGTTATTATACACAAACATATGATATTCTATTTCATGTGAAAAGTGCTATTATTTGATTCACACACAAAAACCCTTTCCTAGGCCAACAACTCTCCAAGGTCAAATCGAGTCCACAGCAGTTACACTGCATCTCTTCACCCAACATCCCAACTGCTAAAAAGAGGGAGAAAGAGTTCCTAAGGCAGATTTCTCAGTGCCCAGACTGTGCACAACTGCCTGAATTAAAACCTCACCATAAAGTCATGACCTTTAAATCAGTGAGGTCTCTCCCTTGCAAAGTGCTCTTGGCAAGACTGCGCACAAGCTGGTCTTTCTGCGCTTTCTTGCCCAAATAGATCAGACTTGCTGCTGACCTGCTTCAAGGATAAAATGAGCTGCCTGAGTTGCAACATCCATTCTGCAGCTTTGGACCAGAGAACCCAAACTTCATTATAGCTTCAGGAGCAGCTACATTTGCATGAGAAATATCACCCCTGCAGTTTCCAGACAATATATGCACAATTTGATGCAGCAGGATGATAGTGTTCAATGCCAGCCAATCTATCAACCCTGCAATCAAGTACTGCAATTAAAACAGTCTAAACAAAAGGAGGTAACACTTTTGCCAAAACTTTAAAACAGCCTTGAAGGACTTAAAAGAAATGTTACTCCCTATTTTTTATTACTTGGGGACACACATCATGATAGCTAAACATGATATGTAAGGAAACACATTGCATTAGAAAATACTGGGCTTGTTTTTATTGATAATCTAATAATTGTCTTTTTTAGATATCCCACCTCTTTGGAAAATAATGTGCATGCTGGAAGAGGCCTCAGGAAAATGTGAAAGTTAACCCAGCTTTTATCTAAAAAATGTCATAGACCCCACCAGCTTTCCAGCATCCCAAGCCATCTGCTGGAGCAAATACCTAATTTTTACATCCTAACATGACACAACTTTCAGCTTTACAGCCCCAAGGCCTGTGCATCACGTGTTGTTCTCCCACAACCCCTTATTTCTAAATTACATACTTCAAGATAGTTTACTTCAGTAATTACAGACAGAATTTGAACTTGTCAGCTTCTTGCACAGTAAGAACTCAGAGGTTCAGAGCAAGGTTTCCCAGCTGATGCAAGAGCCCAGATAACACAGTTTTAAAGATGCAATAAAGAGGCACAACCTCTAGACTTATTTTATCTCTTGTCTAACTTCATATATGAGGATGTCTAACAGCATGAGTTTAAGTGACCAGAGTTAATCATACTACACTGAATCCATTTGGGAAGAGAAGCAAGTTTCACTAATAAGGTATGGTGGAATGGATGTCACTAAAAATAAGTTTAAAAACTTCATAATGCTGAAGGTTTTTGGAGTATCTTGACTTCAGCTGATGTGTTAGCATTATGAGCTCTACACTGTAACATTGCTTAGTTGAGCCATGGTCCTGCATGCAACATTATATAGCACTCACATTTCTGTCCAGAATTATTTTAGGCCACTAAATATAAAGGCTATGAGCTAGGTAGACAATTTATGCACTTCACATGACACAATTCTTAAAGCAAGACTAGGAACAAGCACAATATTCTTAGCACTTCACATGCTACAAATGTGTAATTAATCAACACCTGGAGAATTTGCCTATAGCAGACATTTTCACTGTGCCCCAGCAAAATGACACAACTATTGCAAAAAATGGTTATTCTAGAAATCAATACCAGAAAAGAAATACTAGAATTTTTTCTCCCTTTTCAACAAAGATATTTAAGAGACAAATGACAAAAATTACAATGTTCAGTTCCTCTGTATTATTACAAAACACTGAGCTACATGTAGTGTGAAAAGCTTTAGCTCATCTCATTTTCAAGGAAGTTAAATTCAGTTCATTATGAGAAAAAACAGAGATGTATGCATGCACTCATCCCTTCCAAAAGTTGTCTTTGGATGGTAAAAAATTCCATACAGCATTTAAAAAAAATGCACCAGCAAGTGTGTGTAATTTGGCAGTAATTTAAGACCAAGTTGTGTAAATTTGGTGTCAATTTTGGGTGGTTAATACTGTACCTCCCTAACGATGACTTCATTTTGAGCTCCAATGTTCTCCCCACGCCCCCTCCTCTGTGTTTTACAGCTCTGATCAATGATATCTAAAGCACTGTAATTAATACACTCCTACATTACTTCATGTGCCAACGATACAGTTGCCAGCTGAACAAATAAAACAAAGCCTGGACATGTTCTTCACAGCTAGAAAAACTCTAAAATTCAATTTTATGTTCAAATTTAAACACAATATATGTAAGTAACTTGGAATTGCAGTTTTCACACTTTTCTTATTTACTTAAATTATCCATTACTGTCTTCACTAAAAGCCTTTTTAACTCATGTGGTTTATCTGTATGCCTGAATACAAGGATTTTTTTCTAAAATATCAATAACTATTCATCAGAAAAAAACCAAGAAACATGGAGTGTGCCACTTCTCTTTGCCTATTCTTTTACCAGCTCTTTAACATTCTTTATTTCTTCCTTACAGCTTTACCTTTGTCTTTTTTGAACAAACAATTTCAGCACCTTTTGACAGGTATCTCCCTACAACAATGCCACAGCTAATACAAAAAACCCAAACAACCTACACCATACTCCAACATATACGTGATGCCTCATGAACAAAGATTAGATCTAGACTCAGTAAGGTTTGCTGTCATATTCTACACAAGCCAACTCTCCCTTCTGCAACTCCAGCCAAAGTAAACTCTGGTCAATATTTAGAATCCTACAAACAATAAGTTTTATGGTTGTTTTACTGCATCAACAACAATTTGGAAAACAGTGCAAGGGACTACATCCTTAAATACTACATAGGTAAAACATTTCAAGTTTTGGATGGCCATCTTCAGAGAGAGTTCACTTTGCTGTTGAAATAATCCTTATGTAGAAAGTTTGCAGAAATGTCCTTTCTAACCTAAGGTCTTGCATATTCCTGTGTCAAAAACAGGACACAGACCCTACAGTATTTTTTAACTGAATCTTCAGTTCATGTGCTTCACAGGTTCTTCAAACACACAGCTTTTACATCGTGGAAAAAGGAATGCTGCAGATTAGGAAAAGAACAAAAAGAATTAAGTCAAGATATGGGTGCACTGAAGAGAAGGGAGAAAGCTTTATAGAATGTAGTGGGTTTGTATGGCAGGTTTTGGTAGTGGCAGGGGGACTACAGGGGTAAGAAGCTGGCTGTAGCTCTCCCCAAGTCCAAGAGAGCCAATGCCAGCCAGCTCCAGGATGGATCTACCACTGGCCAAGGCTGTGCCAACCAGAGATGGCAGTAACATCTATGTGAGTATATATTAAAAAAGGAAAATATTGCACAGATGTAATTGCACTCAGAGAAGAGAGGAATGAGAATATGTGAGAGAAACCCTGCAGACACCAAGGTCAATGGAGGACAAGGCACCAGAGCAGAGATTCCCTGCAGCCTGTGAAGACCATGGTGAAACAGCTGTGCCCCTGCAGCCCATGGAGGAACACAGGGATACGGAGACCCACTCACAGACCACAGGGGTGCAAATTTCCACCTGCAGCCCATGGAGGAGACCCATGTCAGAGCAGGTGGATGCCTGAAAGGAGGCTGTGAGCTCATGGGAATCCCACACTGGAGCAGGTTTCCTAGCAGGACTTATGACCCTGTGGGGAACCCATGCTGGAGCAGGCTGTGCCTGAAGGACTGCACCCCATGGAAAGAGACCCACATCAAAGAAGAGCTGCAGCCCATGGGAAGGACTGATGCAAGATAAGTTTCTGGAGAACTGTTCCCCAGGGGAAGATCCCATGTCAGAGCAGGAGAAGGACTCTTCTCCCTGAGCAGTGGTAGAAACAGCCTGTGGTGAACTCACCATACCTCAGCTCCTGCCTCCCTGTGCTGCTGGTGGGGGGAAGGTAGAGCCTGAGAAGGAGGGAGAGGTGGGGGGAAAGGTGTTTTAAAAATTTGTTTTACTTTTCATTAACTTGCTCTGATTTTGATTAGTAATAAATTCAATTGATTTGCCCAAGACCAGTCTGTTTTGCCCATGATAGTAATCAATGAGAGATTTGTCCCTGTCCTTATCTCAACTCACGAGCTTTTCATTGCATTTTTTCCTCCTCTGCCTACTTGAGGGGAGTGATGGAGCGGCTTTGGTGGATACCTGGCATGCAATCACGGTCAAACCACCACAATAAGATAAAGAGCCCTGAATATTCCCACTTTTTCTCTGGCTTAAGTCATATATACGATACAACCTACATAAACCCAAACAAAAAACAAAACAAACAAGAAAGCAAAAGACTAAACAAAGCCCAGTAAAACCTAAATAAACATAAATAATGAAGGACAATGCACATGAAGATGCACTTCTTGATTCAGTCAGGAAGATGCAGCAAAGGAAAATGAGGGAGGACAAGCCATGAAAATTGCTAGATACCCAACGTTCCAAGCAGAAGACAGAGTAATATACCTTGTTTCTTTAGAAAGGGGGAAAAAAAGCCCCCCAAAAACCACACAAAAAACCCCCAACCAAACACCGCTGCAAAAAGCCACAAAAACAAAACAACAGCAGCAGAGAGTTAAATCCAATGCAATTCAGAAAGAAAAACCACAGAAGGGCTGGAAACTCTGAAATACCTTCGGTCAGTTTAGAGACCTTAATGATCCTGCAAGGACAATTCTTACAGTTATGAGAACCTAACTGTTTTCCCAAAAGACCTTACCAGACATCAAAACTTCAACTAAATCCAACGTAATAAGTTAAAACATCATAATCCTACTGATCTCCACCAAGAAAACAGTGTTATCTTACAGCTTGCCTCAGACACAGCATGCCCTCCACCAGAACATCCAGGGCAAGTCTCTGAACCTTAACATAAATCCCCCAATATTATAACAGCATTCAATGCACCACAACATACACTTTCACACTGCCCTGTTAAAGACACAAACAGGAATTTTCACCTGCAATAATATTTCCACAGAGTTTTTCCATGCTCTTGGAAGGCAGCAGTTCTTACCAGTAACTTTAAAAAACCATTATCATGTTGCTAACAAACAAAACCCAATTCTGGCTGGAATCTCTTCCCAACAGCTTGCTAAGTTTACAACTTCTTTCCTCTTGTTATTTGTGCAAGAGCTCAATTGATCAAGGCAATCCAGTTTGCCACTCCAATTTATAAATAAAGATGACGGTCACACCGATTAATCTTGCAAACACTCTGATATTTTAAGACATTTTAATGTACTACAAGAGCACAGCTTAAATACTGAAAGGTTTCCTCCCATAATCACCTTCATACTAATGTTTCATTCTGAAGTGACAAATAATGGATAAATCAAGGACTGTTGCAGTTACTTACATTCATTTCCTGCATGTGACAAAATCACGACCTATGAAAGCTGCTCCCTCTTTATTTTCTTATTTTCCTTTTAAATCATGTTTACATTAAGTGCATGGATATACGTGTCAGTGATCTTGATTCCTACTGTGGTGTAATGCTGCAAACACTGTTGGCAATGAACAGCACACCTCTCATATATTTCATTCCAGATGCCTAAATACAGTCAGCCCAAAAAAGAATGAGAACTTTCTCATTAAAATCTAGAAAGGGATTTGTATGTAATTCTTCTGGTTCAACTACAAAGTCTGAATTCTAGCAGCCTTAACTTACAGTAAAGAATTTATACCTCACAAGAAGTTAGTTCTGCTTAGATTCAGTATCATTTCAGCAAATTATTAATCAGTTTTGATCTCTAATGACTGTAACAGGCACCCTTGGTATTGAAGCAATTTAATTTAATTTTGTAAAGTTAAAATTGCCACACATCCCTAACACCCACATTTAAATCCTCCTTCTCTTTGATTAAGCTTGCACCATTAAGTTTTAAAGCTAAGCCTGCATTAGAATCTAACAAAATCAATTTAACTACTTAAGGATATAAACTTTGATTTTATACAACTCCTATTAGCGACAGCATCCTAGTATAGGCACACTTTCAGAAACAAAACTTCTTTAAAGTTATCTCTGAAAAAAAGAGAGCAAGAGAACAGTCTGTTTTCTTAAAAAAAAAGCAAACAGTCTAAAAAAGCATTTTCAATTGTACAGTGAAAAGTTTATTCTTTGGATACCCAGAAGCAAGCAGAGCATTTGCCCATGAAATTATTACCATGAAAAGCAAGATGAAAAGACTAACAGCTAACTAACGATGAACTATTTCCTAAAATTCTTTTTCCCTAATTCAGTCCTCCAAACTTTAGATAAAACTTCCAAGTGACAGTCTCCACTGCCTGTGAGACTAGAAGAACTTGCAAATTTACATATGAAATTAAGTTTAAATTACAGAGCAAAACAGGGTTAACTAAGGTCACACCACCAGCCTTAGTTCTGAACTCTAATCCAATTAAGATACTGTCCAACCTGAAACACAGAGGAACAAAAAACCAAGTTACATCAAATGCACATTAAAAATACAAGAAGTTTCTGACTTCAGTTATGGCTGAAATAGCCTTACTAATAACCCAAATTTTTGTACCTCCCTGCTTCAAATTTAAAAACTTAACTTTTTTTGTACTCTCTTTATTAATGAACCAAATACATCTGGGTCCCAGTAGCAAAGCCACCAGTCTCCAATAAAATAGGAGAAGATGTGCATGTCTTCAAAAGGTAAGTACATTATCAGAGCAGAGTGAGGAGCTCCCTGCAGTGCAGAAACTTTCCATCTTACATGTAAATTCATTTCTTCTGCTCAATAACACCAAGCTTGAGACGTACAGCAACATAAACTAGAGCAAATCTAATCAAATCCAAAGACAGAGGAGAATTTTATATCAACTTTAGTTACTTCTAATTTAAAGAAAAACAGAAGTCACTGGTATTGAACTGATATTCAAATCTAGTGCATAACTACAAAGATTTCAGAGAAAAGGTATTTTCTTAATCCTTTATTAGTCCTGCTGTCAAGCAATGCCTTGTATTCACTAGACCAAACTAAAGCAGGGAACCTTTTGATTCCAAAACCAGAACAATCCAAAGGGGAAGAAAAGGCGATAATATAAATTTTTTCCCTGAGATTTTGGAAGAGCATCACATTGATGTTACACTGTTAATTCAAGAACCATGAAATGGTTTGGGTTGAAAGGCACCTTTAAACATCACCTAGTAACCACCCCTCTGCCACAGACAAACATCTTGCACTATATCAGGATGCTAAAAGCCCCATCCAACCTGGCCTTCAACACTGCCAGAAATGGGGTATCCACAACTTCTCTGGTTAACCTGCTCCAATGCCTCACCACCCACCAAAGTAAAGAATTCCTTCCTTATAACCAATTTAAATCTACCCTCTTTCTATTTAAAATTTATATCCTTTGTCCTGCCGCTACATGTCTTTGTAAAAAGTCTCTCTCCATCTTTCTCATAACTCCCCTTCTTTATACACTGAATGAAAGCCTCAATAAGGTCATCCTGTAACCTTCTCTTCTCCAGGCTGAACAACCCAACTCTCTCAGCTATAGGAGAGGTGTTCCATCACTGATCACTTTTGTGGCCCTCCCTGGATCTGTTCCAATAACTGCATGTCTTTCTTGCGCTGGATGCCACAGAGGTGGATGCAGTGCTCCAGGTAAAAGTCACCAGAGAACAGAACAGAGAGTGAGAGTCACCTGCTTCTTTTTATAAGTTCAGGATACTACTGGCAAAGAAAGTAGCGAAATTTTGGACAGAGACATCAACTCTGGCAAAAATTTACATATGACTCTACATCCATTCCCTGAAGTGCAAAATTAAATACTATTTTCCTATTTTCACAGTAGCCTTCATTAATTTTTCTAAGGTTCATAGGTAAAGAAGGAGTTGAAAAACACTACATTAAATAAAGTGGAAGGTAATCAATGTTTGGTTCAGTTAAAAAAATATGTATTTGATTTTGACTTGTATCATTTACAAGAAGAGGTAAGGCAGCAACAGGAAGAGGCTCTCTCTTGTGATATCAGAGGTTCTGTGGGTAAAGAGAAAACTGACAGAGAACTACCCACTGGGACACAGATTATTTCCTAAAGCAGTAGCAGTGCTCTTTCCAGAAGCTGGGATAATGCAAGGAGTGTTTAAATCTGTGGTTACATTAAAGGCTACAAGTTACAGCACTATAGCAGGGCACATGAGCTCAGAACAATTTTATTACCAAGTCATTTAGTCATGTCTGTAACAGGTCTGGACTGCATTGCTGTAGAAACATGACCAGCCAATCTGTTCTTGTTCTAGTAGCTCTTCTACTGAAAAACCTACAACTCTTACAATAAAACAGTAAGTTACTCATGTAGACAAACTCAACATGTCTCTGTAATTTTTCCAATAATTATATTTTCTTACTGAAAATTCTCCTTTATCAAGCAAGGGAAACTCAGTGGTCTCCATAACAAACCAAAAAAATAGCTGTTTAAGTTTGCACACTGAATAGATAATAATTTGTAACCAGACCTCTAAATGTTGGTTCCAACAACCACTTCTTACACGGAGATAAACTTGAAAAATACAGCTAACTAAAATTTTCCTATTAGTGTACTTTTACCTAAAAAAACATGCTAGCCCCTAAGTATTCTATTTAAAATGAGATCATGCATTCCTAAAGCACATGCAGAACTTCCAAGGCCAAGTTTTCCACACTCTTCTTTCTTCCAGGTCTGTGCAGCAGGAAGACTGCACCAAGCTGCAGGCTGCTATGACTGCCTGTGCACATCCTCCTGATATCCCATCCAAGTGGGACATCTGCCCTGCTTTCCTTCTGATGCACAGAGACAGACCCTGTTGGACAGCACAGGAAGTACAACAGCAGAGTTGGTAACACACTGACCTCTTACTTGGAAATTCCTCACTTCAAGCTCATAATAATACAAATTTTTGATGTTGAGAGTGGTGTAAGTGCAAATGGAGCATCTTTAAAGCTGTTTAATTCACTAGAATTTTGTGGGGTTTTTGATGAATTAAAAAAAAAATCAAACTTCAGTGGCAAGAGAAAAGATCCCAAGTATTTCCAATCCATGCAACCACTGTCATCTGGGATATGACTCATCATTAAGTTAGGCCCTACTGAAATAATTGTAACTACACAAAACTAGGCCCTATCTAAGAACCACAACAGATGAAAAGCAGTACTCCGAGATGTTAACACACAAGCTGTAGGATAATCTTAAGCTGAGTACCTGAGAACTTTCTCTAAGGACTCAGTCTTGTTTTCATAATAATACATCTAAAATCCAAGACTACAAATAAGCTAAATCAAAAATGAGGCACCCCCAAAGCAGTATCCAAATAAGGGTGTCATTGTTTTAAATGAATTTAGGTTATTTAATTTAAAGCAAAGCGATTTTCTCATATCAATGGTTCAAGCAACAGGTCAAAGTTTTAATGCCAGTTCAAACCAGCATACAAAGGAGCAAGGTGGAAGAAGAATCATTTTGCTAAATCACCACCACTATTTAGTCAGCCAAGGAGCAAAATGCATACGCCTAATTTAGGTGCCCAAACTAACACTGTTTTCTATGTGATCCCTGGATAAGCAAAGGAAAGCTTCCTCCAGAGACGCTGTTAACGCAAGGCACTGAACTGGGATTCTGAGTTAGGTGTACAAATTAATCCTGATGTCAAATGTGCTCACCATGCCTCCATGGGGCAAGTGTGTCCAGTGCTTAAATTGCACCTCAAACATGTGGTCATGAGGTGACTGCGAAATGTAACCAATCTTAAGAACCAAAGCAACTAAGACAGACGCCAAATAAGAAGTTGGACAACAAATACTGAAAACAAGAAGCTACAGAGCAGATGGGAAAGACTTCTTTCTGGTCAAGTCACCAGCAGAAACACAAAGTGCTGATGCCACACAGACACGTAATCATCAGCACACAACATTACAGCAGTTCATTGAGAGCAAAAACTACGTACTGTGGTACCTGTATAGTATCTTGCTACTTCCCCAAAGAGGAGGCATCCCAAATGCACTCCATTTCAACTACGCACCAATTCACAATATGGTATTAGAAACATTATTTAGCCGAATTGAAGCTATGTAGCCACCAGGTATTTCTGGCCCCCATGAAGTATTCCTCCCAGTCCTGCCAAAAGGATTTCCAATAGAGAATTTTTTCTCCCTGAGTAGCATCAGGGCCTGTGTCTGTATTAGGGCTGAGGTACATGATTATATATGAACACATATATCAAGGGAAAAGTTACTGAAGAAGTCAGTAAAAAATCAAAACAAAATAAGGTAAAACAAGTAATTAATCTCTGCCTTTCCAGTGTTTAACTCTATGCCAGCTGAAACCAGAACACAAGTATTCAGATAACCTAGGGTAAAATTCCTTTCTCCTCAAAGGCATAGCTAGAGGATTTAAATACAAAGTGGGGGAGACAGTGTATGAATCTACAGAGGAAAGGAGTATGTGCAAAGAAAAGAGTATTAGGTGAGATCACAAAGAAGGTTTTAATGACAGGAAAGTAAGATCAGAAGGGTAAAAAAACACGAAGAAGGAAATGGTTACTGGGCAGAAGAAAACTGGAAGGGGAAAGGTAACAGAGGGGTAATGACAGTGCTGGAATATAACTTCAGAAGGAAACAAGAAGGATGGGGAAAGGATCCATAACAGGACACACTTAGCTTGCATTGACAAAGTTACAGGGAAACAAATGAGCTGGTTATTTGAAACAAAAAAATGCAAGACTAGTCATCTGGATAGAGACAATAAGTACACAAACAGACAAACAAAAGGTTACGGGGCACCTTCTCTGGTAAGGCCACAACAGTAGGTGGCAACAAGGGGAAGCCTGGCGCACACTCCTTGAGAGCAAGAGAAACCTAGAGAAGTTGACCAAGATGAACTATGGCAAAAATCCCCCAGCCACAATGGTACTGAGAGCACTAGGGAATGTCTCTAGGTACAACCAAAAAGCTCCTAGGCAGACCAGAGTACCACTAGGGCTGTGGGGATTGCTGGAATGAACAGGGTGAAAGGAAGCAGCACAGGAAAGGACAGGGAGGACAGAGAGCAGGTGAACTCCCAGAACAGTGCCCGGTGAGGTTACGGACAAAAGCTCACAGGGAAAAAAGAGGGCAGAGGCGTGGGAGGAGCAGGGCCTGGGATGGCTGGGGTGGGCAGTCCCGGGGCCGAGGGGGGCACAGCGAGGGCTGCGGGAGGACGGGCCCGAGGTCTGAGAGCCGCCGGGGCGGGACGGAAAGGCTGGGGCAGCCACCGAGGCGCCCTGACCATGCGGGGGCCGCGGTCACGGGGGAAGGACGGGGACGAAGGGAGGGAGCGGGTAGCCCCCCGGCGGCCGGGCAGCCAGCGGGGCGCTCCGCACCCCGGCGGGGGCGAAGCGTTCTGAGTGCGCAGCTCGCGGCCTCCCCGCTCCGGCCCGGCCCGCGGCTCCGGGGCCGAATCCACGAGCGGGCCGGGCAGCCACCACCGCCGCCCCCGCGCTCCGGGGCCGGGAGCGCGCCCGGGAGAAGAAAGGCGGGCGGGCGGGCGGGCCGGGCCCGACCGCCCCTTCCCCCGTTCCCCGCGGCGTGACTCAGTGCCGGGCCCCGCGCCGCCGCCTTCGCGTCCTGCCGGGCCGGGCCGGGCTGGGCCAGGCCTCGCTGCGACACAACGCCGCGGCCTCCCTGCACTCACCAGCATCGCGCGTCCCGCAGAGTCAGGGCCACGTCCGCCCGCCCCTTCCGCCTCCGCCGGGCCCGGATCCGCCGCCGCCGCCTCCCCGGCGCGGCCCGGGGATCGCGGAGGCGCCGCCCTCGCAGCCGCCCCGCCCCGGCTCACGGCGGGCGGGGAACCGGGGCTGCGGCTGCCCGCGCCAGCACGGTCCGGTGGGGCTGGGCCTCGGCCTCGGCCTCGGCCTCCGGCGGAGCCAGCCTGCCCGCATGAGCGGCTCGGCGGGAGAGCTGGCCGGCCGCCATCTCCTTGGCTGCCAGGCCCTGCCCTGCCCTGCCCGAGGGGTCGTTGCTTCGACCCCTCCCCAAGTTAGTCCAGTGTCAGAAGAGCTGAAGGATGAGCTGCAAGACTTGGATGTGATGGTTGACGAAAAACTCAACATGAGCCGGCAAGTGTGCGCTCGCAAGCCAAAAAGCCAATCGAACTTGGGCTGCATCAAAAGCAGCGTTGGGCCAGCAGGGCGAGGGAGGTAATTCTGCCCCTCTACTCTTTCATGAGACCCCAGCTGCAGTGCGGTGTACAGTTCTGGTGCCCCCAACATCAGAAGGACACGCAGCTGTTGGAGCAAGCCAAAAGGAGGCCTCGAAGCTGATAAAAGGACTGGAACACCTCCACCATGCACACAGGCCGAAACACTGCGGCTGTTCAGCCTGGAGAAGAGAAGGTTGTGTGGAGACCTCAGCAACCTTCCAGTATCTGAAAAATCCTGGAGGAAAGCTGGAGAGGGGCTCTTTGACAGGACCTGTAGTGATAAGACACAGAGTAATAGCTACAAATTCAACAAAGGGAATTTTAAGTTAGATATTTGGAAGAAGTTCCTTACTGTGAGCTTGGTGAGGTGCTGGGACAAGGGAGTAGTTGTCCAGGGAGGTTGTTGGATGCCCCAGCCCTGGCAGTGTTTAAGGCCAGGGAAGTGTCCCTGCACATGGCAGGGGGTGTTGAGACTAGATGATCTTTAAGGTCCATTCCAAATCCTTAACATTCTATGATTCCATGTGTTTCAGGATGACATTAGACATGGTAAGACTTTCCTCCATCCATAGCTAAGCAGCTGTTTCTGTATTTATGAGAAACACAGGTTTCTAAAGTGTCCTGGACGCAGTGAATGGCACCACACCAAGTGTGGGAGCCCGAATGGATGGTACAGCTGTGAGTTAACAGTGTGTCTTTGTCAAGCGAGCGTTAAACCAAACTGTGAAGCTCCTCTGAGTTATTCACATCAGGAATCATTGCCTCTAAGTGCATGAACATTGCCTTGAAACCTTTGATTAAAGTGTGGCTTTTGTAAGAGCATAGAAATCTGTCTGTAATTGTGAGTTTCAGAGTAGTCAGAAGACAACTTGGAAACAACACTGCAGAGAGAAGAAGAGGGTAGAAATTGAAAGAAAGGAAATTACATTGTTCAGCTGTGAGCTGCTTGGAAGATATGTGACAGTATTTGGTCTGATTTATTGAGGGATATGGAGTTACATGAACGTGTTTGTAATCTGCAAACAAATTAAAGCAGAACTACCTACTAGATAACTTTAATGTATGGTAATAGAACATAAACCTCCTAGCAAATCTGCATCACTTATATGTGGATTGGAAGTGGGGCAGTTATTTTTTCTTTCTAAGAGTATGAAACTGATGATACAAAATCATACCAAAATTAGGACAGGTTTCAGAAAAGTAGTATTTTGGAGTCACTTCTGTCTTATAATTCGTGAAGACTGGAATTATATTGCTGGAGCAGTGTTGTGAAGAAAAAAAAAACAACCAAAGTTTGTAAAAGATGCTATAAAAAGTACTTATCCTTTATACTAGTATCAAGAGTTAAACCTGTGAAATTCAGTAGCTTCATGGGAAAGGAAGGAGAAATGGGGAAGCAATAGGAAGAAGCAGAAGATTTCTTTTCTTTGCAAAATGCTTCACTTGCATTCCGGTTCTACCAGCTGTTCACCTTTTCTGAAAATTGGCCTTTTCAAAGCTAATGGTCCTTAGTCATGTTGGTGCTGGAAAAATTATTTCCCTGTATAATAATGCCTTCCCATGGCCCAGCCTACTGAAGTGGACACAAGCAAAGTCAGTGACAAAGCTCTTCCAATGAGACAGTGCTGACTAAGGAGCACTGTCTGAGGAACTGGTTTAATGTGTAGCAGGGACACTGTCTCAGCTGGGTGGCATCACGACGCTTATATTTTGCTTATGTAGGTGTACTCTGCAAATGCCATTCCTGGACATGACTAAATTTCTGGTTTGCTGACATACGTGAGTTGTAGTAGAGGACAGTTTGTGTGAGTCGGCGTCAGCGTGGCTAGTTCTGCATGGTGTGTTCAACACTGGGACAGTGAGGGCAAACAAAATAGTCTGGGGGCAGGAACCAAATCCAAAGGAGGGTGGTCTGATCATGGAAAATAAGAACTGATTTTTCAGTCTTGGAGAGTTAGGTTTTGATACTGTATTTTACAGCAATTGTCTTTGCAAGAGGTAAAGGCATCATTGTTTTAAAACCTAAAACAAGGGGACAATAGATAGCAAGAAAACTGAAAGACAAATGACAGGAAGGGAACAAACTAAGGGGAGAAGGAAGACCTGAATTGGCACCATCTTGCACTAAACTGTATTTTTTTTTTTTAGCTTTTGTGATTAACTGCAGTACAAGCCTGAGATTTGACAGTTTGGAGTATTGAAATTTGTTTATCTTTTTCCCCAGGGCTGCATTATGATTTGTGCTCACTTTATAGAGGCAAGGCACAGTTCTCTGATTTTATTCATGGTAGCGGTAGCTACCATGAATAAAATCAGAGTTGACACTCTGAAAAGAGGCCATAAAAAAAGCCTCACTAGACAATTCGGACATGGTGCATAACATGGCTTCTTCATACATCCATTGAAAGAATTCCAACAGCAGGGTAAGTGATCACAGAGAGAAAAGGGAACTGAATGCTGGGAATTGAATGCCAAAATACCTGTTACCAAATTACTCATAGCAGGATGGCTCATGCATTTTAAATTGTCCAATGTAATTTAGGTACTTCGCGTGAAAGGAGAGAAGTTTCCCCTAGAGACTGAGGCAGCCAGAATTTCAAAGACGAACTTCATGAGAGAAATCCAGTCTTTTTTTTTACTAAGATGAATTTGCGGTGCTGCTGAGAGGGGCCTGTTTTTAAAATAACTTGCAGGTCTCACACTTGTTGCACCAGCAGTGAATCAGCATACACTAAGCAAGAAAATTATCCTGACAATGTTTGCTGTCAGTTTAAGTAGGTAGCTCCCTCAGCAAAGAAGAAAAGCCTGAGTCATCCAAAGACACAGAGTTGCAGTGGCTGCTAGTTTATTACTACTGTCAGGAGTGTGGGCTGATTTGGAGGGATACTTTCCCTGCTATCATGTGCAGTGATGGTCTGAAACCAGTGATTAATTATATCACCCTCTCCATGCAGCCAGGAGGACAGGCTTGGTGTAGGGAGGGTAGATGACAACCAGATTTGGTAAAGGTTGCATGGCTATATTGAACATCTCTTGCTTTTTCTGGCAGATTTGTTTTCCTTGGTATTTTGGTAAAGAATGTTTGGCTAAGTTCCTAAGTGGTGGTTCCCCATTTAAATGCTTTATTCCTGGTTTTGAGTTGAGCCCAGTGTGCTCCCCTAGCTCTGAGAGCCTCTGCTTTTGAGCTACTGAGAGGCTGCAGGCATGTTTTTCCTCTTACTGTTTCTTAGGAGGGTTGCAAACTAAGATACAGGAAATAAAAAACAACATGTTTGGGAAGAGGATATATAGTTCTGTACAGTATGTGAGCATACTACCAATTTCTTCAGCTTTTTTGTTGAGCAGAAAATCTGAGTTTCAGGATTTTCCATGATTGCTTGTAAATCAGTCTTGGGCTCAGTCTGTCATGCACATTTGTATAAAGTAACTGAGAAGAGCTATCTTCTGTGCTTCCAAATTCAAAGGTGCCCAAAAGAATCTGTGAATGACAGATGATATTCCACTGCTCTGCTGCTTCTTGTGCTGTGAATCTTTGTGGGAAGGTGGAAAACATTTTGCAGAGATCAAATTGTTCTTCACAAAGGCCAGTCCCTGCATGTGTCAGACAGGTAGTGCCAGGCTCCTGTGTTGAATAAAAAGGCAGCCTAGGAGCGTTCACAAACATGGTAACCTTTGGTTAATCTGCTCCTTTTATAAGCACAGGTCAATGTTTTTATTGTCAAGCACTCTGGCTGTATCACCAGCAGGAACAATACAATGTGTGTACAAATGTGTCTATAGAGGGCACACGACCAGCTCTCCTCAAGCCTTCTGTTTTTTTCTCTTCTCTGACAGGTTGTCTGTCACCTGGATGATTGATTTTTTAGAGGTTTGCAGCAGTCTGAATTCCAGCATTAGAGCAGAGAAGAGGAACAGAGGAAAGAAAAGTTGAGTTAGAAGGGAGCTACAACTGTATTTTGCTCCCATGAGCACTTTGGCCTAATCACTTCTAACAGTTCTGACCTCAAATTGGGATGTGGAGATATTATGCAGAATAGGATCGCAAGAAGTGAAGCATCATTGCTCATTCAGAGCAAAGAATATTAATGTCTCTTTGGGTAGAAGATGAGCAAGTAATCAGCTTGTTCTCAACTTTAGGATATTTAAATTTCAAAAGGGAGAGTATTTGTTCATAAAGGCACACATGTGCTCTGGGAATTCATAATAGAAAGATGGTGGTAGTTTTTTTGGTTGGTTGGTTAGGTTTTTGTTGTTGTTGTTTTGTTTTGTTTTTTTCTTTGCAGTAATTTCTAGACTACAAGCTTCCAATCAAAAATGGTGTCCTACTAATGCCTCTGATATCTACTGTGGCAAATAATGCACTGATCCTCTGCCTTTTCTTTTTCCATCCTGTCCTTCATTGGGCTGAAGATTTCTCTTGGGCCTCAGATCCAAGACTTGGCATTGGTTTAACTCATTAAAGCTCTTTCTTTATAGGAGTTTTTACAGACTGAAAGACAACGTTGGTTATGCTTCTCTTTTTTTCTTTTTTAAAATTTGAATAGCAGCTAATCTGCTGCTAATGTAGCAGAACTCTAAGTTTCATTGATCTTTAGTAAAGCTAATATTCCTTTTTGTTTGTTTTCTGTAGTTATTTGATATTTTGTGATGATGAACAGGCGGCTGTTCACAGACACAGCATGTGTAATGAAGGAAATTGATGTTCTGTATGAACATTTTTCATGGAGGAACACTGCTCTTTGGGCTTAACTTGTTTCTCACTATATCTTTACCTGAGGGAGGGAGAACAAGGAAGAGCAGTGTCACAGGAGCAAGCCAGAACTCGGCTTTTCACATTCAGCATATTCAAAACAAGAGTTTATCCTTACTGCACTCTTCCTCAGGCTGAAACTTCAGACCTTCCAAGGCCCACTCTCCTTGGCTTGAGCCCACTGAGATGCTTCACAGGACACATTCTCTTGTAGGGTATTTAGATTCTCTCCGATCAGCATTTGGTCTAACCTCTGTACAGAATTCCTAAAAAAAGGAAGGTCTAGTAAGGCACATGGCAGAAGATTTTTTGTAGTGTATTTAAATACTGACAAGCTTCTGATTTTTCCTTCAGTGCCATGATACTTCAGAGTTTCTGTGCTTAAACCTTATGGCTTAGGTCTTGTTGAGGTTTTTAGTAAGAAAATAGGTGGAGGAAATATTTGTATGCTAACTTCTCACTAGCTTGACAGGTAAACCTAGTGAATTGTAGTATATTAAATATGTGGGTACAAATTGCAAGAGGGGAAATTGGAGTGAGGTATTAGAAAAAGTTCTTTACTTTGAGGGTGATGAGGTGCTGGGTTGTCTAGGGAGGCTGTGCATGTCGCAACCCTGGCAGTGTTCAAGGCCAGGTTGGATAAGCCCTGGAGCAACCTGGTCTAGTGGGAAGTGTCCCTGCCTATGGCAACGGAGTTGGGAGTAGATGGTCTTTAAGGTTCCTTCCAATCCCTTAACATTCTTCTTCTAAAACAATCACTAAGAGAAAGATTTGTAGTTAATGTGTTATCTGTACATATCAGTGCATGACATCCATGTAAGATGAGTGTTGGCTGGCAGGAATGGTAAGAAGACAGGTGGTTTGTGTGTCAGGAAATCAGATGATACCTGAAAAGCTGTCTGAAATGTAGCCTTTGCCACAGAAATCTCTGCAAGTCCCTGCTTTTGATATTTATGTTCTGGGTCTGTGGGTACCTATGACAGTGACAGGAGCTCCAGCACCTCCTGGTGTTCTACAGGCTTTGAAGATTGCTCTTTCCATGAAAAGACCCTTGTTGTGGGACTGACAGGCTCACGAACAGACACATCAGCCAGTGCCAGAGGACACCAGTCCTTCACCTGGCACTGCAAAAACTCAGCAGTGCTGCCCTTTACTGAACATGCAATGTGTTTCTCTAACACAGAGATTTCAGTCCTTTGCCTCTTTTTCCCCATGGCCTGGCTCTTCTCCCAGCTAGGGAGGTTACTATTTCTTGAGCCTTTACTTCTAGGGTTGACCCTTTTCCTTCAGTACCAATTCAGGACCTCTCAGGGATTGGAAACCAGCTGCTCCTTCATGGCTTCTGTTTCCTGCCTTTGCTTATGAACAGCTCTTGCAAGAGCTGCTGCTGCAGTTTCTTCCAGCTTTGCCTGGCTGCAGCTCTGCTGTCTCCAACTGATCCTCAGCACAGGCCCTCCATTGCACTGCTGGAGTGTGAGGTTTGTTTGCACTAACTCAGGAACTCACTGGAGGGATAGATACAGGCATAGGTGTAGATGTGTGCTTGTGTGCCTGCATCTTTTCTTCCTGGTTGTTTCTAAGAGATCATATGCTTGTTTTGTACCAGGAGTGGGCAGAGGATGTAGCATTTTCTGCTGCTGTTTTCAATGTGAATAATGGTGTTTTGCCTAAAAGAACAGTTTGTTCAGACAGACACAAGTGTTTCCTCATTTCAGATAGGAATTCATCCATCTTCAGTAGCTTACACCAACATCTCCAATGACACACTGGCTGGCTTTCCCTTTTCCCTCATAGACCACTCAAGAAATAAACCTTATGGGGGAGAGACCAACAGTCCTTATGCATTCCAGGGTGTGAACAAACTTGCTGGGGTGATATGTTCTCAAAGTCACAATTTCTACCCTCTATACAGGACCCTTTCCTTCAGTGATATTTATCTGAGGTGTTTTAAACTGATCTACACAACTGAGTTGGTTATTTGTTTTCCTTGAGTGTTGCAGGGAAAACTGTGCAGTCCACACGACTTAAGGCAAATGGGATCTGAGTACTTTACTGATCTGTCAGCAACATGAAATTAAGCAGCAATCAGTGAAGTGTTGCATTTGAGATCAGCAGTAGTAATACAACCAGTAAACTCCCAAACTAGGCATATACTCATGTTAATGAGCACCAGAATATTTCTAAACCCCTTCTGTAATAAGAGCAGAAGAGATTCCTGAAGTGCTCCAAGCCTTTCCATAGGAAAGGTGTGGATTGTGTAGCGCCCTAGTGAGAACTCATTTATACCCATGGTATAAATTCCTTTCTTTACATAGCCAGGATATCCAGATGAATTTACAGGGATGCCTTGCAGCTGTACACAATGCGTGGCCTCCAAGGACAGGGATGGCCTCCTGACCATAGGGACTTGGTCTCTAGACTTCAAAGGTTCAATAAAGTCAAAACCTTGAATTAATTTGCTTTACTGAGGTAGTATATTTGGACTAAATATCCAAAAACAGTTTGTGTGATTCTTGTCTACGTCACACAGATTTTAGTGATTTGCCTAATGAGAACTGCTAAAATGCCTTAAATGTGCCTATCTTAGAAGTCTGAGAAAAAGCTGATGAATCTTTATAGCTTGGAGACCCATTCTGCTGGCTAATAGCAACTATCTTCACATCATTGCAAGAAAAAAGTGGTAGGCTTAAACTCAGTACAGCAAGTAATGTTTTACCCTAATTCTCTTGGTTTTTTTTTAGAGTGAAGTACACAAAACCCAGATAGTAACAGATGATGTACATTTTTTCTTAAAATGGTAAATTACAAGTCAATTTTGAAGGAATTAAAATTGCTATTGCAAAATAAACCAAGTACCTTCTGTTGTTCATGACTGATGCTCTTAGTTATTTATCATTATGTTTGCTTTTTTAATTCAACAATATATAGAGGATTTTGTGCATATCATTGCAAAATTAGCCCACTTCTCTGGATGATAAATGCTCTTATCTCTTTGCTAAACAAAACACTACATAAAATGAATAATAGTAGTATAAGTATGGGGAAAATCTAGTGCTCCAAAAAGCCATTGTAACTACACTTGAGCAATAATTACAGGCAACAATGCCTCCACTCCTTGAAATTTATTATAAAAATTGTCATAGCACTAAACTTGATTAAAATCTGGGACAGTTTAGAATGCCATCTACTTAGAGTCGTTACCAAAACACATCTACCCCCATTAGAAATAAACACACAAAAATAGCCTCTAAAGCTGAAAATGTGGTCGTTTTCCCCTGGTTTTGTATTTTGGTTTCTGGAAACAAGGTATTCCCACATAATAATAATAATAATTATTATTATTATTATTATGACTGCACCTATCTGTATGAGCGTCATGGACTTCAGTCATACAAAATAGCAAGACAACAAAACAAAATGCTTTGTCAAGAGCTACATGTAGTGTTTGGGCTCAGATGCCGTATCCAGGGTAAGTGTTATGCCACTACACACACCCCTCAGCACTATGCAGAGCAGTTTTTAACTCATGGTAGCTTTATTTTTTCTGCTGAAGACACAAAATAGTATAAATGTTGACCTTTTAACACAAGCTTGGCAATATGCTTGGGAAGGATTACTTATCTTTAAAATCATGGCAATTTTGTTACATCAGAGTGTGAGACTGATGGTCTAAAAGTGCACTACCCCCACCTCTGCACCAGTTAAGGCTATCAGTCAAGATCATGCTATGTCAGTAAGGAAAATAATGGTAAATAATACCAGTAGTTCCCAAGGCAACTAATCCCTGGGGGACAACATATGAAAACATTTGGAAATAATTCTAATGACATCAAAGTCAGTAAATCATGCAGGTGCTTTGTACACCCTCGCAGTACACACAGTTCACAAGCTGTAGAGTTATAGGCCGAACACAGACCAGCTGCTGGACTGCAGACATTTTTCCTCTATTCTTACCAGTAAATATGATACTGATCCTTTTTTTTCCATTCTGTGTAAGATGACTTGATAAGCTGGGACTAATAATTACCAAGATTATGCGTGCTGGGTTTGCTGCTCAGGGTTTTGGTGGGTTTTTTTGTCTTTCCATGTTCAAGAAATGTGTCCAGTGGATTTTCTAGGAATATTTACCATGCTTTAGAACACATAAGTGAATAAAATGTTAAGTGTGACTTAGTTTTCCATGTGAATAATTTTGGTTTTGCCAAATATTTAACATCAATGTCATTGGTCAATGTCTGGTAGTAGTTGATGCATCACTGGAGTCAAGCTCCACCACAAAGGTTCTATGTACTCAAGCAGGGCAACTGGTGTAAACATGCTTGAGATGCTAAATATCACTCCTCTTTGACACATACTTGAACAACTTTCCATTTAATTTGAAACATCCTGAATACCAATTGCTTACTATTGGAAAAGCAACTAAGATTTATTTCAGTAGCAGAAGACTACCATTGCCAATAAGCTGTACTATTACAGAAATCTCCAGAACAGCTATTACTGTCCATATGAAGTACACACAGAGAGATTTTTAAGTGTGAATCTATGTTCTTGCACCTTATTTTACTGAAGTATAGTTATTGATCTGGTTTTCAGACTATTCAGAAACTAGCGCTTAGCAGAACTATTAGTTAATACTTGTTAAACGAATCTCTAGTGAGCCAAAAATTTTCATTTGCTCAGTAAGTGACTCAATCCCTGTCATTAAAGCCTCCATTACTTCAGAACTGTGATCTGTTCTCATTTTACTTCTGATTAAACAAACAGTAAAATTATCCTAACTTATTAAAGTGATTCATATATCAGTATTTTTTTCAAAGCAATACTGATCTCCCTTATAAAAACCATGTAAAGTCAAGTGTCTCCTATTTTGTAATGACCACTCAATTTTTATGGATTTAAGGAGCACTATGACAGTGTTATTACTGTAACTGTCTTATATTAGCCTCATTCCTTTTTGTTAAGATTTTGAGAATTTACTTAAAGGTAGGAGTTACAGACCTCTGCAGATCTTCCCCTATTAAGTTTGAGCAGGCATTTTTGCAAAGCGTTACAAATTACTTAGAGACGCTCGAGTCCTGGCTGCTTCACACTGCTGAGGCTGGTCAGAAGGCTTGTGTGATCTTCTTCAAGGACATATGGTGGCTGTTGTTTTTGTTTGCTGTCCCTGACATTTCTACCCTCCAAAATTCCAGGCATCAACAATCATTCTCATTAAATTCTTGCTAAATAAAAGCTGTAAATGCAGCAATGGGAGGAGATGATGGGTAGGTGCTGAGCTCTGGCTCCAACACAAAGCACAGTCCCTGTGTGCCCTTAGGCACTGAGTAATCTGCATGTGTATGGGGGCATGTGGTGAAGAAATGGGACTCCCACCCTCTCTGTTACTCCCAGGTGCTGGTTATTGGGATATTTTCTTCAAAGAGGTCATTAATGGACCAGTGTTTCTCTATTGGAACTCAGTGGTATCCAGAGTAGATGGTGCCTGTGCTTCCAAAGATAGTGGATTGCTTGAGGGGGAGGAGGAGGAAAGGAACGTTTCAATAATGGTATCTTAACAGGCATAGTTTCTATTTCAGTATAGCTAGAGGGGTTTGAAATGCCCCACTTTTAAGCTGGAAGTATTTTGTATAGCATAGAACAACTCTTCAGAGCTGGATTAGGTATATTGCCTCATATTTGTGCAGCCAAACTGCACATAGATTGACTTTTAGAGGTGCTGAGGAAATCTAAGTTTCTATGCCTGCTGTTGGTTTTCAGCACTGAAGGAGCTTTATAGAAGTGCCAAACAATTATGGCTCCAAGCTTGAAAATGTGATCCTTTATAAAAAAGCACAGAAACTTAGCAAGATTATTCTTCCATGACTTCATGAGCATAGTCCTTGGTTGCAGTGTGCTTCATATAGCTGTTGTGCCTTTTCAGCTCTGAGTATTGCTAGTGGAAAGTGCAAAATTCTATGAAGCAAGTTTTTATAGCAGCTCATGATGGATTGAAAAGACTTGATTTCTCTTAGGGGTGTGAACCAGAGAAAAACTGATCAGTGAAAGAGTTGAATACATAGTGCTAGTTGCAGGTGCAGTCTGAATTTCTGCAGTATACATATAAAATACCAAAAGTATTTACAGAAATATGGCCTAACAGAAAGCAATCAGCTGGTCTGATTTAAGCCATCAACATACCAGAATAAACCAACAGCAGGAACACCACAGCAACTAAAAAAGCATGTTAACATTGCTGTTTAATTTATAAGATCCTGACAAGAGAGAATCTAAGAATCATTCAGTCATAATTTTGTGCAATTCTTTTCAAAGTGCATCCATGTTGTAGGGAGGTACTATTTTTGTAAGAAACTGCAAGAGGCACAGAAATTTTAAGATCCTGTTTTTCACATCTAAAGATGAAGGCAAGTACACAGGGAGATTTCCCAAAACACATAGGTTCCAAGCCCCTCATGCATTAAAAAGAAGTTAGGCATGGACATGGTGTTAAAAATACTACCTGAATTGTTATTTGCAAGTTGAGATAGATAAATTCCTTTTCAAGAGACGGCAGGAACTGATTCCCTTCCTCTCATTTCTTTCTTGACTAGCTCTACAGAATTTGCTCTGGGAAAAAAAAATAGAGAAACCTTCTGTATTGAAAGCATTTGAAAAAAATATGGTGAGTCAGAGGAAAAATATATTGTTACCATTGGCAAGTGATGTACTGGTAGATGGAGACAGCACAGAGAATGGGACATATTGAAGTAACAGAGAACTCTGCCTGAATTGTAACATGCTCCCAGCTGGACAGAGATGGGCAGGGAGCTGGTATTTAACATCACAGGCCTTTCAGTACCTCATACAGCACCAGGAGCTGTTCACTACCTCTGTGCTTAAATGTTGATCAAAAGCAAATATTTATGAATTTAACAAGCACAACCTGTACAGAGATTACTAGATGCAGGAATGTATTTCAGCAAGGACTCAGCTACTTTGTGAATTGACGTTGTTCTCCATTCTATAGCTGTCAATGAACTGGGCAAGTTTTTAACCTCTGTTCTAACCAGTGATTGCTGAGAATTTTAGGGAAACAAGTACCAGTGAAAGCTGAGTGTAGGTGCAGTACAGGAGAAACAGGCACCTTACCTTCATGCTGCTAAAATAATGTAAATACCACTGACCCTGCCCAACAATGAAGGTGCTCGAGCCCTGCTCTTCTCCTACCCTGTTCTAGCTCTGTGAAGTGGCATCAAAGCCAGGAATAGGAAGGGCAATTCCTCACCACAACAGGGCAGATATTGTTGGCTCTGAAGTCACCCCCATTTTTTGTTTTCATGGGCAATTTTAAGCCTTCTTCACTTGGTTATAAACTCTGTCTCCCGTGCTGAGTCTAGCACAGTCGGACAAGAAAACTGTGACATCTGTACTTGACCAGGGAAATAAATATGCCCAGGAAAGAAATTTGTTTGAGACAGAAGCAGAAGAAAAATTATAATATTATCTCAGAAAAATACTGTTCCAGCATTAATATTATATTAAATATTAACATTAAAACTATATAGTAATATTATTGCATTAATAATGTCAAGTTTCTGCATTTTTAGGAATATGTTTAAAAGTTATTGGAATATTGTTGCACTGTAATCACAGAATCTGCTGCAATTACTTTATAATATTGTAACATTCATAGGTACTGAACAGTGAGGATTTTATCTATACAAAGCTGAGGAGTCCCAAAGCCATTACAGCTAAAATGTGTAGTAATCATGACTTTTTAAATAAGGGCCAATGTCCTTCCTTGTAACTTTCTCAGTCTTTGCATTTCTATCATTAAAAAAGCAATATAAGTCAGAACAAATATTTTCTTTTTCCCTTTTCTCCATTTTCTTTTGTCTTTCTTTACTAATCTTTCTATTTCATGACCTCATATTTTTTTTCCATTTAAATCCTAAATGTTTTAATAGGCTATGTGACATTTTCTGTTAAAAAGCAAAGCAAAGCAAAACAACAAAACTAGTTCTGGACATTTGTCCTTGATTTTCTGGATATTTTTCTTTTCTGAACTTTTCTTCTTTGGTATTTTGTTTCTCTTATGAAATTTGAAATTAACCTTTTGCATTTTGCTCATTCATATTTATCTTTTCCAGTTATCAGTGTCTTTCTTTTTACTGCCTCTTTAGTCTTCCTAACTTGTTTAACTCTGTCTTCTGTCTGGTTTACCTTTGAGAATCATGAATGATAACACTCAGAACACAACAGAAAATGTTCAGGTTGACTTCAAAGACTGAAAGACAATCCTTGGAACATGACAAAGAGAAGATATCATTGGTGTGAAGGGTAGGCTCAGGGGACAGTTTCAATTGATCAAAAAGTCGTTGATCTTGGAGGACCACAAGCAGAAGATTAGCAATATACAAATTTAATGGATGTGCTTATTAATGCCTTTGGTGTATCAGGTTAATACCCACAGCTCCATTTTACAATTAAATGCAGACAAGAAATATTCTATTCCTGGTCCTAAACTTGATATTCATCTAGGATTTATATGCTTATATAACATTTCTCAAGGGCAAATTTCATCAAAACAGGGAACAGAGTTTACAAAGATGAATTTCTAATTGTGCTGAGATGTATCTCAATTTAGTAACCTAAAAGAAAAACAGCAGCCTGATTATCAGAATTATTGAGTACCCACAGTTTTTGCATAGCTTATATGCAGCAACTAAACTCAGTGGCTCTGGCAAACAGACCAACTTTATTAGAGTATCTAAAGTCAGGCCACTGGTTTTGAAATATTTATCTGCAGGAGGTTGGTACAAGTTGCATAGAAAACCTGGGAGAGCCATCATTCAGATCTCGAGTTTCCAGATGTCAACTCTGTTCATTAATCATGGGTCATCCTTGGGTTTTTAAATATACATAGTGCAATGGTACTATGGTAGTCTTACAAAATACAAACAGACAAATAATTTTTTATGTGGTATGCCCAAGTTTTCATTGAGTGTCTCTGTCATAAGCTCTGCTTCATCTTGCATTCCTGCAGATGTATCATTACAGAAGCTAAAGTAACATACCTGGCAGATGCCTATAAGGATGTGGCTGGGTCTGTTTACAGGTTAGCTCCATATCATCTGAAAGCTGGATTAAGTCTATGCATACACAATAACCTCTTTTGGCAGTGCCTATAGCGGGCGTCAATAACTCCTTCAAATTCCTTCCCAGAGCTCACAAACACAGTAAAAAGACCACGACTATATGAAAGGCAGAAGTGAACTCTGGAGAAGGGGTGGTTAGTTTGATGCTGAACCTGCTTGCCCTCCTGCTGCTGGGCAGGTCTCTGGCCATGGGGCCTGATCTCAGCAGGATGACTGCCTGGATAAGGGTGAGCAGCAGCAGGAAAGAGGCCAGTATGGAAGCAGGAAAGCTCAGTCAGGACTCACCTGCCTTTGATGTTGCAGCCTCAGGAGAAGAGGTGTTGCCTTTCTGGGGTTCACCAGGGACCTGTGTGAAACCTACCTAAGGAAAAGGAGGGAGAGAGGCAGCAGAGGTTGTATCCTTGCTGTTCAACAATGACATGTCCATTAGCAGCTGTGAAGTGGAAAGGAGGAGCAGACCCAACCTGAGCTGATTAAGCTGTTCAGGAGGATTGAGACTGCAGGAGGTGAGACTGAAAAAAAGACTAACATGTCAAAATAGCATCCTCTTAACTGCCTTTCTAATCAGATTTGCTGTAGAACAGAAAGAACACATTCACTGCTTGGGATTACCTTAAATCAATTAAAATAATGCTTAGAAAATACAAAAGATGCTTAAAGAAATGCAATTATTCAACTGCAAGATTCCCGTCTGTTTTTATCTTTTACAGTGATTTCTGCATTGTGATTTAGATATGGAAAATTATTAGCATAAGTTATATATGGTCCCCAGCTATGAGGATAAAACTAATGGCTGTTCTGGGGTGCAGGGGTATTTTGTAATAACCCAAGCATCCTAAGCAGGGCAGATTAGATGGGATGCTATCATAGCCAGGTAACATGGGACAGACTATGACTGTGATCTGATTGCCACTCTAAGCCTTGGCTTAGGCCATGACTTAGATGTTGTGGGTTTGGTTTTGCTCCCCCCATCTGGAATGTTGCAAATAGAAATAAAATTAATCTTATAAATTTAAATAAAAGCTAACATAGAAATACCGAGGTCCTAAAGATATTTTTATATATTTATATGTATGTGTATATATATATATATATGTGTGTGTATATATATATATATATATGTACATTTCATACAATCTTTCATGACCATTTTTGTCCCCACAAAGACATGCTCCAGCTCACCAGGAAGGTCACAGCTGGCTTCTTCAAGAAGTAGATTGGTTTGTTCTTGGCTGTTTCCTCATAGATGTTAACATTTCAATAAGCTCATGTTTAAAAGATTTGCAGACAAACTTTTTTCTCCCCCCCTGCCCTTTCCTTCCCTGCCCAGCTGCTGCTTTCACTTCCCAGCAGGCATGGTGCTATGTCCCCAGCTGGAAATGGGAAGTAAAATGACCATTTTGAAGAGGTGAAACAACCCACATACTAGACTGTCTCCAAACCTGGTACCACTCAGGTACCCACAGTGGTACCTGAGACATTGACAGTGTCAGCTTTTTCAGCTGTTTGGTGTTTCTAGGTCAAGTCTGGCTCAGCAGAAGAGATTGCACTGTCACCCTTGGTGAATGGTGATCTATGACAGGCAATAATCTGGTATGCACATCTGTTTTAATAGGTCTGGAAAGCTTCTCAAGTGAAGAGCTCAGGGAGAGGGAAGATATTCCAAATTTTTTTTTGGAAAATGGTTCTCATTCTTGAGATTTTGCTATGTCTAATACTGACCTGTTCAGTTCCCCAATTCTAATGGCATACATTGTAACCAGCTATGAATCTGATCCTAAGGAAGAAAACGAAAGGAAAACACGCTCATAAAACAGAGAAAAAATTAAGGCCTAAACAGTTTAAATAAATGCCATGTTAAAATAACCAGTTTCAGGTATCATTCTCATGGAAAAGTTTTTAAAGAGTTCAGTGAAACTGTAACAATGTTATCTCACTAAGTAATAATTCAGTTCATTTCTTCTCAGTATGGCAAATCTTTTGAACATAAAGCATGTCTCTTCACACTTCTAAGGAAAGATTAATAAAACTTAAAAAAAGAACAAAACCCCTCACCCTACACAGCTGTCAAGCTCTCAAATAAAAAAAAAGAAAATTTTTTACTTTTATTGAACAATGACTTTGAAACGTATTTGCCTAGAAAATAACACAGTTAATTCATCCAGTCAATTGCACAAGTCAGGTAAGTCCAGTCCTTTATATGATGAGTGCACCAGAAGGTATTAGCAGAAATGAACATGCCCCAGTTGGAGTACAAGGAAAGCTCTTGATGGTCACACTTTGTATCACAGAGCCTTCTGTTCCTTAAGTTTGTTTCAAGGTGCTCTAGAAGTTTCTATGGTCATATTTTAGTTGCATTTAGGAACAGACACCATTTAATTTTTTCAGTTAATTTGTTCAAGAATCACTGCTCCTTAAGTTTATATAAGTACTCGTACAGTTACTAATTAAAAATTGCAAAAGACTTTATATATTGTTTTTACTGTTAACAAATACTTTGTAACATATAATTTTCAGATTAAAAAATTAAAAAAGCCAACCTGTCATCCTTAGTATCATTATTTTTATTCAATCTGAAGATTATTAACTGTTGACTTCCACACCTTAAACCAGGTGGACACGCTCCATGATGCACAACTGGGTATCACCTTTCTTTGTGTCATTTCCAGATACTGACACAGGAAGGGAAACTACAAAAAAATATTCTGGTGAAAATAATAGATTAAAAGTCTTCCTGTTGACATGGAGATGGGAGGGGAGTGAATCAAAGTCACTGCCCTTAAAATGCTGTCAGAAAGTGTAACTGGCTAAAAAACCATGAGCCAGTGCTCCATTAAAGCAGAACAATTTAGGGAGGAATATTTTCAAATATTTTCAAATATTTCATATTTGCTTGCAATTTAATTTAATTTCATCATTTAACAAATGCTAGGAAATGAAAGTAATGACCTCAGGTATGTGTCCAGCCAGTCCCTGGACTAAGAGGATACTGGCTGCTGCTGTGGCTAAGACCAGCTCCATGGATATCCTTTCACTGTCTTCTCCTGACTTCTGACTGGAGACCTGTCCCCTACAACTGTTTGGACCTATAAAAGGTCTTATTTGCCCCATAAATTCATGTTACTTCCTATCTCAGAAGATAACATGTGGGCTTTTTTCACATTTATCCAGAAGGATGAATTCTCAACAACATGGATAGGTGAAAGGTGCAATTCTCATGGTGCTTCCAACACAAGAATTGCTTCTTAATATACTGTGTAAAATGAAAACAAATTGGCAGCAATGTTGATAAAATAAATGTTAATGTTACATATAGGGCAATTATTTTCAATTCTAGATGCAGGGAAAGACTATTGTATTTTTCAGACAGTGACGTGGGTGTGAGTATATGTGTAGTTATCAGTTAATCATTTTTTCAAAGTATTTTTCAGTTTGCTGTGAAAGAATAGAAGATGAATAGAAAGATGATCAGCAGGGAAAGGCAAATATGGGCTGACTTCCAGCTGTTTCTTGTAATAGTAACTGTTGGTCAGATGCAAGTAATATATCTGTATTTTGCACATGCACTTACACAGAGACAAGTAGCGTACTTTTGGTTTAATTCTCTCAGAGCCTAATCTCCGTTCTGATCTGGCCAGAGTCCCTAAATGCAATATAGGTAAATACAGATAATAAAGATTTTTGTTAAAGTTATGTATGTATGTAAGTATTTATTTATTTATTTGTTGCAGGGGGATTCTCAGAAGTATGTTATTATATTTCTGAGATAGAAGAAATAATGAAGTCTTTCATCTCCTTGGGTAAATTCTTTGGTCTGGCAACAGGTAGCAAGAACTTCTGCTCACCCTTCAAGTACTCTGCACAGCAAATACTTCCCTTCAGAATGAAGCAGCATCAGTACCAGGTGTTTTCAGGTTATAGTGTGCTGCAGAGGACAAGAAGAAAATCCAACCCGTGGGCCATTCTGAGCCCTCTTCCGCTTTTCCTGGCTTTGTTGACACAAGCTAGAGCATATACCTATAAAACATGGACCCTATTTGCAAAATCCATCATGGTCTCTCTTCGGTTACTGCTGCTTGGAAGATGTAAACAGTTTTCCCACACCCACAGGAAGCTTCTCCATGAGGAATCCAGGGCTGGGTGAGAAATCAGAGGCATTTTGCTGATGTCTATTGTTCTGTTGGCAACTCATTGTCATTTCATCATTCATGCTATGTTTAACTGTGTTTTATAGATGCATACAGAGAAACTACCCCTAAAACTACCTTAGAACAGTAACTACATGGCTGGCTGTGTGATTGGGAAACAGATTGGATGAGCAGCAGTGTCATTTGGTTTAAATGAAGCAACAGGACTGATGCAAACTATTAGCTTAAGATATTACCAGCAGTTCTGAAAACAAAACTTGACTGTGCTAAGAAAACCGAAAGTCTGGGAGTAATATTTTTGAAGTGGGCAAGACTTGCCTGCATTGTATCTTCTGGCAGAGCAAAAGCTGGCTTTGAGGGTCTGTACTGGGAATACTGCAGGCTCCAGAGCACTGTCCTACAAAGTGTTTTTTTTCATCACTGATGAGTATTGTACATTGCTTTTGTTTATGAGATCTTTTGCTTATAAATATTTGACTGAAATAGTCCATTCTGTACCCAATTTTTATGTACATGTATTTTAGTATATGGAAATGCTCAAATCTTCCTGCACATGTATACACACACAAATGTTCTATGCACACATGAGGACACACACAAGCTCACATTATAGACACAGAATCATATGTGGTTTGGGTTGGAAGGAGCCTTAAATGTCATCTAGTTCCACCCCCCCTGCCATGAGCAGGGGCAACTTCTACTAGACCAGGTTGCTCAAAGGCTCATATGATCTGCACTTCTGGATGGTTTTTTGGCCTGAATATGTTGCTGAGGAGCTCCATGGTGTTACAGTGCAAGTGGAGGTACAATTTAACAACAGCTGATGAGAGAATGTCATGGGTCACAGCTTGGGCATTGATGGAGATTAGGCATGCTGTAGATTAGCTGAAAGTGGTCCACGTGCCAGGAGTGCCTGCTGTGGAAAATAAAACCCTTCAGTAAAAATATGACACTACCTCTTGTTTGCTTCCAGGAGCTCTTTATCAACAGCCCTGGTCTAATGTACATATCAAGATTACCACTCATTAGAAAAATAGCCATCAGACCATGGATGAACTACCATGGTATTTGCCCAGGGGGTTCCCTCATGCATCATTACAAAGTTTAAATAAAAGTCTAAGAGACGATGCACATTGTTCGCAACCTTTTCTGAAATTTCTTCAAACTGTTTGGAAAATAACAACAGCCTGATAAATTCTACACCAGCCCATCTTTCTAACCCCAAAGGCACAATTTGCATGAGAGTTATCTTTACAGAATAGACTAGAAAAGAAGCACTCCCAGGCAGATGATATAATCAGGACAAAATATCCTTGCAGTTCCTGAAATGCAGAAGGCAAGTTACTGTCTGCTTTAGATCTTGTCTTTAAAATATTACATTTCCCTTTCATTCAGAACCCATTCCCACAGGAAAGCACAGAGGGGATGAACTTTGTGCAAAAGTTGACTTTCTGTCACGACGGTGCAAGTGGGTCCTGTACCTTCCCTAAAGCTGATCCATCCAGAACTGAAAAACATTTGATTTCTCAGAAAGACTGATCCAGTAAAAGAAGGCATACCTGGCAGAAACATGGTGAAAAAAGCTGATTCTATGAATTTCTGGACATTTCTAATATAGTCAACTATCAAAGAAACATTAAAATACAGTAAGTATGTCTATAAATAATGTAACATGATGTAACACAACATAGCATAGCAGAATCCAGAGTATGTATCATATTCATACTACATAATATGTAATGTAATATGTGGTATATGTGGTATTCAATATGCTATATATCATACACATCTTCTATTGCATACTATAGATATGTGAGTGTGTGTATGTAATATGTATGGATATGTATATTTAATGACAGAATCAGTCTTGATTAACCCAGTGGACCTATGACTCCTGCCCACATCCCTCTTTTCCTGGCAGTGCTTCTATGTTTTCATAATGACTGCCCAGAGCTTTTGGTGCTGTAAGTGTGAATTCAGCTATGCATTTGCAATATATTGCAGAAAAAATTCTGATACTTTTAGTAATATTAAAAAAATATACTTCTAAATGAACTTTTATGCTAGTCTTACATGTCTACATTAGCAGTATAACTGGAAAATAAACCCCATCCTGGAGTCACTTAAAAATATTCAGGGATTATCAGGTACATGTATGAAAGCTAAATCAGGTATTTTTTCTTCAGCTTATTAGCTGTTCATCAACAGTTTATGATACTTGCTTTTAATAGTTTGAATGCCCTTTTATTTTTTTTAATCCTACCACTAGCACTTAACCTCCATCTTGTAAATTCTCTTAAATCTTCGAGGGCAGAGGAAAAGTCCTTTGAATGTAAGACAAACATAGTACCTTTAAAAGCCAAGCTGCAGGAGAAATAATTGAGTTTAGCGGGAGCTACAGTTTCTAAATTATTGTGTGGTAAATCACAAAAAACCCCATGACAACTGCTCAATAATTCATTCTTTGACTGCATCCACATAGCACACAAAATATTTAGTTCATGAGATGGCAACAATATCTTGTGATCTTTGTAGAAATACAGTCTAAACTTACATAGTTGGAAATAATTTACAGGCTTTGGAAAACTGGCATTGCAGAATAACTATGTTATAGATTTAAAAAAATATTAGAAGTATCTGTGCAGATGCAGGCTTTGAGTTTAATCTCGAATCCCTCTCTCTTCTCTGTATGTTCCTCTGAGTCCCAGGTCAGCTAACCAGGTCATCACCCAGGTCAATGGTGATGCTACCTGTAATGCAACCTGTAAGTTCAGGATGACTGTAAAGCTTTGATACACTCTAAAATTATTAAATTATCATAGTTATGAAATTATTACAATGCTTTTTGTGGAGGCTGGTGTATATTTACCTTCTGCATATGTAAGAATGTGTTTTTATTAACTCTCAGTCCTGTATACTTAGGCAAGGACGCTGAACTCTGACTGCGTTCTTATCATGCTTTTTTGTTGTTAATAGCCATGCTCCAGACCAAAATAAGCCCTCAGCTACACCCAAACACCTTTGCTCTCTGTGTTAGCTTTGCACACACCCTGGCTGAACCTGCACTTGGGCAATTGCTTGCAATTTTCCTGAGGAGCTGCAGGAGAAAGTTAGTGCCCAGCTTAACTTTGCCATTGAAAGCAAATGTGTGATTTAGGTGTGATTTACATGCTCCAGAAGCAGAACAGTTGCTGAAAATTTTTGTCCTGTTATTTTACATGGTTGAACACAGGATAAATCCACAGTTCTGGACAAATTTTGGCATTGCCATAATCAATTCTCACTGCTCTGCTTACGTAAATCAGTCATCACAACCAGTTCAACAAGTCCCTTGAGACATCCCTTTACATATGGAAGCGAGAGTCTGTTGGTGCATTTCCACATCAATTAAATAATGCTCTGGTCAGTGTCTCAGCTCACCTGCCATGCTCTCACCTACCATGACTGCCTTGCTCTGCCACCTTGCCCAGGGTGCAATCTTGAAAACAAGATTCATCTGAAGATGAACTCAGACTGCACTTTGGTTGTACTGTGCAAGCCAAGAACATAAAATGCAATGGCTCATTTCCATAGCCATCAGAGCAATTGCTGCTTGCTGGTTAATTTTGTCCAGGTTTCTCTGATTGCTGGAGAGAAAAGATAATAAGTATTAATAAGTGCTTGGTGACCTGCTTGGTGAGACAAATTTGAAACTACAACTTCCTTGTGCTGGAGATGAGAGCATGGTGGAGTAGGGGATGAAGCAGAGCTGCAAATATTTGATATCACTCCTTTCTGCAAGAAAAGGTGATGGTTGGAGAGGATAAGCTGAATTTGATAGTTCATTAAAACTTCCTAATATAGAAGTGTTTTAGAAGGCCTAGGGGAAAAAAAATAGATAAGGAAAGTCAAGGAAATGGGCTTGGGCATATGCTGGGCCTGACTGTGGCCGATGCTTTGGATGTGACGAGTCATCAGCACATGCATCAATCATTTGTAGAAATCTGCTCAAGGTTCCAAATATTTAATGTCATGCTGTGGATATCACCCAGGCTGGGGACAGCTGTGTCAGGACAGCCCAGGAGTTCAGGGCAGGTAACTTCATAACTCCATGCAAAACATCACGTGGATGTGCCCAATAACTTGATTGCTGCTGGTAACCAGTTTATCTGTGTTAATGGCTGCTCGAGGTATGTCTGCACGTACTGCCCTGAAGGTAACTAGGAGAATAAGAAGGACAAAGGTAGGAAGAGGAGAGCTGGAAGTAGCAGAAAATCCACTGGGGATTTTTAAAAAAATGGATTTATGTTTTCAGAGACCTTTGTTGATGATATGACAGGCTATTTCCCACTGAAGTGTTGCTATTTGATCCTGCCCACTTGATGGAAACATTTTTGTTTCCTGTAGGCCCCCAAAAGACTTAAGTCTTCATATTCCACTTGCACTTATTTATATCAACTGCCTTGGACATTTTTTCTTTTCATTTACTTTACTTCTCGTTTGGTTCTCCAGTGTCGCTGTTGAGTAAGAGATGACACAGACTCACCAAAGGGCTGGTTTGCACAGCATCTCTGCTTTGCTTTGAATGCCCCTTTTTATACATTGTACTGATACAGATAGACCTGATTGGTCAATTGATCAATACATTTCACCTGATTGGCTAATTAACAAAATGCCTTTCTTAGAAACAATCTTTGAGAAAAACAAGAAAACAGAGTAGGAAAACAACACCTACAGGTTGTTTATAATAATAACCTATCATTGTTTATCTTCAACTCCTAAAGTCTCACAAACCAATTCTGGAAAAACTTACCTAGTTTTCTTGCTCTCTGACCAGGTCGTCACATCCACACTCTAGAGCAATAGAACTCATCTCCCTAAGGTTTAACAAAACATAACTCCTTAGTGTCTCAGAAAAAATCTAAATGGCAATTGCAGGAAAGCATTATAGAACAGCAACTCAGATTGTGTTTTATGTTCCTGTTTATGTTACTATTTTCAGTGGGGCAGAGGATTTCTGAAGACACCTAATCTGTGTATTCGTCTCCATGGCCCATTAGGGCAAGTCAAGGAAGAGTCAGCCATACCACTGATTATTGGTCTGAGGAACTCAGAGACAACCGACCCTATAACTAAGGATGTCCTTCTGAGCCAAAACAAGCAAGTAAAGCTTTCATCCCCTCAGGATAGCTGAAATTAATCAAAAGGTGCATGTTGTGACAAGCACCCAGCCGCTCAATCAATGTGTGCACAGGATAGTGGATGAGGGTTCATTAGTAATTTGTAGATGGTTCAGAGAATGGCTTACTTCCTTGGGAGGTCCCTCTTCTTCTTCCCCACCATTGCAGGCTTCCATCTTCAACTCAGACACCAAATACTCTTGGGACAGGAAAAATAACATGGTGGCAATTTCATCCATAGGTGCTTGCGACCTCTGGCCCACTCTGTGCTTCTTCAAATGGTGCATACAAAATGCCAGATGATCCCCTCAGAAGATACCACCTGAGGGACACAGGATTTCTCTCCCCATCCAGGCTGGTTTTCCTCCTGTTGTAGCCAGCTTCTACCAGTGGTAGAGCTTCACTGTCAAGCCTGTAAAGAATTCACTGCTTAGGCTGCCACTTTCTTTCCCATCACTTGTGTGCCAATGTACCATAACCAAGAAAGCAGCACTTGGAGCTGCAGGGGGTATTTGCTGGAATGAATCATCATGTGGTAGTTCTGGGGGAACCATTTCCACCTTTTCAAATTGTGAGTCTTGTGGGGGCAAGTAGAAAAAACCAAACCCCAAACAACCTGCTAATGTAAGTTTCCATATACTTCTGTGTGTGCAAATACCAAGTGTTTGTAAACTGACAGCTTCTGAAAAGTTCTTGTGGCTTTAAGACAAGATGAATTTTCTGCCTTCATGGTTTTAATGAGGAAGGGAAAAAATACTTTCTCCCTACTATAAAAATCTTAAATCCCACTTAGATTTCAGAGCTGAATGCAGTTTGCTGTGTTTTATCATGCCTTATCAATTATTTTGATGAAAAGTTTTCTTTCCCCACAAGAGGCAATGTAATCTGCTGCTTGGATGCCCTGGCACTTGTCTCACCAGCCCTGCAGGTGTTGTGGGAGGAGGTCAGCTTCCCCTTGGTGGGGACAAGCTGTGCTTGGTGCTTCCACATGCTCCTGGCAGAAAAGCAGTTGTGGTTTGACAGAAAGGGCCTATGGGCCTTGTGCTCCTCCCCAGCACCAACAACCAGCCTGACACACCAGGCACATGTGGTGGCAAGGGACTGCAAAGAGATGTGCAGGTCTGGAAAGAGAGGTGAAACATGGGGATATTCAGCTCAGAAAGTGGGTCCTTCATTTTTCCCCCCATAAATAAGGCCTCTGCATATATGACTGCAGCATCAGAAGTCTGGTTCTCTGGCTGCTGCTCCTGTCTTGTCAAGCTTTTCACTGCTGTTCACTTTTCACAGCCTGTACAGAAACATCTGACTACGAAATCTGTGACTAAGACCTTATTTTTTGGGTACACAGTGCCATCTAGCCCCTGACTAAATAAGTTAGAGAAGGATTTTCAGAGTTCCTGAAATGCTGTTCATTTTACAGGGAAAGCTGCAGGAACAGCTTCTGTTCAGACCAACATTCAAGCCTTGCTGCACTTTTCTCCTGTCCATAAGCCATCTACATCCCATCATCTGCTGGCTTGGCTTCTACTTCTTGTAGGTTACCTGCAGAAAGCTAAAATTCTCTTATCTCTATAGCTGGTATGTCACTTCAGCTAGTGGCACACACTTGACCAAAACCAACCACTTCACCTGCTTGGATGCCCCTTCCTACCTGACTTTACATCCACCCCTTTTAATCCTCCTCCCAGGACTGTTACCAGCCTGTTCTGAAGGGTTAGCTGGCATGCTCTGGTGGCTGGCCAGACAGCAGTTGTAATCAGCAAACAGCTTGAAGCCTGTTACATCTCTCAAAAAAGATAGTCCATGTCATCTCAGCATGCAGCAGATAATCATCAGGGTGACAGCCTGTGGCCTTGCCATGGTGTGGAGCTGAATAGATGTGCTGGCAACTGAAGAAAGAAACCAGCAGAGGAAGGCAGAAGAGGGTCTTGCCACTTGCTGCCACCCCTCCTGTGCCTTCCTGCAGCAGCCCAGGAAAGCCTGCCACTCAGCAGGGATGCTCCTACTATGGCCAATGCCTTGGGCACCTTCCCCACAGCACTCTGCTTCTCTGCTGGAGTCCATGAGGGAGAAGCTCCCTTTCCCAGTGGAGCAGCCATGACTGTTGCAAAATCTAGGAGGCCTGCCCTGCTAAACACCTAAAGAAATTTTTATTACCATGACACTGAACCTGGTGAGGATTTTTTATGCCTGAGCAGATGTCAGTGGACTTTTGTTACATTTTTCTTCCAGAGATTTTCAGTGACAAAAGCTCAAAACATTTAATGGAAACCAAACTTTGTCAAGAAAATGCTGTTTTGAATGAAGCTGGTTTGCTTGGAAAATATTTTGAATGCCAAATTCTGCCTAACTGAGAAAGTTTCCTTTCTACCATTCTTTGATAATGAATGTAGTTAGCATTAGTATCTGATATCAACTATTAACTCCTGGATTAACATTTATTGAGGTAAATGGGGCAGTTCACACATCTCATCTAAATCAGGATGTGTGAAAAAATCAGGCTGGCTCTGGCTACAAGCTAATCATGCTAGTGAGTGCTGGTGCTGGTCAGCAGCTGCACTGAGGTGCTGCTTCCTACACTCCATCCAGTTCCCCAGCCAGACACTCCTTGCCTGGGAGAGCAGCTTTGCTACACAAGAGCCTCTTGGTCACATGTGATGTCTTCATTATCCCTCAAGTCAATAAACTTTGATCTGGATACTCATTAGGTTTTTAGGAGTTGATACAACTAAGGGTAGCAGAGATGCTGATGTGTTTCCTAAATGGAGCAACCCTGTTGCACATGCAACATATCTGGGCCTGAATGGACCAGTTCTCCTCCGGGAATGAATATGCTATCCAGATTACAGTACTATGTTCTTTGGGCTGGCAGGATGAGATCAATTGGTTATTTATGTTCTACAATATCATGGGAAAAAAGGAAAACAGCTGGATCTGAGTATCAGTGTTTCAAAAATCATATTTTAGGAACTCTAAGATAATAAATCTGGACGCATCATGATTCAATAACAGCATGTGATGTTTCCAATATGACTGGCATTTAGTTATTTTTTCAACAATTGCTTATGTGAGAGCAACTATATGAAATCTACATTTAATACACAATGATCCAAGCTTTCCAGTTAGGGAGATAAAGGATATTTTAAGATCCTACTTTTTGTATTTTCCTCAGGCAACATACAAAGATTTGCTTCTCTTTACTGGAGGTGTTTGGCAGTAACACTCTCCTTATATGTCAGTGTGGCATATTTCACACAGGTAGCTCGTGATCTTGTAGCTGCAACAGCTGCAACAAGAAATGTGTAACAACTACTAAAAGTACTCCAGGTCAAGCAAAAAGTCGCTCAGTGCCCTAGTCTGTAAAAAAGCCCAGTCCACAGAAAGGCATTTAGTGGTGCTTTAACATATGAACAGATATTACACAAGATGGATTTATACAGGTTTCTATTTGTTATTTGCAGACAGGCAGCACCAACCTTAGTGCAGCACCCTGGAAACCCCAGCAGGTTTTTCTTCCAGCCGAGAAGGGAAGAGGTGTAATGATACAGTGACAAGCTTCAGAACTGTGAGTGACTGGGGAAGAGTAATGGGGGCATAGAGGCAATTTATGATCTTTATGCTTGGCTGCAACCTGCTATTTGAGCAGCGTGCCAAACAGCAATCCTGAAGCCTTCCCTTTCACATCTGTGCTTTCAGACAGCCAATGTCTTGAAAGCTGTAGGTGTACCATCACACAAAGCACATCAATGCCAGTTTAAACTTGCCTTGAGATGATAAACTGGAAAGTAACCTGAGAACAAAAGAAAAAAATTGGTTTCAATGTTGTTGACAGGAGAGCTGTGGCACTGCTGGCAGTGCTGGCCCCTGTAGCAGATCTCCCAGATTTGGGTTAGTCACAAGAAGGATCTAAAATAGTCTGAGATGCCTGAAGTCTTCATGTCATAAAGCCATCTTTGTGCAGGAAGCCGTATCCAGCACCCAAATTTGCTGTGCTTACACATGCAACTTGTTCTTGTGAGCAGTAGATGGCACTCTTTGGATTAAATTGCTCTAAGAAATTTTTATATTAATAAAAACAGGCACATGTACACTCACACACAGACAGAGAGAGAGATATTTGGTTCTCAGAAAAATAGATACAACAAAAATCTGTTTATCTGAAATTTTACTTTAGGCACCATTAAAAAAAGCCCAAACAAAGTGAGAAAGAACAAAGTCTAATCTAGTTGCAAGGATTTTGCCGTTGCACTGCGTGATTTCCAATGTTCCCATCTCTCTTTTTAACTCCTTAGTGTAAACAGACACCTTCTCTTTCCATCTTGCCTTCCAATTACACCTTTCAAGGCTGCTAAATTACCTGCACAGATGAACATCCAGTGCCAACATGAGAACCAGCCTTGCTTACAGCTTTTCCCCAATTCCAGTATAATAATGGGATGGGATGATAAATTTTCTCCTACTCTTTTTAAAAGTGGGAAGGCGCAAACTCACAAAGGGATGCCTACATAAAGCCTGTCCTGCTTGGCCTCTGCTTTCCCATCTCCTATTTTATCTTCCTTTTCTGGACTCTCCAATGGGCTACATGGAGGCCCTGCTGTTTTGATAAGGTCCAGGGAAACTCCAAACTTCAGCCCTTGCTCTCTGTGCTCATAGAGGAACACTGTGCTTGTTAGAATTCACAGGAAAGTAAATTGAGAATTGAGTATCGCTTTTGCCTGGCTTTATTTGTTTTTTGCTGTATTGTTTTGCTGTTTTTTTTTTTTTTAATTTCATTTTTGTTCCCGAAATTCTCTTTTAAGGAGCTTTTCCGAATTCACAGCAGAATTCCACCTGTGGAGCCTTATGACTCTGCTGAGGTCGTTGACATGATGAGATATGCAACTGATGCACTGTAATTCCTGTAAATCCAAAGAGCAGATGGCCAGCCCAGTTAATTTGTTTCTGTAGTAGAAATTTCTGTGGATTTCTCTAGGAATTGCTGTGCAGTAATACAGCAATGAATATTTGTGTGACAGGGCTAAGGAAAACCCTAATCTGACACTACAGCAAATCCTTTATGCACATCAGCCTGTGCTGGGGATAGCAGGGTGCCAGTCACACTGTGTCTGTGCTGGGGAGGCAAAGTTTGTCATGGCAGCTCATAGAATAACTAACTTGGCATCTTGTTTCACTCACACCTACACCAGGTCACAAACACTCTGATTCAGGTGCTCCATTGTGCAGCAGGAAATATTTTGGAAGAAAATGATTCATGGTGTTTCTTTAGAAGCAGAATCTCTTTGAGGCTCTGCTGGCAGTTTTAAACCACAGTTCTGTCACGTGAATTTATAGAGAGGTAAAACCATTGAAAAGATAAGCTGGCCAATATGTTTTATATACAAGGTTTTACCCCTTTTCTCCTTACCCACCCTTGTAAGAGATGGGAAGAAAGGACTTTGTCCTAAATCATGGCCCGTCAGTCAGTGCATAAAAGATAATACTCAGATGCTGTTAGCATATTAACTTATGATGGTTGTTTTGTTACTGGAAGCTTTTAAAATACTTTCAATTCAGACTATTTTAAAACAGCTTTAATTATTTTTATCCCCCAATTCTTCAGATTCCAGTAATAAAATGGAATTCCTCACAGAAGTCCAAAATGCCATTGGTGTTCCACCATAAATCTCAAGGGCATCCTCTGCAGCAAATGGAAGTATTAATGGAAGAAGTGTGATGTAGAGAACAAGCTGGTAATGTTTACTGAGGCTGAGTCCCTTGTGACAATACCAATCATTAGCACTAGAAATCCTACCATTTGGAGGATATGAGGTGTCCAGTGGCGCCCAAAGTCTCCTAAACTGACTCCAGATATTTTGGCAGTCCTGTCTTGTCTTCCCTGCCCTTTTTCAAACCTTTCTCATCTCTTGTTGTGTCATGCTGAATGCTCCTCCTGAAACTGAAAAACACTTTACACTGCCATCCACAGCAATCTCTTCACCCAGGAAAATGGCTGCCATTGTGTTTTCCCATCCTTGATGCCCTAAAAAATGAAATTATACTAACAACTTGGGCTCACCTTGCCTTCCATCCTTGTCTCCCTCTGACCACGAACTGCTGGCTGCACTGCCTGTGATAAGTGCTACTCTTCTATCCTCTGTGCTGCCTTCCCTTCTTTCCCCAGATGTCATTAATCACATTTGTGACAGGCCACTATAAGACTTTCCCCCATTCTTTTAGCTCAAGTTCCTACCTGTGTCTCCTTGGTGTACCCAGCACTGAGTTGACCTAAAAGCAGTTCAGGTCTGTAGAAAAGAAGGAAGATATAATGGTCCTTCACAGACTTTTCCCTCCTCTAACCCTTTTCCCTTGGGTAATTCAGTCCCTGCTGTGACACTGTGAGTGAGTTGTGATTGCACGCTTCATCCCAAAATCAATTGTACAAGTAGCAGGAGAGGAAAAAAAGGAAAAAAAAAGTCAATGCAATTTATTGCAATTTATTGCAATGCATCAGAGTAATTCTTCTTTCTGTCAGCATGAAAGAGTCCTTGTGGACTTCACAAATGAGAGAAAAGTGGGAAGGTGAAAAGAGGGCAGTCTAGAAATTTGTTCTGGACTAAGGAAAACACCTTGCTAGGTCTGAAAGCCCTAACACTGGTCAAAGAAGCCATTGCCCTTCTGCATGGTGCAGCGGCCTGGGCTGGTGCCTTGTTAACCATCCTTTAAACAGCTCTGGCCTTGGCTGCTCTGGGAGTAGATGCAATTGCACCCTCAGCTCAGAGACCTTGGCACAGAGTCAAAGGTCTTTGATTTTAGCCCTTGGATTTTGCCTTTGATTTTAGCCCTTGGAAAAAACAATTACCAACTTTACCTCAGCTCACAGAGGTGTGTTTGCAGCTGCTGAAGTTCATTCACTGCCAAGTGAGTCGTGGGAAGCCGGCAGCCAAAACCTCCATCCTATTCCCAAAGGTAATACTGCTGTATGGGAAAGCCATCCCAGCCTAGGGAGCAAGGGGCTGAGTTAGAATTGGCATCAACTGAGCAGAGAAAAATGCATTTTTGCATATCAACAATATCACTGCCCATCTTCAAACACTTCTTCTGGGTGGCAGGAAGTGTCAGCAAGGTTTTGACTTATTTGCTTCCATTCTGTTGTCTACCTGCAGGCACAGTCTCATTTCAAGTTGCCGTGTGATGAGGTCTCTGGTGTCGAGATGACCCCGAGGTGTCAGAAAGTCTCTTTTTCCCAGCCCCGAGACCAAAGAAGAAGACAGGATTCCTCAGCTCTGGTTCTCAAGGTTGTTTATTTTCTCTTATCTAATGCATTGTCTTTCTGACCCACTGAGGTCTGTCTAGCAGGTTGGGTTGAGGCACACTGACTGCCTTGGGGCGGTGTTATCTTTTTATACTAGAAACTACATGTACTTTATTTACAATAATTTTCCAATACCTATCACCTATGTTAGACAGTTTGTCCCTACTCTAAACCTATCCAAAGATGCCACCATCACAGCAGAAAATGGAGGACAAGAAGGAGAAGGAGAAAGACTGGACACGCCCAGATTCCTCCATCTTGCCTCCTGAAACCCCATTCTAAAACCCCCAAAATTCTACTTTTTCACCCTGTGATAAATTAACTATTATTCTACTCAAACTCTTGTGGCTTGTAAATCTTCATACAAAGTTGGTAGTTTTTTCCAAGGGCTAAAATCAAAGGCACAGGTGTCTTTGACTCTGTGCCAAGGTCTCTGAGCCCCCTGTCAGGGTCCCGAGTCCTCCAGGGCAGCCAGAGGGATGTCCTGGGTTCCGACAGCCGTGATGCTCCTGCTGTGGTGGGGACTGACTATGTGCCTGCTGGTAACTCTCAGTGCACCCTGCTCCCCACATCCAGGTTCCTAGGACGTGGCACACAGGTTCACCTCCTTCACAGCTCCCTGCATGCAGAGGTCAGAACAGCTTCCACACAGCCCAGTGCCTGGCATGAAGACTGGTGGCTGGAACAGGTTACGCGACTGACCACGGCAGTGTGAGACCTGCAGGAAGTTTCTTACAGCAGATCACAGGAGTGTGTCTTAATCTGAGAAATGTTTGACCAGGGACTGCCATTTCCCTCTCTTTCAGAAAAAAAAAAAAAGCAGAAACCAAACCAAACTACACCCTCGCAAAACAAACAAACAAACAAACAAACCAAAAAAAACCAAAAACAAAACCAAAAAAAACCCCACTACAGCTTGAATCCCTGACTTTCTTTAAGTCTTCTTTCAGCACAGTAGAAAGTATTCCACCCAAATCCCTTACACACAAAAGTAGCACTTTCACTTTACTTCTTATCCAGCTAAATGTACAGGCATCTGCAAATGGAGAAAAGGGGGTAGTGGTGAGCTGCCTACAACGTCCCATCATGAAACAAATGAAGGATTTGGAGATTAACAGGCTTACCCAGCACAATGCTGCAGAGGGATATCCTGTCTCATTGATTTCTGAGGCTTCGTGTTTGATAGGATTTAAAATGCTTCTTTGCTATATTCCCTATAAATCAAATCAAGCAGCTAAATCCCTTGGTTCTACCCTTCCCTTCACTGTATCCTGCTAAGATATTTCGCAGTTTGAACCTGCTGTATCTATGCAGTTCTTTGCCTCATCTTAGTGATCAAACCATTAGTAAAGAGGGTGTGGGAACCCTTTTTTTCCAGCTAGTGAAGATTTCCTTCCTAACACTCCTGGAATAAAAACCAAGCTGACCTCCCTAGAGGAGCAGGCACTCCAATGATGCATTTTCAGCATTGATAAACTTCATGCCTGTTGGAAGAAAGAGGAGTAGCTGAAACTCTTTCAGGATCTTCAGGGTTTCCAACTGTGTCCTCTAAAGACAGAAGATGAGGTGCATTGTTCACAGTTTGGGGAGAAGCAGTGCTCAATCAGCTGTGTGCTTGAGGATACGAATGAAATGGAGGATACTATGAAATGTAGAGGTACAAAACACTGGGAGAGGCGTGAGGGAGTGGCACAAAGGCTGGTGGGAGAAACAAAGCTGTCAGAGTTGCTCTTTTCCTCTCCTCCTGGGGCTTTTGACTCCAGAATCCCCCACAGGGCACTGCCGCACTTAGAGATTCAGACAAGATTGGTAATCAAGATGAGGTAAACCCCTCCTCTGGGAAGAGACTGCTGAAGAAATGCATCATGAAACATCACAGATGTAATCCATGAGAATGGAGAGGTTTGGAGAGGTCAAGTGCCTCTGGCTTTTCTTGGTTTACATGGGATCAGGACCCTGGGGTAGCAGTGCCTACAGCTCTTCCTGGATGTGAATGTACCAAAGGTGCTTTTCCATCACATAGGTTTAATCCAAAACCAACCTAGCACAAGGGAACTTCTGAAAACAAAGAAAAGCAAGACAAAACAACCTCTCAGCTTTGATGGCTGATTCAGAGGAGAAATAAAGCAGGTCTTTCCCTTGTCTGCATTGCCTTCCTAGGCCAGCCCCTTTCTTTCACCCTTGCTCTCAGTTCAATGACTTTCCAGGCCCTCCTGGGCTGCAGCAAAATTAACAAAGGCTCTGTCAGGGCTCTAGGAAAAATCTTTCTTTCTGCCATCCCTGAAGCTTGTTGTCTTGCTCTCCCTCCAGCAAGCCTTCCAGCTTCAGTCTGTCCCTGCTTTGAACTCCTTGGATAGGTCACCTCACACAGGTCCCCCTGCCCCTCTTCCCCAAAAGCTGCTGCTGCTGCTGCTCAGGCTGGAGCTGGCAGGGTCAGGCAGCCTGCGGCCATGCTGCTGGGGCCTGTCTTTGAACAGGGAGGGAGAAAAAGCAGAATGTCTGTCTGCCTGCCTCTCATGCAAGGAACATGACTCTCCATGAACAGTGATAGATGAGGAAGTCACAGAAAAAAATAATTCTCTAGAGCAGGATCAAGCTACAAATCTTGTTAGGTGGTGATGGGAAGTATCAGTCAGAAGTCAAATCGCACAGGGCTGCAGATTTATCTGGGTATCAAGGCTGTGCAGTCTGTCCTCAGTGTAGCATTACAAAATGCAGTGATCTTTGTGGGCACGTGCAGGGATATAATTGGAACTGTGCAGAACACAAATTAGATTGGAGAGATTTCTTTTGCATCTCTGCTTTAAGTCATGGTGAGGTTGTTTCATTAGCAAGCAGACATAAAGAAAAACTCCCCTTCTTGCTCAGTTGCTGGTGGGTTTTTAAAATTAAATAGCACAGCAATTCACAGTTTTGAAAGGACTAGAGCTGTGAGGAGATCTCACTTGTTATGCACAAGCACATGGCAAGTAGATTTGAAATAAATGATTACACATTTAAAAACACCTCTGGCCCCAAAAGTCCTTTTGCTGCCCATGGTTGGCAGCTGAGAGGCTCTTCTGAGGAAGTAGAGCTTTGTGATGTGGACTTGCTGTTATTGTTGTCCCCAGACATCTGCTTTTGGGCATGACAAAACCAGGCCATGAGATGAGGCACACCTTTGATCTGACCTACCCTGGGCTGCATCCCTCAGAGGCTGAAGGGACCTCCTGAGATTCCACTGGCAAACCAGAGGGTTGTCAGAGATGAGAATCCCTCTGCCCTCCAATCTCCAGGCAGACCTTCTTTCTCTTGCTGAATTTCAGGGAAGGGCTCACATGGTGGCCTGAGGGAGGAAGAGCTGCCTGCAATTGGGAGCCAGCTGAGGAAACCCAAAAACGTTGCACAGAGAGGCAGCAGGCCATTGCACCATGAGTATAACAACAGTGTGGCTTTCTGCTCTGTGGGAAGCACTGGCATGTCTTCAGTGCTCACAGCTGGGCTGCACACAGAGGGAGAACTGGCAGGAGAAGCAGGAGTAGCAGCCCATTGTGTGCCAGCAAGCTGTTGCTGGTCTGCAGGGGGCCAGGGCAGGAGGATGATTGCAGGGAGAACAGGCTCTAGGATGTCTGTCCCCCTAATGAGCAGCTCCATGGGCAACAGTAGTCACTGTTCAGTGACCACGTGTCCCCAGCCTGTGGTGCACCAGCTCTTGCTCTGAAGGGACCTAAAGCTTCCTCAGATCTTTCCCCTATTAAATAATCAATATTTGCATGTGCATTGGTCTGAATTCTTTCTACTGATGTTATGAAAACATCTGTAAAAAATCTCAAGCCAGACAGTAGTGTGACCAACCACTTTTGTTTCCAAAAGAAACTGGGTCCAAATTATTCAGAAGATTCACCCGTTCCCTCCATGGAGTCACTCTACACAGAAATCTGAAGAGCCCTCTGCACTTTATCTCAGGCCCTTCTACACAGTCTGTAAAGGTTGTTTTTTTGGGTTTTTTTGGTTTTTTTTTCATTTTGTTTTGTTTTGGTTTTTTTTTTTTTTTTTTGTGTTAAATGAAGATGTCAAATATTCCAAAGGAACCACACATGCAGACACACACAAAAAACCACTCCTCATCTGGCAAGGCTCTTTTAATGTTGTACTTTTACCAAACCACGGTACATACTTCAAATAAGGCCTAACAGATTATACTCTTTATAAATTTACAAACAGTTTATTCTCCTTAAAGAGATCATATTACTTTTATCAGTCTTGTGTATTTCAATGAATTATATGTTTATTCAAGCATAACATAGCAAATGTAGCCATAAATCTTTTAGACTAAGTGTCTATAACAGAGGAATCTCAGATACACTATACTTTCAGATTAGGATGTTTTTTAATATACACATTTTTGTTTAGTTAGGGTAACCATCATCTCCTGGTTATGCGTCCCATGGGAAAATTGTGCTCAAGAAAGAAACCTGTGGACTAGAGTAACTGCAAACAGAGAAGGTCTTGGTTCACCTGACAGGAAATTAGGCCAGCTTTGTAGGCACATAACCCTGGGATTGGCTTTCCACCTAGTTTGGAGGGAAGGGGTGAGAGGCTGCTTTTGCTCTCCTAATAGCTAATGGCCCTGGTCTTTTCCTGGGTACAGACTGCTCCACAGCAGCAGGAACTAGATCAGTAAGAAAGGACAACTGCATTTCCATCCCTAAGCAACAACCCAGGTTATTGAGAGCTGGCTGGCTTGTAGAGATTAATTACTCAGATGTGGCATTACTACAAACAGTAGTAAAAAAAAAAAAAAAAAAAAAGAAAGAAAGAAAAAGGGAGTGAAAGAAGAAAGCAAGTAAAATGACCTGCTGCTGTAGCAATTTTCACAATCTTTTGCTACTGCTATGTATATGAATCTAATTCTGAACCATCATTCTTGTCCTAGTCTCTGCTGATCCCTTTTCTGCTCACAAGGCTATACCCATAAAACAGCAACTAGCTGTTGCTAGTTTTCTATCTTGTGAAGCAAAGCCAGCAGAGTACCTCACTACACTGTGAAACCCCCAATAGACTGCTAAAGAAACTGTGCTTTGAGGACCTCACACTGAGCAACATCAGAGGCTGTGCAAGGCAGGTGTTTCTGATGTGTTTTATGGCACCAATGGCTTCAAACCTTCTCTCAAAGACTGAGAAATAGGTTCCTGCTTGAGCCCAATATATCCCTGCCAGAGAACCAGTGAGGAAAGAAAAAAAAACCAACACTGAGACAAAACCCAAATCCAAACCATGCAAATTATAGTTGAATAATAAAAACCAAAATCCCAGCCCGTACCCAAAGTGTCCCTTGCAACAGAGACAGCTGATTGCTTTCTAAACTGCAGAACCAGCCATTTCTGTAGCTCCTAAATAACAAGTTTGGCAATAGTTACCATGCACAAAGTAAAGGCCACTTATAAAACATCTCCATAAAAATATCTATTTATCTCTATATCTCTATTTATATATGTCAGTAAGAAGCATCAGACTGAGCACAGCCCAAGCACTCCATGATGGCGGGGAAATCTATTTAATCTCCATGAAATTAAGCACTCTTAGTTAGGATTGGCATCCACATGTAGGATTAAGTCAGTACAGGTAAATTCCATCAGGCTTCTCTTAATTAGCACTAGTCAAACGGGGTAGCAGAATTGCTGGGGAGCTGAAGCCTCTCAGGAATATTGTGCCAAATCATGCTGTTGTGTCAGAGAACTCCCTGGACTCTGGCTGCTCAACGTGTGAGTCAGCTCATTAGGACTGAAGATAATTTATGTGATACCTGCCCAGCCAGCCCACTGGTGAGTCTTGATCCATTGAAGAGCAGAGGGAAAGTTCCCCTTTGCTCATGTATGACTGAGACTGACCATGCAAAGCAGATCTGTGGAAGGGCAGTTCTCTGTGTTTCAGAGTTAATAGCAACCAAGTGATGCCTTAGCCTTCTTTATTCAAGTGACTCTGATCCCTTCTCTTAGAAGTTGGAGCTTCAAAAGATCAGATACAATGCAGGAGTAACAATAGGGTGAGTGTAGTATCTCAGGTGTTCCACATACAGAAGCACTTTTTCCCTCTCAGAGATGCTGATCCAATGAAAATAAAATTATTTAATAACCAGTGTTGAGGGTTTTCTTGGATGTGTTCATAACAGAAACCTGTAGGAGTGCTGACTTGTTGGCCCTGTTGAGCTGGACCTTTAACACTCCAAGAGACTAAAATCACTAGAAGCTTTTATAATGTAATTTTTTGGTGTCCTACTTTGGAGATTACCAGCAGCCTTGTATAGCTGCTATAAAAGCACAAGGGAAGTTGATGGCTGAGAGCTCAATCTGACATCTTGTGGCCCTAAGAAAAATAGATGCTAGCTTTTGCCAGGCATTAATTTCATTATTGATATCTCTTGGGAAAATTTGAACCAAGCAATAGAAAGTAACCATGCTGAATGGAATGAAGTGCAGCTGCCTAATTTCCAGACTCCCTCTGCCAGGCAATGCTGTGATTTTGGAACAGATACAAACAAGTTATAAAATAATGCTGCAGATGGCAGAAACCAAACTTGCACTTTCAGTCACTGAGTACCATGAACAGATAAAAGCCTACTGCAAATATAAAAGATGACAGGAATGGAGTGGCCATAACCCGTCCACTACAATGATTACATTTTAGGATGGTGAAAGGCTTCACCTTGGTCAATGTAGCAAGCATGACTGGGAAGGAGTTTAAAGGTGGCAGTAAAAGGTAGTAAATTTGTCAGTGAGAGGGAGCGCTTCTAAAGTAGAGAAAGAGATGTGAAAAAACCCAGAACTGTCAGCAATTTTCTTTCCTTGGAGTAATGGGTAGAGGGGTTTGGAAAAAAGGAAAGTAATGGGTAGAGGGGTTTGGAAAAAAAGAAATATTAGCTGTCTACAGAGATCTTACTCCTTACTCTTACCAGGAACCATGCAGTGAAAGGGACTTTACACTGTGCTTCAGAGTGTGCAGCAAAGGCTTGTTACCTTGCTCTGTTGTAGCAGTTTATGCTCCAGGAATAAAGGTCTCATTAGCGCAAGAGAAAAACTCTGCAGACAGACCTTGATTTTACAACAGAAATAACTTACAGCTAGCTGCTGATACTGTGTCCAGTGTTTTATGATGGCAAACCATAGATCTACTTCTAAACGTTTGCCCAAAGGAGTTTTTCAAGACAAAGCAGTGCAGGGCTATTTGTTCGACTTGTGAAGGATTTATTGCCCGTGGCAAGGTCAGACTCCTGCAGTGATTCACACACTGTAAGCACGAGAATGTGCACTTTAGAGAGCAAACATTAGCATACAGGGGATGGCTCCCTTGTCTTTATTCAGCCAAGTTTATCTTCCATACTTCCACACAGACTTGGCTAGTTGCTCCACTGCTAACCAAAGCCATGATGAAATGAAGGAGAGCTATTAGGCCGGGAATGCCCCAAATGAAGCCTGCTTCCACCTGACCTAAATCATCTAAATTTACTGTTTTCTGGCTGATTCAAGAGTTTGTTGCCTTGCTCCAGTGACTCTATCTGCCTTAAATAGCCTGTTGATAGCCCAGTACCCTGGAAATGGAGTCAATGGGGAAAAAAAGCATTATGACTGGACAGGGTGCTAGATTATCTCATCTAGGTTCCCTTTCCCACAAAATGTTGGACCAGAAGGTGTTTTGTGGTCCCTTTCAATTTGTGATGTTCAGTAAGATGGGGAAAAGGTGACAAAAGGCAGGGACAGGCAGCAACACATCTGAGACTTGTCTTCTAAGCAGGTAGAAGAGTTTGGGTCTTGTGACTCTGTACTCTCATCAGCAGCCTAGGGCAGCTTGTTTAAGCTTTACATCTTCAGCTGTACTCTTGCAACAGCCTATTTCAAAGCATATGAAAGACAGGAGCTCAGATATTTTGGCCAAAAAGGCAATGAACATGTGGCAATATATAACTGGCAGCAGCATTGTACCTACCCCAAGCTACTTACTGGAAGGCAAGAAACTCTTTCTGGTACAGCTTCTTTTTCTGCATGCTAAACATTCTCTGAAGTAGTTTCAGCTCTGTGAATTCCAGTTATTTACCCACCTTTTCAATAAATTAGAATTTCTTAGAGCAGCCTTGTGCTAGAATTCAGAATGCTAGTTGTTGAATATCATCAGTATAAATACCTCTGCATTATAACAATTAATATGGTGATAGTACATCTCTGACCCTTGAAGACAGCAGAATTAAAGCTATGGAATCTGAGGAAATAACAATTTGCCCTTCCTTAATAGGCTATTACATATCAAGTGAGAACATTAATCTATGGCAAAACTAAGGATACACACTTTTATGTTTGTTGTTTAATCCAGATGGTCTTAAGCAAAACAACAGCAGTGGGAGTACAAATAGACATTATTGGAAGCTGCTGAATCACAGAAGAAGCAGGATGTACTTAATTTGTTATTTGCTTATATGTATATTTCCCGAATATTATCTTACCCCTGAAGTGGTTCTAGTTGTGCTTAAATAATTGCTCAACTTTGCTCACATGATATTTTGAAAATAGAAGATTAGTGAAAAGAAATACTTTTCTGTGAAAGAACCTGTTGATACCAAAATTGTTTTTACAGTAAGTGACTTTTTAAAAAAGACTTATTATATAAAAAAGCCACAAATTGGCTGCTTTTCTTCCTGATTCTTAAGTTGTTGGCATAATAAGGGTTTTGAGCATAGTGCCTCAAGAAAAATCTGCTTAGATGTGAAAGTGAGTTAAAAGAACTGTGTTACAGATTGCTAAATAACTGTTTTTCCATTATCAGGTCCAAATCTTGTCTCATTTGAGGCACCATATGTGCCTGCTACTGTAGGGCACAGCCTGAGTTTATCTTAAAAATCACACTTAATTTCAAGAGCGAGTGATTTTGCTAGCACTGCAGACTCATGGATTTGGAGCAAGTTTGGTATCTTATTCACCCACATCATGGCAGCAAGTGCCCAAGTGGTGCAGACACTGTATCCTGAACAGCCTTAGGTTTTGGAGGTGCAGGTGCACACCCACATGGCTGTGGTGAGACATGTGGCAGCAGAAGGGAGCAAAGACTCTTTGTGTCACAATGTTCAAGTATCAGTCAGGCTTTACACTTGAACCTTCACTCCCATCTCTTGGTCCTAGAGCTTTTCTATAGAAATGAGAAATATTCCTGCATAAAGTGTGCCTCTCCTTCTGCGGGTTTCAACAGTCAGCACAAAAGAATGGTCAGAATGTGGTCTGACCACATTCTAAACACAGTATCCCACCAGGACTTTGCCAGTGCTATATTCCACAAAGGAAGTTAAGGTCTTGGATGGATCCAGGGATTTGGTAGGTGGTTAAGGCAATGCATGCTGTAGACAGACCAACAGTGCCTCTGACTCAGGTGGTTGCTGCACTGATGCTTCTTTGCCTAGGTTTCACACTCTCCCATTCAAGTGCATTTAACACAGTTCTTTTATAAAATGCTTCGTGTCATAAAAATATTTTAAAGCCTGATAAAGTAGTTTATTAAAAGGAACAGACACAAGTCTGTTGAGCTGGGCATACATTGTTCTTGACGGTTTCAATAAAAGGCTCTCATTCATGAAGGAAAAGACAGAGTTATGATAGAAAAGGAAGGCAAACAACCCACACTCAGTCATTTGTCGTATGTAACCCTTGTTAGGCTGGCAATGCCACAGAATCTGCAGTAACAAATTTGTTTGAAAGCAAACTGCTTGCTGCTATCTGCAAAGTGATCAGAAAGGGAAAAAGCAGAAAGGCAGTCATTAAATTTCTATCCAAACCCTGCTCTCAGACCGTCTACCCACCTCAACATGTACAGATGTACACTTTGTAACAGGTAACACTGATGCAAGAGGAACATACTTGCACTTCAATAAATCTTCCCTGGTTTTAGGACCCTCTCTTCTTATCTATAACTGCATTCTGAAGTTTTTTACCTTCTTTTCATGTACAAGGGGTCTTTTCTTAAGAGGCCTTTCTGACTTCTGTCCTTTCCAAATTGATTTCCTGGTACTAGAGATGTTAAAAATACAGGCAACAATAAGAATATACAAAGCATGATTAAACAGCTGTCATGGTGATTAAAACTATTTCAAATGTATATTTCTCCTTTTTTTTCCCTCCTCTTTATTTACCAATCTGGTTTCTAATAGAACTTTAGTTAAAAGGAAAGACATTTACAGAAGATATTTCTGCATACAAACACTGCCCTTCATTCATTCTAATTTGCATGCTGTTGCTGTTACCAGGCAAGATTTCTGTTTAATTTTTCTAGGATGGATAATGACATCTGATCACCAGAATTTAGGTTCTGCTTTTCAAGAATGACACCCTTTCAGGATTACCATGCTTGATGGAATGTAAAATCATTCATGGGATAAACCATATTGAAAGCTATTGCTTGTCAAACTTAGCTTCGCATTTCAAAAGATACCCTGGAAATTAGACGCATCTGCTATTAAAGGACATTGTTTTAATTAAATGAATTCTTACCAGTATAATAAACTTGTACATATACACCACTGCTTTGGCAGTCTTACTAAAATATTTGTGACGCCCATCCTCTCACAGATGTCATGCTGCCTAGAGCATGACCTTAAAATGCTGCTGTAGCTTTGAAGTGGTAACTGCTAGAAGAGATATAAAAGGAAAGGTAAAGTTTAAGACACAAATAGTACAAAGCGGAAATGCTCCAGTACGTGTTAAAGATACATATTCCTATTTCATACATCTGAGTTTTCAATCAGTAAATATGGAATAAGCAGTGTGTGAAACAGCTGATTCAAAATCGCCAGACTGGACTGCGGATTTTCCTTGAGACTGGGTTGACATCAAAATAAGTTTTCCATTGTTTTGGCTCCTTGGAGCTCCATGTCTCATTACCTGGTGGTCTGCAAGTCTTGTGAATGAGAATCCAAAATATTGCTTACATTATTTCACTAACACTGGGAACCCTGATCTCCAGTCCAGTCTTGCTCTCCTCACTGCTGGTGGCACTTTTGCCGTTGTTTTCCGTGGTGTCAGGAATGACCCTTTAGAAACACAACTGGGACACTTTGGTTCCCAAACCAGTACAAGAAGCTACATTTCTCTGCACAGTTCAAATAGGTGAAACAGCTACAAAACACATGATAAAAGACTGATTATTTTAATATTCTTTGGGGAAAGTACAGAGTTTTACAAAAGCAGGATCCACTCTCCCCTCAAACAGATTTTCCCTCATACCTGTTGAACAACATGGATTTTTGGCACAAGTAAGAGTGGGTGAAATAAACTATGGATGTTGTTTCAGCCTTCAATGATAGGCTTGCAGTGGAAGAAATTCTCAGAATAGATACAGTGCTAGCAAAATACACAGGCTACATCTCCTGCTTCACTGCTCCTACTTCACTGCCAGCATGCTGAATGACCAGGGCCTATAATTAAACATACACCATTCTCAGAAATGAAATACAAAGCAGAAAGGCAGGAATTCAGCCAAAGTCACCAAAGCCCTCTACAGAGACAGCTGCTTGTTGATAATATCATGTCTAAGGTCCAATTTAAGGAGAATCAAGAATTCTAATATTTAAAGGTTTCTAGGTTATGAAAGTGACTGTATTTTAACACAGCACTAATGTATTTTACAGAAAAAGGTCCATGGTGTCTAGTAAATAGAGAGGTGCAGATGACCTTGACTTGATTTCAGAAATTTAAGCTGTTTTTCAAACTTAAGACACTAATTCATAACTATTGTTTATGCAATGGTCAAAGGTTATTTCCCAGAAGTTCTCACTTAATCTCCCTGGGTTATGGGAGATTAGCTGGTAATTTTTTAGAAAATCAGTGAATAGATATGACAGGCCTCACTACCATAACCAGAGACAACTGTCTCTTGCTTTGCCAAGAATTTGGTTAGACATGGAGACCAAGCCATCTTTCCCTTCTAATGCCATGCTGAGGCTTTTGGCCTCAGCACTATTTGCACTATGGCTGTTAAATTTGTCTCTCCCACATAAAGTAGCAGAAGACTCTAGTCTCTCAGGATACAGAAGTCTGATCTTCCTCACAGACATTAAATTCAGATTAAGAGTGGTTTTTTCCGCAAATCAAATGCCAATCTATGCAAATGATGCTCTGTTCGCTTCTCTTGGTAGCTTGAAGTTGCAGGCAAGGATGTTTTTCAGAGTGGACTAAAATACCATTGAAATAAAATGAAACATAAAATCATAGAGAAAAGATAATGCCTTTTCAACCTTACAGAGACATCTGGGATTTCTAGGTAGTTTGCTGAGTGGTGGTACACGGTAGATCCATCCCCTGCTGATATTCCCCAAGGTGAGAAGACTCATTTTGCACCCATGATTAAACCCAGGACTCATCTGCTTGATTACAGACAAGAGAGGCAGAGATTAATACTGGAGGCAAGGCAAAAGACTGCAGAGCACAAGAGTAACAGAGGTAATTTTTATGCCTACCTGAACCTCTCTGCCTTGTATGTTACCTGAGAAACAGTAATTGCTTTTAAAACTGGCAACTTTTTTGTACGCTAATTTCAAATCCATAAATAGAAGAAATTAATGGGCTTGATTTGCTTGGATATCTATGTTCAATGATAATGTTCCTCCAAAACAGGACTTTAGGCTACCATCCTTAAAACCCAAATGACCTTGCCTGACTTTCTGACAAATTGTGCTTATCAATGTCTTGTCTGGTAAGACTCCAATATTTTCTTTTCCCTATATGTTTTTTTTTCCATTTTTAAAGTGTCAATTAGAATAATGAAAGTTGCAACAAAAGAGAGAATGAAATCAAAAATGCCAGCACTGCTCAGTGTAGTAGATTGCATGTTTGGGTGAAAAATAAATCTTTCGTGTGCAGAAAAAGGAATTAAATCTGTGCATACTAAACCAAGAAATATTAAAGACAAAGCAAATCTAGGACTGTCAGAAGAATAAATACTTTTAAAGGGAAATTCCTGGTATTGATTCTGTTCTTTCAGCACATGGCAAAGCACTGCAGTATATTCATTACTTCATTCTGTTCCACTGCAAGACCTGTCCACTAAGGCCTTAAATTCCTATCAGTTCAGACCACAGGAGAATCATGCTTCTCTATAGAGGGCAAGCTAAAGCTTTGTTAAATTATTGCCACTAAAGAATATTAAGTCTTCAGGCTGCCGCTTTGTCTTTCCTGCCAGCTGCCTGCCTGCTGCTCAGGTGACACCTAGGACTTTCCTGATTTGAGAGGAAAAATGGGATGCAATGCTGTACTTGGCATTGGCCTTGCTATTCTTAAAAATGCCTTACAAAGACAGTAAAATAGTTGGGGTAAATCTCTGTATTGAAAAGTAACTCTCCCCTGTGTGCTCTGTGTTCCTCACGTGCTCAGGAGGCAGAGTTTTCAAGCTTCCTTTGCCGCACCTTCCTGGCTGTGCAAACACTGCCAGCGGAGGCTTTCCTTGCAAAGGGAGTGAAACAAGGGATTTAAGGAATAAATTGCTACTCTCAAGTTGAAAAAAAAGGATGTGAAGTCCCTGGGTTCAAATGCACTGAGTAAAGCTGTACTAATACTTCTATGACAGCCTATTAAGAAGAAACAGAAGCAAACAAAGTCTGGCTCTAATTCCCTACTACAATGTACAGAATATGCCAATATGCCACAGGCAGAGCTGAGTTTAACTTGGCATGTGCCTCAGGTGGTGACCTGGTGCCATGGACAAAGACACAGGAACTGACTAGGTCTACAGACTCACACAGCATCATCCTCCCTCAAAGACCAACAAAATAATACAAAAAACCTTTAAAGCCTCCTGTGCTTTATGATAATCCTCTTTAGTAATAGTAGTCATAATAACAGTATTTTTACATTGCTGATGAGAATTGCACACAATCAGTGAAGTGCCTGGGTCAAGAAGATGGGTCCTGCCAGGGCTGACATGGGCGGATGAGATGTTGAGAAACTGGTGAATAAGATTTGCATGAGTCCTCACCCCCTATCCCACCCCCCTGAATCAATGTCACCCAAATAAACGGTGATGTGGTCACAAAGGTGTGGGGCTGAGGGTGGGGAAGTGGCCAGCCAGGAGGGAACACAACGTCAGGATGAAAGGGCTGCCACTTGCTCTCAGGACAGAGCTATCCACATTTTAAACAGCTTTTAAAAATATAAAAAACCAGCCCTGTTTCTTGTCACAGGTATCCAGAACATCTCTAAATACACACAGAAATAGACAGGTATTACTGAAAATTGTAACCAGTGCTGAAGCTGCAAAACTGCTCTTTGTTGTAGTTGTTGGGATACAGAAGGGGCAATTTGCTGTAAATAAATGTTAAAAAGTATTTTTTCTTAAATGCTTGAGATATTCTTTTTTTTTCTCCAGTCTCAGTGGTATTTTCCTGTCACTTGCTCCTCCAGTTGTGCTGATCTTTTTATCCTATGTGTGCTCAAGTGTCTGACACAGAGTGTTCTCTCTCCACTTCAAGAGTCACCCCAGTCCCACCCTGGCCCAGCTCACATCCCACCCCAGGCCCCATCCCCGTGGGCTTAGATAAGCCATTCCTTCTTGCTCTCGTCGATGGTCTCCGTGAAGTTGGGGTCGTTGTTCATGATGGCGGCGTCGGCGCTCTCGGCTGACTCTGCCCCTTTGGCCTCGTTGGTGTGGTAGGTTCCCTTGTGGCGGAACATGTAGCGGATCAGGAACACCAGGGTGCACAGGATGGTGAAGATCACCACCGCGATGACGCCTGCGCACAGGAGGGAAGAAAAGATGCCCCCAGTGAGACCAGCTGTGGGCTTTAACACAAAGAAAGGACCCTAAAACTCCTCTGAGCTGAACTGAAGCTACTCGGGCACGTGGGCATCACCACAGTTGCCTGGTTTCCACTACTCTAATATTTATATATGGTTTCCACTATATACAAAATGCAGCTCCTTGAAGGCTGCTGGTGACTCTCATCCCATAGGTAAAAACTTCAACATTAATACCTACTTACAGACCTAAGCTTTGCTGACCATGAGGCAGAGGGTGCTGAGCACTCCCAGAACTGTGGAGTGTATTGGTGATGCGTGGGCAGCTCTTGGAAGGTGGAATCTCTGATGTTCACTTTCCAGTCAATGGCTGTAAAGACCTATCCTAGCTCCTCTACATGTCCTTGAGAATTGGCTTGGTTCACTGTTGGCTCACACCACCCACTAAGCACTGGCTCCACCGAATTGCAGATGTTCCCACTTTATCATCAGTTCTAGCCTTAATGGCTCTCCCTGCAATGGTCTATTTTGGGTTCAACCCTGTTATAGAGAACTCTCATGAGTGTTATTCCCTTAGGTATCTATGTGATAAAACAACACTGTTCCTGTTTGAGCCCTTCTCTACAGGCAAAGGAATCTTCCAGGATGATGATGTTATAAAATTTTCAGAAAAAAAATATTGTTACCAGCCAGAGTTATGTTATGCCATAACTAAGTGTGGCCTGAATTTTTCTGAGGAATTCAATTCTTTCCTTCCAGTTTTGTAAAGTTTCAAAGTATTAGGAAAAGTTATAAGTAATAATAAAAATATAAATTAGAAAGAGAAGATTACACAGCAAATCAAGACTAAAGGAACACACCTAAACTGGATATGAAAATATGCAGTCTTATTACCAACTGCAATTCAGCCATCAGAGATATGTACTGCAAAGTGTCTTGGAAAAATAGACAGTTTTCTTACCTCCAATAATAGCTGAGTTTCTGTTAACTCCATCTCCTATAGCTTGACCATTGTATGGAAAATCAGCACTTGCTGTAAATAGAGAATTAAAGATTCAAGTTGTAAATAGCAGTGAAACTTGTGTAAAAATTCAGAAATACATCCAACATCCTCAGTTACAACTTAAAGAGAACTGTGATCTATAGATATTTATCTATAAATGAATAAAATCAAAAAGATCTGCTAATATTGTCTAATCCCTCAGAACTACTTGCTTGCTACTCGTAACAAAAATAAAATTAAAATAAAGGCGATACGCTCGGTAAGGATTGCTGTTGGCACAGGAAGACATTTTGTCCTTTACTAACATAAAGTCAGTAAGTCTGAAGTGGTAAAAAAGAACAAAATGAAACAAACCCCTCTCTTTTAAAAGTGTGTGATCATACTTGTTATTACACAGATTTTTGCCTTTGTCACTGCCACCTATTAAAGGCTTCAGAAGCTTTCAGGATTTTGTAATCACCACTGGGTACCAATTCAAGCTCCTTGAAAGATAAAACTTGAATCCCTTTTGCTGCTGCACAGTCCACGGTAAGAGAGGGGCTGCAGCTTCTGTTGGTGAGAGCCACAGAGCAGCCACCCCACAGAGCACATGCCAGCACTTTTGCCATTCTAGGAGAAAGCCCAGCATGGCAGCTGAGCCACTGCTGGAGCTGCTTTGGAGCTGAGGAGTAAGACTGTGAGCTGGAGGAGATGAGGCATGGGAGGCTGTGAATAAGGACAGCCTCCAGCACACAGGTAAGGAGAGGAAGTACAGGCAAATATGCCAGCATTCATTTGCCAGTGACCTGAAAAAGAGAAAATCCTTGCAGCAGAATTGGATGAAATTGGATGAATTTGGATGGTAGCCTTGGTTTTAACTTCCAGAAAATATCACAGAGGCAATCCCATAAATTAAACTTATCAGCATTTTCTTTATAGTCAGACATAGCAACTGGACACTGCAATGACTAAGCAAGCCTAGGGAGCTCGGTGAGCAGTTGCAATAATTTCTTTCTTTGCCCCTGGACTCAGACATTGATTTTAAAATAGAGAAAATGTTGTTAAAAGTGCGTTAACTGGAGAACGTTAAAATAATCAAGGATATGAACTGCTTCTCACAGCAGCCTTTAAAACCCCACTGTATTTTCTTTGCTTGATGGACTAGGTGATACTGTATGAAAATAATCAGTTGCCTTTACAGACCAGTGATGCATTCAGTATACCAAAAACGGGCTGAGGGAATTCAACTGTCTTTCTATTACCATGGACTAAAACCCATAATAAAGTTCCTTCTGTATTGTAAAGCAGCTGCACAAAAGAATGAATGGTTTCAGCTTGCCACATGGCCTGAAAAGAGGTTTGGGGCTAGAGTAGCCCTCTGTGTGCCTACTCTGGGAGAGAGTTGAACCAGCTGTGTGTTCAGCAGCTGGTTTTTGGCCAGCTGCCTGGGGGACAAACAGGAGTGTGCTTCTCAGAGCTCAGCAGAGGGGCCCTATGCAGCAGTTTTTGCCAGCAGCACTTGTGCCTTTGACATTTGTTGGTGCTCTGGCTCCTGAAAACCTTCATCTGCACCCCTCTGAAATGAATCAAGCTATAAATTGTAGAAGATAAATAAATACCTGGTTCCATGTCAGTGACTTTTGCTCGAAAGAGCTGTGCCAGGACCATTGATGAAGACATTTTGGCACAGAATCTATAAACATACCCTTGCAGTGCTAAAAGGGAAGGGCTGGCAGTGGGAAATCCTACTTTTAAACCTGCCCTCCCTGCATCTCAAGGAAAATCCTAAAGCCAAATAATACTGTGGGGAAAGCATCAGTTTGCCAAATCACAAGGAATTCCTCTCTGCCATTCTAACCCAAAAGGAGGCCCCTTGTCATCCGAGCAGAACCACAGGCAGTTAACAAGTCCTAGTCTTTGCTTTACAGTTGGTCTCCTGTGTCCAAGAAATCTGAAAGAAATCTGAAAACCTACAATGGTCACAGCTCCTCCTTCCCTTACGATTTAATATTATATTTTATCTTCTTTTCAAAGGTTATTTCAAGAACAATGGCACTAGTGAAGTGTGAAGAGAGAGGAAAGCTGCTGTTCACGGCAACATGATCCCTCTTGAGCTGCCACATCACACTGGCTGTGCTACAAGGGACTCCTGGCAGATGGAAGACCACAGTCTGTGATGTTCAACAGGCACAGAAGCACACTGCAGGATAAGGAAAGACATGATACAGGATATGGAGCTCCATCCTTGATCTTGTCTGAGAGCTGCTGCCAGGACTGGACCAAATGCCTCCCCACACAGCTGCTCTCCATGGCACCCAGACATCTTAGACACTCAGGAGGAGCTGTCCATGGGATCAACAAGCACGTGTGATTTGCTCTAAGACTCTCACCTCTGACAAGGAGGGAACAAGAACACGTGTCTGGAAGCAGGGGACACTAGTTCAGCAAGAGCTCATCATCAGATTGGCAAAACTGTGCCCTGCTGCAGCTGCTGGAGCACCAGGTGTGCTGCAGGGGAAAAAAATGGAGCTTAGACATTCATGAGTCTTTTTTTTAAAAGCACTTGCAGCAGTGTTGGCAGATATTAGCACCGTAATTCATTAACTGCTGTTCTGTTATTCTTGTGCCACCAAGAGACCTGCTTGTGTATTATGGGGATTTTTTGACTGAAAAGTATCTAAAATCTCATCCAAATGTGAGATTATAGAATATATTTTGCTGCAAAAATATCCATACAATTTTTTTACTTGAAATACTACTATAGATGGATAAAGAAGAAAGAAAACAACTAATTAGTTTCCTTTTTTAATAAGATGTTCCCTTGAAATTCTTCAGTAGCTTCTCAAAAGATCAGAAAGAGCTATAGGTCAGAGGTCTAAGAACCACAAAAGGAGAGCTATAGGTCAGAGGTCTAAGACCACAAAAGGCAATTCCTACCACAGCAATTAGGCAGAAAAGAACATATGAGGGTCCTTGACCCTCCAAGATTAGCTCTGAGTATTGTACCCAACAGGTACCAAGTGCAGGTATTTCAGACAGTAGTTACATCATTCAAACACATGGGGAATCCTCTCTGACCTTACTACAGTCACATTCCTTGGCAATATTAAACCAAAAAGACAACTAAAAAGAGTTTTTCTTCCATTGCTGCTGGAATTCAAGAACTAAAAGAGGAAAGAACACATTACAGCATGCCGACAAAGGGACGGGAGTAATACTGATCCTCTGGTAAAAGCACAGAAAATGATATAAAGTGCTGTTCATAGGCTGTAAAGAGTAATTCCTAAAACAAATCTTCCCTAGGTTTCTCCAAGTAGCCATGGTCTCATGTGTGTGATTCAAAACACGAAGAAAGGAGCAAAGAGCTTTTTAATCTATCTTGGGAAACAGAAAATCTATCCTGAAAAGCTAAATATTGACCCAAGAAATGTCCTGCCAGCTGCCTGAAATCCTCTGCTCACGCAGCTGTGGCACAGGGCCATCAGTTTGCTGTCACAGCACACCAAAGACCTTTTCTTAAAACCTGCAGCTAGTGCAGGGACAGATTGCTCTGTACCAGGAAATGCTAAGCTTCTCTGTGGCTTAGGAACATCACTTCGTCTGCTTCCCTTCCAGGATCCAGGATGGCTGATGCTGTTCTTTGCATTGCTGTTCTTTGCTGTCTTTCCCCAGCAGCTCATCAGGTTTGCTTCAAACCCCACCATCCTGAAGCTAACTTATGTAAAAGGACACAGCACACTTTGCTTTCTCTTTCTTTCATGGGTTGCTGCTTACAAGGCCATAGTTTCAATAAGCACAGACTAAACCTACAGAGTCTGTACTTATGTTTTGCACATTTCAACTTTCTGTTATTAGGGTAAATGGGGTTGAAGAAACTTTACAGCACATAAAAGGGTGGTTAAAGACTGACTGCAGGCAAATTCCATATTCTGGCCATCATTTTAATGACATTTGAAGCCTTAGATGACCACAAAAATGCAGTAGGAGACCTACCATCCTTTAGCATGTCCAGCATGGTCATTGCCACAGTCAGATGCAAAACAGCAGCCCTCAATGAATGGAGAGGGAAGATGGGACTGGATAAACAGAGCACAATTAGGATTAGATGTTAAAGATGACAGATGTGCTTGGTTTAGCTGAGTGAATTAATTCTGCTTCATTATGACAGGCATGATTTTGCATCTGCCATTTTCAGAAGGAAAATGTTTTACAATGGATCCCACATAAAAGCCTTTAGCAAATTCACAAAATTGAGATAAAAAAATGACCTTGGTAAAGTAGCCCAGAAGGTGAGTGTGGGGTGAGAAATGGCCAAAAGGCTGTTCAGTAAAGGCAAGGGCAAACCCAAAACTAAAGCGAGGTGGGCATTTTCAGGTAAAAAACAGTATCAAGAAGTACACACTAAAAAGGCAAATTTTGTTTTGAGATACATTAATAGGAGTGGTTATACATAAGTCATTGAAAGCAATTTTTTAACTGAATTTTTTTTCTTAGTGGGCAAGTCTTGATTAAAATATACCACACTACAAAGGCAGATACAGTTTAGATTTGCTCCAAAAAAGGAAGTGTGAAAGTTATCACAGGTCTAAAACAATCAATGAAATGTGAAATACTGGGAAGTGAGCTTGTTCAGACTAGATCTTATGTGCTGTAAGACTTCTTTGGCCTTTCATCTTTACAGATGTCCACAATTTTGAGAGGTGTCCATCCATTACGAAAACCTTTCAGGGTTTTCACGTAAATAGGAACTGGAGAAGCAATCAGAACCACCAGATCTAGTGATCACAAGGTCTATAAAACGCACATCAATCAAGGCATTGATTAGAAGCAGAACAATAATAAAAAATAAAAGATGTGAACTATAACTCCTTCTTTCTAATTCTATTTTGCAGCCAAGCATCCAAGAATTGACTTTGCAATGACAGCAAACGCTCACTTACATGTTAGGATTTTGAGAAAGTGTTGAAGACTAGATCCATTCTCTGATCTGGTTCTCCATAGGACCACAGCACAGAGAAAAATAAAAGCAAGCTCTCTGGTGTCATTCTGTAAATTATGTCAACTCTGCTGGTCAGGCGAGGCTGTACTGCTGTGGTTTGAAATTACAGAGCTCTCCTTATTACAGACTCTAAGTACAGAACCTAATTGCTTGACTCTTGATAGTAGAAATTAATGTGCAGTCACAGCCCCTTCCCCTTCCTGAAGGGACTGGATCACCAGTGAAACTCTAAACACAAGCACAGAAATGATGGAGCAGGAGTAAACAACGCCATTACACAATCCTACATCAAAGGTGAACAGCACAACCCTTACAGTGCCCTTTTGTGCTCATCCCACTGCCTGTGCCCATCCCATCCACTTCTCTCCTCCTGAGTTTGGCTCCGTGAAGAGCTCTCATGACACATAAACTGCAGCAATTCAGCAAAATAAAAAAAATCTGAAGCAGTATGAAAAAAGCTGTCTCTTTTAATGCACATTTTTTTGTGTCCTTGTATTGAAAGTTCATATGTTTTTATCTTTTAAATTAATGCATCTATTTTTTTTCCTACTTATCTAAGCTGAAAACTCAGAAATTAGGAAAACTACCCTACTCCTGCTTTTCTAGGCATTTGAGAGCAGATTCTGAGGGAGGACTGTTTAACATTAAACTCTGTTAACAGAGTTTAATTGAAGTTCTATGAGCACCAGGTTAAGTGTTAACACCAAGAACGTGGCTGAAGAGATTTTTATCATTAAACACCTCCAAGTTTAAAAAAACCCAACCTCACACTTATCCTCCCCAAAATATCTAAATATATTATTAACCATGTTGTTTGTAAAAGGTCAGCTTTGTTCCAGCATGCTATGTGGGGTCAATCATCACTCCTTGAATTTTTAGTGATGCCCCAAGTGTAGTGTTAGAGGGTTACATGTATGTCCCCATTATGAACCACTTTTCTGAATTTATGGAAATAGAAATCTTCACAGTCACTGACTTAATAAATTCTTTTTTAGCACAAGCTACAGGATATTGGAAAAAATACACCCACTTAGCAATTCTGTAACTACCAGAACAGACGTGCAGCTTAGAGGGAAAATTGGGGCTTTTAATTTAAAAAATGTCATCTTCTTCTCTCTGTTGCCAATAATGCTAATTATTTGGAACATGAAAATCTCCATGTTGGAACAAAATTCACTAATTTTTTCAGTCTTTTACAACCATCTTGACTGGGGGGACAGAGAGGAAAAAATCCTCCAGTGCATTATTGTTATTTGGACCAATTACTTATACTAAGTTTTGTCAGGTATGTTCAGTTAGATCAAAAATATTTTGAAATATTTTATTTTCCCTAAGAACTTTTTGTTGAATCTCAAGCATTTTTTATGTCAGCTTCTGGTGAGTTCTGCTGAGAGAGATACATGCACAAAGATAATGGAAAACACAAAACCTGTGGGTTTACATTTCTAGTGTGAAGGCTCTCCAATTGCCTCTTTTTATTCCAATACAAAATGAGTATAAATGAAAAAATCCTCTTAAATGATGGCTTAATAGAAACTTAAACTTAAATTGTCCTCTGAACACCCTTCTGCATGCAAATACCAGGGACAGTGGGAAGGTCAATGGGGATTATAGAAGAAAAGTGTTGTTAGATATTACTGTAAAAAAAAGCGTGAATTTTAGAATGAACAATGGAAATGCTAACATTGAACAATGGCAGTGCTGGGAGAAAATGAAGTGAAAGCTCCCTGGTCAATGAACTGGGACAATACAGACTCTCAACACTAGACAGCAGACAACCTAATCAGCAAAGATAGCTATTTGTGAATTGCTGTGCTACCAACCCTTTAACTTCCTTCTGCAGGTGAGCTTTGCTGTCCATACTCTTAAGGAGAGGAGGAAATGGAGTTTTACCAATGGCTTACATTAAGATAGTTGTACAATAGCCATTTTTTGTTTTTGTTTTTTTTTTTTTTGTCTTGAAAGGTAATCTTCCTAGCAAAGGGACTGGAAAACTTGTGCTTTATTAGGAGACCAATGCTTGCAGCTCGAACTCCCCCAGTCAGTCCTGGATGAAATACAAAACAGGGAAAACATTCCTGCACTGCCTGTTGGGATGGGTTAGGTGATTATCCCTTGCTTTCCCCTTTGTATGATTGTTTCACACCTTCTTTGGCACACAAACAAGCAATTGTACAAAGTAGTGGTAAGGCAAGACACTTCATAATACAAACATCTGGTACTTGTAAACTACAGAATTGTATTCATTTAAAAAGGAGAACAGACATTTACCATCACTTTTTGATTTTGTTTATCTGCAGTTGAACTTCAGCAAGTTGGATGTCCGAATTAGTATTTTGAACATTTTCTCTGCTGGATTTCCAATTGATTTGAAGCACATTAGAGCACCCTCATCCATCAAAGACCTAAACTCATCTATCTTTTAATTCCTGGTAGCAACATCTGTTTGACACTGAGTCTCACTATGACTCCAGACAAGAGTCATGCTGGCCTAAGCTATCACTTCCATGAAAATTTTATGAGCAGTGCCTACATTTCACCTGTTAAAGAAGAGTCACAAATATTTCCTTTTATAATTAATGTAGAAGATGAAGCGCTTTGGTGCTCTCAAAGGAACAGTGGAGTTAATGCTGGTCAAAGCCTCGCTGTATATAGCTAATCACTGACAATGGACCCAGAGGGAATATGTGAAAGAAACACCCCTCCCCTCCCTCCCAAAAGCAGAAAATCCACCCCAATGAGCACGAATACCAAACAAACCTGCAAAGTTATGACAGTTACAAAAAAGGAGAAAAAAAAAAGAGAAAGACTCGGATTGGGGATAAGAAATGGGTCAGATTGGAGAGTTTAAACCTAAAAAACCCTTTAATAGCTGTAATGACCTGACTGTAATCTAGAAGAACCTCTTACACAGGAAGTAAGTGTGTTTCTGCCTGAGGAAAGGAAAAAGAAAGCAGTCACAAGAAGCGCTCAGGTATCTAAATGCTTCCTTCTCTACACCATTTCCCCTCCTAATTTATGCCATCTCTATGTTCCAGGTTAAGATTAGTACTTGTGTATAAAATAAAGTCTTTGCAGAAGGTGGAAAAGACTCTCTTTTTAGTATTAGCACCTTCGCTTGACATTAGGTAGTAGCATTAATATTCAAATCACTGCTTATGAAACAGCTACAATACTGGTCTGTCAACGAATGCCAGAAGAATTTACAAGCTTGGCAGTCTGCCAGCTGTCTGATACACTAGACAGAGTGTCAGAAATCCCACACAGAAATTACATAGTCTTAAAGTTAAGAGAAAGCTATGCATAATTGTGTGAAGGAGCTACATGAGACTGAGGGAGGCATTTTTATTCCAAATCAATAGAGAGATTTGCAGTAATTCAAGCACCATAATTAAACCCTTTAAGGATGAAGCACTGATTGTGCCAAATTTCACACAGACGCTCTTCCTAGTTAGCTGTTTGATGGGCAGGAGAAAAATAGAAACTGTTGCATTTAAATGTTCACCACTTACCCTCTTGTCTGCAAGAAACACTTGGTGCTTAGAAACTGAGCTATGAGTTTCTGCTAGACTTAATCCCTCCTGACTGACAAAAATTGCTACCTTTTTGTTTGAAAACAACTCAGGTCAAGGCCATGGATTCTGAGACAATATTTATATTGGGAGCATGGGGGATGAATGCTGGTCATTCTCAATAGAGTAAACAATCACAGAAATGCACCAGACTGGCAGCAGAAGAACCTGTTGACCCACAGGGCATGTTGCAAGTGCATCTTCAGTCTCTTATATAAAGAGTATAAATATTAAGCTACCTTACTGGCAGACAAACAGCCTCCCAATGTTTACATGCCGTGTTAATTAAAAAAAAAAACCCAACCAACCACTTTGAGTAATCAGTAACCCTGAAGAGAGAATCTGGCATGATTCTCTAATTGCAGTACAGGTTTGCTATGCTTGAAAAAAGGAGGAGTGTAATTTTATTCTAGCAAATGCCTTCATATCTGTTTCTAATTTTGCTAACACTAGGAGATCAAATTTAGGTGTGTAAGGCTGCATTATGAACAAAAGTGGTGAAGCTCCTCTGTGCCTCCTGCCTGGACTTGCATGCCCTTGCAGGAAGCCTAGGGAAGTGACCCAGCTCTCCTGCCATCCCCTAAAAGAGAGAATGAGCACTTTGTCACATGTCACCACTAACTTAATGCTCATGCTCTTGGACTAACTGGTGTGTACAGGACTCTTTCAATGCCTGTGGCCAGGAGAAGAGTGTTTGGTCCGTGTGTTTGTGACCTAAGACCACTTTGAGGGCTGCATTGTCACCCATCAACAAATAGCACCTTTGATTCTTCCTTCCCATTGTGTCATTTGTAACAAGACCTTAACAAGGGCAAAAGCTATTTTCCATGTTCCTAGCCACATCCACAGCAGCACATATCTGACCCAGCTTCTCCTCAGGTGCTGCAGCTCTGCTCTCTGAGATGGGGTACGCGTGGTCAAGGGGTGACATGCGACTCAACTCATGGCATCTGAATCTGGAAGGCGACCTTCAGCACTGCCACCAGTAACATGAGTGACACTTTCTCTTGGTGCAGAAATTGACTGCTCTCTTTCTCTTGACAAAGGAATTAGCTGGCCAAATAGGTGAGCTTGGATATATGGCCAGTGCTCAGTGCTGTTGCTCCCTTCTCCTGCCATCACTTGTTAAAGGAAGAGGGATGAATTCATAACAAAAAGAGAGAGAATCCTGCAAGCAGCTGTTTTAATATTGATGACAGTGGTACATGATTTTGCAAGACATGCTCAATATAGGTATCAAAGTAAGCTGTTGATTAAAAAAGGCAAGACCTTTCAACTATTACAAAAAAATAAAGAGCATTTAGGGTTTAAACACGCACAGTCAGGAAAAAGTCATGCCTCTTGAAGAATGTACAGATGTAGCATTTAATCTTGCTCCATTTAATTTGTAAGATGTTAAAGCTAATATAGGTTTAACTAAATCCTATGTTAAATACTCTAGATGCCATTCTGTTCATACTCAGAGTAAATGCATCTTGCAGCTACAGAGTGCTATGACAACTTAGGGCTGCTAAAGTTTGCCAACTATCGTGTGCACCTTGCCTTTCTGCCTTTCCTGCTTTTACTAAATTCAAGATTGAGTGGTTTGGCAAGCTGGAGCACATTTTACGTACAACAGAGAGGTATATCCATGTAACAGGTTTCTTTTATCCTTTATTTATGTGAATAAGAAAACTTCAGAGGTGAGATTTCATTAATAATTGGCAGAACCTTAGGTAAAAGCACCCATATACTGAACAATGTCACTACAATAATATGCAACTTCTAATTTTAACTACAAGGCATTTTAGTTGTGGAATTTTTTTACTACAAAAATAATGATGTTTGGGCTTTTGTTTGCTTCTCTACAATGAACAAGGTGTCAGCTATCATCCACCCATAACTTAGCCAGCTTGAACTGAGAGATTAAAAACCCCTTGTGATTAGCTTTTTTTTTTATGTATGCAGCAGTAATAGATATTAAAAATGCACACCAACACAGTTAAAGGCTATAAAAATTAAAACTTTTGTTTTGAATTGTCTGCCAGACAGGTAATTCAATGGTTTGGACAATATATAAAAGTAGATGTGTTCATTGATCAGGCTCTTTTTAGCCTCTTTTCTACACTCCTATTGATGTAACCAAGGCAAATTGGATTGTCTGACACGAAGTGAGATAATACTGATGGGAGGAAAACACAGGAAGTGAACTATATTGATGATCTGCTTGGATGTCATTATTGACCTTTTTCTTTTAAATCACCACAAAGTCACGTTCCAGAAAAGAATGGCTTGTTGGATTCCTGCGCTTCATCATCACCAAGAAAGGATCACCATAGCAACAGGAAAAGACTATGCATTGTGAGAATACTCACAAGCTGAACAAGATCATGGTTTAAGATAATGTCCCAGGAGCATGGCAAAATGCCAGCCAGGGGTGGGGAGGGAGGGAAGTGAGACTTCTACAAGAACAAAGGAATTTTAAAAGATCTAATATTGTAAATGTGAGATATATGGAACTCAAGGATAACAGAAAGTGCAAGACAGTGAATTGACAAACAGCTCATTTGTCAGGGGAGAAAATCAACAGGACTTCTTATTGATAAATCCCTGAACTAGTTTTTAAAGGTCAACTGCCAAGTGACTGATGTGTGTCATTATGATTATCCCTTTAGTCTCTCTGTTAGGGCATCCGAAATGCTTTGCAGCTAGCAGGAGATGTTCATGCAATAACTACACAGAAGAGTTTAAAGAAAACATTTCATGTAGGTCACCCATCAGGCAGAACCTGCTTAACTTCTGGTAATTATCTGCAAAATCTGATCCAGCACTGTATTTGAGAGGTGAAAGGATCATTACATTTGTCGTCTGGTGTATCTGTTCTATTTAGACACTTATCTTTGATTCCCTCCTACAACATTTTTCAATCCTCAAAGTTCAATTCCACAATATTTGAGAAACAAAGCTAAAAATCTAAGCTTAACTCAAATATGAGTCAGGATGAGTTCAGAGTATGTCACTGAATGAAATTTAAACCATATGATACTTCCCACAAATTTTTTCCTGACTCTTTTATTTTCACTATGAAACATCCATCCTCAGCTCTCATGTTTTGTTAAGAACTATTTAAAATTAAATAGGCAACATAACACCAAAAATTACAGATAAAAACATGTTTGAGATGAGAAATGCTGCACATATTAATTGATGCTTTTAAAGCCATGTTATTTGCAACCATTTCTTTGTGGCAAAGTGCAAGTGGCTTTTGCTTTAACATCACTACAAGAATTTCAAAGCCGCTTTTTGTCTTTGTCCCTTCAGCCAGTTTAGTAAAGGAGTAAATTCACACTGAGACAACAGAGACTATTCCAGTTCTGGAGCCAATAAGTTATGCCTCTGATTCCTCCATTTTCTCTCTCAACATGATTTGTGTTAGAAAGTCTTAAGTACGGTTTGGAAAACACAAAAAAATCCTGAGTGGAAGCTGCCAATTTACTACTGCAAAGTGACACTTAAACCCAAGCATTTTAATTTAGATGAAGATCATTTTGATGACTGACAGGCTATGACTTTGATGACTCAAGGTTACACAGTCTACAGAACACATTTTTCCTGTGACTGAACTATCTGTGTCAGACCATCGCTGATACTTTCACAAAGACTCGGTTGTTTTTACTGATATTGGTAAATGAATTGTTGAGATACCTCCTCTTTGTACTGTGGAAATGCAACCCACAGTAGAAGCTAGACATTGCTCACCAACACCTAAATATCCTTTTATTCCTGAACCAGTGAAATGCCACTCCTTTGCTGTGAAATTTATTTCTACAATCATAACTCACCTGACACTGTTGCTTTCTTTGGTGTACAGCAGTCCCTCACTAGAAGTCTTTGAAGCAATATGACCTTCTCCCTCTGCTGCTGCAGATCACTAGAGAGGACAAGACAAGGGATTCCTAGCTCCCAGTCTTCCAAAAACTAATCATTACTGAAAATGAAGCTGGGTCTCGAGTTTTGTCTGCCCATGACTTGAAACAGTTAAGTCTGGCTATGGCAATGAAATCTATTTTTTACTGACAGAAGTTAACAGAAGTTTGAGCCAACCTACTAGCATGCGGCATGTTCCCTGACATCCTTCATGTCTCTGTCTCTGTGTCCAAGTACTACAATTTATCCAGAAGAAAAAGTGTAAATTGTAATCTGTCAGGTCAACAAAGTTTACAAGATGAGATTGAGCCAGCACAAGGTCAAGTGTAAGAGCATGTGCCAAGGACAAACAGGACCTCCTTCTTTGAACTGCAGGAGCTATTAGGAACTGTGCAAATATCCTGAGTAAATCCCACCATAGTCTTTTGCCAGCTTGCACTGAAATGAAGTGGAAAGAAAAGTAACCAAAAAAATTAACAACTAAAGCCCATTAGATGCACATGATTCACAGCAGCAGCAAGGAGTTCATGGCACACTTTTTAAATACACGAGCCAGTGAGGAATCCTTCAGAAAATGTGTTTATAGAAAGAGGAGTACAGACCACAACTTTCAGGTACAAACAGGCTGAATAATTCCAGAGAAAAAAAGGGACTACTAATTTACGATGAAAAAAATTAAGGTAGAAAAGTGCATGTTGTAAGTGGGGAAGAGACATACTGAAATCTTACAATGGCATGGCATGGCAGCAAGGAGGGAATGACAGGTTTTAAAGAATGATACTGCTTGTATAAATGTGTGGGATGCTCATTTACAAGGAGCTCTGTCTCTCCTTAGAAACAACTGCCCTACTTCTCTGCTGAAGAAGAGATGAAAGGAAATGCTGCAAGGAGTTCCTTGACACTGCAAGGAGAAAAAACCCTAAACAACAACAAACCAAACCAACCAACCAACCAAACACCCACAAAAAAACAAACCTCAAAGGTATGACTTTGACATGTACTTCTGAGAAAGACATATATACCCACCTCCTCTCATTTAAAAACTGGCATATGGATGCATCCCCAAACTCAAAGACTAATCATTATCAAAATCAAGTTTTTCCTCAAGCATTTTAATTTTATACCACTTCAAACAAGAAATTTGCTGGGACAGGTTCTAATTTATATTCTACAATTGAAATCAGAGTGAGGACAAAATGCAAAGGAGGCATCAATATATACCTGACCCTATAAATCTAAAGGTAAATGATACTCAAGAAGCAGAAGAGAGAAAAAATCCTCTAAAGTTAGCCACAATGTATATTTTCAGGGCCTGTCAGTCACAAAGCAGGGTGAGATTGCTGGGATCTGCAAATTGTTTTGGCTTCCAGCACTTTCAGCACAAGATGAGCGCCACCATGACTAATGGGATTTTCTATTAAACACGTCTCTACGGAAATTAGACATTTCAGAAAACAAAATCAGCACTTTACATAAATGCATTTATGCCTAAAATTAGATTTACTTTTTACTTTTTTTTTTTGGTATGAAGCTGACTGCAATATACTCACTTATTAGGAATACAGCATAAGAAATGTTATTGTACTTTATTTATATGTACTTGAAGCTTTTTGCTGACTACAGAGAAAGTGCTATCGCATCAGTTAGGTCAAAACTCAACATTTAAACAGCCTAAGAGTTACAGAAACAAAAAATAAAGCAGAATATTAGAAAAAAAAAAAAAAAAAAAACAAAATAAATGAAAAAAAAAAACTCCTCTGTAACTGCATTTAAAAGTGGTGGCAAATCTCTGTCATTCCAGTTCTGCATTTCCTACCGTGATTACAGCCCTAGAGTCACCTATCAATCACTTAGCTCTCATTTTTCTTTTCTTTACAGAGGAAGGCTGTAGGTTTCTTCTCAGAATTGCTCCAGTGAGTTAATGTGACACGATTGCCACCTTACCTGAGTCTAAGTGCCAGGGGTCGGTGGCGGCCGACATTGGTGGGATGGTGAGTGGAGACGCTCCGCAGTTGGATTCCACCAGTTCTCCTTGGATGTGGACGTGGGAGGAGGCGTTGGTAGGTCTCAGAGCGGCTTTGAGTGGAGCAATCTGGTTGAATTGGACTCTTGATAGGCAGCCAGTGAATCCTGGGGTGTTGTATTTATATATATCTTGGTCAATCTTCCCGATTTCTATGAGAAATTGAAGAAGGGAAAATATTAATCAATACAATTCATTGCTTGGGAAAGCACAACTGGTCTGAACACATTGATTCCCAGAGCTCAGTTCCCAAGTCCCTCTCTGAAGGAGACTGATATTGTGTCAGGTTTCTTTACATTTCATTACAGATTAAAGCTGGAAACCTTCAGGCCTTAACATGACTCGGTTTCACTGCCATGCTATCATTAAAATGAAAGGCTGGCCTGAAGGAGTCAGTGAAGGAGTCATCAAAGAACAAAAGGCCAGGAAAAAATTCTGAGAAGAGTATTGGAAGAGAAGGCAGAAGGCAGAGGGCAGAAGGACAGTCTTGACCAGGGTGCCTCCTGCCAGCTGAAGCCACTGCTGTGAGACATGCCCCTTCCTTAGCCCTGGCCTATTGCCCTCTTGGTTCTCCTGGCGGGGGGGGGGGCCGGACCACTTGTGGTCACTCCTGTCCCTCTCCTGTCTCCTCATGAGAAGACCAAGTGTCCCTTCAGCAGCAGACCAAAGGTGAAGGGACCTCCTGGGTTCCTTCTCCTAGGAGCCAAGCATTCCTTTGCCAGGGAGCTTCCCTTCACCAGCAAGCCATGTGTTCCTGTGGTCTGAGGTGGAAAACCATCCATCTCCAGCCTCCTTCCTTTATTCCCCTGCAGCGATGAGAGGGAGCAGGACCTCATCCAGGCCTGCTGAAGGCTGAGGGAGTTGACATCCTGCTACCAGTCACTTTACGGCTGTGGGCTGACAGATCAACTGAACAGAGGGCTGTGCCACCACTCTCTAAAACAGCTGTTGTCTGTCAAAGTTGCCCCCCAGGTAGCTTTCTCCCTCCTTAAACACCAGCTAAGATGACCCCAAAATCATGTAAAATGCCTTTACTACCCAGGAAACTGGCATGTGCTCCCAGCTGTTTGAATTCTGCCGGGACCTGTTGGAACAGCCTGAGTCACAACCAAATCAAAACTGTCCCCCTCTGTCAGCTGTCTGCATTAGAGGGGTATTAACATTTCAAAGCCTCACTGCAGGGTCTAATATAATATTTACATGACAGTGGGGAATTTGGCTTCCTTTCTTCTGTGGTAGCGTGGAGTGAATGAAATGGAGACATGGAAGCATCGTGTTTGTGCTGTATGAGGGACTATTGCTCCAGAGACACCAGGACACTTCCAGCCACCTTTCCCTTGGTCGTTGGGTTAATTCCTGGCCCTTGAAGTCACTGGAAAAAGTCATACTGAGCTGAGCAAAGAAGTAGAGGGATAGAGAGGACAGAAAAGAGGGAGCAGCACCACGTTATTCAAAGGCAACCTTTTCAGATAGGAGCAATGGTAAGCGTTGAAAATTTTGTTTTTTGTAGAAAAAAAAGGCTGTAAATTACAAGATTGTGTCATAAAAAATAAAGGAAAGAAGATAGAGGTGGGAAAGAAAAGCTTCTGAGAGGCGTGAAGAGGAAGTGGGAAAGGGCTTTATTTTAAGAGTTTGGGGTTAAATTGGGAACCAAACTACATCTGGGTTTGAATTTTGCTACAAAAAAAAAAAAAACCAACTAAAATTATTAGAAAATGCATTACAAACCTTTTGGAAATGTCTGTATTCAGTTCTAACCAAATCAGGAACAATTATATGAGGTCTGAGCTGTTCAGTATCCTTAAAAGCTATCATGATATATATGTCAGTGCTATATTCCTCAGCATACTGAGGGCTTGGCATCAGGGATACATACACAGAGTTCCAAGGCTACAAACCAGACAAACCATTTTATTTTTGGGGTTTACACTCTAAGCATGTAGTGTGAGAAAACGGGTGGAATAGGGTCAAATCTAGAGCTTGATTAAAACAACTTCTTGGTACTCATGGAATTAGCTATCTTTTCTGTCTTTGCAATCATGTAGGAATGAAAAACATGCAACATTTAAGTCCCCCTCATACCTATCACAACGGCACACAACAAAGATGGATAATCTGAAAATTACTTGCAATAAATCATTATACAATCAACTATACAGGAATGGATTTTCTAATCCCTGCATTTTCCCTGCTCTTTCTCACTTGAGAATGTCTTTTCTTTGCTAGTGCTTATCCAGCCTGTATTAATGCTACACATTTCATGAGCTGGCAGCAAGCAGTGACTGTCATCTCTGACAAAGTGGACACATCCTCAGGACTCAGATAAGGACTAGCTTAAATGCTTACCATAATTGTATTAGTCACAGCCAGCTCTCCTTTGAAAAAGTAGTTTGACCAAACCATTAGCAACACCTCCTTCAAAAATTTGATTGTAAGTAAAAAACCTCACCCCATGCATGTACATTTTCCATAATTAGTAGAAAAGCTGTACAAAAGCTAGTTCATGCATTTGAATGCTACCTGCAAACCACATTACTCAGACAAAGTTCCTTTCTGACCGCAATATTCACTCTCTCTTACTTCAATAAAATATTCATGGCATATTCAGTGAAGAGCTGCATTTTTGAATAATCCTTATAATCTAAGAAACAATTACAAGACTCTTCAAACACCGTAACCACTGTTGTTAACAGTTTAGTGATTTCACTCACATTTTGTCTATTCAGTGGAACTTCGTGCAGAAGCTAATAGCCTCCCACACACAATCCTGACTGACAAGAACAAAGATCCATGAATATGACTCTGCTAATTTAACAACTTCAGCGCCACGCTTCTCTAACTCAATAAATAAGCGATGGATACTAGATACTGAAAGAATTAAAAAAACAACAACAAAACTCCGCAACCTAACAATGCGCTTTGCTAAAGACCCACATTTTTTGTTTAAAACATTACACAAGCCATGGCTGTGAAAATCACCCCATGCAAATTTCCTGCCAGCTCACATCTCAGCAGTGCTAGAACAGTATAGATCAGCTTCCAGGACTGTGAACATGTTCCTGCCCCTGCATGTCCCTTGGGGCTCAGCACACCGATACCCTCTGATGTTAGGCCATTACACTTTGTTTCCCTGGGCATTTGAGCCTAATAAACCCATTCCTGGGAAGTGCAATGATTGAAAAATGAAATATGTCTTTGTTCTCATGACTAAAATTCAATTTTCTCTCTGTAACAAAGAGGGGAGAAAATCAAAAGATGATGACAATGACATTATTTAAAAAAAAGGAAATGTACAATGCAGCTACTTTGCATTATTCCAATTTTCAGCACATAAGCTGGTGGAAAGTCATATAAATATTGTAGCATACAGTATTATCATTACCCAGTAACAACATTTATATTATTGCTTTCAGATCGGATGCAATAATCTCCTGCTGGCAACTTTCCCTCAGGTATTTCTGTAATGAAAGACTGCAAAAAAGTCACTTATAGGCCCTTTTTCTACTTCAGCTGGTTTTAACCATATTCTGCCTTGACCACACAACCTTCTGAGGTGGGATGAAGGCCACAATTACACATGACCAGTCGGGTGAACCCATTCCAGCACAGATGCATTGTGGTGTACAAATCCTTAACACTAAGCATTCACACAATAATTATGCAACTGATCACCCACATGAATTAAACATTTTAAAAATCTATATAACGTGCACACAGTATGCCGAGAATCTCACAGATGTCACCCCATGTCTTGTGTGTTATCATTCAGTGAAGATGTCTTTAACATCAATTATTTGTTATTTCTGCTTTGCTCTTTCTTTAACAGGAAAAAGATGTAGGAATTTAATCCTTAGTTGCTTATTTTGATTTCAGCACTTATTTCTCATGATTGTGGCAGAAATGTGCCACATAGTGATGAGCATAATACTATTTCTCTCTTGGAAATTATGTGCCACTACTGAGGAACCGCTTCATCCACTAGGTGAAAAAATGCAAAGAGCATCTATTTTCAAGCATATTTCACAGAATCACAGAATATTCTGTGTTGGAAGAGACCCACAAGGATCACTGAATCCCACTCTTAAGTAAAGGCCCATATGGGGATCAACCCACAACCTTGGCACTATGTGCACCATGTTCTAAACAAGTAAACTTATCTCATCTGTGACACAATGCACCATTAATAAGTACTCAACATACTGAAATTGATTATTTTATGAATCTAGAAGAAAACTAGCAAAAATAAATTACATTGAGGAAAACATTGTGGCTGTACCAGCGCACAAGTGACAAATGTATAAGTATCACACAGCCATAATAGTCAATGTAATTAGGTTGTCTGGTTTTTAAGCCTTTTTGCCCTTACTACATTACCTGTAGGTGCAGCATTGTGGCTCTTGCCTAGGCACTATTAAAAAGAAACCAATAAACACTTTGATTCAGATTATTTCCCAAGCTGACCTAGTCAGCATGTGTCTGAGGAGCTACTTGCAGAAGTAGACACATCGCCAAATACACTTTTTATCTACTTTCTCTCCCTTTTCTGCTTTCCGTACTTACCCATTAAAAGATTTATAGAGAAGCTCAAAGGGCCATAGAGCTTCTAATAGCACAAGAAGTTACTGCACTGCTGGAGAGGTCTGGCTCCACTTAGTTCTACCATCTATTTTTTATATATTCTTGTAGAAACACTTAGAAAGGCAAGAAAAAACTGAGAGCATGATGTAGCAGAAAACAAAGATTATGTGTTTGGTCCCACAGCTCTGAGCAGGTTTTGCATAGATGAAGAACAGCTTCCTATTTATGTAAAGCTCCCTGTGTGAGGCTCCTAGAATGTTTCACACATACACAAAGCTCTGCAGCACAAAGCTGCACAATCCAGCACAGTACTGTGCCAAACCAGTACTGCTGTGCCACATGTGGAAAAGATGGCCTTGGACTGTTACCCATGGACCTTGGAAAGTGACAGAGGAGAGAGAACCAGCTGCCAGGGAAGTAAACCGACCAAACATGTTTTTATTAAATGCATGTACTGAGTATCTTCGCTCAATATCTTCTTGCTACGTAGCTGATCTGTGCATTTTTTTTTTCTTGATGGGCTCTCAAATGCATATCAATACAGAAAGTTATAATAAATTCTGAACCTTGAACAGTGTTCCTGACATATAGAGACCAAGACATCTATTTATAGTAAATTATGTTCCATTAGGAAGGAAATGTAAAAGAACTTGAAGTACAGTTTGTGAGTATGTATTACAATGTATGAAATAAATATCCTCCTATGAATTCCCCTGGAGTTTTCCAATGGACCCCTTCAAAATAGAAACAAGGCAAAACCAAGGGCACCTATTCCAGTTTAGCAAGGCTGTCAGTAAATGCAACAGCCATCTAGCTCTTCTTTCTTTGTTGGGTGTGGGAGAACTCTGCCCAAAGTAGCACGCGGGGGAGTAGGGAGAAATAAAGCTCTGTATACTGGTGTGATTTTGGTCTTGAGAGAAGATACCTTTTAAACAAAGTAGAGTCTCAGAAGTACAACCAAAGCCCTTTTCAATTCAATTTGCTAAAAAGACTACTTCTTACACAATTTACACAAGACATCATTTGAGTTTTGAAAATGGTGAAAAATCTAGCTGTTTGGATTTAGGACAACAACTCATTTATATGTGCCCATTTACTCTCAGAAACACGAGAGTTTTAATGATTCTGAAAGCGAGGAGCCACATCAGCAGTGGGAGAAGTTCAGCTTTGCCATATGGAGGCATTTCTGGCTAAGCCACCAGGCTGCTCTGCTATTCCACTTAAGAACAAGCATCCACTCAGTGGGTAGACAGAAGGTAATCCATTATCAATCTCCACAGCCCTTCTGCTAGTGGTACTAAATTGAACTTAAACTGTATCATATTTTAATAGACTGCACAGGTGAAATCACCAATTCAATTTAATGAACCACTAATTGCTTTGGGGTCAACATTAGCAATAGATTTTCTATTAGAAATAAAGTACCACATGCCCCCTTGTCCCCTGTACTCAGAAAGATACCTTGTTTTGTCACCCACTGCCCAAAGAGCAGCTCAATCAGCATCTCATGCATCTCTCCGTTATGGCGTCAGGCTCCACATAATAGAAAGCAGTTTAAACTCTGCTGAAAGGAAGCTATTGATTTCAAGAATTCACAGTCCACAGAGATTGCTAAAGTAGTTTCACTTCCTTGAAGCCCATGAGCCATTCAGTGCAACATCAAACTGCAGCTCATGCCAAAACTTGAGAACTGGCATGGTGTAAAAAACCCAGGAGAATAAATTAATTAGTGTGGATCCCAGACATCAGGAGAGCCTATCTGGGGTGACATATACGTGCTAGACCAAATGCACAGGGCTAAAAAGTCCATGTCAGGAGCAGTTACTACACATCCAAAAGAGGGATAACACCAGGGAATGGGAAAATGACAATCTGACACATTGTCTGGGTCTTCTGGTGAATATCCTCCAATGTGAAGAGGGATCATCTATAGGAATGTGCCCCCTGTTGACGGAGTGACAAAACTATCCTTTGTCTCCTTAAAAAGGAAAAAAGCCCAGAAGTTCTTTCCTCAATTAGGTAAAAAGACACTTCATAGGACCTGGGGGGCTTCACCTCAAACTTAAGGATAGCTAATTGGACAGAATCCAAAAAGTCCCACCCGGGCAATTTACTAGAAAAAGAAGAGAACAAAGGAACGAATTGCTTTTCTGAGGTGTTTTACCAGGAGCAAGAAGCTCTTGCACCTGACTCGGTTTTTCTCTGTAAAGAGTTTTGTTATTTTGCCTTTTATTAAAACTTTTCTGTTTCCAACACTACCACAGAAGCCGTCCTGCTGATTTTATGCTTTCTAAGGTAGCTGAGTTATCTTGGGTGTGATATAGATCTCTAAGAGCTTATGAGACCTGGCTCGAGGAGATCATATATCAATCATCTATTTGCTATCTGGCTGTTTATATCTCCTCTGTCCTAAGAGCAGCAATTTCTGTATAAAAAACCCAAAAACATGCTAATACCATTTAACTGTGTAAACAATGTGTGATTTTAGAGATGCTAAATACTCCCAGTACAAAGCAGAGAAGCTAAACTCTCAGAACTACATTTAATGAGCTGTACTTAATGTGAAACCTCAAGATGTATGGGGACTGAACTGAGCTACTGTAAAGGCTCTTCATGACCCTCAAATGTCCCTGGCTTTTAATTTCAGCCTCTGAAGGAAATTTCAGTAAGTGGTACAAACTAAGCATAAAACAAAAAATAGGGACTCTATTTTGTTCATTACTCAAAACTGAGCTAGTGCATGCTGCTTTCTGGACACTCGTACCAGTGGAACAAGATGGTCACTTATGGAGAACATACTCAAGGGATGCTGCGGGCACAAAAGGGTGAGCAGCCCCTGAAAATGGGCATCTGAGCTTCACAAGACCCAAGTGCAAATGGCTCCTTATGCAAAAATTAAAATCCTGGGCAGCAGATGGACCTTTTTAGTCCACAGGTCTGCAAGGGACGGGTGATATTCAGGTGCCTCCCCACCTGTCCCCTTCCCATCAAGTTAATACGGTAAATCTGCAGGTGGCCTCCAGCCCACAGTGTGTTGGGAAAGCCATCCTGTCACCCCCTCTTCTGGCACACATCATCTGTCCCCTTCTCCCTGCAACCATGATCAGATCCCGAAGTCAGAGGCCTCCAGATATGTCTGCAACTGATTGCTTTCCAGAGCCTTAAGGTTTCTCTCACAGTGTGGCCTTATCCTGTGACATGATCCTTCTGTGGCTATTTTAACTTTTGTTTTGTAAATTTATTTCACTTGTTGTAACCTTTCTGATTTCCTTTCATAAGATGCTATCCCTTGCATGGAATAATTTTGTTTAGATGGTTTATATCTAGACCAGCAACCTCACTGACTGTGCACTGACACAGTTATTTATGGTCTGTGAAGCACTGTGCCAGAAACAGAGGGATTTAACATTAACCCAGCAGTGTCAACCCACAATGTTGCACAGCATATGCATGGTGCTTTCATGTGCTGTCTGACATTCAAGAAATGGCCTTTCCACCGATGGTACAAGCAAGAGGAAAATTACTTATGAAGACTGTAACAGCTCAGTGCACATTTTAGTTGCACCAGCGGCTTTATGAGAATTGCCCAAACAAAGGCCATTCCTTTATGAAACATTTCTGACACTTTCTGCACAAGCTAAAAATCATTGAACTGGGTGAAAAATACACAGGATTAGAGAATCTGAGCTGGCCTGGAAGCTGTGCTGCAGCCCTGGAACTCTTCCAAACCCCAGTCCCTGGCAGAGGAGTTACGGCTTTCAGGTCATGCTGTAATAGAGACAGTAAATCACTGACATGAAATAGACTCCTATCAGGGTCCCATTATTGCAGGAATAATAAAGACTAGTGCTGGACTGCAGCTCCTCTGTCAAAAAAGGCACTGTGAAGAATGCTATGAAATGGAGATGTTATTTGACAGCAGCCTGTTTTCACATTGCCACAAATGCAAGGGGTTTGAGACCAAACAGGATGTTTTTTCCCTGTTCTTTTGTACTGATATAATTATTGAATGTTTCAAGATTTTATACTGGATGTATGATTTCTTGAAATCTTCCATTTTAAAATGTCGTGTGTTAGCCAACCACAGCTTTCATTAAGATATTCACACTGCTTTTTAACAAAAAGGGAATTAACTGATGCTGCAGGATTCTTAGCAATTGCATTATAAATGCCACAAATGTAAGGCCAAGAGTAAAACTGAACATCCTTTTTCCAAAGAAACAAGTAATTTTTCCACATTTTGCTACTGACTTGCTATATGACCTTGATCGAGCCACTTCAGATATTCATGCCAAACTCTGCCTCTCCCTCTTAGTAGAACACAGAAATTTCCCAGTTTAGATCTTTCTCAAGGTGTTTTGAGGCCTAAGTAAAAAAGGTATGGGCATTGCTTTTAAATATGAAAATAAAATGAAATACTTTTCTTTTAAACACACCTCAAACTTCTCATGACTTTGGAAAGGTGACTAATGGAGACAAAAGATTGTATGGCACATTTACATAGATAGAAAAGAAAGTTCTCCCAAGGGTAATAAAACAATGCAAAATCAGAGCAAAAGAGAAGAAATACTAAGTTTCTAGGGATCCTTTGTGGCCAAGGAACTATACCCAGCATGCAGATATCAGATGAAAGTCTTGAATTTGGCAGAAGCTTCCAAATGTTCCTGTTGCCATGATATTTTCTGAAAAATCCTTTTGCCAGGATTTTTCTCCTGAGAAGCTGAGAAGCCTCAGAGGAAAAGAAAACAATAATTGCTGCTGTGGAATGCAACAGGTGGATCTGTTTGCATGAGATTGGTCTCATGTGGTTGTTTTTAATTAATGGCCAATCACAGTCCAGCTGTCTCAGACTCTCTGGTCAGTCACAAGATTTTGTTATCATTCCTTTCTATTGCTTGCTAGCCTTCTGATTAAATCCTTTCTTCTATTCTTTTAGTATGGCTTTAATATATCATTTTCTTTTAATATAATATATGTCATAAAATAATAAATCAGCCTTCTGAAACATGGAGTCAAGATTCTCGTCTCTTCTCTTGTCCTGGGACCCCTGTGAACACCACCACATGTTCCCACTCGTGAATGGCTGCTGTGAGGCGTTCAGCTGGGGCCAGAATCTCAATGGGAGCAAACAATCAACTCTGTGCCAATGGGACCAAAATTCCCACTGGTTTTGTAGAAGGAGTTACCTCTCTGTACATTACCCATTATAACCAATGGTGAGAGCTAATATAGTAATTTCATAAATTTCTGTAGCATTCTATTCTCCTCTAGAGCACTGATCATTCTCCTTGGGCACCAGAGGCAAAAAGCTCAGGCTCTTGTTTAAAGGAGGAGTTACAAATGCAGGGAGAATTAAGAAGAAAGGCCATTCACCCAGATGATGACCTGAGCTGACAGAACAGAACACTAATATTGCTCACTCAGGCTGCACCACATACCTTGGCTAAAAACCCTCCTGGGAGCCGATGGAAATCTTTTGATTGAGAAGCAAAGTGCTCAGTACACAGGAGTTAAGCCACCAAGCAGCAGAAATCAGCAGTTCTCAAGGCAAAACTGTGTAAGAAGTATGACAGTTTGCTTCAAGAACAATTTTCTTTTTCTACCCCATCCTCTATCCTTTTGGCACGAAGCAAGAGCAATCAGATCATGGGTTGAGGGTAGCAGAAGAGCCACCACCAGGTGTTTCATCCACAACAAAGAACTAAAATGTTTCATCAGCTTTTTTTTTTTCCTGTAGGCAGGCACTAGGCAGAGTGAGAGGAAGTGGATGATGGGGGAGGAGAAAAAAATATAGACAAAGTTTCTTTAAAAAATAAAGACAAATTCAAATGACTGACAATATAACTAAATTTTGTCATCATAGATATCACTATGAAAAAAAGGGTTGTTATTACAGACAGAATATCCTCAGAATTAGCTGCTACCCTGTATTTTAGTAGAATTTATAAGCCCATTCTAATTTATGCTCATGATAAATAACCTTGACAGCATCCTTCATAACTCTTAGAGAAGGCTATAAAACACATACATTTTGCATTACTATGCAAAAGAAATATGCATAGTTTTATTCATATCATTTGTCTAAATGTGCTTGTATGTCTTAGGGAAGCTAGTTGCAACACAACACAGAAAATTCTTTTCAGGCCAGAAAGTAAAAAAAATAATCAAATAAGTCTTCTGCAGCCTGTAGTCAAATGTAATGTGTCTTGGCCAAAGTCCAGTGCATTTAGTTATACAGCGCTTTTGTTACAACTCTATTAAAATTAGGTAATTTCAGTCTTCCATTACTTTGCATTTTAATGGGTATTCTCCTATGACTACCTGCAAATGACCTCATAATATACTTTTCACTCTATATCACTAACCTCAAATATCTTAGTAAAACTGCAGTGTCATCAGAGTGGGCAGGCTGAACTTCCCTCTCTTGCCTTACTCCCCCCTTGCTCATCTTAGTCTCACTTGGAGATGGTAAAAATGCTAGAATAAGAAGATTTGAAGATCCATGGTATGCAACTAAAACTAGAAAATAATTTTTCAGTAGGATTTATTTTTATTTGTGTATCATTTATGCCTCATATTAACCTTATATAGTCATAAAAGTTGTTGAGGGTTTTTTCTTTTTTTTTAATAATTAGAAAGGTAAAATGTCTGTAATCTGTTAAGAAACCACTTTTAGGGATCTTAGTATCACAAAGATTATACTTCTTCAACAGTTTCACGTATTTTTTTTAACTTAATTTTGAAGAAATCCATTGCTATTGCACCTGTGATGTTGGATTTCAATCCAACATAATATATAAATAGAAGTTTTTTCTGGAACTGACATTTTTCAGAAGATATACATACTGCCACATTATGAATAAGTAAAGATGTTTTGAAGTAGTGGCAATTTTAATTCAGTTACCAAAAGCCTGAAAGTATCAAGCAAATGAAAAGCAGAATGACAGCGAGAATAAAAATGCTATAACTTAGTAGGTATTTTTTTCTTACATTTTCCTTCTCTTTGCTTTACTTCTTTATTAACTATTTAATTTTTCTCAGATCAAAACATCCATGTTTTTGTACAGACAACACCAACCTAGCTGTAGTACTGAAAACCATTTTAACAATTCAAAAAATACAAGTAGTAAAAAAATAGAAGGGAAAAAGAATTAATTCAGTTTCTTAGAAGCAATTTCTTTTATAGTTGGGTTTTTTCCCAGTATTGTATGCCTCACATTTGCAGCTGAACAATTTATATTTGAACAATCTCTATTATGTGCTTCTTTTCTTTGTTACAAGCATAAAATGCACTTTTGTATTTCCTCTGCCAGAACACGCTTATGTGTAATAAATTCGCTTCTGCAAAGTATTACTATTTGATGCACAAATTATCATAAAAATTTAACAGCCACATTAAATAGATCAATGCCTTATCTAGTTAATTGTTCTCCCTCAGAAATGAAAAGTGACTGATAATAGCTGATTCACAAGTAATAGAACAGCGTGGGGCATATAAAATGATCCTCTCCCAGAGCACCTTTTCAGCTTCCCATAAACATGGGCTTTAAACCTTTCTCAGATGAAGGTTGCATCTTGCCTTTTGCATTTAGCTACCAGAACTGTCTCCCATGAGCGTGCCCAGTCTTTTCAGAAACCATTAACACTGCTGACCTTCTCAGCTTCCCACAGCAGTGAGTGCCAGTGCTGAACTACTCACTCTGGGACAAACAACCTCCTGCAGCCTGGCAAAGGTAACTGAGGGTCTCAATTTCTTGTGGTTGAGAAAACCCCTGCACACCTCCTCCACTACAGGACTGTCCTGCATCAAAATCTGGGTGGACCAACTACATCAACTAGAAAGACAGCTCTCAATCTCTGGTTTAAAAGAAACCTTAATGAACTTCAGTTAAGAGTGTCAAAGCTCAGCATAAGACCCTCTTCACCATTAGGCAGTGGAAATTATGATTTCATAAAGAATCAAATGTAAAAGTATTACACGATGATCTGGAAACCAAAAATGCTTCCTTATTCAATAAATACACTGAAGATGATAGAAATAGGTGCAGTTTGATGCCAGCCAACAAATTTCACTCCATGAGAAACAGTAAGGAATATATATAGTTAAACTGGACCTTTATTGCTTTTGAAATCACATCCAGAATATTACATGCCAGGCATGCTCAGTGTACACAGCTTTTTCAATTTCTATGATCTGCTCATCCAGAGTCTTATTCAGCAGGTAATGATAACAGACATTTTGACAAAAAAGACGGAGCTGGGTGATGATGGACAAACCTGAGGAGACAACATGCACGGACTAACTCAGCAATTATCTTTGCATCTCATCAGATGGTGTAAACTGAGTACTTCTAGGTGGGCTAAACCAAACCGTACACTATCAATATGCTTTATCATTATTGTTACATTGCATCCAAGCAGGGAATGATGTGCTGGAATAGTATCTGAGGACACAATGCCATTTGCAGTATAATGGCTTTGTTAACAGCTATAGCATGTGCTCCCACCCAAATACAGAAGCAGAGCTCTGGGTGTTTCACATCCCAAAAATAACAATTATTTGGAGGGATAGGTAAACCTTTGATCAAGCTGCAATAATAATAAATTTAAAAATATTGGAATTCTAGGATCTTGTTATGCTTGCTCCAGCAGACAAATGCATTAAAATAAGACATTAAGTTCAAGATGCTATACTGATAAAATACTGTCATTTGCCTAATTTTCTTCAGTGTTATACACGATTAAACACTTCGTGTCGCGTCGGCTGGATCAGACAGCAGACATGCCTAACACAGGACTGCTTATTAACTTGCTTCTTTTACAACCACATCGTATAAAAAATAAGAAAAAAACTTACAGGTGGATCGCAGCACCAGCGCCAGGAGACGATCTAAATCAGATCGCCCTTCTTCGTCCCTTCGAGCCGCCCCTCTCTCCTCCCCCAGCTCCCGATTCGGCGGAACCCCAGGCAGGACAAGGTCGGGAATCCCCAAACCCCAGTCGGGCACCTGGGCCCCGCCTCCCAGCTTTGTTCCAGAGGCGCCAGAGGTGCGCTCACCTGCTCCGCCGCCGGCTGCCGGCTCCCGGCGCACGCTGCCGCGGGACCGCGTCCCTCCCGCCGCCCCTGCGGCTGCGAACGGGCGCCAGCTCCTCACAGGAGTGTCCCCTCCCGGCAGGACGAGCCTCCCGCCCTGCCCGCCCCGGTACCTGCGCTGCGGCCGGCGCTGCCCGCCGGGCGCTCCGCGGTCCGGCCGGAGCTGCGGCTGCAGCGGCGGCCCCGGCCCCGCACGGCGCGGCTGTGGCTGCGGGGCGAGCGGCGCAAAGCGCGGAGCGGAGCCCAGCGCAGCTCCCGGCCCCAGCGCTGCGGGCGGGAATACACGGACTGGATCCACAGGGGGAGTGGGCGGGGGCGCCGCGGGGTCCCGGGCCTCCGAGAGCCCGTGCCGCTACAAGATGCTGCTCGGCATCAAGAGCCGGTGATGTTAAATAGGGAAAATGTGGCTGAAGGTCATTATTTTGATAAGTTTTGAACGGTACACGGTAAAAAATATATTTGCTTTTAATTTATGCACATAGAAGAGTGAGATGACTGCTCTTGCTCCCTTTTCAGATGGCAGAAGGGAGAATAAGCATCCTGCGTACAGAGCACTAGAAGAAGAAGAAGGGGTCAAAAATCCATCTATTAGCACAGAGATTATGAGACCACCCATTATTCATCTATCTCTGTCATCCATCTAATACAGAGATTTGATGCCATCTATTATCCAGCTATTTGCACGGACATTATGAAACCTCCTCTTCATTCTCTCCACTTGGTCTCACAAGTGCTCCTTGCTCTCTCCTCCTCTTCCAGATGCACCACCACCTTCCTATCTCCATCCCTGCTCCATCACTCATGCTACCAAATGGAGAGAGAGTCCTTGGAGGGAGGGAGGGAGGGAGGGAGGGAGAAAGGCAGAAGAAGCCTTTGGGATTGGCATAAACTCTGAAGAGACAACAACAATTCAGGCTACAGCTCGCTTGGAATGGCTGGGCTTGGCCACTGCTGTCTGCTGCTCTTGTCTGTGAGCCCCACTGTGGAGGCAGATGCTGCATAGCTTGAGGGGAAGGAGGCTGCCAGCACTGACTCAGGCCAAAAGTATCACTGCAGCCAATAAAATGCACTGGTCAGAGGGCAAATGGGGCCTGCTCAGCTTTTTCCCCAGTGAGGAGCTAGAAATGAATGAGTAGAGCAAAAAAATTTAGCACTTAACCATAAATAGGCATTTAACCAGAAATGAGAATAATTGATCTTGGAGGAACCAGGATAAAGGAAATGTAGGACCAGAGTCTTGGATTACAAGTTGTACAAGTTGTCGCTCCAGAAGTAAAACAAAAGATAATAGAACCTTCAGCAGGACCTCATCTAAGGCCTTTATTCAACTAGCATGGTATCACAGTTAGTCACATCAATTTAACTCACAACTTCAATTTCAGTATCTTGTCCTTGTCCTGGAAATTTCTATATTGTCCAGAACATCAAAACTTTCACGAAGCCATGGCTGAATCATTCATTACTTACTACTAGAGAAACAGCCAAAGTCTCTGAAATAGTTTAGACAGAATATTTTTCAGATATATTCCAGAAGAAAACAGTTGTTTCTTCTTTCTGTATTTCCAAAGATACAGTATTGCTTACATATTCTTGGTGAGTTTTTTTTTTGTTCTATCTTTTCCTGTGGGTTAAAAGTGGAACACTCATTTAAAGCACAGTTTTGAATGTGAATTATAATTTATAAGTGTTTTGTAAAAGGAGTCTCTTCAATATGATCTGTTTCCCTCCCCTCTTACTTGCACTGTGTCAGTAAGGATGTGTCTTGAGGAGTGTTTGCCAGAGCATTTCATTAACCAGCACATGCACCAGCAGGTACTTTCCTCCCTAAATGACCATAACGTGTCCATATATTTAAAATTCCATGATGCTCAGCTCTTGAGTAGAAACTCTGAGAGAAAATAACAGCAGCTTGACAGAGGGGCTTTTTCCTGTTTGGATTTATTAAATGATAATGTAGAAAAATGGAGGGCTTTATTGAACAGAACTGGCATTGACTGTACATGCAATCTATGTATTTCTTTGGAGAGTGCAATCTGAGATCTGTAAACCAGCTGTCAGCACCATTTTACTGAGGTCCATTATTATGGTTGTTCTGAACCAAGCCAGGTTTGATGTAATAAAACGGGATCCTGTTCTGCACAGGCACACAAAGTCTTGTTCCGTTGTAGTATTTCTCACAGAAAACTCTGAGAGCTCCCTCAGTCCCCTGCAAGTAATGCATGAGCCTGCTAATTTTTGTAAAGGAAAATTAAACCAGTAAATGAGGAATCTCTAACTGGTGAATGGTCATTTGTAATAATTCTAGCCGAGACAATATGCAATTTGTGTGAGCAGTAGTTCAACCTTAGGTAGTGAAGGCACTTCCAGCTCAGCAATGAGCTGAAAGATCTCTCAGCATGGCAGTCTGCAATTTAGAGATGTTCAGACTACATCGAAATGAGCTGGCCCAAGTACTAGAAGCAGTTTAGCTGCAGAGGGACAAAATTCAGTGCAGGGTATTTATTCCACCTTTAGCCAAGGAAGACCCTGCCAGAATCAATTTTTAATTGCCTGTATTCATAAGCTCAGAATCTGAGATATAAACAACAGGAATGGAAATTTCTCACTTATAATTACATTCTTGGAGACAATTTGCTTGACAGGAATGTTAATTACAGAATGTTGAGGGCAGCTTGGTAGGGAAGAAACACATCACTGGTGGATTGCTGTTGGTGAATAACTTAAACCAGCATGATCTTAAATGTAGGTGTCCCAACATGTTTGCTAATGAAGTTAATGAAAAGGGGGTAATAGGCATGTCTGGTGTGTGTGAAAAAAAAATGCCCTCATTCTCATTTCCTAGAAACTTCAATTTGGAATGCTTGTGCTGGGATCTCGTGCAGCCAGTAGTAGAGCATCATTAGATTATTGAATTTTTTTCCCTAAAAATTTTACTGACTATGACATAAGGTAATTAGTTTGGACTTCATTATGATGAGAAAAGAGGATTTAATCACTGGCCTGGAAGATGGTGGTTGCCTAGGGACCAACAATCATAACCTGATTATGTTCAATATCTGATGTATGTGCTTTAAAAAGGCTATCTGGTCATAGCTGAGGGAAATAATGAACAGCAGGGAGAGGGAGGAGAGACAGGAAGAACTCCGTGGATGGAAGTGGATGTTAAAGAGCAGGTTGTATCTCAAAGAACAAGGTTCCACACTTTATGTTTGTTTTTTATCAAGATGTGACAATTCCTTTTAATCAGAAAAAAACTGCCAAGTAAAATCAAAACCACACATCAAGGATCATTACTGGGACCAGTACTGAAGATACTATTTAACATCTTCATTAATGCATTAATAAATGAATGTATCCAGTGTCTCTTCAGCAGATTTGCAGATGACACCAAGCTGAGTGGTGCAGTTTACACACCTGAAAGATGGGATGGCATCCAGAGGAACCTGAACTAGCTCAAGAAGTGTGCCCTTAGGAGTTCCATGAGGTTCAACAAGACCAGGGTAAGGTGCTGCACCTGGGTTGGGGCAACCCCAATACCAGCACATGCTGGGGGATGGACAGATGGAGAGCAGCCCTGGGGAGAAGGACCTGAGGGTGCTGCTGGATGAGAGGCTGGACATGACCCAGCCATGGGCACTCCCAGCCCAGAGACACAAACGTGTCCTGGGCTGCCTCCAAAGCAGCGTGGCCAGAAGGGTGAGGGAGGGGATTCTGCCCCTCTGCTCCTCTCTGCTGAGACCCCACCTGCAGGGCTGCATCCAGCTCTGGGGTCCCAGCACAGGAAGGACATGGACCTGTTGGAGTCAGTCCAGAGGAGGGCCACTAGGATGATGAGTGGGGTGGACCACCTCTCATACAAGGAAAGGCTGAGGGAAATGGGTTTATTCAGCCTGGAAAAGAGAATGTTTTGGGGCAACCTAATTGTGGCCTCCCACAAGAAAGATGGAGAAAGACTTTTTACAAGAGCATGTGCTGACAGGACAAGGGGAAATGGCTTCAAACTGAAAGAGAGTAGGTTTTGATTCAGTAATAGAATGAAATTCTTTGCTATGAAGGTGGTGAGGCACTGAGACAGGTTGACAGAGAAGCTAAGGGTGCCCCACCTCTGGAAGTGTTTAGGACCAGGATGAATGGGGGTCTGAGTAACCTTGGCTAGTGGAAGACGTCCCTGTCCATGGCAGGGGCATTGAAGAGATTACTCTTCCTACAGTATTCCACAGATCTTTAAGCACTGGAGAAGTTACAGAAGACTGGAAGATTCTTTAGGTCCTTCCAGAAAAACTGAAAATGGGCTAAAAAATAATATAATTAGCTATTGGATAATAAGCCTAATATCACTTTTCATAAAAGAACTGGAAGAAACATTGTAGAAATCTGTAAGCAACAAATAAAAGAAAGAATTAAGTGAACATAGGAAATCGTCAAATAAATTATCAGCTAAAAATGTTTCCTTAAATGAATTTCAAATTTCAGGTTTTGAGTACAAGTTTCATGAAGCACTTTTAGAAAAGTGCATGTGCCTTCCTGGCATGTTGAATTAATTAAGTTAGAATCCACAATATCAATAAAGCATGTGTTTAGTGGAAGCAAGTCCACTTAACAATAAGCTAAGAGGCTCAGAAGGTACCTAAGAGGTACAAAGAGCTCTTCGACCAAGCCAAGAAAGGCATAGCAAAAAATCAGCATCTGTCAGCAAAAGCCAAACACATTATGGAAATAACTGCAGTTTTTGAAAATGTAGCAGACTAATTGTTGGAAGAAGCAAACCAGGGAAGTACATTATGGTTCCTGTTCCAATTTGAACAGTTCTGTTGTGCTTCAGTACAAGCCTTAGAGTTTTGTGATACTATTTAGCTTGGTTCCCTCTGACTTCCTATATTTAAACTTTTGGCTGCCCTAATTGAAGGGAGTGGAATTATTTTTGGGACTCACCACAAGTCCTTAGTCATTTTGCTAAATGGTCCTGTCATTATTAAATTATGAGTACCCTGTAATCACCTGATGTTGTGTTGCAGTTCCAGAAGCATGTTCAGCTTTCCCATCAAGCATTTGAATGTGAGCAATACAACCTTGCTTTCAGTATTATTTTTGGCACCTCTTTCATGTTACTGGAATATCAGTGCCTGTCTCTGGCTAGCTCATTACCAGCCTTTGTTTCTTGCTTGGCTGGAGTTGAAGAAAATGTGTGCAAATTCTCTAATATTCCATGTCCCATTCATGAGGGAAGGTGCCCCAACTGTTTATGAAAACATGATGGAAAGACACCTACAGAGGAATGCTTGAAGCAATACAGCCCCACCACTCTTGCAGAAAAGCTCTGCAAACACACTCCTTGAGAGACCCAAATTCAGCTGATGCCAAAGAGCAAAGGCCTACTGGCTTCACTTTTAAGGTGCCCTTCAGAGGCAGATTTTCCCCTCTGGCCCCATCCAGTACCAAACACAGTCAGTGCCATCTGCCTACTAGAACTGGAATTGCCCTTTTTAACTGCTAAATGATCAGTTTGAGGAAGACAAGTCACTTGAGCAAATCTCCTCTAAACAGGTATAAGAACGTTCACCTAGCATATTTATAATTATTTAATAAAAAACCCCAACTGACTGAATCCCCAAGAAGATTGCCATTATTTTTTGTTGTTATGGATATGGAAATTTACAAAAAAAAGGAAATCTGTAAAAATTGACCAAAAAAAAGCTACATGGATAGCCCAATTAATCTGAGTTAACATAGCAATACCGTAGTTGAGACTTAAACCTAAGCCATTCTCTGTTGTGACAAAGAAAAAACAGAAACATTATCTTATTCCATTCCCCCGAATGAAAACAGACAGTGATGCTTTACCTCGGCTCATTAAGTTAAAACACCAAGTTATATAATAGGATACTGAGCTGGAAATGTCAGCCAGCTCTTGCCTGACAAATCAAGAACAATCTTTGGATATTTTTAGAGATGAATACCTTTACTACTCTGCCATCTGATCTCAAAAAGTAATTTTCAGTATTGTAACAAGACTTATCCAAAGTTTATTGAAAGTTGGTTGAAGCTCTCTCAAACGGCTATCAAGCATCTGGGGTGTCCTTGTGCTCCCATGCTTTAGCCTTTTCTGGGAAACATATTTTCTGAGGTCTGCATCCCCATGGACAATCAAGCATTTTTACTCCAGGACCATGTAATAATTGAGTAACACAAGATATCTTGCTGTTATGTGGAGACATAGTCTGGGAAAAGAGACACAAAATGCATTGGAAATCATCTTTAAGGAAAACATCTCCCTGCATTATATGTGGCATATGCCTCCAGTAATTGTTTAATACATTAAAAAAAAAGAACTCATCAATCTTTTTAAGCACTGGTGTTGGACCAGCAATAAATCCTCTTTGCAAATACAATCTTACAATGACAACTGTGTTCATGTTAAGAGAGCTGATCTTAAATAATAAACTCAGATTTAGGCAGGCTCCTTTTGGAAGCTGTAATCTCATGGAAATCTTGAACAAATTGTCACAGATTTTTTTTTTTTGAGCACATGCTTGTTCCAAAAACAAGAGCTGTAGGTTGAAGGCTAATTTTGTGGACGAGGGGGTGAATGTGAGAACACCGATACATGTGGCCAAACTATATTGCTCTTGGAACACTGAGGACAGTTTTGGTAGCAGATAAGGCATAATTCATAGTTCAGAAAAAAGTATGGAAAAAGCTTTCTGACCTACAGCATGTGAGCATTCTAAATAATACTTAAAAGGATTTAGCTAAAACATTTTTACTGGAGGCTTTCCAGTACTTTGTTTCACATCTTTAAGAACTTCATCACTAAAATCTGGAGCCAGAAAAGGAGAATGTGCATGTTACCTTAACTCCAAGCCTGCTCTCCAACCTGGCTTTAAATTTTAGAGATTAAGCCATCTTTCACATGAAAGATACATCTCACTTGCTTGATTATATGTGTTAGTCACTGAAGAAACTGTAACTTAAAGTTCAGCAAACAGGGAAAACGCAGGAGTCTCCTTTTCTTATTTCAGAGTAAACACCTGGACAAGAAGGTTGGCATAATGACCATGGTACAACAGGCACGGAGGCTGTGAAAAATCAGTCTATTTCTATGTTTGCAAGAGAGAGGGGGAGTGCGCTTCCATTCCTTCCTCTATTCCCTCTCAGATAAATGCAAATCATTATGGAACAATTGTAGGAAAAGTTCGTGTCACTCCTGTTGAAACACCTGCTCTTCCTCTGTATGTTAGAAAATGAACACTACAAGCATAAAACCTATTTTGTTGTTGAAGGACAAGGCCATAAGTGAAGGAGGTGATTTTTTTGTCCTCTTGAAGGGAGGCCCTTAGTGCCAGCAAAAGGACCAAGAAGGCCTTTTGTGTATATTTCACTTTGCAGATCTCAGGGCATTTATTCCACTTGGTTATTTCTGCCAAAGTTTCCATTCTTCCACTCTTCTTAGGGAGGACTGGCAGCCTGATGGTCACTCTATTGGTGATGCTTTTCTTGCACAGTCTTAGGTGAAAGAAACTCACTCTCTGAAATGAGTGCAGCCTCAGTGCAGCTTTTGCATTATTTGGGAGCAAGATTATTCCTTGTGTCCCCAAAAGATAGACTGCCATTGGAGTTGATTCTTGACTGCAAAGGTTATGAATAGAAATGCTAAAGCCAGGTTTTACACATTTTACTTAAATTACCTCTTCAGCCAATGCCCTTTTGAACACGTGGTCAGCCATTGATTAGAGTGAGCCATGCACTTAGGCATCTCTTACAGAGTTCACACTTTATTTTGGGAAATAAATATGATGACTCTGTCTAGTAGAATTTCCTGGTACCACCTAAATATAAGAAATAACTTGGTCCTTTATAAACAAAGTAAAACATTTACAAATTACCATGATTTTATTGTATTGCTTTTAGATTTTCTGGCTCATTGCTAGGCCAGTAGGCTTTACAATACAGTTCCAATGTACTTTCAGTATATAAGAATAAGAGATCTGAGTTTGAGCTTTTCATGCACTTATCAGAACTCTAAACCTGAATTACTGTCGTGGCTAAAAGCTGATGTGTTATTCATCATCCAGTGAGATACCATTGTAAATAACAACCATTAATTGAAGCAAACACAAGAAATATTCCATTAAGTTTAGGATGTATTTTACCCAAGTAACAATAACTTTATTAGTCACTGTCTGCATACTGCAAATGCGAAAGAAAGATATACAATAGAAGGAATTTCAGATCTTAATTACTGGGACATGATGATCCAAGTGGCAATAATCACTCCCCAAAAAGAAGTTTCAGAGATCTGCTGCAAGAATGGAAAGTTAGCTTGTCATCATTTCCTGCTAGGAAGCCACTTGTTTTTTCACTGCAGCACCTGTTGAATTTGCTGTTCTGCAAATCACTGAATTTAGAACAATCAATCAGTGCAATTTTGTCTTCAGAAGCACTCTGTGTTTCACTCATATGGAGTATTAGTACGTCAGAGAACAGATTTTTCAAGAGATAAAAGGAAAACAGCAGCCATCATCTGTTATAGGAAACAGACTAATGTGATATTCATCATATACACACACTTTCCTGTTTTATTTGCCTGACAATAATTTTCACGAGCTAAGATAAATCAGGACGCTGAGTTTCTTTTGCTATTTTTGGCCTTTGTGCTGTACCAGTGTATCAGAGGTAAATCTCTTGGTTCCTCATGCTTTAAGCATTTAATAGAATGCTGAGTCTTGAGAAGTTTGCCCCTCCTGATGGAAAGACATGCTTCATTATCTATCCAAGGGGTGGAGCATGTTTGCATAGGTCACATTGCTCAGGCAACTTACACAACAGTTTTGCTGGTCTGCTTAAAAAGGGTTTTAGTATTTAAAACTGAAAACCAGGTTGCATCTATAAATAGAAGATAAAAGAGCCAACAAAAGTGTATCTATAATGTATATGCATAGTTCATAAAAAGACTCATATTTGGCATTAAACCAGGAGTTTGCTTTATGCCTTTCCTGCCTTGAGTCAGAAAAACTGAACTCCAGGGATCTCTGTCTATGCAGTATGTTGAAAACTACAGAAATGAAATGTGCCTCCTGATTAGAAGAAAATCAAGAGCTTTATTAAATCAAAGAACTCATTAAAAATAACTATTTCACATCCTATTTAGGTAAAATTTATCCCTGAGACTGACAATGCAGAACATATTTGGAATGGAAGGATGCTTACAAAGCTGCTGTGGTGCCTCCACAGCTCAGGCCAAATGGGCTGCACATTTCTTTGGTCAGTCAAAATTCTGCTGCTGCCATGGTCTTGTTACTCCTGCAGGTTTGTGCAGACAGATGGCACTGTGCTATTTTGGAGCATTTCTAAAACCCTGGATCTGAAATCCCAAACTGGCAGACTGGTTTATTTTCCACTACATCATTCCAGTTGACACTACAAATGCATTGCACAACTGCCTTCAAATCCTGCCAGCAGAGTCTCCAGCACTGTCTGTCTCCATCCTGTTGAGCATATGCTGTCTCTGTAACACGTTTATCAGGACAGAGACTGACTGATTGTGTGCATATTTCAAGAAGCCTTTAAAAGTCCCCTAAACAGCCTGATTAAAAGGCTTTGCATGTAGAAAATAGAGCTGCAACCATGGAGGTTTGGATTAGGCCATTGCATGGGTCATGCTCCAGTTGTACAGCAGAGAAAAGGTGAAATAAAAGCAGTAGATGAATGTGTATGGGTCTAAAACTGTGAAACATTCTCTATTTTTATGTCAAATGCTGATCAGACTGCAAAAAAAAAGCATGATATGAGGTTTCAGAGCCTTACTGAAGCACAACATTTGCCATGACTCAAAACCAGGCTGGTGGTCAGCTGTTCTATGGCAACACAGGGCATTGTGCAAATACAAAAAGCTTTTGCCATGGATATTTCACCAAAAGAAAAGGACACACAGCAGATGAAGAAAAAATTAAACTATTGCCCAAAAGTAGAAATGATGGGAGAGGTAATGAAATGACAACCTGTGAAGTACAAGTATTCCAGCCCCTTCCTGACTGTTCAAATAAGATTCATAGAATACAAATATTTCTCGTTGGTAAAACAGAATGTGAAGACAGAGCACAATCTACTTCATTTTGAGTGCCTGAAATCTCTTGACAAGAGTAGAAATGCCACAGCTCCATATCATGAAGAGATGTATTTCCTGCTGATTTTTTCTTCCTTGGATTAATTTTTTTTCTTGGCACCATTTAACGTAGTTGTCGGTGACAAAAACAGTGGGATTGAGTGCACCCTCAGCAAGTTTGCCCACACAAGGTGTGTGGTGTAGTTGACCTGCTGGTAGGTCAAAGGATGCTGATAGCATCCTTTCATGGAGGGAAAAGATGCTATCCAGAGGGATTTTGACAGGCTGGAGATGTGGGCCCATAGTGGGTTACATCAAAGGCAGTGTGGCCAGCAGATCAAGGGATGTGATTTTGCTTTTCTGTTTCACACCTATGGCACCTCACCTGGAGTGCTGTGTCCAGCTCTGGGGGCCCTGACTTAAGAAGCACATGGACCAGGGGAGGGCCATGAAGGTAATCAGAGGGCTGGAGCGCCTCTCCTATGAAGACAGGCTGAGAGAACTGGCATTGAGAAGAGCCTGGAGAAGAGAAGGCTCCAGGAAGACTTTAAAACAGCATTCCAGTACCTAAAGAAAGCTACAAGAGAGCTGGAGAGGGACTTCTTACATGGGGCTGTAGCGACAGAACGAGGGGAAATGACTTCAAACTGAAAGAGGATAGGTTTAAGGCTAGATATCAGGAAGAAATCCTTTACAAAGAGGGTGGGAGACACTGGAACAGGTTGTCTGGAGAAGCTGTGGGTGTTCCATGTCTGACAGTGTTCAGTACCAGGCTGGATGAGGTTTTGATCAGCCTGGTCTAGTGGAAGGTGTCCTTGCTCGTGGCAGGGGGGCATGGAAACAGAGGATTTTTAAGGTTTCTTCCAACCCAAGCCATTCTATGATTTTATTGATGCCCTTTCAATTTTAAAACAATGCACTGAGGGTAAAAAGGGGTAAAGGATTATTGTGAGATACCAATGAGAAGAAAATTAGATAATTAGAATAAGAATTAATTTAAAATAATGAATATATAAAACAGTATTCCCTTCCCCGAGGAATGAATTTATTCTTTTCTGTCAAAAGGGCAATACTGACTAATCTGGAAAAACATTAGATCCAAATTGGAGACCCAACTAGAAAATTAGATATTTAATTAATACATATAGAAATGCATGAACTGTAAAATCTCTAGAATGGAAGAATATTCAGATAAGATTTCACTGGAGAATGAGGAATAGTATTTGCATAGATGAATTAGATGCAGTGTTAATATACTGAAGAAGGCACACATTCTAGGAGGAAATAAATTTCTTTCTACATTCTGCTTGGTATCACTGTACTTGAAATTATTTCTATCTTATATATTGATGCAAAAAAACCAAAACCAAAACCAAAAACAAACCAACCATATAAACCCTAACCCCTCTAAGATTAACGATTAATATTAAGACACTTTAAGACTTTAAGATTGTGGTAACTTTCAGTAGCAAAATACACATATGTTAAATCATTAGAGCAGAGAAGCTAAATCCTTGTTATTCCAAGGTGCTAAATCATTTGCAGTATGACTAAGAGAAGAACACCAGAGAATTAATATTAGAAGGAAAAAATCCCAGCCCTAAGGATTCACAGAAAAAAGCTCTCCATAAAATGTGCAGAGATTTTTGCTAAATCAGCTTAAGCAGTGTAGATTTCAAGTAGAATTTGATGACTTACCTGGAGTAAAGCTTATGATGTTTCACTAAATGTTTGGCATTCTATGTCTCAGGGGCTTTCTGTTCAAGTATTTTATGCTGATTATGTGATACAAGTCACCACCTATCTATTACGGTTTTCCATGCAGTGTTTTCTCCCCATCCTCTTTTTTCACCACTGTTTTTCTCTATCTTCTTTATTCTTATTTCAGTTGTTTCCTTCTTTCCTATTTTATTCCAAATATTAACATCAGTTATATCCTTTATTCTATTGTTACATCTACCAGTTCCCCTCTACTGTTTTTCTGGTGGCTTTTATTTTTGACAATACTTTTCCTTGACACTTTCAGCATCGGGGTTGGTTCATGCCCCTGGGTGATGTGGATTGGTAGACTGAGGTGGGGTGATAAAACAGTTCTGGTCAAGACACCTGTCACAGACCACAAAAGTTCTTCACAGAAATCAGGAAAAATTGCCTTTTTTGAGAAGCCTCAGGTACTCCAAAAACTTAGGCATGTGTGAGAGTTTCTGTACTAGGAAGAACTCTTAGTGTTGTTCATCACAATCTCTATGTTGAAGCACTAAATCCTCTAAAATATGGTAGACTTGCTCCACTTCTCAATACACTATTACAGATTGAAGCAGTTTGATGCAAGCTGAGGAAAGAACAAATCACTAACAATCATTTTGCCCTAAAAATCTTCTCTTTTCACCCATACTTCCCCTCTTCTGAAACTGGCAAAAAGAACCACTTTAAATATTGCTGGTAGTTCCTATCTAATAGTGAGCTTTGTGACAGTCACACGTCTTACAGCATTGAAATGCACAGAGAACACTTAGTCTGACACATCAACAGATGTACAGCGAGGCTGAAATATTCTGGATATGCTGAATTTGCTGGGCATAACGTTTAGCTGTGCATCTGTGCATGTAGCCACAGCATGTTCCAGTTCATGGCCTGTGCAAAGCTGAGTTTAATTACACAGGCACAGTGGTGAGTTGTCCAGGATTTCTGAATGATGAGCAGCCCCCACAGAGTGTCTGCTGAGCAGCTGAGTGGATGGGAATCAGAGGAAGAGCTGGAAAAAAGGAATGTGATAGGTGACCTGCAAAAGCAGTTTGTGTCTTTTAGCAGCTGCCAGGCTGGTAGGTACGTATCTGCAGAAACTCTATATGTGGACTGTATTTAAGCATGCTCAGCACCAAGCCCTGCAAGAGGAGTGAATAATGGCACAAGGAATCTCCAATATCTTAAAAAAAAAAAAAAATTGGTATTTTTGCAGATGAGTCCATCTGAAAACTGGTAAAGATTTAAATGAATATTTATTTCATTTCATTGCTCCCTGTCTCCAGTTTGTTAGTAAAAGGAAGAGTTTGATTCAGGCAGCAATATAGATAATAAAGATGAAGGCAAGATTGAGATTGCAGGAATTTGGGATGTAGAGAACCCTGTCCTTTTGTCTTAGGAAATCTGTGGCTGGTTGGTGTGTTTACCATAAGAGACTGGCTGATGTGCTTGTAAACCAGTTAAATAGCAAAGCAGTGAGGTTGCTGGTCAGAGAGGGGCCTTCTGTCAGCATCTCAAACTGAAAAGGTCACAGCAAGGTCACTGATCACACAATCCTGTTCATCAACTCGTTATTGCATATGGAGAGAGAGAGCAGTGTGCCGCTAATTTTGTCCCTGACACCGAACTACTGTAACTGGAGGTCCAAGAGGATGGAAATGAGCCAGCTCAAAACTTGATGCTCTCTGTTTGAGATCTCTGAAACCAGCACAGGCTGAAGCCAAAGTGCCACATGCTCAGCTAGGAGAGTTGTACATTTTGACAGGAGATCTGACTTTGTTAGGCAACAGATGCCAATCCACAATAATTAAGAAGAAGCAGATGGGTGAGGTAAAGATTTCTTTGACTCATGGTCAGGCAGTAAGAAAAACTCAAAGAAACAAGAAAAACTGGTACCTCCCAAGGGCAGCTGATCAAGTGCCATTTCCCAAGCTGTCTATTCCTCCAATCTGGCACCAGAGAAGCAGGACATCCCTATTTGATCTGCATCTGGCATCAGCCTTCTTTCTTGCTTATCAATACTCTTGATTTGTCACCACCATTTTGTTCCCTATGTCTGTGTTTCTCACAGCTTTTTCCACTCCTTATTCCCTTTGGAGCTTCTTTTTTTTTTCCTCCCCCTCCAGAGTCATTTACCCAAATTTGCAACAAGAACTTGAAATTCAGAAGGCGCCCCTGTGACAGTGGTCACAAGGGTTCTTGATTGAGAGAAGAGATGAGAACGTTGACTCCATGTTCAGAAGGCTTGATTTATTATTTTATGATATATATATATTACATTATAACTATACTAAAAAGAAATAGAAGGAAAGGTTTCCTCAGAAGATAGCTAAGCTAAGAATAGAAAAGAAAAGAATGATAACAAAGGCAGCTGGCTCAGACAGAGAGCGAGAGCCAGCTCTGTCGTGACTGGTCAATGAATCAAAACATCGACAAGAGACCAATCACGGATCTACCTGTTGCATTCTACAGCAGCAGATAACCATGGTTTACATTCTGTTTCTGAGGCCTCAGCTTCTCAGAAGGGAAAAATCCTAAAGAAAGGATTTTTAGTGAAAAAGATGTCTGTGACATGCCCCAGCTTCTTAAGTTTTACAGAAAGAAAATTATCTAACCAGTTAATAGTAATGTCTACTTTCTTTTCAAAAGGGGGCACAATTTGGTTGTGCTGGAGAAAGCTGACATGGAGAGCTTTGCCACTACACCACAGATCTGAGTGCCTGGGAACTTGAGGGCCACTGAAATGTGGATGAGCAGAGGAGAGAAGGAGCTGGGTCCAGAGCAGCAGAGACAGAGCATGCTGAATCCACCTGCAGCAACAGGATGCAGCCTGACCTGAGCATTGCTGAGATAAAAGCTGCCTGCTGCAAGTTCAGATGTGAGCTGCAGCCAGAGGGAACCAGGCAGAACAGTGGAGGGAGTCAGAGGCTGAGAGTGGGAGCAGAAGGGAGGTAGGGCTAGGCAAGAGGCCTATAACAAATGTGTGTATGAGCAGAGCTCCCTAAATTCTTTTATTTTGGAGATTGATAATGTAATTGAAACATTATTGAAATACAGCACAATTTTAAGTTAAAAGAGGTGTCCTCAGCCTGTTACCCTTACATGGGGCTGTGGGGAATCTCAAAGACAGGCAGGTTGGGAACTGGGAGAGAAATGCAGGGGAACTTGTGTACCTCTCTGCCCTATATTATGATTTTGTCTGTTTTTAACCTGGCTTTTAATTTGACTAAATTCATTATTTTGACAATTATGTACAAAGTAAATTTCTTCAAAAAAACCCCAAAACAGTAATAGGTGAGTCTTAAGGAAAGACTGGAAATGTCCAGCTTGGAAGTAACAGAAATTAATTTGGTATGTAAATGCCTGCTCACCATTGGAAAGCCACAAAACCAGTGCAGAAAGAGCTGGGTGTGCAGCACTGTTGGTAAAGGAATCACATTGGGAATAGAAGATAGTGTCTGAATGCTGTGGTGAACATCTTAATAGATAATTCCTGATAAGGGAAGAGAGAAAGAGAGCAGATTGAGCACAAAATGGGAGTTTGTCAAGCTCATCATGTCCCACTCTTGCTCCCTGTTCTCCATTCCCTCTCTGATCCCCTCAGAGTAAAGTGAAAACGCATCACAACTTGAATATTTCCCATTCATTTATTTTCCTGCATGAGGACAGAGTGCAGCCTATTATTCTAATTCCAGGAAAAAAAAAAGTCCTTCATAAATTTAATACTCTGGTTTCAGTGCATCCCTCAGCAGAAAGGATGTGGCACACCACAAACAACACCCAGGAACCAGATACAATGCAAACTGAGCTGCCAGCCAGGCATTCCTTCATCCCTGGAGGGGACACTATTACAAAGTCAAGATAACAGACTTAAGCAATTAATATATGCTCTGTGCATTAATGGAGAGAAATCTGTGGGTTCCTGCAAGCTTGCAGGCACTTAGTGGAGAGCTGCTGCCTCGGCTCCTTTCCCAAGGTAAAGGAAGTACCGGAAAGTATGGCAGTGTAAAAATCCTTTTGCTCCAGCTGATATAATGTTACAACACCACTTAAATATCCTGCCTTCTCATGCTGGCCTAGGAACTCAGCAGGGTCTTGTGCCCTCTGATATAATCACATCAGTTCCTTTGCTCTGAGCAAGACAGTGCTTGGGTTTGCCTAAGGGAATGTAAAATGCTTTGAGAAGCTGTGTTTGACGTTCTTGTCCCTCTCTTTCTCCTGTAACTTTTGCAATCACCAAGTTTCTGTACTTGCAGAGTCAGATCAGTTTTAGCCACTGATACTCTGCTGTTTTTTCTCCATAGGCTCTTTTCTCCATATGTTGGTTTTTCTCCATATGCCGTTTTCACATACAGAGGACGGCTTACAGAGATCTCATTAACCTTTGCATGGCCTTCATAAACTCTCAGTCTCATCCTGCGATTCCAGGAAGTCAGATCTGGCAACTATCTTATTAAATGCTTAGTTTTCTCTACATTTATATTAGAGGAAATCTTAAGATGTTACTTATAAAAAATGTAAAGGAAGTGTTTAAGTCCTGGTCAAATGAACAGTAGAAGAAATAGTAGACCATTCCCAACTTCATTAGTCATGTCATTGACTGTCTTGCAAAGACTCCCATGTGAAAGCAGAAGAAGGAAACCAAGAGGTTGCCATTGCTCCAGGGAGACTGACAAATATGCTAATGTTATGTTAAATGAGCTTTTACTGGGTGAAGAAAGTACATATTTTCAAGGTGCTAAACTGAAATCAAATCAAATTTGGCTGAGAAAGATTTGACAGCTTGATGAATTACTTTAGCAATTGCAATAGTACTTTGCTTTGAAGATGTCTTACAATGTCAGTATTTCTGAGGTGTCTCATCACCTACAGCCCAAAAAATTATTTTCAAATTATTCTAAAAGGAAATTTTTTTTTTTTTTGGGAGGAGTCATTTTAACTGAAGTATTTTAAACAATTCAGTTTTTCTGACACTCAATGACAAATTCATTTCTCTCCCTGGACATTTTTGAGATAACTGTCTATATTATGGTGCAGCATTTACACAGTTTGGATTCTGCAACTGATCAGAAGGATCAGGAAACTATTTTCTGATCAATAAGCATTTTCATGTAACAATGAGACAGATGACAATCTCTCTCCAAAAAAAGAAGGAATGGCTGGTAAAACTCAGAACACAGTCTGAAGAGGACAAAAAGTAGAAAGGAATAATAAAACCAGTGCCAGAATAAATTATCTTCCTATCAGACAGAATAAAAGGAAAATATTACCTTTTGGTGGGAGACTGACTGTAACCTTACTCAATGGCTTCCTTTGCAAGTGGAATGCAACCCTGGTGGTACAGTAGCTGGGAGTCACTGAGGTAGATTTGTGAGTTCATACAGTCATAAAGGAGAGATTTCTAGGTAGTGGTGTACATTTATGGGAGAGGAAACAGGCTTCTCTAAAAAGAAAGTTTTAAACATGCAAGTTTATTCCTGTTGTATTTAAAGGAGCAGTTTATGAACTAGTCACTGTACCACAGATTAAATGCAATTTTATTATGGCACATAAATCTAAAAATCAGTGGCTGTCATGTTCAATGGCATAACACTGCTACTATTATGCAAGATTTAGTATCAGAATTAACATCCAAGCTGTAACACAAGGAGCCATTAGTGACATTGACTCTGCTGTGAAAAACCTCTGAATCTAATTCAAGAAGCTGTTTAAAATCAATTCTATCCCTAGTACTGTACTACACTATCCTATCCTATCCTATCCTATCCTATCCTATCCTATCCTATCCTATCCTATCCTATCCTATCCATCTTAGTACTATACAACATAATTTTCTTGATACTTCTAAAATTTTTGCAAAACATTAAAATAAGATACACTAAGACACACCTCCACCAAAAAAACCCCCAACCCACCAAAAAACAAAAACCAAGAAAACCAACAAAAAAACCCCCAAGCAAACAAACAAACAAACAATCCCCCAGAAAACCAAGAAGAAAAAAAGATTTGACAGAAATATTTCAAACAACCAGTTCCTGCTGAATGGTGTCAACTCTATTGGCTTGGCAAGTTTTAAAGCAAGATCACTGATACAACCACAGTGCCTGTTTTTATTTACAGCATGGATGTAGCTGCAGCCTTTGGGAATCACATAGTCTTCCAAATGAGTTCCTTCTCCATGACAACTAATAGTGTTTTAAGTGTTCCCTGAAATATGCAGATGGAGAATGCATTATTGTATCTATCCTAAAGGACTTATTTAGAGAGTATATATATATATAGCTTTAAAATTTGCTGAGCAGAAACACTTGAAATTAAGACATCAGCCCGGTTTTGGCTCTGTAATTTAAACAGTGAAAGCATTTATTTTAAAAGAAATGCAAAGCCTACAGCCAAAGGTCTGGTTAAACGGGAAATTGCTGAAGTGTCTTTCCATAGTTTATATACTTACCTTTCTTTTTGTGATAGTGGGAATTAAACAAATTATTCACCATGAATAATTTAATCTATGAATTTATACTTCTGTATAAAGGTCCTAAAGAAAGATTATCTTATCTTCACTTTTATTCATGACTTAATATTGTTTGAGAAACATGTTTATTTTACTATGTCTGGAACATGCTCATGTAGAACAGGAATTTTTTCCTTCTGCAAAGAGCAGCAGCAGAATATAAACTTACTTTACATTCTATATCCAGTCTACTTAAGCAGAGTTTAGTAGTGTGAAGATTGTGTTGAGCCTTTAAACAGAGATAAATTTCATCTTAAAAAGCTGGACAGCTCAAAACCATGTGAGCAGGCCCAGGCTTCTCTGAGAGAATGAAAGCAGGCCTAAGGCAGAGTAGCACACACCATGAAATTCCTATCTAATTCATACTCCAGAAAATCCTACATCCCTTGCTCTTCCCAGGTTCTCCAGCAACCTGAGCAAACTTTCTCCAGGTTGCAGAAAATCTCTGGTGCTTCTGGTATAAGAGGCCACTGCGGATCAGAGGACACAGGCACTTTCAAATTATCACTGGTGGGAGTGAAAACTAGCACGGCTCTTGAGGGAAAGGGACTGGATCCCAGTGATCTTCTAAAACATGGGAAATGAGTCACCTCCCTTTCTGTCTGACAACGTCTGCAATATTTTGGTCAGGCTAAGTGTTGCTTTGTTGTGATTTTTCGTTAAGTGAAACAAGTGTCAGATAAAACCTGAGCTTTTTTTTTAACTGTCAAACAATGAGTGAGTTTTGAATTAGACATAATTCTGTAGCTGTTCCTACAAGGAATGGCATGTATATAATCTGCGCCTTCAGCAAAAATAATATGGCCAGAATACTATTTCTGTAGCTATTTCTGATTACATCATCAGTGCATATTCACATTATTTTTGAATGTTTTATATATGGAACTATGGGCAGAGCTTGCCCAAGCTAGGTAAAGTAATACAAAATTTTAAGACTTGTGCCTTGGCTTATTAAAGACAATTTTTTGGCAGTTGTGTCTATAATCTTTGGTTACTTCTATTCTAATTTTTGATTTTTCCTTTGAATATACTTGGAGGAAAATTATAGGATGCTATACTTTCGGCTTCAGGAATACCTTGGGCTTTTTCAGACTGTGTAACACTTTTTTTTAAAAAAGATTTATAAGCCTTGAAGGTGCTCTGAGCTCTTTGATTTTGCTGCCTATGCCATTAGAATTTTATGGGGCCAGTGGTAGGTTTTATTGATGCCCCTGTCATGTTCAGTTCCTTTCTTTGAGCCTTGAAAGCAGCTGCATTTGAAATAAATTAGTATTAGATATTACACAGTACAGGCAATATAATTCCTGTCTTCCTGTGGTAGGGAAACATTGTATAACCAAGATATGCCACCTTAAAAAATACAGAAGCTAGGAAAAGGTCAGTCTAATTACTGGAGTTAAAATTTTCATTATATTCCATTGCTTTTAAATAGTGTTATCGTTGTTTTGAATGCCAGATAAGGCTTGTGCAAATACTCTGTTTAAAATGGCATTAACCAAATGAAATTGCTTTACAATCTCCTTTTATTTTTTCCCTTTTTTAAAAATTTTTATTTTTCAGAGCCAGTAGATGAATACTTTGGAGAGAACTGTAAAACAATGGGATAATTTTCTCAGCAAGATCCTGTAGAGTGATCTATATGAATCAATTTTCTGCGACATGTTAAAGCACAAGGGAAACAACTTTACAATTTAGGAATTTAGGAGACTCCTGCATCCTGTTAGAGGCTGGTAGGAGTGCTAGAAGACCAGGAGAATAAAAGGTGACCTTCTGGAGCTGTTGAATGCCCATGGAAGATTTGAAGACTGGGAATCAGTGAAGCCTTTTCACAGAGAATAGTGCAATAGGAAATGAAAAGGCAGCTGCCACTACAAAATATGAGAGAGGAGCTGAGAGGTGAAGAATCACCTGAAGGGTGAGAGTGAGAAGTTTGTGGGAGGAAATGACTCCAGCTAAATTTTAGAAGAGCAAAGCTGGCTATACTCATGACAACTGAGATTTTCTAAACATCCAATTTAATCCACTTTGTCTGGGGTGTACCTTCTGCCTCTCTGGAGCTACAGCAGATGAATCCTGCAATATTCTGAAAAATTGAAAGAAGATGCTGCATGGATTCTGAACGGCATCAATGCATATTCTTGGCTTCTCTTCTTCATTTTGGTTCTCAAATGATAAAATTCACTTGAGCTACCCTAATTTCTGCCTCAGAAGTTATTTGGGTCAAATTGGCAATTCAAAGTGTTTATCATGTCCCTTGGATGGGAGACCTGTAGATGGAAATGTTCCTTTCTGAATATGGCTTGTAGGTTAAGATTTCTCAGAGAAAAAAAAAGACAGATCAAAACCAGAGGTCTGAAAGAAAAGAAAAATGACTTTTATTTTGATCAAGTTTTGACCAGAACAGCTGTGGAACATTTCCACCTTTACCAGAAACACTTCAAAGAGTGAGTATGGACAGACAGACCTGAGATCAGAGAGACAGGCAATATTTAATCCCAGAGGTTTTTCAGCCAGACTGATAGCATTATACAGGATGAGTAGGAGAAGAGGAATTGTCCAGATGTTATATTTTTGTATGAAAATTCATACATAACTCATGCAGGGGAAAGCGCATCTTTAATATTCAACTGCTACCTGCTGTAGCAGGAGGGCTCCCAATATGACAAGAAGCATTCTCAGTGAGATTACAGTACTGAATGTTAATGCTGGCGCTCAGAAATGAAGCAGCAGGCAGTTACTTTGAAGTAAGTTGGTGGATGAATTCACTGCATGCTAGCTGTTTTTTTTCTCATTATCAGAGAAAGTTGGCTGAGCTGCCCTGCACTCAGAGTGTCTCCTGGCACTGCAAAATGAAGGGGAGCAGCAGAGCTCAAGCTGTGCAGCTCTGAATGCCACACTCCTAACATATATAATGAGGTGTTTACTGCATTATGATCATGAAGTAGTAGTAGATACATGTCAAAGATATGTAGCAGAAGAATGCTTTTAGATTATTCATTATCTATTTACAGCTCTGCACTATTTTCTAAGATATAAATTTAAAAGCTGACAAAAAGCGCCCTACAATATAGAGATCGAATTCTAAACTGGTATCTTATATATATATTAACAATAACTTCATATCAGATGATGTCAATGTCTAAAAGCATGCCCAAACTGAGCACTAAATATGACTATGCCTTTATCCTTCACAATTTTTTTCATCAAGGCTATCAGTACCCCCTTTTTAATGATGGCAAATGCTCTCAAAGTGAGAAAATGTTCATTCTTTGACATGAAACAAACCCTCTAAGTGATGAAACTCTGCAGTTGTGTGGAAGCATGGAGATCAGAAGCTGGTTTTGAAAGTGTGTGATGGTTTTGGTAGGATGAATTACATTGCAGGTCATTGGTGTTTTTCAGCTACAAGTCTTGAAGCACCAAACTGCCAAGCTCTTTCTACAGAAAATAAAGTATCTTATCTAGGAGTAAAGAATTCTTACCTCTTGGAATAAATACCATTGTTCACTGCTGGAAATTCAAAGCATTCTGAACTTTTGCCTCCTATTATTCAGTATCTATTGGCAGACAGATGCCATGAAAGAGAAAAAGCAGTTTCTCTTTCTATACTGTACCTAAGCCATGAAGAAATATCATTTATCTCCTCCTTTTTGTGAAGTATTTCTATGTTCTCTCCTTTGCACATTTGAAACTAACTACTTGGCTAGATGTAAGCTGGTCTTACCTCCCATCAGTCCAAGATGCTGAATGTCACAATGAATCCAGAGAAATATCTCCTCACCAATTTTAATTTTCACCACAAACACCAGTAAAAAAAACCAGTAAGTCCAATCAGGTTACAATAAAAAAATCTTTGCATTAACATTAGGAAAACCCCACCACATCCAGAAATTGACCTTTTACCACTTCTTCTCAAGGCAACTACTTTTTGTGTAAAGAATCAAGGCCTGTGGGTTGATTTCTAGGACCTCTCTTCAGCTGTAGAGTGATGGCATCTGCTTTTGTAAGAAGGCAGTCAGACCTGAAACGTATTTCCCTTTTGGCTACTGTTACTAGAAGTCCCTGAAGAGCACTAGATTGAGACAGAGACAGAAATGGAGCCCACAGAGGTGAGCTGCAGGGACAGCTGTCAGTTCTGAAAATGATTATCTGCGTGATGATGATTTGTATTATGTCAATTGTTTCCAAGTAGATATTTAAGTATTTCTGAAAAGAGACAATTTAATTTGGAGTGGTTGGTGGAAAGGATGACAAGAAGCACATTTCCTTTACTTTCCTGTCACTTTCTCAAGAGCAACTCTTGTTGGAGCTTGGTGTGTCTGTGCTCAATCATATATCCTGTTAGATAAACTCTCAAATTATTTCTGTTCGCCAGAATGATACTTTCACAAAATCATGTGTAATTATCTCTAGCTAATTACTTATAAATACATATTAAATGCCAAAAAAGTTCCAATTTTAATAATAAAGTACAGACGAAGAGAATACAGGTGTAATTTCCCAAAAAGGATGTGAAGACAAAGCTGAGTGTTGCATCCAAACCCTCTACACTTAATGGAAAAAATCAAACCTCTGCTTTATCCTACTGCAGTAATGAGCTGCAAGTTGCAGCCTACATAAAAATGTAGATGCCTGTCACATTGTCTAATTTTCACTTTTTTGTCTTCATAGCTTATCATTCAGATATCCTGGTTTTCCCTCTCGCCTTGTCTGTCAGCCATCAAAGCCTAAATACATCTAAATAACAGATTAAAGAACTTCCTTGAAACATTAACAATACCTTTCTATCATTTTTTGTGAAATCCTGCATTTCTCTAGTGTTATTATTTTTGTTACTACACACGCATGTAAAATAGGATTTTTCATTTGTTGTGTGTTTCAGCTTTATTTCACACCTTAAATCGTAATCCATTTTACCTAGGTAAGAATTATATACTAAGCGCCTTCACCTCCAGTTTTACAAAAGACTACAATTATTTTATATTGGTATTTTTCAAGCCAGTGAAAAAATGCATTTTTTAAAACAGTGTTTCAAGGAAACAGAAAGCATCACAACTTAAAGAAGAAAAGTTCTCCCCTCCCTGATTGCAACTCAAACATTTTGCTGTTGTTCTGATGTGACCTTCCTGCTTTACAGAAAATATTCTGAGCAGTTACAATTTTCCAAATAACATTGTTAATCATCCATATTGTTGTAACACCTAGAGCAGAGAGAGGTGTTGCATTGTGGGAGGTGTTGGACAAGGGATCATTTCTGACGGGGAGCAGATGAACTCTCTATCACAGCAAGAACAGGTGGTGCAGAAGCGGCTGCTCCTATGCAAATAACCCCAATAAAAATGGAAATAAGACAGACAGAAGACCAGTTTCCCAGTAAGATTGTTCCAGAGTGCTCTTCAAAAACCCATCTGTCTTTAAAAGTAGGGCCTTGCATTCATTTTTGCTGACAAATAAGAATTGCATCATATGGGAACAACAGAAACTGAATGCAAGTGATACCAGAGCAGCAGTGAAATGGGAGGTTGCTCCCATATTGCCCATTTGGAGAATGTAATTGCATATGGGCACAAATTGCAACTTGATCTATGTATCCAGATCCTCAGTTGGTTCTAATCCCTCTAGACCACTAAAATATGTCTTGTCAGTATGAGGTGACAGCTAGAGCCTTTGAAGATACTGAATTCTACGTCTGCTTTGCCCTTCAAACTGGTGTACTTGGGTAACCCTTTTAGCTGAGGTCTCCCCTCATTCAACATGACCCTGAGAGCTGCACAGTAAAGCTCATCAACAGACATGGTCAGTTGCACAACCATTTATGCCAGGAAATCCATCTCTTTGCAGTGAAACCCAATTTTTCTTTGGTAGAAAGAGTAAATTTTTTTTTTGTTTTCCTGTTTGTTTCTTTAGTAGTGACACATTTTTCTTCTTAATAAAATGCTTTATCTGCAAAGACATTAGCAAGCAGAGAGGAAGAAGCAAAATAATATCATATTCCCAAAGGACTAATATAATCCATGCTATTTAAAAATTGAATCAGACCATCAGCTCCAGTCCAGGTGCCCAAATTAAATGCAGTAAGGTACCTGGATTCCAGAGACTGTCCAAAATCAGACTGCATTGTCTTTTGTGCTACCAACAGAACTGACTTGGAAAGTACTAGAAAATAGTTCACGGTTTTCCTGATAGCCAGTCATTTTAAAGGTTTTTCATTTCCTATTTCACGTAAGTTCTGCATATTAAATTTTAAAAACAAAACAAATGGAAAAATGTGTCTACAAAGAATCCCATTAGCTATGTGGTCAATTTCTTCACCACTTCAAAAAACAGTGCAGAGGGCTCACAGATCAATGCCCTAACTACTTAACAAAGAAAAGTTTGCGATTTTCTGGATTAAGCTCTTCACTGAGTTCAAGCAACCATATCTCTGTATAAAGCACTTAGAGGAAATAATATTAATTCCCCTTTATCTCTGGAAAAGGGAAAAAGCCCTCCTTACAAACTGTAAATGTTGGGAAGAATTGCTTCTTGAAGTGGGTAACCCTGGAAATTCATGTAAGAAGCCAGTAGCAGAAAAATTAAACAATGGAACGAAGGACGGTCTAAAAGTGAGGCCAAGGCATCTTTATTTCCCCTTAAGTTCATCTGGGGAGCTGGCCAGGAAGCTGCTGCACTGGAAATAACCATGAAATCCATAAAAGGGATAGAAAATGTCCAGATGGGTGTTGCTGCAGGTGTTACAGACTCCAAAAGACCTTGTAGGTGGATGTTAGTGGGAGATAATGATGGTTTGCCAGAGGATGCTCTAGGATAAGGAGGCAGTCTGCATGGATAAAGACATTATACAAGGCACACAGTCACTTCACAGCGAATTATAATATTTAAAATAACTTCAGTGTCTCCTGGTAGAAGCAGTGGTCTCAGTGATTTCCTTGGATTGCCTTCATCTGACACTGAGTGGGTAATGAAACCTCACAAAGACAATGTTACAAGGGTCTTGTTGCTCATACCTTTTTTTTTTTTCCAAATCCATGGCAGAAAATTATTTATTTGTGTCCTCATCAGCCTCTATGACAGGGTGAACATAACCCCTCCTTTAGGCATAACTCCAGTATCACCACTTGTACCACGTGTCCATCAAGCATCCTGCTACACATACATCATTGTCCCAGGTATAAAATGAAATCTTACCTATGACTTTTCCTAGGAATAGTGCCTTTGGGGAATTGAACTGAATGTCAGATGTGGCTGGCAGGCTATAACTTGTTGGAGGATAGTGATCAAGCTGGAGAAAGAGAAAAGAAATGATGAGTATTTTGAACTGATCTGCTTATTACAGTTCTGATCAATCAGGTCTACTTTATGGAGTTTATGCCGTCTCTTATAACTGTCCAATGCACTCTCATTTTCAAACAGGGAAAACAATAGTAAATACCCTTCCTTCCATATCTGCCACCTCCACAGTTCCCAAGGCCTGGAGAATACTTATACTGAATATATTTTTGTTCTGATTTCTGTAGAATCACATCAATTTTTACTTATGTGCTCTTCAATTGCTAAATATAACAACAGCATCAATAATAAAACACCTTTTTCTTTCCATAGAAATAGATTTCCATTTGAGACTATGTTACTGCTGAAGCTAGATTTACATAGCTGGGAATTTGAGACTAATTCAGGTGTTGGGCATTCTTCTTTTCTCTCAGAAAAGTCATAAATTAATAAGGCATTCTTTTTTTGCACTTCATGCTTCTTACTTTCTTGTTGAGAATGTTGTTCAATCTGATTGTGATGACACCTACTGAAACCTAAATAAATTCAAGAGTAATCAACTTAGCTAAATAGTTTAATCTATAGGAAATGCATATTGTCCCTGATATGGCACAGCAATCACATTACATTAGCATATTTCCCCCTGGTTTTTAGCTATTTAACAGAAAAGTGTGAAGAAAGAGAGTAATAAAATGAATTGCCTATGCTTGGTAATAGTGCTATTAACATAGTTTAATATAGCTCAGTGGAGTTTTGATTTCACATTTCATAAAGGTAATTGGAATGAATTTTTATCTTTACTGTTGTTATTTATTTTCTCAGATTTACATGTTTATTACACAGGCTTAAAGAGGACAGAGCACTAATAGTTTATTTTATTCTGGCCTTGCCTTGGCACAAAACAGGATAGAAACTCATATATGTGATTTAAGACTTTGCAGGGTACAATAGACTGCAAAAGTAATTCTCAGGAAATGTCAACTCTATGGGGCATGCAATATATTCACATATCTTTTTGCCATATTTCTAATTTCAAAATGTAAGTATTGTGGATTGCTTTGTTTTAATGATACTGCAAATGCTCAGTTCAGTGGTTAAACGTAAATGAATGGCAGGTAGCACAGAACTGAAGGGCCGAATCCCCTGATACCCTGGAACACCATGAGCTCAGGTAGTTGTAAAGGCTGCTGGTGTCATGAATCTGCAGAGGCAACCATCTCAAAAAACTCTAACAATTGGAGGAGTCCTGTCTTTCTTATAATTCCCCATAAAATCCCAAGAAGAAAAGTGTATATACATAGGACACAGGAAAAAATGTCTCTGCAGATGGCAAGAGAGGTCTAGTAAGTCTTCAGTAAGAGTTCAGAAATTATTTTTAATCTATCATAACTAGTATTCACACTGATTATTTTGAGATAATTACATGGAAAAACATAGTTCCATCTTAGAAAATAAGGAGTTTCAGTTTGTTCAGAGTATTGTGAACAGTTTTCCTTAGATTTTTAATAAAGAGCAGAAATACATATTTTACCTGAAATTAGAATTATATAAATTCAAATTGAAAAGAGTTATTTTGGAAAGAGTGTAGTCAAGTGAATACAAAGGGTTAAAATCATAAAAAGTTCTCAACCTCAACCACCTCAGGCTCTAATAAACAGAGACTCCACTTGAGTGCTTACTATTGGTTTTCCTGATGGAAAAGAAATGTCCCAGCATCCAACATTGCAAGTGCCAGATGCATTTTCAATGGGAATTGCAGGCATATAAAAAATTCTCTTGTTATTTCAGGATAAAAACAGAAATGGCTTAGATCTGTCATGGTATTTACCCTTAAGGTTATTAAATGAAAAGTGTAGACTTTAGAGAGGTGTATCAGGTGAAGATTGGTGAAAACTAATCCACAAAATACTGATTCTCCATCCTCTCATATGTCAAGAGGTTAACCTCATGTAACTTTGCCTGCAGTGGAATTTTTTTCAATACCTACACAGGATTAATTTTCTAGGTTTTCTCTTTATTAACATGACTTAAAATATGCTGAAGTAACTCTGATAAAATAATTGGGCATGCCACTACTTACATTGGTATCTGTCAGTATCATCAACATTTGGGTTCTTTCTTTTTCAAAATCAGTCTGGAGCAATTTTAAAATATTTATTTTTATTGTGATCTGGACTCTAGGCTGCGGTGTTGATCAGATCATCATTAATCAGACAAAATATGAATAAATTAATTAAATATCAATCTATGTCTATAATCCATTTATTGAAGTATGCTGGATGTCCTAAAGCAGTAGCCATGTGTCCAATGTCAGAGTAACAAATGAGTAGTAACAAGTAATAAAAAAGTCACCCCTGCCAAATGTGGAGGCAGCCTCTACCTGTGTACATGGGCTGTGTCTGCAGGATATGCATTAAAATGAAAAGTCAGTTTTCATGATGAACCACTGTGACCATTTACATGGACAATTAGAGAATATCAAATCCTGCCAGCCGTGGCATGATAAGACTCCCTTTGTGTTCAGGTAGTGCTCAGGATTTGGAAAGGCCCTCTCTTTCCCCATCTTGGAGCAGATTAGTTACCAGCAACGTTGGTCAGATTAAAAAAAACAACCCAGAATCCTTCCAGTGACCCCACCTTCCCCTGAGATTTCAGCATAGCAGAGCTGAAGTCCCAAGGGATTCATCCTCGTACAGAGGCAAAAGGGATTGCAACATGAGAGTAATGATGTGTTACACCGCAGGCTCTAACAGGAACAGACACTTTGCTGCTGAGGTTTACTTGTTTAAACAGATCTCTTATACTGCATAAAACCTTGAATCTAGCCACTCACATACATTTTTCACATCTCGTTGAAGTCAAGGAAAGATATCCCAGTGGGTTCAGCTGTGGATTGTTTTAATGACTGTCTGAAGTTTTGGGTTGTTCTGATTCCTAGTTAAAATAAATCTCTATTTAAAAGCTGTTGATACCAATTTTTTTTGGCAAACATTTCTGATCAGTGGTAGAGCCAGCTCCTGCTCTGCTGCCAGCTCTGGCGTCTCTTGTCAGGGGACACCTGCATTGCTTTCCACAGCTTTGAGCATGCCTTTCTCTAATCCTGGCACCTGGAATGAAATGATGTACCACAAGTGGGTCTAGGGAACAGCGACTGAGGGAATAGGGAGATTTCTGTCCACTTGCTTTTATTGCATATCTTTGTACTAAATTAGAATTACCTGATAAAAGAAACCATTTTTTTTTAGAGACACTCAGCCTAGGGTTTCTTTAGAGGTCTGTATGTTCAAGCATCATGCTGAATTCTTTCCAAAGCTGCATGTGACTGCCATCCAGTGGGGGCTCCAGTGTAAGCAGCTGGAACGGAGCAGCCTGCAGTCTTTGCATGAAATACTAGCCTACCAATCTAATAGAAATCACATAATAAAAAGAAATTACTAGTGTCAAATGATATTTGAATTATAATTTGATTTCCTTAATTAATGAAAATTAAATAGAACCTCTGTATACACAGATGTTGATGTCATGATTTTGTATTAAATAACCACTTAAAAATTATATTTAAGATTTTTCATTACAGCTACTTTTTAAAAAAAACTCAGTAATTTCATTTGAGTTTCATATAAACTTCAGTGTGGCTTTGAGTGTAACAGAGATGAAGGTAGGTGCCAGTTTCTGAGGAATTTGCAGTTTCAGCTCTCAAGTCACGTCGTGCCAAGGCAGACTGCCTTTCTCTGAAGTTGTCTGGATTTAAGCAGAAGTTCAATAAAATGCTATTTCTTCTAAATTACTGTTCACTTAGATAATAAAACTAATCTTGATGGGAGTTCTGAGATTAACAGATATATCAATCTAAGGGCAAGCATAATGTCTGCATCACCTTAGCAGTCTTGGGGGAAAAAAAGGGTATAAACACAAACACATACCTTATATTCACCCTGTGGATATAACATCTGAATCATTGTCAACCCAGCCTGTGTACTACTGTAAAGTTAAGGTTTTTCTTTATGCTGGACAAATTTTATAAAAAATTTGTCAAAATCAGATGGAATAATAATGCTGTAAGACTTAATGTCACACCATCTGATGTCAATGCAGCTCTGCTGTTGACTTCAGCAATAGCAGGATAAAGAAGGGGGTGTTACCATCATGATCAGTGTAGTTATTTCTCTTCTGCATGATTATGATGATTTATCACTTGTTTTATCAACTTCTCTAATCCTGAACAAGGGCTTTTTGTGGTAAGTTCTATAATAATATATAATAAAAACGTTCCTACTCAAAAATGCCTACAAAGCTAGAACAGATTAGGCATGTGACCCCAAGAAAATAAGCAGGTGTTTAGATGGAGCTCCTCACAAGTATGATAGCAGGGTATGAGAAAGAAGGATGTGGATTATGAAAAGCAAATGGGAGGTATCACGACATTCTTTTTATTAGTGTGATATAGATGATTATTCACCTGCTAAAAGGTTAGGAAAAAAACTTACAATTTTTTAATATGGTGATGTTTGATTTTATTTTTTTTCTCTAGTACAAGAGGAAAAGAGCAGATTGGAGTGGTAACTGTGTAATTGCTCAGGCTGATCCTGGCCACTCTCACTGCAGTTCAGCTCCTTCCTCAGTGTGGCACTGGTGCTCCACTGATCTGATTCTGACGGGTCAGGTCCTTGACCCAGGTTAGTGCAGATCAGATCTGAGCCAGAGCAGGGACAAGCCATGGACTGTAAATGAGGAGTGGATCCAGAGAAACAGGCAGGACCATAAACCCTGCATTTTTTACTGCCTTGGACTGTCACAGACCTGCAGCCTCACTGCTCATCTGGAACACAAGAGGAGGCACACATTTCACTGGTGTGATGTAAGGCAAACTAAAGGCTGGCATTGAGCTTTGAGCTCTGCAGATGAAATTTCTATAGAGGTATAGTAAATGCTCTTCTAGGAACCACTCCTAAAAATCAATTTTGCTGGTGTAATGCACTGATTTAACCTTTAGCAGATGTTTTTTTCTTTTTTTTTTAAATAAAGGTCAATTACAGTATTTTATGATAAAGTCTCCTTTTTGCAGGGATTTATATTAAAAATGTGATTAATGTGATACAGATGTGGAAAAAACATAGATACATTGCAGAAAAAAAAAGAAAGGGTTTTTTTCTGGTTCAAAACTTGAATCCTTTATGTGCAGAAAGCTTTATATATATACCTGAAAGCTGCTGTTGCTCTGCTAAACAATGCCAGGGATAATTTGCCTTCCTCTAAAAATCCACAAAATTTTGGATAAAATTTAAATGGAAATGTAGAAACATAACTCAAATGTAACAGAAGCACTGATAAGGAAAGGCACACTATTTAGTCTGGCTCCTTCAATTAAAATGATTCTCTGGCGCTTCTTTCACATATCTGTTGACTTTTTATTGCTCTCTTTAGTAGATGAATTACAATAAATGTTAACAGAAGCAATAGCAAGTCATATCATGCCAAGTCATTAAAATTAAAGAGATCTACCTCAGGTACCTAAAGATGACTTTCACAGGACATTAATTTGTCCAGTATGTGCTTCCATACAGTGGAAATTGCCTATTTCATGGTAGGTTTTGACTTTTTTAGCTTTGTCTTGGACTCTGGGATTACTTAATGATTTTTTTTTTGTTCTTTCGTTGTTTCTTTAATTCCAATAAAATTATATAAAACCAACAATCACACAGACCAAGGAAGACATACACACACACTCATCACTGAAAATACATTATAGAAGAAGGAACTAGTTTCAGCATAACCAATGTAAGTAACACATCTGTGAGGTGGGTAAGCCTGCTGATATGCCCTGCAGACCTTTGCTCTGCTCTGATATGCAGACTCAGGAAATACCAGACTGCACCATTCTCCCTTCTGACCTGAATCGCCTTAGCTTTATTTCCCAAGGAAATGGGGGTGTAGGGTGAGGGAGACATTTCACTTCTGGGTCTTATCATGATTTGTGGCCTAGACATCGGCAAAGTTTGGGACAAGGCAGCTGAAACATGACCCTGAACCCAGCAACACAAGCTCTGCTACAAGGAAATGAGAAGGATGGATGTGTAAAAGAGCTCCTCTCTTATTTTTTCTCCTATTTTTTTCCTGGTTTTATAAAGCAGAAAGTAAAGAGGAACATTCTTCCAAAAGACCTCTAAATTTGAAACTATCTCAGTTTATGCAGAGAGGGTAAAACTTTTTAAAAGACATATACTTTGTCATCTGCCTCTGCCTTTCTGCAGCAGCTACACGGAAACCACAGGGAGCAATGCTACTCCCAGATGGGGATGTACGGATGATGTTTTTCCCACTGTTTCTCCATGTTTTTCCAATAAGAGAGAGATAGGATGCCATGTCCTGATGTCCACTTGTTTGTTGATGAGTGAAAGGAGTTCTGGTTTGTCCTGGATTGCCAAGCAAATTGTATTCTATTTGCCATCTGTATGGCAGTTGTCTTCTGTTAAGTGGCCAGTTTTCCACAACCTATCCTCCCTCCCGGGAGACATCTGCTGATAACAGGCTATTGAATGTCACTGCATGACTGATAAGAACTATCACATCCCATTGTGAGACGCTCTGCCCAGAGGGAGGAGCCAAGCATTCCTACCTGGATATAATCTGAGATTCTGGAACACCAGCACAGTTTCTCCACTGGATTTCCCAGAGGAACAGCTGCCTCTTCCACTGGATCATCACAGGAAGACTACACCCTTTCTACAGGATCTCTGCTCCAACAGAACCATACCTGACTCTCCAGGAAGATTGCAGACACAATTCCAATTGGACTGCTAACAACACCCTGACCAACAGGTTGTCAGGTTGTGATATGACTCTGTTAGTGTTGTTTTAGTTTAATGCACTGTTTAGTTTATCTTCTTATTTTCTTCCCTAATAAAGAACTGTTATTCCTGCTCCCATATTTTTTTGCCTGAGAGCCCCCTTTAATTTAAATTTTATGGCAATTCGGAGGGAGGGGGCTTGCATTTTCCATTTTAGGGGAGGCTCCTGCCTTCCTTAGCAGACACCTGTCTTTCCAGACCAAGACATGGTTTTTGACAATTTTGTCTGTCTTTCATCAAGCTGAGATTCAATGGGGATGTGCTGCCTTACCTTGGCAGATGCCGCTAACCACTGTCTATCACACACAAAGGGGGAGTAGAAGTTATTCATTTACGAGGTTCCTGTTCTACCTATAACTGCTCTCTTTAAGTGAAATATTGTGTGTCACACTGTAAAATAAAGAAATTGAGTATTTTCAGTGAAGGCTTAAATCAACAAAACTGCTCGGAGCTCATGGTCACCCTGTGAGCACAAAAGAACCAGTAAAAAATAATAAGCAATGAATTATTTGCTAATTTCTAGTTCTGGTAGACACAATTTAAATTCTGTTCTGCTGTTTCTTGCTGTTGCTTACTGACGCTTCTCAGTATTGAACACCCAGTCATTTGCAACATCTGTAACATCCTTAGAGTTGGAGGGAACTTGAATTATGAAAAGATCAGGGTCTGTAATTGTTTATATTTTGGAACCCAGATGTTGCTTAGGGTTATAGGCATGATATACTATATCAATAAAAGCTTTGTTTTATTTTCAGAAGTTTATTGATATCTATGGATAGCTTTTTATGCTACTTTGTCACCTATTTGTGGACAAAAAACCCCTATATTTTCAGACCTGAGTAAAATCACTTCCTTGTGACTTCTGATTGAAAAGAGAGCTTAGCAGTTAAGGATAAACTGAGTGCTACTGCATTAAACATGCAGATCTAATGTATGGCTCTGCTCTAGAAAATGGTCTGAGTTTGCCTTTCTGTGGCACTAGCATTTTGAGCAATACATTGCCACTACAGAAGGGCAATACATAGTGAAAAGAATGTATCCCCAGGGATTTTAAATAATTCATTTCAGCAGGAAGGCCTTTACTATTGATAGAACAAATTATTTTTTTCCCTTTAAGCAAAACATGCTTGGAAATTCATTAATTATTCTTTTTATGCAATAGAATTACTGGATACGAGGAAACAAAGCAGAGGGTTAACTGTTGCATTGATGTTGACTATGGTTTACATGTTTTACCTGTGATTAAAATCCTGGATACTTAAAATATGTTTTATTTATGTCAGCAGCTATGGAATTTGTAAATAGTGTCTGACTGGCTCCTTTCAAATCATGAGCACTACTTCCCCATTCCCTACCAGTTAAATGTACTGGCTAAACCAGCCTTCAGATTAATCTGGTGTCTGGACAATTTACAGCACTACCCAAAGGTTGCTGAGGCAGCATAATTCCCAGAAAATGAAGGAAATAAATAAAGATGGTATTTCTACATCATTTTGATGGCATAACAACTATTACCATTTCTAATCATAGGGTAAATGTTTTCAAAATGTGACTCAAAAGGAAGAGTTTTCAGAGAAGAGTTTTAAAAATTGTTTTAAGTCTCAAAAACTATAGATGGATGAGGGTATACTAAAATAGATCAGTTTATTTAGCATCTTGCAGACAAGATGAAAAGATGTTTTAATCAGCATCTCTAAGAAAGTGTGAAGGGGAGTGATGCCTGACATTACACATTTCTTTCATCAATCAAGCATAGACACAAGGATCCCAAAGTTAAATGTTGAATTCAAACTGTAAATTAGGTGCAAATTCTTTACAAGAATGGTACTTAGCGCTGTGAGACATAGTCAAAGGATATGGTACATTTTCTATCATTTGAAGTCTTTAAAGCTAGATAAAATGTCTTTCTACAAAATTTGTTTTACTGCTATCATTATTTTTGGGTTAGCTGCAGAAAATAATTTGGTGATTTTTTTACGGCCTCTCTTAAGCAAGAACTCAAACAGTGATAATTTTCTGTTGAGGCTTCAAAATGGAGGAAATATGATGGTTGTGATTCTATAGCAAAAATAATGACGGGAGATGAAATTATAGCCTCACTGAAGTCCACAAGAAAGTTCCCACTTGCTTTAATAAAAACAAAACTTAATCTACAATTATAAAATCTTTTACTATATTAGTTGCATTTAAGATGGGGATTATATGCAGACTCCTTTGCTCCACTTCACCCATTTTATTTTACTGCTGTTATGTTTACCATTTTATTTTGTAATTCAGATTAGTTTTGAATTAACTTTGAATGATTTACATTTTTAAACCATCTAGGAGTGTGGTATTCACATATTCTTTGAACAGTGAGTTTGCAATTGCTCATATAGGAGTTTGCAATTGCTATCTCTTTTCAAGTAGTGTAGAGCTCTAAATGGAAATGCAAAAATTCTTGCAAAAATTCTGTTTATTCTTGATTTCATTTGGGTAGGGTCAAGTATTTCATTGATCATTTTTCACAAAGATGAGTGTACACTCTTGCTTGCCTCTGGTGAAGTTGGAAAATGGAGACTTGTACAAATACATTTTCTGTATTGTTCTCAGCCTCAGCTGAGTTCAGGTCAAGATTTATCCATAAAGCTTCATAATTTAGCAGATTTTGAGCAGAGTCAGCAATTAACATTGAGATTATATGGTGTGTGCACCATTATTTGTGTGTAGCCCCTCCACCACAGTTTGACATATTGTCCAGGCCTGAATGAGAGAACTGTCCCCATCCTTCTGTGTGGCCTTTTGAGAAGATGAGCAGTGGCTGCTGATAATTGTCCTGAAAGCATAGTGAAAGTTTAGGACAGAGTTTCTTCAGTCCTGAAGAAGTTGCTCTGGTTTAATCCTTCTCAGGAACAAAGAAGGTGTTAAAAACAGTGACTCATAACCCCTTGCCAGAAACGGCTTTAAAGCAGGGATGGAGATCTGGACACCTGTTGAGAACGTACATGTGAGGAAGCTGACAGTCTGAGTCCTGCTGACCACCAGCTTTATTCCACTAACAATCAAAGCATATCGTACATTTCTCTCTTTTTTTTTTATTCTCATATTTTTAATTTGTAGTAGGCTGATCTACCTTTGTGCAAAAGAACATAAAAGTCTCTGATCCAGATTCCATCCTGATTTTACTCTAGGGACATGCAAGGAGGCAGAAGGTATGAATCTTGCACTCAGGATGCAACTACTACAGTTCTTTAAGGTACAATTTAAAGCCTGCTGGAGGCAATGGAAGTCCTTTCATTTACTTCAATGGACTTTGGATCAGAACCTCTGCTAGGGAGCTTTTGTCCTTGGCTTTCTTCAAGGAAGATTTTACTGATGTGTGAATAGTGTTAATCACCCATGAACACTTGGTAAAGAGTGATCTGGTTTTTATGATATGTAAAATACCCCGCTGAAGCATGAAATCTTCAAATGAAATCAAACAAAGTAAAACTTGCCCTCCATAACCTAATGAAATGTCATCTATTGGAATAATGCATTCCCCATCTGTAAGTCTGGGCTTTTTCTTGCCACAAGTGAACTAATGGAGCCTTGGAGGTGTGCCATGGTTATTTGTATCTGATATTTTACTGGAGGGGAGGGATAGGAATTATTACTATCAAATGTTAATTTTGTCCCCCTCATGGAAATAGGAAAATAAGCATATCTTTCTCCCTGAAATTATGTAATTTCCTTTTTCTGACATGTAAATTGACTGTATATCCTTAACCTTATCCTTGAGAAACCACTGGCAAAACAATTGAGAGCTTGTACTTTAATGCAGATCTATTGATTTGTCTGCAGTCAGTGAATGTATAAAACTGAAATATAAAAACTATTTGACAGTGCCTTTGCTACTACCTTCAGTCTTGACTGCCATGGCATGTTAGGAATAGGGATACAATTATAACAAAAGCAATTCACACTAAATATTTGTTCTTGAATTTATTTTGTTACCTTATGGACATATAGTATTGTGGATATGTTGATTTCAAATCCCACCTCAAATTCTGATTTCATGTAAGTAATCAGTGGCCTCCTGTCTGCCAGCATGAGGTGAAGTCTCATAGAGTTCACTAATGAGTCTTTTTTCATATTTATATGTAAGTGAAACTCCTGAGAATCACGCTAAAACTCTGATTCACACAGCTCATATGGTACCAATTTATTGCCTGGCTTCAGATTTTTTAAAGCTCTCTGGCGCTACAGGGTTATTACAGTAAGTTAGAAAGACAGGTACTCTAAGTATGAACTTGCTGTTAAGATCTCAAAAATACTGAGTGCTCTTGAATTGAAGCTTTGATGAGAAATAAATCCTTCTTGTGACACTTTTATGCCCTGTAGAGATCTGGAAGTGTGAGCAACAGCACCTGGCAAGCAAGCTGTCTTCTTTAAAAGCAAGCAAACCAGCTGCTCATCAGGTTGGAGAAGGATTTAGCAGGAAATAAAAGTCTACTCAAATGCTCATAGCTCAGATCTGCAAGAGAAAACTCATACTTTATGATTTGTCCTCTGAATACTGAGAAAAACTGTATTCATATCTTCTGCATTTTCAAAAACTGTGAGTTCATTTTTGAACAGGAGTGATTTTCAAGTGAACAATCTACTTAGCAGATTCATTTCTGTCCATGTAATTTCTCTCATTTACAGAAGGTAAGCAGATAAGTAATTAAATAAACATATGGAGGTCAAGCAAAATTTGATCAAAATAGTCTCTTTCACGAGAGGAACAGGATCTCTGCATTTGCTTTGTACGGGACCTTTCTTTCGCTATTCTTGCATGTGCATCAGACAGATTATCTCATGTAATAAGTCTCAAATGAATCTGCTTTCTGGCTACATTAATCAGTTTCAGGCACATTGAATAGATTAAAAGTTTTTACCCCAGGAAAGCAGCACTAACCAAAATGTTTCCAACTCTTCAAAGTTCTAGACAGGCAGTGGTCTCATAAGACTCTGGGAAAGAATTATTTGGAATCAAGTTCAGGTGAGCTGATGCAAGGCTAGAACATTTAACTGTGTACATAATTTCTATCTGGGCAAGATATCTCATCTGATCCCTTTGGAATGTAATTTTTTTAGTTTTACAGCTGCCTAAATCAGCCAGCTAGGACTCCATGCCATGCTTCCCCAAAATAAAAGCATTTAACATCAGAGGGACACCAAACTATAGGTCTTCCTTTATTTCCTTCTAGCTGTAGGAGAAATAAATGCAACAGCATGCAAGACAGACACACACATCAATATATATCCCTCCCAACCTCCAAAAGCCTGAAAAGAGTTTGGATGTACACCTATATATTTTTTAGGTTGTTTGGAATTTTTTAGGTTGTTTGTTATTGTGAATAATTTGGTGACAATTCTACTTCAGTGCATCCAGTGTTATTCTGAGTACTGCGAGCCTCAGACAAATGACATTGAAATGCACTGAAAAGTTTCCTTTTGATACCTTGAAACAGTAATTTTCAGGAATTTATTTTAATATTCAGGTAGATAATACTGTGATGACTACCATCCTTCACCTTTTGGCTTGGTTCCCAAGGAAACGTTTCCTTTTTCTATTTCATTTGTTATTGGTTTTGGTTTGCTTCTTCTGAGCTAACAAATCCAGATTAATGTCTCCCATCCACCTGACTCTCCTGCCAACAAAACTGTTCTTATACCCTGCTCACAGTCTCCGTGTTTGCAGATGTGACAATCACGGAATGGAGAGTTCTGTGGTGACCACAGAGAAGAGGCAGCCTAGAAAGTGACTGCTTCTTGCCGTGCTCCCCTCAGTTATAAACAGCATTATCCTATCTCAAAGTTTTGTGAACTGTGATATATGGAGAGATGAAGCTCCTACCTGTGCTGTACCAAAACCTAAAAAAGTCAGAGGTATGTGCCTTCAACAATACTCTCTGTCCCAGGCTTATGTCACACAAACGCTTAGGCATCTGCTCACCTTTGCAAAACAGCTCTGGCAATTTCACAGGACTGCAGGGTAAATTTAAATTTAAAGATATCCTCATTTGCAGACTCAGGACTTACAGAATGATATTATTTGCATCAGGCTTCACTACCATTTAAGATGCTGTAGGGTATCCCTCCTGGCTTCCAGCTGCTGCTCCAGAATGGCACAGGTTTATCCTAAGTCCCACATTATCTATCAGCCCAGATGTCTCTGATGCCCTCGAGCATCTACAGTGACACCTGTATTAGCCCAGCTGTCATCACACTAAAATGAGGATTTCAGAACAACATGAGTCGATGCAAGGGGGAGTAGATAGCTTTTATTAACTCCTAGGAGTGTGATCTGCAGGCAGAACCCCATCTACTGTACTTTTTATTTTCTAAATATCGCCAATCTTTTCAGAGGACTGGAGACCCATCAAAAAACAAAACACTGCAAGGTACGAGTGATGGAACCAAGCAGCTCACCTGCAGTATGATGTCCCGGCCGTTCCGTGTGACATTAACGGTGTGGGGCTGGCCATTGGCCATGTTCCTGTGGTCAATGTCAATGTTGTATGGCTCTTTGGTGCCCCCGAGGTTGTACCGGATTTGCAGATTCCCTAGTGAAAAAGAAAAAAATGTGAAAAGCACCCTCAGGTATTTTGATCTTTATTCACCAGCTATTTTCCCATCTTTATTTTCACATACAGCTGTTATCATTTCACACTTAATTGCTCTCATAGCTGTAAGAGAAGAGCTCGTGTTTGGGATTATAAAGTTACTGGGCCGAAACTGCCTCTAGTTTATAATCCAGAAGTGTGACAATGACCAGCATTTCCAAACCACAGTGTTTGTAAACACCTCAGACTGCAAACCAAACAAACTGGAATTATGCCTTGAACAATATGGACAATTGGTACAAAATTGAGCACATCAAGTAACACTTTATTGTTGAGATTATTATTCTTGCTGCAGTAAAATTCTATGAAATTATACAAAGCATAACATTTTCTACAGAATAAACCATTGACATGCATTGAATAAAGGCAAAATTACAACAAATTAGCACTGACACATAATTCACACATGGGAATTTCTTGCTCTCGCGTTTAATTGTTGTTGATGAGTGACCGTCTGGACTTCTATGGAAATTTAGTATTATATTGTGAAATAACAACCAGAGGTTACATTGTTGGAAAAGTATAGTCAGGAGTGGCTAATTGATATTCATAACATACTGCCAGACAGATTTTTCTTTTCTAAACAAAAGTGGAGTGTCTGCTCTTCATAACACATTTAAATATTTGATTAAAAGGAGGAATGTTTGAAAAGGGAGATGCAGCCCCCACTCTTGATGAAAAATGGAAATATTCTGGCCCAAAAGAGCAGACTTAGACCTCTATAACTACAGTTAAGTTGTGTGATGTTGGATTTCTCTCATGCACATCCTTTCTTTCCCATGAAGGGAAAAAAATGAGTGGCATGTAGAATACTCATATTACCCCATAAAAAAGAACAGTAGTAAAATCATCCTAATTATGATTTTCATGGGGCACTAAGGCACTATTTGGAATCGAAGTATATTTAGTTCATATAGTGTTTTAATACTTTAGCAGCAAATGGTCCATATCCAACCTTCATCCATCACCGAAATGTTTAGGACATTATATACTATACTACATCCATATTTTAGTCACGTCAGTGAGTATCCAGATTTTCAGAACAGTGCATGACACTTTCTACTGACTACTAGGGATATTGCCAGTTCAGCTATTCAGGTGCCTTCATGTGGATGTCTACTTGTCCCCACCTTAATACTGGCTCATGGCATGGGTCTCATTGTTATAGCAGGTTTTTGGTCTCTTTCGTTTAGTTAGTTTTGCTTTGTGAGAGAGAGTTGGCTGAAGAAACAGCACTAAACTGAACAGTTACATCAGTACCAGATCTAGTAGAAGCAGAATGAAGGTTCAGGTTTCTAAGTGCTTTACTTTAATGTGACAAGGGTGAAGAGACTTTCTCATTAGTTCAGAGCTTCCCCTGAATGTCAGCCTGGTATTGTCAATTGTGCCTTCGATGGGGAGAGCCCGGAGCAGTTTCTTACCAATGGGGTTCACAAGCACAGCCATGAAGTCCGGGGTGTAGGAGCTGACATAAAATAAGACACAAGGAGACTTGGTGGTGCTGAAGCTGAAGCTGAGCTCTTCCTTGTTCAAGCTGAGGTCAGGCGCTGTGATCTCAGGATCTGCAGAACTCAAAAGCGTCCGGCTAACTAAATCCTTCATGCTAGTCCCTGGGGAGTGGAAGTTGTAACGAAGCCACATTCCTTCTTCAAAAAATGCTCCCACATCTTGAACACAACAGGAAAAGGAGAATGAAAAGAAATAAAGGTAAATTAAATGTGCCATCTCCTTTTGGTTGAAACATATTACTGTGACTTGATCAGTACTTATCTGTGCACGTTTCTACTGCTGTGCTATTTAAGCACAATATTTAGGTCAAGATTCTGACTATTTTCCTATGAGAATGAAAAAAACAATCTCCACTTTATTTGTGGGTACTTGGATTCACAAAGCAAAGGAAATATTTCCTTCGGGGCTCACAGAAAGTCTATGCCTATATCTCATATCAGTACTACAGACAAGGATAATTATGATTTAAATTTATTCTCATTGAAATTTTGAGGTAGATAATGCTTCAAAGAGGGAGATACAAGGAAGAGTGGCTTAAAGGACACAGTAAACAAACAACAGCCAAGGAAAAGGAAAAACAGCAGTTCTGACCACCAAAATTGAGTGGATTTGGAAGGACCATCCAAAGGAATGATGACAATTCCAGTCCCTAAAAGGACTGGGCAGAGTGCTGTAAGTTATCCGCTACTAGCACAATCCTTCACGAGAACTCCACAACAAGCATGCCCTTATGGGAGATAAAATTAACTAGGGAGCTTGACTCAGCTGGGAACAAGAGGCAAGAGATACCTGAAATGTAGATCCCAGGAGGTGCTATGGTTTTCAAACCAATCTGAGACAAGATGTGGTGTTCCAACACTCTTGATAGAAAATACACCTCCTTTTGACAGAATTAATACTTTCAGCTGAAAAAGCACTGGTAGTGCTTCCCATAATAATGCAGTCCTGCCTCTTCCTCAATATTGAAATCATAATTCCAGGCTGCTGTTCTTGCAGCAATGCTAACTTTGATAACCTTCTACAGGAATTACTGCACAATTGGCCACCACTGGTGTCATCTACTCCACTGAGGATCACTTGACTGATTTCCTAGGGCAGTAACTTATTTAGAGACATCACAGTACTGGATCAGCTGTGCTGTCTGGGTCAACATTGTGAATGTAAATTTTTAAATGATATGTGAACCTGATTAAGAAGGTGCATCTATGAACAGTTCATAAGATAATAAATAATGATTAAAGTATTATAATCATAACATCTGGGTACTTTATTCAAAGAAGGGCTTTAAAAATACTTAAGGCATTAAACAGTCTTTAAAAAAAAGTCTTTCATTGTCTACTACCGTTCTACATGATGCAAAGTTGCCACATTTGCCCATCTAAACAAGAAATTGTTTAAACAAGAAACTGCCGATCTAAACAAGAAATTTATTTTTATTCAATTTTAACATTTTGAAATAAAGCAAAGGCTTTATTTCAAAACACATGTTGGAAGATGCTTATTTTTGAAGCTTTACACAGACACTAAGCAAGTCAGGAATGAGCCTTCAGAATTCATTCAGAGTAGCTGAGCAGAGAATAGGTAAGAGGATAGGTAAAATTATAAAATTATATTGATGATTCTTTCCAGAATTTTGCTAAATCTAATGCTGGAAAAGCTTTATGTTTTCTTGCTGTCATATAAAATTTCCCCCAAACTCAAAATATCACAGCTGCTGTCACTAAATGGACATATAAAACACAGAGCCAAGCTGTGGTCCTGAAGTGCTATAAGTAATTCAATCACTCTGACGGATTTATACCTGCAATTTTATAGGGGAAAAGTTAAATCACCCCGAAAAAGTTATGGGGGAGGCAATTTCATTTAACAACTATATTTTGCAGTAGTCTCAACTTTAGTGCTCCTGGATTAAAAGTGAAGGGCTCTGTCATGAAAAAACTTCCCCAACTCATGATGCCCTATGCCTCTAATAGTGGTGTAAGAAACAAGTGTTAGCATGCAAAAATCGAAAGCAGTAGCTCCAAGTATTCGCAAGATGGGTCTAAAAATATCCCTGTGACCACTAATTTATTTTTCAGCCCCTGCTTCTGGTTGACACAAGCTGCTTCTGGGGCAGGTGCCCTATCAATTACGCTGGCAGAGCTGCCGGCCGTGCCGGGTCCTGCCGCTGCCACTGCTGGTGGGGACTGCAGCCCCCGTGGAGGCTCCACACACGCACTCTGCACACTGATGCACAATTATGTTTGCCTCCAGCCTGCTTACTGCTTGTCATGCCTTTCATTTTAGAAGTAATCTTTGGAATTGCCTGGCGCTGTGCTTGCCCAGGGCCTCACGCTCTGGGGATACTGGGACCTTCAGTCCTGACCTCAGCACTGCTCTGGGGCTGAACTGGAAAGCGTGTGAAGCATTTTTTCCAGAGCTGTAAATGTTATAAATTGCTATGTTAAATGTTCATTACTACAAAGAAAGCTTTAAGTAAATGGTGCTCTCTGAAATGATATTCAGATTATTCTGCAGTTTTGTGAGGTGAATTTGATCATCCTTGTGGGTCTCTTCCGACTCTCAATGCTCCGTTCTGTGACTTTTTATTCCAAAAGGGTTTCACGATGGAGCAAAGAATGTTCTGTATGTTTAACTTGATTTGTGCTGAGAAAATAATTTTCAATGTAGCTCTATTATTACAGGCATACAGGGTATTGTAATAAACCTTGAAATTCTCCTCACATGCACATCACCTCTTTTAAAAGGCAGGATAAGAGGAAGGTTCACTTTGGCTTTGTGAGTGTATTGGGCCTTCAGTAGGAATATATTGAATTCTCTCAAGTTCCAGCTCATCAAAGAGGTTGATGCACATGATTATGCACTTTACTGAAAGAAGCTGAAATCCTTGCAGCAGGACTGCAAAATGCTCAGCAACTTACAGGAGCAGGTTGCTTAAACTATTAGGACATACCAATAATATCTAAAACATAATTTTCCCTATCTTGAATGCAGGTATATGATGATTTGGAAATGCTAAGGGCTGACCAATGAAAAGGCTACCTACTTTTTAGGTCACAAGTGGTGACCTTGACGTTTACACTTGAGGTCACAAGTGTAGCATCTTCCTAAAGTTGTGTCAGGAATATGGAAGTCCTTCACCCAGAAAACCATTCAAGCTCACTGAATAAAGAGGGTAAAATGCAGCCCAAATCCTGCTACTGAAATGTGGGGGAAGTTTCCATGTACAACTTGTTTTTCTTCTGTAATATTTGAAATGCTATCTGAACAGATGACTCTTGGGACATCAGGCATAAGGCATAGTAAAGATTGCTCTGCAAACCGCCCTTTCAAGACAGAGACCTTAGGGAAATGAATGTGGTGCTAACAGATCTATTTTCTTCAGAAAATAATACCTATTTTTGCACCAACATACAGTGCAGTCACTCTCTTTTGACAGACTTCTCAAATATAAACACTTTGGGCTGGCTTTGTAGAGGAACCCAGAACAGAAGCTGTGGATTGTTAGAAACAATTTTATCAAGCAAGGTGAGTGTCCCCAGTGTGAATGGCACATATGTTACAAAATTGCCCAGCTTCAATTTGGAAAGGTGATCCAAAATTTCCACAGAAAATGTACATGTACCCAGAACTGAAAAAGTTATTTTGAAGGTCATGATTCTTTGGTCATCACTACAGTCTCGCTCTCCCCACTCAGCAACTTTTATTTTTGTACCCTCTTATTCTGTCTGGGATCGGGAGTATTGAAAGACTGGAGGAAAAAGCCAAACAACAACAAAAGTCCCTATTTCTCCTACAAAACTTGCAAAGTCTCGTTACTTTTCTGGGCTGGTGATGTAGACCTAAGAAAATGTAAGTAGAAATCTTATTCTCCTCTACTGCTTTTTACATTGTGAAATACCAGTATTGGTTCTTCTGTTCTTAGGTAGTGACAATGATCCTGTGAGCCATACGGACATGTAGAGAACTTGTCTTTCTCCATAACCTTTTTCTCACCTCTGAAAAAGCCTGTCAGCATGGCACAGGTGTGGCTTAACACAACTTCAGCAAGATTTTCTATCCAGGTGCATATATTTAAGATACAGAGCTCAGCAGTCTTTATAGCAATTGGGTTTGCTCTATGCTGACAGTTGGGATGGAAATGTTAGTAGGAATTGTCATGAATCAAGTACTAGATATTACTCCTAATAAAAAAACAAACTGCAGATCTGTGGGGCTACCAAAAAAACCCAAACCAAAATTCCAACCTCCCCAATTTAAACGCAGGACCTTTTCAAGGGTGGTATTGTACGAAGTGGAATCTCCCTCCTTTAGTAGGACAGCTTTCACTGACTCAAGCTGATGACTCAATTTCTCACAGTTTTCCAAGTACACTGGATCAGATTTCTGTCACCTTTCACCTGGAGACCAAGGAGGGAGTAGTGCTGGTTATTCACTTAATGGGCATAGCAGGCATACCTGCCTTACAAAAGGTGGAGACAAAATCCTGGCAATTACAAACCCTGGCAAGGACGTGAGAAATGGAGAAGGAAGAGACTCTCTCCTCTTTGTTTCACAAAGCTGACTCCTTACAGCTGTAAGCATGTCCCATCTGAGGTTCCTAAATGCCTCTTTGGCCCTGCTCAGATTCAGTAAGTTAAAATTATTACTCTGTGATGCTGCTTGCCAGTGCTCAATGCTATGTCTTCCCTGCATGGAGTTCTGGGTGTGAAAAGCAGCTTTTTCAAAATCCTAAGCAAGGACAGTCACTGGCAACGTTTTAACACTTGGTGCATTTACAAAGATTCTTCAGATACGGTAGAAGGTTGAATAAACTCTGTTTTTGCATAATTTCCTTTCTTTCTTTTTTTTTTTTTTTAATTTTACTGTAGTTATGAATATTGAATATAGATTAACCAGAGCTTGCTTGTTCATCTTATGGTAAAAATTGTGCTTGGGAGCACTTAAAATTTCTGCTACTTCCAGACTGTGGTCTCAAAAACTAAGACTTGTTTGCTGAGATACCTTCTGGCCATAGGGCATCAGTAAAGGGTCAGACTCTCACAGCTGTTGATCTGGGAGAGAATTTGAGGGCCCTGAAGGTGATAATGCTTACCATTCATCTGGTTAGCTTACTCAACATTTTATTCTACCTTCAGGCACAGTTAGTGCGTGATATCAGGAAGTGGGGATTTAAATTGCTCTACATCCCTCATTTTCTGGCTGCTCTTACTCTAATAATCTGTGATGCATGTTGGAACTTTCCACCAAAGTACAGCAATTGCTTGTGGGCCTTAATAGAATACAAACCTAGTGAGGACTTGCTTCTTCTATATGAGTGTATCAGTATTCAGTATCAAAAAAAGCTTTCTCGAACTATCAGAATCAGGGGATATACAAAATAATGTGCACCAGTGAAGCTATGGTGAGTGATCATAAATCCATGCAAAGATTCCCACTACTTTCAGTAGAACAGGATGAGTGCCACAGGAGATGGGGTTTAGCCACCCGATTCATGACACTTTCAAGCCTCCCTGGTCGATGCCAACAGGTAGATTCTGCCAAGAAGCAGTTTAATATGCTTAAACAAGGCTGAGCTCTGAATCTACTTTTGTACTAGCCCTGCAAAACAGGGCTTTATGCCACCTTTCTATACCTGAACAGAAGTGTGCATGCCACAGAGAGCCTAAAAATGTCAGGAAAGTTGTAGTTCATTCTATACTGATTTGAAAGTAGGATAGAAAGTTGATCTGATGTTTGGGACAACAGACTCAGAGTAAGGGAATGGCAACAGGTGCCATGTATTTTCTGGCAAATATAAATGACAAGCCAGCTCCATTTCTAGGGGAAATATCCATAGTGGTCGAAAAGAAAAAAACCTAAGCACCAACTTTTTTCCATGCCACCATCAAATAAAATTGGATGGATGAAGAAAATGTGATGTCAAGTGTACAACTGACCGGATTTCCTGATTTCCATGATTTCCTGCCAGGGAGTCTGTGGAGGTGCTCTTTAGGAACCTCAGAGATAAACTTCCATCCTTGCAAGACCCATTTGAGAAATATTAGAGACTGTCATTTCCTGATTTCACAGTGTTCAGAGCAACAACCTCGATAGGTGAGACCTGGCTTCAATTCCTTCCTGTACTGCAGGTATCCACTTTAAATCTGAGCAGATCCTTCCTGCCCTCCTTTGCTTTCTGCATTACCATAACAAAAACCTCTTCTCACATCACAGAGCTATTGTAAGCATAAATGCCCTATCATCTTGTGAGGTGCCAAAACTATTTAAACAGCATGCAGATGTATAAATATTGCACATGGGTGTCTGGTGTGAGAACTCAAGCCTGTCAGCTGCCTTTGCACAGGCGTGCAGCAGCCAGCAATGCTGCTGAGGCTGCTCTACTTAACTTTCACAAAACATCTGCATTCAGTGAGCAATGACACTAAAGCAGGCCTAGTTTAGTTGTCTGACCAAGAAAGTTCATCCCATTTTCTGAGCCAGGACTAATTATTTTTCTTTTTAACTTATCCCCCTGATTTATTTGTTTTCTGTGTATATAATAAGGAATTTGTGCTTATTATAAGTAGTTTATTATGGATGATAAGTGAGCTAGCAATAATATATTCAGGTTGATAATCAGTTTATAACCAGGTTGATATCTCTTAAAGATATGTAAGTACTATTGGGAAGGTTTGTTTTTCTTTAAAATAAAAACATTGGGTTTTTTTCCAATGAAGGACTTGTTGCACTGAAGTGCAACTTTCAGAGCACTAGAGCATAACTGTGAATGTTTAATAAGGCAATATTGACAGGACTGAAGAATGGAATAGTTTTAGAAACTATATCTATTTTTTGTGAGTATATATATTTACCAAAAGAGGCTAAAACCTGAGTCCTACAGGTAAAAACCCTGACTGCAGCATTCAGGCTTACCAGAGTGGGAACTTAGCATTAACAACCTGAGGAAAACTTCTCATGTAACTTTCTGCTAACAGATCACAATCATGTTGAAAACAGCAGAATTTTTTGGGGTCTGGGAGAGAATGTTGCCTTAATTTTCTGGATTCTGTAATTCTGAACTACGAAAATGAAGAACTTAGTTACCTTAAAACACTCTAACAACTACCTCACCATTTCTTTCAGCAAAACAATGCAATGTTTTTGCCAAATAAAGGGAATTGAATGAGTCTAACCAGGGCAGAATTTGGAGTTGGTCGGGTGTCAGTCTGAGAGTCGGTGGATGGGCTCAGAGCTGCTGCCTCCTGATGTGCCTTGCATCCACTCAGCCTAGTGAAAAGCTGTTTTTTTCCTCTTTGAGACATAGAAGGGACCAGGAAAAGAAGGAAATCTGACTGTGACAATACTACTTGTAAGTGCTTTCAGGGTTCATACCAATATAAAAACAAACATGAAGGAGCTCATTTCAGGCATTGTCTTAAGGATTGCAAGAATTCACACTGAGAATCTGAGCTTTACTCCAAAGGAGGAAAGAAAAAAGAGTGTAGCATCTCCTTGCTGTTTGTTAATGCAAATTGAGTAACTGCAGAGAAACTGAAAAGCTTTGAATTTACCCTTCCAGCATACCTGAAGGCACATGAGTCATAGCACCAGCTATTTAATTTTTTTAAAAAAAAATTTCCTTTTTGGCCTCACTCCTGGTGGGTGTAATTTCTTCTCCTACTGTTGTTCCACTGCATTTCAATACCAAAGGAGGAATGCTTTCTCCCTGGGGTATGTCCCACATCAGAATGCTGCCACATGCCCTGCATTTGACCTTTGCTTTTTATTTTTATTTTTATTTTTTGTTTAAAGGGAGGATTTCGATTTTAGAGGAACAAAAATTAATTGTTTTCTCAGAAATGCTTTTATGATGATAAGACAGCTGTGGGAGAGAAAAAAAAGAGAATTTATGCTTAAACAAAGGACAGGGAAAGGTCAGAAAGCAATCTGCAGGATGGCAGAAACACTTCAGCTATTCCTCAGAGCAATTTCTCTGAGCAATGAAAGAAGTAAAACCAATTGCATATGCCTCAAATACAAAACAAAAATACAGTTAAAATAGATGTCAGACTGCATTTTCATACTTCTTTTTGTCCTTCTAAAAAAAATAGTGTAATTTCCAGACCACTACAACATCATTCACATTGTGGTGTGCTGCTAATAAGGCTGGAGACAATGCAATTTCTTGTCAGTCATCAGTCAGAGGCTCTCAGGACAGATTTCATCAGTGAAAGAATCCACAACATGCGAGGCCTGCTTTTGTTGTGAGGTGTGTTTATTACCCATGAACCCCTGGATGGTGATTTCCTTATAGCAATGGTTTTTTTTCCATCAATTTTTCCATCTCCTCTGCTAGCACTTTCAGTATGTAACCAACCCCAAGAAGTTCACTGCAGCCAAGTGATTTCAATATCAAAATGAAGCCTTTGGATAAGGAAAGTTTCCTGTGGCAAGAGAAAATCAATGGGCAGAGAAGTCTGTAAGGGTTACATTGTGCCACTTTTCACTCCAGCTGAGTGGCATATTTTTTTGGTAATATCTCATATTGGTTTGAATGGGATGTCAGGCACTACTGATTACCAAACCAACAGACCTATTTGGCCTGGAATATTTACTGAGAGGAGGGAAATAATGAATCCTAGTCTGTTCTGCAAAGCACTAACCATGTTATTTTCTGGCAGCCAATGGGAATTCCTAGTGAATGTGACAAAGAAAAATATTCTTGCTTGCCTCATATTAGACTTACCCAGCATTACAGCAACAAACAGCATATGTGGTGCAGGTTATAAAAGTGACAGAGCACCATTCAACTCTGTCATTATAAAGAAAAAAATAATTGAAAACAGATCATACAGTATTTGAAAGCATGTTCATAGATGTTTCAGTGCTTTTACAGAGGGGAAAGTGTCAAAGTGTTAATGAAAAAACAGATTGAAATATAAGAATTACAATCTCTTCATCAAAATAAATTAAAATATAATTTAGACATAATTTTATTTTACAGAAAAAAAAATCAAATTTCCAAAACTTTTTAAATTTTTTATAAATTTTGAAAATATTTTTTTTAAACTAGAACATACTTAGCTGTTTTGTCATTACTTATATTGCAGTTGTTATGTATATTTGACCTTTGTTTCTAGAAAATACATTCAATCTCGTCTCATAGGCCAAGAGGACACAGTACAAGATTCCAGGAGCTGCTATTAGAAAGAAAATGTAGGACTCCCTTCTTTCCCAAGTCTAGGAAGCTTGACAACACACATAAGTTGTTCCAGTGCTTTACTTGATTAAAAAGGCATAATGCAAGTTAAATTGACAATGTAAATGTAATGGGCTGTAAATGAATTCTTCCAAAGACCCCATTATCAGCATTGTTTGTTACAGAGATTTTACAATTATTTCAATCATTGGATGCCCCAGTCTGTTTTGTGTAATTTATCCTCTAGCTTTTTCCCCAGTATCCCATTGTTCTTTCTGTAGGGAATCCTCATGAACTCACCCACACTAAATCACACTTGGGGATATTCTAGATGAGTACAGCAGTCTTCAGCACTAACAGATAGGAAATTGGCAATTTAAACCTTGTACATAAGATCTAAAGGATTTAGAGAGCCCTTTTTAGCCTGGAACAGATTTGATATTGAAAGCAGAGATCTGATGTCATGTTTAAATGGCACAACACCCCATGGCACAGACATTCGTGCTCTAACAAGAATACTTCTGCACGAGCACCAGCTCACAGCAAGCTTCACTGCACGCCCAAATTATCCCTGTCTGAGCTCTGGGCCCTTGGCTGCACTGGGACACTGACAAGGAGAAGAGTATAACATATATAATATTACTGCCATTGCTATGGAAGTGCTTACAGGCCAGCCAAAACCAGGGTTTGCCTGTGCTAGGTGCTCAATTATTCCCAATTATTATTATATTAATGGTATGTTTTTATTCTGCTAGCTCCATATCCAGGAAAAATTAAACACTTTTTAGCTTAGAGCTAGTTTTAGTGGAAGGTTGGGGCTTACCTATCCATAAGAGGAACAAATCCCTCACAAATAAAAGTCAATGTGATGAGTTCTGGCAGTATAGAAAAAGCTATGAAGTGAATTCAGTGAATATGGCATGGCAGTAATTATCTTTAATTATCTTTTTTTTCTCTTTTTTTTTTTTTTTTTTTTTTTTTGGTGTCAACACATGATCTGTGAGAGACTGACCTAATTCCAGCCTGAACAGGTTTCCCCTACCATATAACTGCATTAGTGAACAGAAATACTAAATATGCATTACCATTATCCATGACAAATCATTTGCTAAATTAACTGAAATTACTGTATTCACATTCTCAGGAGCTGCTGTATGAACAGTCCTGAACTGAATGGACATGTTTAATAATTTGCTTTTGAAGCAGCACAGCATGGTGAAAGCTGATGAAATTCCTGCATGCAAGCACAGTGGAAGCCATTACCTAGAGAAGCAGCTGCTTCCCTTCTGCTGCATTAGAAATACATCATATTTATTTGAATTCAAAAAATAATCATGCCAGAGATTCATCCATATCTAGTGATGTGAATATTTGGTGATATGAAAACAATCCCTTGGCTTTTTAGAAGAGGATGTTCCAGTGTGTGAGCAACATCAGCGATGGACAAAGCTTTGCCGTGACAGAATGAAATGAAAATTAACATACATGGATATAAATGAAAGTGGCTGAAGTGTGTGAGGAGGAAATGCAGTCCACAACACAGCGCCAGGTATAAAGACTCCCTGTTTCTGCTATAAACTTTCTGCTTCCTATAAGTGTGGCTAAAAGAGAGCAGGGTAAGGATATTTGCAATACAATTCTCAGATTTTGAATTGGAAAAAATCCCGAGAAAGAGTTGAAAACCAGAACATCAAAGGCCAGGTGCTGTCCCCTACTGCCAAATTAGCTTCATGAGGGGACTCTGGTGTCTGGTGACCGAGACTGCCTGCAGGATTCCTGGTTCAGAGAGGAATGTAAAAGCAGAGGAGCACATTATGAGGCTAGAGGTTTCTTTAACATCAGAGATACCGATGAGAAGAGCCTTCACATTTTTATCTGAAACTTGGAGAAAGCTTTGAAAATTATTAGGAAAAGCATTGGATTAGACAGTCAAACAAGAAAAAAGAAATTAGTACTTCTCAATTTTTGTTGTTGGATCCCGCTTTCCCTTGCTCCTTGACTTTCTCATGCAGACCTGTGCATCCACAGTATATTGTTCTCTTATAATCATTGCTTTTGAAATTCCAGAACATATTTTAAGCATTTCCAAAGGACTGACATAAATGTGGGAGCTCTGTGTCCCCTTATCCCAGCAGGTTCAATCCCTAACCCAGTCTGAGGTGCTAAAAGACTTGATCTACTTATGGATGGATAAAATTTTTAAACCAAGTGCTGGCCTCCCAATATATGAGATGTTCAACCCAAATGTCATACCTACATGTCTGAATGACTAGGTAGCTTTTGTTTAAATCCATGTTTTTCTTCTAAAGAAGTTACCATGACATTGTGCTTGTTGGAATTTATGGTTCTACAGCTCAAGACTAAGGAATACTCTCTGCCAGACCTGCTACTAGGCATTCCTGATGCATTTTGTTGTGCTATTTGATTTAACACATAGTAACACATAGTCCTCATAAGAGGTGTGGTTTTAAACATGGATGTATAGTTTGAATTGTTAGCAAGAAGTATTAAACAGGATTTACTTGTTTATTTAATGAAGCTAAAGCATCGATTCCATCGTGTTTTCTTCCCCCTCAGGCAAATAGTTCCCCCCCCCACTCTGCCTCCTGCACCGAGGCATTTATCTTTTATGCAGAATGGCTCAACATTTACCCCTTATGTAGAATGGCTCAACATTTACCTTTCATGCAGAATGGCCCAGTATTTACCTTTTATGCAGAATGGCCCATCGTAGGCAGTTCTGGAGCAGTCACAGGAGTAGCCATTGTATTTCTCCACGCATTTGCCCCCGTTGGCACAGTACATGCCGTAGCTGGTGCAGTGGCCAGAGCAGCCAGGCTTCACCCCAGGTGTGACCTTGGCTCTCTCCTCCAGGTCCAGCGTCACCCCGTTCATCCTCAGGGAACGAATGCAGCCCAGGAAGCCTCGCTGGCCTCCTGCAGCACCTGAGAGGGAACGTTGGACTGTGAGACAACACTGAATGGGTTTTATTCCTGTTGCTTCACATGAAATATCCTGCTAAGCCTGTGGCAACTTCTTTATAATTGCCTTGTACTAATGACAATAACTCAGTGAAACCTAGCCCTTTGATATCATACCATTAGCAAGCATAAATGTAGTTTTTAATCAATGCTTGTTTTATACTAATTAGACATTTGGGATTCTAGCCCTACACTGGAAGATTTCCTTTCATTTCAACTTCAATGTTTTTAGAGATAACAGTCGAAGAAATCAGCTTGGCTGAGCTGCTAAGGTGTAGCCTTTCTCTCCTAATGATTAGTAATGGTGGGTGCTAGTAATAATGCCATAATATGCTATGGAGTGTTACATTTTTCAAAGCTGGGCAAAAAAAACCGGAGTCAAATCTCCAGTCTCAGTTACAATAGGAAATATTCACATTGATTTCCAAGAAACATCATGTATACTATTTAGTTATCAGAGCATAGACTGGAGGATGGAACACTGAAAAACTACATTTGACAATCTGGGTTGAGATGGTTTTTTATAGCAGTTAATAACAACTGTCCTTTTTCACCCCAAGTAAACACTCACTGAAAAAATTTGATTTCAGCTCGGAAAGCCTTATCTGAGGCTGGATTAGAAACAACGATCTAAAAAACCCAAACTAAAAAATGTGAGTAAATAACAATGAGTGCTGGCATCTTTTCTGCTCATCCCTCCTCTCTTTAATTATTGCAGTGCTGCAGGTGCCAGAGAGTCCCTGAGGAGATCTGAATGCTCATCACCACAGAGCACAGAGGCTGATATTTACCTGAGTGGGGAAGAGAACTAAATACAAACCAGAGAGCGCTCCTTCAAACCAAGTACCAGAAACTAGATGATTTGGAGTAGGAGCAGGCAAGGCTTGGTCTCTGCTGAGTGCACATGGCAGAGGTGTTCTGGAGTGATTCCATTCTATGTACACTTGTAGCCATGATATTTTATAAAAAATCCTTTCCTTAGGATTTTTTCTCCTGAGAAGTTGAGAGGTCTCAGGAACAAAATGTACACAATGGTTATCTGCTGCTGTGGAATGCAACAGGTGGATCTGTGCTGGGTCTCATGCGGTTGTTTCTAATTAATGGCCAATCACAGTCAGCTGGCTCGGACTCTGTCCAAGACAGAAGCTTTTGTTATCATTCCTTCTTTTTCTATTCTTAGCTAGCCTTCTGATGAAATCCTTTCTTCTATTCTTTTAGTATAATTTTAATATAATATATATAATACAATAATAAATCAAGCCTTCTGAAACATGGAGTCAGATCCTCGTCTCTTCCCTCATCCTAAGACCCCTGCGAACACCGTCACGTACACTCATACATACTGCAGTGATGGAAAATCTTCTTTGCCCTCTCAGTGACTGTCCTAGCCCTTAGGACGCAAAGCCATCACCCCTCAGTCCTTCTTGCTCACCCAAATAATAGATATTTATTCTACAGAAAATGGAAAAGGAGGCACCAAAATAATTCTTGTTCAGCATTACCCTCCAGGGCCCTGATATTCAGGTATTCATTTTGGGCACTCCAACTCAAGTCCATTCTAGATCTGACTCCAGGTAAAGTTTAAAGCTTTTCTCTGGTATGTGTGCTCCAATCACCAATTTATATGAAATAGATGTAATTCAGAAAGAAAAAAAATCTGGTGCAGATGATGACATTTGTTTTTTTGGCAATAAAGGTACTATAAATTTCAAAACATTGCTGGTATTACAGTCAATTCAAAACTAACAAATAAAATAATCATTATCCACAATTCTCAAAGAACTCAAGCTAGGAAAAAAATTCCATCTCTTCCTGTTTACAGCAAAAGGCTTGGTATTTTTTAAAGGTTAAGTGCTCCTCTTTTAAACAAACTTTATCTTTCAGCTTATTTTGAAACTGCCATTTCTAGGATCACAGCAGCAAAGGAGAATCTGAGCTTGTAAATAACGCCTGCACATCTGGTGACACATTATACACAGTTTGCAGTGACGCTGGGCTGCAATGAAGGCAATGAAGGCTTTAAACATAATTTTTAGTTCATTTGAGTTGTTGAATGCTGACTAACATGGAGAAAAAAGATTTTTTTTTCTCTTCCTTCTTCTCTTTTGACAGATATCTAGAGAGGTATGAAAGTGCTTCTTTGCTCAACATTTCATGCAGTTCTGGTTCCAGCTAATGGCACTTGGCATGTCAGCACTTTGCAGCCTGTGGCTCACAGTTGGAGAAATACAAATGCTGCTGGAATAGCCTGCCCCAAATGTAGTGGAAACCAGTAGCTCCAGAAAGCAGCTGGACTAACTTGGTTCCAGGGAATGCATTTGTGCAACACTGTGTGGTGCTTTCATACATCAAATGAATAAATAGCCCGTGGGATTAAAGGGAGAAGACTGCAGTGAGATCTGTGAATGCAAAAGTATGGCCAATGATCAAATCTAAAGAGGCTGGAAGTGCTGCCGAGGCTAGGATGGGCACTGCAGGCACATGCGGTCCTGGCAAGAACTCTGCAGAAATTTTCGCTTCTGTGGTGAAAAAGTGTTTGTGTGTCTGGGAAGAGACTCTCAGCAAAAAAGGAGTTTGGCACTGCAGTCTGCTGGAGGCACTTTCAGCCAGGAGATGCAGGTGGACAGAGACAAAAAGGACAAGTTCCTAACGCACAATATTTTTCTCTTAGTTGATCTCTGTATTTCTGTAATTATGGGCACATTTGTCCTTTTTTTTCTTTTTCTTTTTTTTTTTCTTTTTTTCCCCCTTTGCTGTCCTACAAACACTCAAGGTGCACAGCTTTCCACATTCACTAGCTGCTGCTGGCAAGACACCAGGCAAAGAATGTTCAGCACTGTGAGAGCAAATCCCAGCTACCTCCTCTGCACCTTACCAACATAGAGCTGGCTGTACAATTCCAGTCTCGTGTGTCCCTCTGTTGGAGCTTTCCGGATCTCCAGGGGTAGCTGGTCCACCTGCAGGCTGGCCTGCTTGACGTTCCTCTCAGCATTGACCCGGTGCCATTGGTCATCGTTGAGCGGGTTGGGAGATCTCACCACGATTTCCACCGGCCCGTTTCCCACGTCGAACGAGAAGGAGACCTCGGTAGCAGCTGAAATAGCAAGCAGGAGGTGTCCAAAATCTGTTTGCAGTTTTACTTTGTAAACATGTTCATTTACGCTTCCCAAAGAGTAAAGAGTCATATCAAATAGAAATGTGAACTGCTAAGTCATCTTTTCATCATCTATTCATCTTTCTGAATTTATAGGCACATTCAGTTCCTTCTAACTTGAGTAGGAGTTCAACTTTTAGAAGAAGTCAAACTTCTTGACTTCATCAGCAGACCCTCAAACAATTGCATTAATCTTTGCACTCTGCAGCCTTCCAGTTTACATTTTTAAAAATTATTTTTTTAAGGAATAAGCATTTTGATTTAAAAAATGCTGGAGAAGTCTAAATTTTTGATTTGATTTTGAGGGGCAATTAATTCTTGCAATGGACTAATAATGCTGTGGGTAAGATCCATGTGGCATTTTATGGTTGAAAAGAAACGTGACAAGGTCTCTGGTGTTGAGATGACCCCGAGGTGTTAGAAAGTCTCTTTTTCCCAGCCCCACATTTGAAGAAGGAGTCAGAATTCCTGGGCTCTGGTTCTCAAGGTTGTTTATTCTCTGTAATCTATAACATTCTTTCTCCGACACGCTGAAGTCTGTTCAGCACGTCATTTCATGGCACACCACACGCCCCTGAGGTGGTGTTAGTTTTTTATACTAAAAACTACATGTACCTTATTTACAATAATTTTCCAATTCCTATCGCCTGTTAGACAGTCTGTTTCTACTCTAAACCAATTCCTATCGCCTGTTAGACAGTCTGTTTCTACTCTAAACCAATCCAAAAGTGCCAACATCACAGCAGCAGATGGAGGCTAAGAAGAAGAAAGAGGAAGGACAAGGCATGCCCAAATCCCTCCATCTTTTCTTCTGTACCCCCATTCTAAAAACCCCAAAATTCTACTTTTCCACCCTGTGATAAATTCACTAACATTCTACTCAAACTCTTGTGGCTTGTACATCTTCATACAAAGTTGGTAGTTTTTTCCAAGGGCTAAAATTGTAAGCACAGGTGTCTCTTTCTCTGTGCCAAGGTCTCTGAGCCCCCTGTCAGGGTCCTGAGTCTTCCAGGGCAGCCAGAGGGATGTCCTGGGTTCCAACAGAAATGGATCTTTGGTAAGCCCTACAGTGGTCTTCTTATAGTGTATCATTAAAACCATGTTTAGAAATTTTATGAATTTCCATTAAGCCCTACTAGTCATTCCTTCAGGTCAACCTTGGCAAATATATAATTGATAACTATTACTGAATGTTGAGTGTGATTAATAATATATAAATTATTTTATTAAAGTACTATAATTATGACTTTCTTATTGAGATTTAGTTTATATATCTTTGGACTGCAAATTCTATTCTGGTGGCAAGAGATCAGATGAAAGGGTTAAAAAAGAAAGGATTATCAATTACAGCATTCACACATGAGAATACCAGACAGAAGTAAAGACAACCAAGAGTTCAATTTAATTTGGTTTTCCTACACACAAAATAAAAAAGTCAGAGCTCCCTTTTAATTTCCTTCAAAGATCTTGGGTGCCCAATTAGGGTCAAAGTGTTCCAGTACAGCTGTGGTTTCTGCTTAGGTTGAATTAATAATGCACTATTATACAACTCTTATTCAGCAAGGCCAATAAATTGGGGTAAAAGCACCACTCCATGTTCATTATCACTAACAATGCTGATAAATAGTGTGAAATATTTTGGTACATGATCCAATAGATTTTCACAAGGTTATATCAGATTGACTTGACAGCATGTTAAAGAAAATTGAATGGATAGGAATAAAGTTTTTACAGAAAATGTGCTTTCAACCCAAATTTATTATGTAATTGATTTTTTTCAAAATTGGCTACTTTTAAAAGAAAAAAAAATTGAAAAGCTGTTGTTCTTTCTGTTCTCTGCTGAATAAAATAATTTAATTTGTTGAATAAACTGCCTTTTATAAACCATGGATTTAGTCTGTTTGTCCTTTTGCACTTTACAAGGCACAAAATCTGTACAAGCCAGAGCTTGCTGTTACAGAAATAAAGATATTTAGTTTTAATGTTATTATGTTTTGTAACTTCAGTGGTTCTGCCAATAAACCCAGGCAAAGTAGGAATTAGAGTAAAACCTCTCCAGCACTTAAATTGTATGTTGTGTTCAAGTCTATTTTCAAGACTGTGTGTATAATTCTCCTTTAATTTTGCTTTGAAGAACTGCCTCAGATCTTTTTACTGTCAGGCTTGAATAGTTTCCCAAAAGCTGTCTGTCCACAGGACTGTAAAATAAGGACCCATTAGCAGATTTTTTCTCTTATTCTGAGGCAACTGATGACATTGTCAATATTGCTACTGTGTACTTTGACTATTATCTATTTAGAATTTTTGAAAACCGCCACAAGAATGCTTCTTTGTTTGCAAACCTTTGGTCTTGTGGATAGAAGTATCCCTAAGTCTTTAAAGGAAAGGTATTCTTCTTTTAAAAGGGAAAGTGAAAATAAAGATATTTCAAGTAGACACTCTGTCCCTGCATAATCTAACTTTATGCATGGCTTTAAACTAAAATTTGTATCACAGACCAGAAGATATGTAATTAAGTTTGTAGTTTTCTTAGAAAATTGGTCCCTTTGAAATGAGTACCAATTGTATAAATTTATATTATATTTTTATATTTTACTTTTTATATTTAATCTTATAGTTGGGGAATGAATAGCTTTTCATCAAAATCTTCTCACTGTAGACCATTTTCAGTGCATGTATCTGCTGAGATGCTGAAAGTTAGAGAAGATAATACCACATCTATGGACTTCCTGATCCTTTCTCAACCTACCTAAAAACATGATTCCCATACCAAAGGTGAGGAAATGTATTTTCTAGACTGATGGACTGAAAAAAGCCATGAAATATGTCAATGAAAAGAGCTTCACAGATGGGCAGAGGCTGCAATTGGGATGTCTCACATGCAAGTTATGTTACTGGTTCTGACTCTTCATTCTTAGTTCCATTTTCAGTCTCGGGAATAAGTACTTTCCAATTCAGTCTATGGAATAAGTACTTTCCAACCAGGGACATCTCTAAGTAAGATGACAGGTCTTAACAGAAATGGATGAATGTCTGACCACAGGCACATTAGTCAGAAAATGAAGACAAAAGAAATTTCACACGCCCAAAAAATGAGACAGGTAGCCTGGTGACAACTGACAGGCAGAAGGCTGAGGTACTCAATGTTCTTTTTGTCTCAGTTTTTACTGGCAATTGCTCCTCCAACATCTCTTGAAATCCTAATTCTCAAGGCTGGGGGAATGAAGAGTTCAAGGTCAGGCTTGAGCACACTGTGCTGCCCCCACTCCTCCTTTTTCCTCTATGCCAACTTTTCTGCTGAGCAAGGTGTCCTTTTGGACAATGATCAGCTGTCCTGGCTGTGTCCCTTTCCAATGCCTTTGTTACCCTTAGTCTCCTGGTTGGGACAGAGAGAAAGTTTTGCCATTCTGCAAGCACTACTAGGAATAGGCAAAACACTGGTGTGGTATCAAATCTATTCTAGGCACAAATTCAACATACACCGCCATATGGGCTGCTGAGGAGAATACTAACTCCACCTCAGCCAGAGCCAGTACAACATCCAATTTGTTCAGGAGTTCAGTATAACTTATATAAGAAGACTGGCAATTGTTTAGTTTTTTTTCCCTCAGTATGTTGTACTTTTCAGTCTCTGTCTACGCATACAATCCTTGGTGATATAATCTCTTTTACTCAAATGCATCTTTGATTGATGTGACAGTGGTATTATTTTGTCAAACATTTGAATAGGGGGGTTGAAAAAATATCTAACATACCTGTGAGTATTTATTCAGAATGACTGACTCAGCACAGGATTTTTTTCCAAAAAGATGTAGGAAATGAGCTGCAAAAAAATGACCAGAGGTTTATCCTGGTCACTTTTTAGGTAATGAAGTGAATTTTCCTAATAATATTTTTATTTTCTAGTCTACCAAATACTGTAAAACTAAAGCCAGTTTTTCTAAGAAATGAGAATAATAATCAGACTTTGAACAAATGTCTGAAATTGCCTAATTATTAAAAAAAAGTTAATGTGGGTTGTAATTTATTCAGTCAGAACAGGGTTTTGTGATGAAAATTTCATAAAATTGAACAAGAGTGAATATTTTAATGTACTCCTACTACATAAATTCATTCAGTACACTGAGGTTTGTGGCTTAGTTTTACCCTTTCTGTGCCTTGTGCAATTACATACAATTAAATCTGAACACGTTTCTCTCATCGATTCAATTTTCTAAGGTCTCAGGATGTTGTCAGCCATCTGTTCAGAACACAGAAGAGCAACTTTGGCAAACAAAATGCCCTTCTCACTCTTTGTTCTGTGTTGTTTTTAGCTCTGTTTAGGTCTAGCCATTTCCTAATCTTAGATCTATGAGGCATTTGCCCATAAAAATGAACCACCGTTCAGGAAGACCTGGATAGCGCTGGAAGAGCAGACTGACAAGAACCTGACAAAGACAAATATACAAAGGTCTACAATGATCATCAAAGTACTTGAAAACCTATTGGAGGAAAGCCTGAGAAAACTGCGTTTAGCTTTGAGAAAGAAGGCTTGGGGGAGACCTCTTCATCATTGTTCTGGTATTTAAGGATTGGCTACAAAGAACGTAGAGACATCCTTTTGGTAGGAAGTCATATGGAAAAGATTAAGGGTAATGGGTACAGGTTACTCCTGGGGACACACAAGAGGGAAATTTTTCACAATGAGAACAATCAGCTACTGGGATAATGTTTCCAGGGAAGTGGTAGGTTCTTCTACACTGTACACTTCTAAGATTCAGCTGGACACGGTGCTAGGACATTTTGTCTAGACTGTGCTTCTTTTAAGGAAGGTTGGACCACATGATCCTTGAGGACCATTCTAACCTGGCATGCCTTGATCTGTGATTCCATGATTCTACAACTGCATTGTCTGTAGGAGTCCATGCTTCTTGGGTCCTTCCTTTCAAGGCTTTCTAGTAGGTATGCTTTAGTTAAACACAAGTTCTGAGGGTCAGCTGCAGGGGAAGGAGTGCACATTTCTATGTCCTTCGCTATACACAAGGTCAAGTTACATGAGCTGATATTTCTGGCATTCAAGATCTGTGACCAGCTAGATCTCCCATTTTCCCTGAACTCCTTGTATTTCAAGTATCTTTTTTCTCCCCCGTTTTCTAGTTTGATCTTTGTTGACGAATTTCAGGCTAGGAACTCTAGTTATCGTGAGGCTGCCAGCAAAGAAAGAGATGTTAATGCATGGGTGCGTACTCACTAGATGCTAAGCAGTAGGTGGATGCTCTCAAGACACATAAATTGGGAAAAAAAAAGGAAGAGGGATTACAACCCTTCTCTCAACCACCTCTCTAATATACACCCATTTCTCTATTTCTCTCCTTCTCCCCCATTATCCTTTCTTTGAAACACAATTTCATGTCCTCCCTCATACATCTTTCTCTTACATCCCCTGATGTATTTTTATACCCTTCAAATGGAACTGACTGATGTTTTAGTTGACTCACATCAAAGGGATGAGTTTCTAACATCTTTAGAATCCTTTTGAAATCCTATTCTTAGAACATAAATGCCATGTTACATCTAGAATCAGAGTTCACTCACTTGGCTGTAAAATAGCTTACAACAATAAGCTATAAACTATAAACTGATTCTGCCAGAGAGATATTTGTTCTGAGGAAACAACAGCTTGAAAATATTGTAGCTTTGTAAGAGCAACATCTGCCAAGCTTCTTGGACAGTTTGTTTGCAGATACACCTCCGACAAAGGGCTCACTGTCTGAACCTGTAGACAGAATTCAGTGAAATGACTGAAAATGAAAGAAAACTCAATAAAAAGAGAGAGATGATAGATATTTCTAGAGCTAGTGGCCTATATATCTTTATATAAAATCTATCAAATGGACAAGATTATCAAATGGTCAAGATCAGGTCTGATACATATATAGCTATTGCAATCCTTCCCACTGCCTTTAACAGATGGAAAAGAAGACTGAATAGAAAAGTAGGCAATCTAGGATTTGAAAGTAACTATCCTGTCCACCCTTCCCACTTATACTCAGATTTTTGTGTTTAAAGATAGTTTCACAATGTCATCTCTAAATTTCCTTCCCCGGTGCCCTCATTTGCACAGGTCTGAGAGAGGCCATGCCAATGCTGGCATGGAAACAACATTGGTAGGTTGTTCCTGGCTGCCAGAAATAGGTGGAAAGGGCTACAGATGCTACCCTGAAGTGCCATATTGGAGCACAGGACCTGCTTTAAGGAGGCCACTTCTCAAAGGACACAACTTAAAATTAAAGCTACCAAAGCAACATAACAGAGAAAAATTGTTGATCCAAGTTGGTTGCCTGCAATACAGGAATTACTGCGTAGCTTGGCTGTCTGTTAATAATCAGGTAGTTGTCAAAAAGCATAACTGTATTTACAATAATGGGACTAAGCATCTGGATGGCTTCATCATTTATCTAATTCCCAAATGAAAAGTCCATTTGAACTAATGAGCAGAACCTTCATTCATTTGACCAAATGACAGTGTGCATCCATGCCCAAGACTTCAGTGATCCCTGAGCTAAGTGCCAAATGAACCAGCTCTGGAAGCTGAACAGCTGCATCAGCACAATGCTGTGCCAACAGTAATTAGTTCTAATGAGAGACTACACCGCACCGAGGATCAATCCCAGCATAGCTGAATGCTGATTTATGTGGACATGCTATATCTTCCTCAGAAACAGCTCAGGCATCTCTCTAACATCGGGGGTCATTGTACAGACTAGACACACTCTATATTTGCCTGTGGGTTACAGGTAAGATAAAGAAAAGTCATAAAACTTTACATTCTTTTGAATCTTAGGCAGTCATTTACATAAGGGCCGAGAAGGAAAAAAGGATGAGTAAAGCTATTGCTTTGATTTAATATTACGTAAGATCCACTTCTCATGTGTAAATCTACCCACAAGATATAAGTGAGGCTCGTTGTCTCTCTGAGCCTTTAGAACAAACTGATATTCTGTAGGGAATGAACAATCCATCTGTGTCTGAGGGTCACCAACGTAACAAGTGAATTGGGGACATCAAGATTGGAGACAGCCTGACCTGAAGGGATTGATTCCTTAAGTTGTAGCTTTCATATTTTCCAGATTCTGTACTGCATGAGTATATAGCTCTGAACTTTAATATAGCGTGTTAGCAAGTTCTCTCAACAGTTTAGTTAGACAAAACAATCCTTTTCCAGCCTGCAGCACTGCAACTTTGGGCCCAAAAAGTATAAACAATGTTGAATTGAGGAGAGCAATCTGGGAGGATGGGACTTCTTACCCTGAAGCTGTAATTGAACAATTAGCCACAACATGTAAATGGACCAAAACTTATGAAAGTGTGAAAACTTGTGACTGGCGTCCATCTTGGGTGGAGTCACAGCTGGGCTTTTGTACTGCCCAGGGTGCATCCTTCTAAGGCCTTTTAATAAATACCTACTTTATTCCTTTAACACTGTCTAGCCTCTGTTCTTGGTAGCCTCTCAAGGCATCAGGATCATGCACAGGTGGATTTTGCAGTCCTGAGATATATGGATCAGGTAAGGAGTAAAGTCAGGCAAACTTCAGGAAAGCAAACTTCAGCTCCACAAGGAGATATTTAATCGAGTTCCCAGGGAGACTGCCCTCAGCGACAGGGGAGCAGAGCAGAGCTGGCAGATCTTTAAGGAAGTCTTCCATAGAGCACAGGAGCTGGCAATCCCCAGGAGCAAGAAATCAGGCAGGGAAAACAAGAGATGGGCATGGCACAGTAGGGAAGTGCTGGTCAAATTAAAGGGAGGGAATCAAATGCACAGGCAGTGGAAACAAGGACAGGAAACCTGGGAAGAAAACAGAGATGAAATACAGTTGAGGAAGGCTAAGGGAAGCTGAACCTGGCAAGTGATGCAAGGAATAACAGAAAGGGCTTCCACAGGTCTGTTAACCAGAAAAGAGAGGTCAAAGAAGGTGCACCCACCCCTGATAAACAGTGGTGGTACACTGGTAACAGTGGATGAGGAGAAGGCTGAGGTACTCAACATTTCTTTTGCCTTCAAGTCTTCAATGACAAACTTTCTTCCCATGCCTCTCCAGGGGACAGCAGGATGGGGACAGGGGGAGCAAAGAACATCTCACTGTAAGTAGAGATCAGGTTCATGACCATCTGAGGAACCCAAATGCATAAGTCTATGGAGCCCAATGAGATGTTCCCCCAGAATCCTGAGAGAACTGGCTGATGGTTAGTCAGGCATGATTTTCTCTTGGTGAAGCCACGTTGGCTGTCTCTAATCACCTCCCTGCCATGCATGTGCCTTGACACAGCTTCCAGGAAGATCTGTTCTATGATCTTGCCAGGCAGAGAGTTAAGGCTGACCAGGAATTCCCAGGGTTCTCTTTACTTTTTCCCAGTATTGGAGACTTTGCCTGAGTGTCATGATATTTCAAATATCACAGAGCATAGCTTGGCAACTACAGTAGCAAATTCTCTCAGGACCATGGGATGTATCTTGTCAATCCCAGGGCCCTATGTTTGTTCACGTTCCTCAGGGAATCTTGAAGCTGAGTTGAGTTGCAATGAGAGAAACCTTTTCCTCCCAGTCCCTGCCGTGATGTTCAGGGACTTGAGATGTGTGGGAAGAGACATTACCATATGTATTGGTAAAATAGTACTTCCCTGCAAGAAAGGATATACAGTAAGAAATACAGCTATTGACATTTTGATTATGTATCTGTAAAGTTAGTTTTAAATATTAGTGATTTCTGACATTCTGTAACAGTATTACTGATTTCTGTCAGTGAAATTCTTGCTGCCTGGAGGAAATATTTTTAAACACATTTTACCTTCAGTCACAGGAAGTCTATAAACATGTATAGAAAGGAGAAGGGAAATTAACTTATAAATGGAAGGTAAAGGAATGAAAATGCGTAGCTGAATGGCTTTAGTCATCAAAGTTTTCGAAGAAATTATAACATAATATTTAGAAAAGATACAAATAGGGTATCCAAGGGTGGATTTTTTCCCAAAGACTAAAGATTTGGTGAACATTTATGGTGAACAGAATTTATTCAATTCCTGTGCAATTTCATTAAGAATACATCACTCTTCAGAATGTCTGAAGCTTCTTATGACCTTTTCAGTTTGTTTTTATCTTGAAATTTTCAAATTATCCTGCACACCAAAAAAACCATCATATCAGAATAAAAAATAAAGGAAAACGCTTTGTTGAATGCAGGAAAAAGCACCCCCTAAAGTGTCTATCCTCATATTTTTGATCCTCATTTTCTCCACCATTTGGTCTGCAGCCTGAAGGCACTTGATTCAGTCTCTGCTGTGTGCAGCATCTACATCTGGCAGCTGTAAACTTGTAGTGACATTTCCTTGAGAATGGACAGGGAATCAGATCTACTGAGAGATGCTGACCTGATTCAGCAAGAGCTGCTGTTTTCTTATGCATATGACTATGTTGTTACATTGTAAGACAAGACTGTGCACAAATAAATTGCTTTGCTATATATTTAAAAGGAGTGAACTTTAATGCATTATTGTCCTTCTTCCTTCACAATACTTTAATATCTTTTTTCTAGTATCATTTACAGCTGCACCAGTAATTTCAACAACTGGACAGGTAATAAGTCTAAATTCTTATTTCAGTTTGCAGGAACAAAACATCTTTGGATTAATGGGAACCAAATATGTTAAATAATTCTTTCATAATTATGAAAAAAAATTATGACTGGTTTATTTTATGACTGATTCATTTTATGACTGATCAAACATATTTTGATATATTTGTCTGTCTGACTGAATAACTAGCTGGGTTTTTTTCTTTCATTTCCTAGGTTGGAATAGACTCTCTCCACTGCAATAACCTTTGCCTATTGTATCCATGCCGAGCCTCATTATCTTCACCTGTGATTTTAATCTTAAATATACAATATATACCAGTTGACTCAGAAGTACTGTACTGCTCTGCACACAGCACACAGGCTACCTGAAACTGGCCAGAAACTCTCCAGGTGCAAGGTAGTAAAAAAAAAAAAAAAAAATTCCTGGCTTCTCTAGTCTTGCAGAGAGACAGCAGTTCCCTTTCTACTGGCAGACAAGCACTTACACAACTTGCAATATTTTGGAAAGGCATAGCTATACTGGAGCTCAAAATGAAGGGACATCAGAACTCAGTACAGCACCCTTTTCATCATGAGCAAACATCTGTGTAAGGACAAAGATTAGGAAGGATTTGATTTTGATAATAACAAAGTTATTTTATCTCACTTTGAAATAATCTTGACTGCCATTGAACCACTCAAAAATAAATACCAGTCTTCCTACACAGTACATTAGATTGCTTTGGGGGACAAAAATAATTGAGTTAATGGAAGTACCAAGTTTTCTCATAAAAGATCATGCAATGGCCAAACATACCCTAAGAAGAAAATTATTTATTATCATTATTTATTAATTACTTCAGTTATGCTAATTGCACTGCAGCTGTCTTGTAGATAAGCACTTGGAAACAACTTCCATACTTTTATGGTTGTATTATAGTTGATACAGCAATTTTCAGCCATAAGCAGTAAGAACAAAAAAAAAAAAAACCAAAACAAAAAAAAAAAAAAAAACCCAAAAAAAACCCCAAAAACCAAAAAACCAGTCCTGCATGAAAATGGAACCAAAGAAAAGAGATGTGAAATGACTTGTTTAAAGCCAAACATTAGATGGTTAGAGCAGGACTTGAAAAAAACCCGCTTGCTTTAATTCTAAGGCAATAAATACAATTTCAGATAGATGTTACCTCCCATCCAGCTAGTTCTCTTCCAATAACTACTTAGCTGCCTGGAAAGAAGGAAGGAACAGGAACGGTGACTCATTGAAGGTCTGTTGATTCATCTCATGAGAGTTACTAATGCTTAAAAAAAATACAGCAGCAATATCTCCTGGTCTCTTTTGTGGCAGATGATTCACACAAAGGGAACTATAGTCAGTGCACTGAGTGGAAAAGGGGAGGAGATGTGTGTTCTCCTGTCTGTAGTGGCTTATAATATACTTCATTATATCCTTTTAACTGCAGCACTTTACCATGAAACTGAATTGCTCCTGTACAACAGAAGGCAGCACAACAAGGGGGAGGCAGAGACATCAGAACAGAGCTCTCCCATGCAGCATATAAAGGGTTTTGCGGAACTGATAGCTATTTTTTTTGGATGGAAGGCAAAATAAAAGCAGGTGGTAATGTTCATGAGATCAGATTTTGTCTGAGCTGGAGAGAGTGGCTTATTTTACTATGAAAAATTGTTATGAACTTGGCACAGTTCTGAATTTGTTGAGCAATGTGTTTAAGTGCTTACAAACAGACACAAGGAAATCAACGCCCCTCTCAAATATGTCACATTTGAATGCAATAAAAATCAGTCAAAACTGTAAATTGTGCATCATACTTAAAGTGGTAAGAGCCTGGTGCAGGTTTGAAAACTAAATATCCACTATCACTTTTCTGTGCTGTGCTTTTATGAAAGCACATTCCCTGTGTCCTTTTCTTCTTCTTTTGTGGTGCTTTCCTTATTCTATAATTTGTTTATTAGCTGTAAGTTCTGCTGTGGACTGTGGCTAGGATTTGTAAAGGTGTTTAGGTGCCTGGGTGGTAGCTACTGAAAAACTTTTGCATCACAGCAGGGTCTCATGATGATATGAATTCATTGTTTTTTCTGCCTGGCTGTGAAAGTTTTGTCATTTGTAGTGTCTCTTTTATAAGCAATTTTTCATGGCTATTTATTTCTCTGTGGCTGTCCAGGGTCACCATCAGGGTAAGGACTCTGTTGCACTATGCAATTTACTACCACAATAAAAAAAGCCATCCAAAAATATGACTCAATTTTGTTTTTAGTGTAGTAACTCTGTATATGAAAAGGGAGCGTGTGAGGGGGTGGGGTAGATGGACCCAGCTAACTCAAACTTTTATCAAAAGTTTGAGTCAAAGATTTTCTGCCTTGGAAAATATATTTGTAATAATTTATAGTTGCCAAAATCTAGGATAGATTTCCCAAGATGGAAAAAGATATCTTTGGTATTGTTTGCTTTTTATCCTGCAGCAGGAAGAAGTATCTACTAAAAATACAAACCAGAAGTATCATGGAGAGGTAAAAGAGTGGGAAACAGAACTGATCTGTTGGAGGTAACAATATCTTAGATTTCATGGTAATTAGAGGTAGAAAACTTGATGCAGTATGTGAGTGAGGGAGCTGCCTGGTTTAGCCACCTTTTGTGAACTATTTTGCTGGAGTATGCATGAGTCTCAGGAAATGTAAAGCCAACAGGAGACCTGTTCCTGTTTCCTGCTGTAGCAGTGGAAAACATAAAATGGTGAGTGAGAGGATTTATGTATTTATAAAACATTTCTTTCTAAGATTTTATACAAGTAGAGAGCTGTCTGCAGTGCATGATTGGAAACAAAAAGCTCTATTTTAAAAACAAAGTCAAGACATTTAGATCAAGAGGGTATAAAAAGTCCAAATTATGCAAGATAGTGTTATGGCAGCCTTGTGATAGTAACTGCCTTCATGCTCTTAAAAAATAGATTACCACTTTATTAACTTTTTAACAAAATTTTACATTAAGTTTTTATTTCCTTTTAAAATGTAAGAAACTATATGTGTTCAAAGTTTCTAAACCAAAAGTTGGGAGCAGAAATATTCATTTTCCTTAGAACAACTGTAGCAAGGCAAGATAAAAAGACAGAACCTGAATGGAACATGATTTAACAATGAATTAATTTCCATCATGATTTAAACAGTCTTTTTTAAACTACCATTTAGACCATAATGAAATGCTGCAAAGTGTTAGGAAAATCTGTGGCCGGAACTCTATATGAACATTTAGCATCTACCTACAAACACCCAGGGGGAAAATAATTGTATTTACTTGAATAAGTCTGTTGGCATAATTTGAATTAACCATGTGCATAAATATTTTAAGCACCATGGATACCACTGTATTATTATTAAAAACACCTCTACTTTCATTATAGCTAATCTTCTAGTCACAGAAAACCTTTTTCTACTTTAAAACTGAATTGCCTTGGTAAAACCAATAAAGACTAATTTAGACTTTCAATAGGCTAACAGAACAATTGCTAACACTTTATCAAAAAAGTTCAACTTAAAGAAAAGAAGTAATTTTCAGAATACCAAGAGTCTCTTTATCCGCTTAGAAGAATGATTCTCAAAAATATCTGAATAATTTAGGCCCAGAAGACCAATTGGATTCAGGCCACGGAGTCTGAGGAAACAATGGTTGGACCCTTTCAGATTTTCTCACTCACAGCATTTCAAGTTATGGCATGATGTTGGTGACTGGGATTAAAGGTAGGAGTGACAGTGACAAAACCAGTCAGGTGTTCGTATGCATCCTCCCCCACCCCTCCTTTCTGCTCTCTCTGATGGGCAAAGAGGTTTGTCCCAAGAGGAGAACACCAGGTGGAAATTGCAAGAGGAACTGTCTGGATGCTCTCATAACTGATGTATTCTGGAGATGGGGGAGCTGAGATGTTTGTGGTGGGCTTTGGTTCACATCAGCCTGCATAAGGGTATAAAATAATGAGAGTTTTTTGGAGTCTTTTTACTTCAAATTACAGGTAATTATGAAGAACATGTAAACTAATGGAATTACCATATCTTTAATTACTTACTGACAAGATTTTGCCCTGCAGTCAATCAAGGTAAGACTACCCATAAAATCAGTGAGTGAAATAGATATCATTGCCTAATGTAAGGCAGAAACAAACAATATGAAAGCATATAATGGGTTTAGCATAGTCAACACAATAGATATCCTTCTTTGATTAAAAAAATCTTCTGATTTTTGGAAGAAGGGAATTGTTATAGATTTAGTATATTTGATTTTCTTTTTCCAAAAAGAGCAGGGATGGAAAACAGAATTGCAGAGATTATTCATGAGATGGGTGAAGCATAGGTCATCAGAAAATTAGAGGACCTCTAATTTGTTTTGGGTCAAGTCATATTTGGTATTATAATAAATACCTTTGCACAAGAAGTTAGCATATGTCTATTTTTTTTTTTGTCCAGTAACACAAGGTTGGAGAGGCCAGAAAATAATACATAACAAACAGTATCCCAGTGTAATCAGCCAAAAATTCCTAGGACAGATGCACAGCACAAGAATTAATGTCATTGTGGAGGCCACTGGTAAACCATTATCAGAATTAATGTCAATAGTTTGGATTACCTGTGTTTAAGAAAGAATTCAAGGTGCAGTGAGTAGGGAGGACCTTATTAACTTAACCAGAGAATGGAGCAAGACAAAATGTCTTATGAGAAGAGATTATGTGAGTTCTTCTTGCTTAACACAGCAATTAAAAGCTGAGAGAAGATATGATTCCACCACAAGCATACAAGGGGAGAGTAAATGCTAGGATGTGAAAACAATTAGTTCAGCCAAAGAACAATACTGAAACAAGAATGCATGGCTGTAAAGAAAAGATGCAAACCAAACTAGAAGACTTCTAAAAAACAAAGATGTGAGTCAGAAACAGTTGTCCAGCTGGCAAAGATTCAAACTATTTTCAATAGAGAGTTGCATAAATTTAGGGAGCTAGACACAGGTTATGCATTTTGGTTGTCTGTGACTGTGAGGATCCTAAACTCAAGGACCCAGAAGGTTTGTTTCAGTCATATGCCATAGCATCTGGCAATTTTGTGCAGCATAGCAAATATTTACTTTCTGCATAAAAATGATTAGCACACATGAGGAAGGTAACAAAGCCTCTGCAGTGTCAGCATGTAAGAGGAAGTAGACTGGTAATAAGGATGAAGAGCTGAGATGAACTACTGAGTGGCAGTGCCAGCAATGGTTTGCTGTGTGTTGCATGGTTTTAGTGCAAAGCAAAGTCAGGGATAACTATGCTCTTTGCATGTCAACCAGTCCCCACATTGAACTTTCTGTGAGCTGTAACTGATTTATAAGACACTGCACATGATTACTTTTAAAGTGGCATTTATGGCAATGATAAAGGCATCCAATCACCCTTGAAAGGCGAGGGGTAATGCTGAGGGCATGCACTGTATAGTGAAGGTCATGAATGCTATATTGACATTGAGGGACACCAAAGTAAAGCAACCTGTAACTACAGTCTGCCAGCATCCAAGCCAGTTACAGAAGGTGGCCTTAATTTCCCCACAGCCCTGTGACTAAGATGTTCCACTGGTCAGTTTTAGCCTGTTCCCCAGCTGGATTGCTTATTTGCTGCCTCTGGCTGGCTCCCACATGCCAGACTGGGCACCTATCCCCATCTGCTAATTTGGAACAAAATAGAGGTGGAACTGCTCTTCTCAGATGAGTCATAAATTGGTTTGTTGGAATATCAGGCATTTCTGCATCACCTGCCTCATCTGAAACAGAATCTTGTCTTTCAAAGAATAGTGCTTGCAGTTCTTTAGACCAGGTTTTCTTTTTGTTTGTTTGAAACTTTCCTATTGTCCTGGAATAGAATGACAGCTTGCAAGTACTGTTGTAAAAACATTTGGGTCATAAATTTCCCAGAAGAAATGTAATATTTTTCCACTTAATTTAATAACTTCTTGTGGGCCTCTGGGAAGAAGAGAATCCTCAGTGTCCTATGCATTCTTTGACATGTGGCTAATGCAACATGCTTTCCTAGGGGGGTGTTTTATAGAAAAGTGACCTTCTGCTAGGAAAACAAAATAACAACTCAATTAAAAGAAACAATGAAGGTCACACCAGTTTCCTTACTGAGGTGAAAAACCAAGCAGTGGAAAACATAAGCTGCATTTATTTTAACATATGGGACTTTGCGCATCATGTGGAAACCTCATTGATGTGGTAGAATTGTGTTTTAGGATGCCTCTAGAGAAAAGACGTGATGGAATTATTAAAATTTGCAAGAAAATTTATTAATCAGTCATGTGTTAGAGCATTCAGCCTGGAGGAATGAACACTTTTTGGGCAGAACCAAACAGCCATGGGAATCGTGGTCCCTAGTCTGTCACTGTCACTTGTCTGATTTTGGAGGAGTTACTTATGTCTCAACTAAGTAGTGTAGAAACAGCTGAGCCCCAGGAGCAGCACGGGACCTTCCATGTGCAAATGTCAGGTATTACAGTGCTCTGAGCATCCCCTGCCCACAGAGCAAGTACGCCCATCCTGCAGCCATGCCGCTGCTCTCATTAGCAAGCTACTCCTCATGATCTCTTTCACAGCTGCCAAGTTCAGTGATCCCTCCTTGGGGAGACATTTAGGGCACTTTTAGGGGCTATCAGCCAAGTGACATCCCTAAATACAGTGGGTATAAATGTTCCCAGCTTTTTACAAAAATTAATAAGAAAGATCTTTCCTCTCTTCCATGTTAATGACAGGACCAAACACAAGCTGACCTTTACCTCTAAGCCTCATTTTTTTTCAATTGCAAAAGTGACTTGCTGTTTACTTCAGAATAGTAACATGGAGACACAATTCATTAGTGTCTGTGGATTTCTTGGAGGTGCTGGGATGAGAGGAGCTACAGAAGTGAGTAGAATATCTCTTTGATCAGAATTATATGACAGTGTCATTGAGAGAGTTTTCTGGAAACAGTGATGGTAGATGCTTCTTCCCAAATTACCAGAAATACGCCCCATTCAAAATTTGCTTTCAGGAGCAAATCTTTTCCAAAACTTGGGATATCTCTCAACCAGAAAATTCAAATGTGATTTATTTGACAAGCATCTCAGGTATGAAGTAGCTACATTTTCATAGTCATAACTCTAAAATCTTCAGTCCATATTTCACAAATGTACAAAATATATATATATAAAAAAAGAGAATACATTCTAAAAGAGAATGCATCCTCTCTTTCTCACTCTAAAAACCAGTTTTAATTTTAAAATAATCTGTAAATTTTGACCAGAAATGGAAGCCCTGCCTTACAGAAAAATTATTCAACTACCACTTTTCTAAGCAATCCTAGCCATTGTCAGCTGACCAGCCAGCTATGAAAACAATGGGGTCCTGTAAATTTACTGGTGTATGTAAAACTTGAGGCTTCAGGTAATTCTACATCTCTGTCAGCTGTTCCATGCATGGTGAAAACTACAAGCCTGCCAGAGGAGTTGCTTGATAAATGGAATAGCTAAAGTCTTCAGCCACATCCATAGTAGCATTTTATCCCTGTTTTTTTCTTGACACTACTCCTTGTCAGCTGTTTGCAAAAGCTATTTCTGAAATAAAAATAAAAAAACCAACATGGTCTTCCCTTCCTTCCTCTCCCCCCCCTCCTCAGAGATGGCAATCTGAGGTTTTGCTGAAGGCATGTGAAGTTACTCTTCAAGATACTGCAACTGTCCCCTCCTTTTCATATGGGTCAGGAGAGTTAGAAAATCTGCAATTATTAGATCCTAAGACAATATAAGACTCTAGAATTATTAGACTCAAAGACAGAATGCAGTAAAATTATTTAATGGGTGTTTGTAGTAACCACTTTTGTGCTCAGAATAAAACATGCAAACGCCTTTCCAATGACTTGAAGCTAAGAATTTTAATAGACCGAATGATTTGTTTCCCTAATGCATTCACCTAGTGAAGCAAGCTGATTAAAATACTGGGTGCTGTAGAACCTTTCTGTTTATGGTCTATAGAGCTCAGTTTATGCATCATTAACCATGTATTACAGGTGCACACAGCTATTTTACACATAAGGGAAAAGAAAATAGAATTTGTACATGCGGGATGCTGATTTTAACATTTTCCTTTTGGAATGTAAGTAAAAAAGTAAAGAAAAAAAGTAAAGAAATTGAGAACAGGCTTTGTAGGAAGTCATCCTTCCCCAGTGAGAACTGTACCTGTACGAGAAGACAATGAACAGACAAAAGCAATCCACTGGGTGAATCACAACAGCTTTCAGTAAATATGTGGTGATGGTCTTTTCATGTAAAAAGATGGTCTTTTTATGTAAAAAGCCTTTAATACAAAATAGCTGTTCTATTAGAGAGTGTGATAGGTAGCTAAAAATCAGTTTGCCAAAGGAAAGCTTCTTCAGAGTTTGGGGATAATTCTGTAATTACCTTACTGACATAAATTTATGTTCCTATTTAGGAACAAATTCACATATTAATTTTACAGGACTTCTATAAAAAAGAAACAGGCTTAAGAAGCAGCAAAGTTTACTGCAGACCCACGTAAGGTACTTCTGAAATTCTGAAAATTTACTCTTCATTTAAATAAATTGCAGAAAACCATAAGTGCAGACTAGAACAAAAAACACTAAAAAATACGTAAAACAAACATTCATTAATAAATGTGTAATTCAGAAGAGAGGGTGAGTTTCTCTTTATCACTGAACCCACTTTTTCATTTGTGACCTGTAGAACACTTAAGTCACAGGAAGGCCTTTTCCAGAGGCTCTGAAAATTTCAAGCAATAGTCTCCAGAGAAAAAGGGTAGAGTGAATGCAACTATACCAAATGAACTGCTTTTTATTTTTAGCAAATACAGTCTACATAGTTCTTACCGTAGTTTTTCATCTTTTCTTACAGATGATATTTCAAATTCTTCCATCAGGAATTTATAATCTGAAGTTTAGATTCAGGGACATGAGGCAGAGGTTAAATTTATGCATATGTCAGGTCTCAGCAAAGTCAGTGGATCTCAAGCATAGGTTTAATAAGGTTTAAAATGAAAGTCCTGTAAAATGATACTCTGAGCACACTGCCACTTTCTTGAACTGGTACATCTATTCAGCAAGCCACTGCAGCATGATTATTATTTACCCTGAGGTGAGCTCAAAAGAAAATTAGTTGCTGTCAAGTCACCTTTACACACTGATAATATCACTTTTTAGCTAAGTGACCAACAGCATGGTTGGTCTGATTGCAGTGGTTGAGAACACCTTCCATAAAGTAGAAGAGCAAGAAGTTCTGAAGATGCCCACCTCAGCTGACTGTAAGTACTACTTAGATTCAAAGGGAAATTAAAAATAGCTGCCACTTTATTATTAAAAGGCTTTGACCCTTGGTAAAGCAAATAAGACTATTCCCTGTGACTTAATAGGAGCAATTTTGATTCACTGAGGTTGCAGATTAGAGAAATTGGATTAAGCAATGTGAACTAAATTTGTTGTAGAAAGAAAGGGAAAAAAGCCATCCAAATGGAACTTGGCATTTTATTCTTACCTGGAGGGAAAAATTAAATGCATTTTAAAGGAGCCTCTTAGATGTTTCTAAATTTCTACATTCTGATTTGTGTGTTTAAACTTTGTAAAGCATTGAAAATGGCTCTTTGCTTTCAAATTGTGTATGTAAATCACATTGAATCTGCATAAAAGTACAGATTATTTAGGGTCCACAAGCCAACTGCTTCTCTTTCAACATTAATGACTCGCTGACTTTTGTGCTTCAACATTTAGATCTAGGTCCTTGGCATCCATGAGCAGCTCCTGCAGTGAAAGGAAGCACACATGTTTTTCCCAGTGCCCCAGTGCTGGAGTGCAGGGAGGCTGCAATGTACTGCTAGAGGCTGTAATAACAACCACACACAGCACAGAGTGCCTCTCCCTGCTCCTGTTTATGGCAGGGTCAGGGGAGAACAAAGGAGACATAAAACATGTTTCCCCCTAATTCAACTGCTTCAACTCCACTAAGGAGAATTCAGGCACGGCTGAGGATTTCAGCACCTTCCTTGGAAAGTTTGCCCCTGGGCCATTAAAAATTGTTTGAATAATAAAATTGACTTGCCTCTTGGTGTCATTATACCCTCTTTTTCAGATCAGGAATTTTATTTACAGATAATGCTGATAGAGATTTATTTTATGAGATATTTTATGGCTTTTAAATATCATATGCAAGTTTTCAGCTCTTTGGCTCCTTGCAATGCTGATTAGGATGGTGCCTCTTTTTTCCTTCTTTCCCCTGTTTCCAAAGCAACCATGAAATAAAATAGAAAAGCACACAGAGCCGAAGACATAAATTTTGAAGAAATAATTCTGACATGCAATTTTGAAAGCCCTTTTCAGGTCAGTGTTATTTTTGTAATTGATGTTACCAGTTTTATTTGTCTTCGTATTTTCTCCTCAATAAACAATTCAAATATACTTCAAGTACTCCTTTCACAAAAGGCAACTTGAAAACATGTCAAGCAGCTTGATTTGGAAGCTTTTCCAGGATTTAGACAGCTTGCACATTTTACTAAATGGTGCACATTTTTTAAAAGCTACTATCCAACATAATTCTTCAACTGCCAAGAGCAGTAATAGGAAGCCTATACTTACATTTCAGCTCCAGTTTGATGAAGTCAGTGTTGCCCAGATTCTCAAGAAACACCCCATCTGAGGCTGATGTTTTGAAGTAGAAAGAGATGTCTGCACTGGTTTCCCCTTGGAAGGTGGAGAAGTGGAGGTAAGATGATGAAGTAACAAAAGAAGCTGCGTTCCAGTAATTTCCTGCAGAGGATAGACAGGAAAGACATGTTTCAGTGCTCCCTTGAAGCTATTGGAAAAGTTGTATATTTTAAGGTTCATCTATGCTACGGTGCTGTCTGTGCCGAAGAAAGAACCCCAAGCACCTTGATTCTTGCTCCCTCTGTTTTGTTTTCCTGGGCATGGTGTGTCAGGTTTCAGAAGACAGAGCATGTTAACAGTAAATTTATTTTCAAGCTCTTAATTTATCATATCTAGTCATACTCAAACATTGTTATTAGATGTTTATTATAGTAAGATTATCATAGGAGATCATGACAGAGGGCCAAAACACTAATTTTGTGTCTGCCTCACCTCAGACACATGTTTTGCTTTCATATATTGCTGCATGTGTGACTTACTTGTCTTCAAAATTATTCTACACACCTAGACCCCCTCCTGAAAGTGTAGCCATGTCTATCAGAAATCAATTAATTTAAATCACAGGAAAAATCCAGTAAATGAAGCTAATCAATACAGACACAATTAATATATGCACCTAATAGTCCCCTAGTACATTCCCACTGGAGAAATATAATAATTAATAACGTCCAAGAACTATTACTGTATTTTAGCTAGAATGACAGTAAAATTCAGTGCAAGGTAGTATTACAATGCGAAAAAGAAGTCATGAGATATAAGAGGAGGCAAGATTCTCTTAATAAGAGAGAATCTTATAAGATTCATAAGAGAAGGCTTTGGGGTGACCTAATTGCTGCCTTTCAGTACCCGAAGGGAGGTATAAGAAAGATGGAGAGGGACTTCTTACAAGGGCACACTGTAACAGGGCAAGAGGGAATGGCTTCAAGCTGATATCCAGTAGGTTTAGATTAGATATTAGAAAGAAATTTTTACGGTGATGGTGGTGAGGCACTGGAACAGGTTGCCCAGAAAAGCTGCAGATGCCCCATCCCTGGAAGTGTTCAAGGCCAGGCTGAACAGGATTCTGGGCAACTGGTCTAGTGGAAAGTATCCCTATCCACAGCAGGGATGTAGAAACTAGAAAATCTTTAAGGTCTCTTCCAAGCCAGGCCATGTTATAATGATTCTGTGATGATGATATAGGTGATAGAGTAAGCCAATGAGAGACTGAAACAACTCATTCTAGTTCCATCAGAATGCTTATGTATCCAGCTTCAGAAATGTATTAGAATATCACTCATGATGTCATCACAGCTGAATCCTTCGTATTTCAGCTAATAAATACAATACTACTACTTTCCATTCCAGTCCAAAGTCCCAGATATTGGTTTTCCATTGTTTGATTACTGAAGTAAGTGATAATGCTATTATTTGTCTGGTTAGCACTGGATGAATATGAATGAGGGTGGCTGAAGCTTCACAAGATCAGCTGTGATGATATATGGCACTACTGGCCCACATTCATTCCAGAAGTTTTATTATTTGAGTAATTATTAGTCTCTATTCAATTTTAAATTGAACATCTGAATGTTTTTAGGTATAAATAAAAGCATACTATTGCTTCCCATAGTACTATTCCACACCCTCCATTATAATTCTGCCCCTCTCAAGGATTTAGGGTATTTGGAAAAAGAAGCCATTTTCCATTTAGTTCAATGCATCCCAGGAGGAAAATTGTAATTGAGATTTTGTGTGTGTGTATGTGTAAACACACATTTTAGCAGTGAAAATGGGAAGAAATAGGCATTCATGAAACTGGCATGGGTTTGTGAATTAACCAGTTAGGCTAGATCAGCTAGTTTTCAACATGTATTACTATTTACCCTCCTTATACAAATGAGTAATTTCCAGATTGAATGCTAATAATGATTTCTATAGAAATGTCAATAATCTTCATATCATAAACCTGCATGGGCAAGAAATATCTGCTCATTATTTGCAAGGTTGTTCTCTGAAAACATGCCCAGTGCTAAAGCAGCACGGATAAAAAAGGTCTTGAATTTTATTTTCATTCGTGGCCTCAGGTCTCTTTCTCTCTCACTTTTCAAAGTGCTCTCTCAATATTAGGGTTGCTTATGGTCTAGATGCGTGAGTGCTTTGTCAATAATCTGTAAATACAGGGTCCAGATGGACTTTGTATAGGCTCTTCCATTTGCAGATGTACCTGGACACCTCTATTTTATTTTCCTGGGACCTACAGATATGCTAGCTGCTGGCAAACCCTCAAAAAAGATTTTACTTTACTGAATAAACTCACATGAAATAATTGGGACTCAGACAAAAAGCCAGGAATATATTAATACAATCTCTGTTCGGGAGCTAATTTAGCTGCCCTGAATAACCTTGTAGAAATGCTTGAATGTCTTTGTAACTTAAATAAGTATTTTAGATCCTAGCTTTACATTCCTTGAATATTACCAAACTTCTTAGCCTAAAATATGAAGAACACATGACAAGTAAAATTGCTGTGAATGTGAGAGCTATAAAATTCAAGTACTCCTGGAGATAAATCTCTCTTCAGCGAGAAAAGTGTCCCAGCCACCTTGCTTCACCAAAAGAGACCAACACAGTGTATTATTATAATTAATATTTCAATAAAGTAAATGAGTAGGACCTGCTATATGAAACAGCTGTATATTTTGCAGCATTGTATTTACATATTTTTAATTATCTTGCAAATGTGAAACCATTAAATGCAATTTGACATAGATGTAGTCTGTAATGCTGGGACGCTGTGGGTTAAATCCTTAACTGTGAGAGTGCATAACCCAGGTGCTGGTTTGCCTTTACAGGGTTGTAGTTTTCTGTTGTATGTGACCAGTTGGACATTTCAGAGTTTTTAGCATTGGTATTGTTTATGGATTTATCCAGCAGAGTCCAGCCCTATGGCAAAGATTTCACACCTTTACCGCAGCACACTTGCAAAAAGGACTGCTGCTTCGGAGTGCCACTGCAGGGCCAGATATGCAGGTGGGTTCAGATGGAGCCTTCATCACCTTCTTATTGAAACAAAAGGAATCAATTTTTATTTAGAGCTACATCCAGCCTGCTGAAGAGCTCCATCACTGAGGATTTTACATTTAATTCAAAATGCTACGATTTGACTTTGCAGAAAATCTTGTCTGCAGGTGTTATTTGTGAGAGGATAAATATAAACAATGCAGACAGAATTGGAGAATCTGCACCTTGAGAGAGGCATCTTCAAAGACTATTCATGAGAAATTCCTATGAAGACAGAATCATATTTTTGCACTCTAGTATACATTCATCTCAAATCAATTTAAGGGAAAAAGTCTTTTTATTAAGAATACAATAGAAATGTTTTGCCAAACATAAATAATGATTTTTGTAATAAAATTATATCTTTTGATAAGAAATGGCCTCCCTAAGGAAATACTGTATAAAAATCCACTTTGCACACATTTATTACAGTTTCTTACTAGGAACTTTTATCAGTCACTGTGCCTCAAAATATCTTTGGTACATTGTCACAATTCTTTCCTCAAGTGATTTGAACATATTGATCCTACAGGCATTTTTCTCCCACTTTAGGCTGACAAGCTGTAGATGGAGAAAACTGGGACTGGAACTTAAACAGATAGAGGAATGGCAGGAGGAATATCAGACAGAAGGTGGGAAAGGCAGTTTATTTAGAAAGAAAACTATAAATGATAAGTTTTTAATTTATAAAAACACCAGAGTCTAAAGATGATTTTTATTGTATTATCTGAAATATGACATTATAATTCTACTTTCTTCTTTGAAACCTCAACTATAATTTTGTAATGAAGATCACAGCTCTGTTGTGAAGTTCTGTTGGTTTAAACTCACTTAGTGTTTAAATTTGATTTAAACCAATTAAACAGGTACAGAGCATGCTGCTGTCATGGAAGCACAAATACAAATCAATCAAGACACCAGACAATCCTTTTCAGTTGTTTGAAACTCAAGATAAACGTGGAGATCCCCAAGGCATGGCTGTGTTTTTCAGAAAATTGCATGTTTCCTGGCGATGGCAGTAAACCTTAGGACATGGGGCACACAGAGGCAGGAAAGAGAATTGCTGACCAGAGTGCCAGAGGAAACTGCCATGGATGTTTGCCTGGATCCAAGCAGGAATCAGAGCCATAGTTGAGACAGAGGTGCTTCAATGTACCACATAACACTTTGTGATTCTGTTTCAATTTGTGCCAAGGCTGCTCACAACTCTGCCTCTGCTGTGAAAATTAAAACCCAGCTCGTTAAGCTCCTGCAAAACACTCTTACTGCTTTCTCATTAGTTTTCCTAACCCTGAGTTACGGTGTTCTTTGTAATTTGTATGATACAAAAGTGTCACTTCTACTGCTCCAAAAAGACTCAGTCTCAGACAGGTGGCTGCACTATAATTGCAAAGGTATAATTTTTACAAGAGCAGCGATAGTCTGTAGCCACAAGAAACCAGCCCTACTACAAAAGTTAATGAGAAGGGACATCTTAAATTTCAGATAAAAAACTGAACTAAGACTTGAAGATTTTTCCCATGAAGTCCCACCTCAGCGAGAAGGAAGGTGACCCATAATACTGACAGGGACAAACACACTTTGTCCTGAGTTATGCAACGTGAACAGGCATCTTCTAATGTGTGGCAGCTCTGTAACTTGAAAACATAGAGTCACTGGACTTATAGTAATCAGCCTTTCAGCTTCTTCCTTGCAATATTTTTGTTCAGAGCTCCCTTGCTGGCTCCCATCAATATCTTCTTTCTTAGCATGATTGAAATTCATGCTTTAACACCATCAATTTCACTTTTACATTTAAACCCCATTGAAATGGATAATGGCAATACCAGAACTGTAAAAGACATCAGTGCTTTTAGCCCTGCCAGGCAATCGCACTAGAGAACGAATGCTGCAGTGTCAGGCAGCTCTTATGTATTACAATAGACCAAAAACCTCCAGGGCCCTCATCTGCAGCAAAACAGATTTTCTATCAAAACCATTATGTGAATAAAATGTAAGAATAGTCTTCTATTTCAGAAGAGATGGATGTGTGAATGGAAAACTGTTCTGTGGCACAAAGTAATGGATTGAGATTATCCATACAATTATGCTCAACAAATCAAGTTTGTGGGTTTTTTTTCCTTTCTGCTTTTTCCATTCTGAGATAGGAATTTATGCATGCACACAGAGCAGTTTGGGTACCAGTACAGCAACAATCACACCTTAGACTCAAGTCTTCAGATCCATTTCAGAGTGGAACTGGCTGTAATGAAAACCAAATTTGCTGTTGGACTTTCTATTCGAAAAGTCAAAGAAAATTGGCAGTGTTTCTTGCACTGGGTTGTACTTTATTGTGAAAGATGTAACCATGGCCTCAAAGCAGGGCAGGTACTTTTCTGTCATCAGTGCTAATCTTAGGGATCGAGCTGAGATCACAGCTTCAGTCTGAGCTGGAGTGGGGGGGTGCTGGGGAGAGGAGAGCAAGAATGGCAAGTTGTTGGCATTCTCTCCTTTGCTGGGAGGACTATAATGACAGTGGCTTCTTAGTGACTGAAATACCTGCTTGGTGTCATTTTTCATTGTGCTGACATGCTTTCAAACCTTTGTTTTTCTCTGGTCTGCAACTCCATGCCACATCTATTACATTTCACACTACTACATTTACTATATTTAATGCATATATAATTTATTATATATGGTAATTTTTTGCATTTCTTTCATTTTTTTGGTACCCCTAGAATCAGTTTTGACCAGTTCCAGTCCTGAATTTATTTGCTTGTTGGTGAGTTGTTCAGAGCCTTGGGGTCCCCTCTATCAGTCAGAGCCCCATGCCTGTATCCCTTTGCCCAGAATCCTACGTTCCCAGTTTTCAGGACTGCTGAATATATGCCAGTTATGCATTTCTCTGCCCACTGCCATTATCCTTATTGGTCCTGCACCTGAGCCACAACAACGCCACGCACTGCTGCAGGTTGGGGGAGTGCAGCTGGAAAGCTGCTCAGGAGAAAGGGATTGGGGGCTGACAGCCAGATGGATACATGAGCCAGCAGTGTGCCTAGGTGACCAAGGGCATCTTGGCCTGTATCAAGAGTAGTGTGGCCAGTAGGAGTGGGAAAGAGATTGTTTTGCTCAGCACTGGTGAGGTTGCACCTCAAGCACTGTGTCCAGTTCAGTGTCACTCGCTTCAAAAAGGACATTGAGGTGCTGGAGAATGTCCAAAGAGGGCCATGAAGGTGGGGAAGGGTCTAGGAAACATGCCTTATGAAGAGCAGTTGCAGGAAGTGGGGTTGTTTAGCCTGGAGAAAAGGAGGCTCAGGACGGGCTGCCTGAAGGGAACGGTAGTGGAGTCAGGGTCAGTCTCTTCTGGCACATCTTAGGTAAAAGAGTGAGAGGAAATGGCATTAAGTTTTGCCAGGGGAGATTAAGATCGGCTCTTACAAAAGGTGTCGGCATGAGGCACCTGGGGATATGATTTAGGCGATGGTGGTGCTGGACTGACAGTTGGACTGGATGGTCGTGAAGACCCAACCTTGATGATTCTGTGATTACATTAGTCATCAAGATCTAATTCCACAAAAAGTAACTACTTTTTGCTATTATCTATATAAAATGGTGTTGTACCATAAGAAGATAAGCAAAGGTAATACAAACTAGGTATAATACTCCTGCCGATTAGGGGGGAAAAAAAAATTTGTTTCATCTAAACAAAGTTTGAGGCAGTGCTCAAAATAGTCCAAGCCTGGCAAGTCTGTGACTTTGAATACTCCCTACCATACCCAAAGACAAACTAGAGATAGCAATAATGTGTTTCTTGGGTTGTGGGTTAACAATTTATCAACATCACAGCAGAATATCACTTGAAAAGAAGCATGTAAATTGCTACTTAATTTAAAATTAAGATGGTAGTGTCCTGATTTACTCAATCCAAACCTGAATCAAGAAAAATAAACCAGAAAGAGCTGCTACACATGATGTTGCCTTAATAGCAAAAAAGTCTTTTGACAACACACAGGAAAAATAATCCCCAAGCAAACAGATGGAGAGTGTATTAGCACTGTATAACAGCAAACTGACTTACCCCCTTTCAGGCTAAATAAAAATATAGGTTAGATTTCAATTTCCAAGCTAAAACTAGCTGTGTATCTTTCAAGAAAGTAACAAATGGCTGGAAGTCCAGAACAAAACCTGCTGAGAATATCAATACATACAGAGATGAGCTCAGAGTTAACAAAACAGAAAACTTAGCACTGCAGTGGTTACTGTCATGTTAAAGACAATTCAGATTTTAAAAGATAAATTCCAGATTGTAGAATTTTTTTTATATTGAGCTTTTTATACCTTGACTTTTTTTTTTTTTTGTATTGACCGTTTAGTCCAAATGCCTGACCACTTTAGAGCTGACCAAAACTTAATCATGGCTTCAAGAGTGTTGTCCTTAAACACTGACAGGCACAGGACATCAACCACCTCTCCAGAAAGCCAGTTCCAGGGCTTGACCACCTTCCCAGTAAAAAAATGTCCCCATGTCAAGCATGAACTTTCCCTGATGGGTGCAACTTCTAGCCATTCCCATCTGTCCTGGCACAGGGTACCAGGGAGAAGAGCTCAGCACCTCCTTCTTCTGACTCCTGTTTAGTCTCCTGTGAGCCAGCACTCCCAGAACTCACTCTGCAGGGCTGCTCTCGAGACATTTCTCTCCCAGGTTTGTGCCTGACATAGCTCCATAGGGCAGAATCTGGCATTTTGACTTATTAAATTTTATCCCATTAATCAAAGCCTAATGATCCATTCTCTCAGATTCCTCTGCAAGGGTTTTTCTCCCTTAAGAGAGTCAACAGCACCTCCCAGTTTGGTTTAATCAGCAAACTTGCTGATGATGCATTCAACTACTGCATCCAGATTGTTGATAAATATATAAACCCCTCAATCGCTATACTACATCTCAAACTCAAAGTAATTCCTCAAGGCTTCTCTTCTGGAAGTTCATTGCATGCACCTTCTCTGAAAGTGAGATCCTGAAAAGGTTAACTGTCTACTCATTTGGGTGGTGACCTTCCACTGATGCCCTTGCCTCCTCCAGCTATGGGGAGGTTGTTTGGTCTTCACTTACAGACCTTTGCCACCTCTCCTTCTGCATGCCTGCCACTGCTGTGACAATTGTTGACCTCATTACAGAACTTAACGTCTTCTCACGTGGGCCCAAGGTCTAAAGCCCCAAACTCCTTTATGCATAACAAGATACTGAGGAGAGAGTAAGTGTATACATTAGTTCTTTAGAAATTAAAGAGTTCCTTCCCTATTTGGGATCAAATTGAGTTCTCTGGTCAGCAATGAAGGACATAACTTATATTAGCATTGCAGTAAGATGGATAGCAGTTTATCAGCTGTCATTATAAATTATCTGTTTTCATAAAGATTCTCAAGTGACAACAGTTACAAGACACTGATCAATGGATATAAACACAGATGCTAAAGTTTGCTTTACTCTGCCAGTCACTACATTTGCTGAGTGAGGGAAAATGCAATCACATTTATCAGTGAAATGTTGGAGTCAATAAAACAGATTCAGTGATGCAGAAATGTTTCCAGCACCTGCTGTGTTTCCTGCAATCATCTTTGGAAGATCATTTTTCAAAACTCTTGCCTCCTGGTCACAAATCCTAATCACGATACATTCCCTGTCACTCCTGGCATCATTACTTTCATCCATCTAAAGAATGAAAGGTCCTGATCTGGCCTGGTTTACAACCTGGAGCTTTGTAATGCGCTGATAGAGCTTTAATGATGCATGTAAACTGGTGTCCTTTCAGGGGAATTTTTTTAAGCAATAACTGACCTGTAAACACGAGCTTGATCACCACTGTGCCACAGTCAAGGCAGTGTGTAGGAACCCTGCCACGGTGCCAGAATGGTAAACATTAAATACAGGAGCCTGCTGCTGTCCACAAACCTTGTTATTGTGAGGACCTGATCCTCTGTTGTCCCCTATATATTGGTGGGTATTTAGCTGTGCAAAACAATTGTGAAGCTTTCCATCCCCACCTGGTAATGCTGCATAACTACCATATGCTCAGCACACATCTGTGCAAGATGGAAGGCAAAGACACAAGGACAATAATGTAAAAAAAAAAAGAATTTTCTTAAGAATTCAGTTCCTCTATGGCACTAAATCTATTCCCTGTGCTGCAGAGGTGAACTGAAGGAAATGGTAGTTCTCTGCTCTCCAGATCCTTGGCAAGGTGTGTGAACAATGAGATGCAGCTCTAGAGCTCTGTAGAGTCAGAGCCATTGCATTGTAATTCACACCATGTGAATTACATGATCCAATATCCATTTCTTCTGCCATTCCCATTTGCTCTTTCTGCCAAGAAGAATGTGCTGGATAATCTTCACACAGTTCTTCCCCTCTAAATTTTCTCATTTTCTCTGCTTAGAGTGACATTTTTGTTCTTATTTGTGGCTTTAAAATCACTTGTGTTTGGCTATGGGTCTGGACTCAGTGTCCTGGCTCTTTGGTCACCTGATTTGTTCTCCTAGTCCAGCTACACTTTCACATTGGAATTTTCTTTTTGGAATTAAAATGTAAGACGTAATTTATTCTTGATGTAGTACACTAACTATTCTTCTTCATGCCATTGATTCCGTTGTTATTGACAGAGATCATGAAATTATTTTGCTTGATCTTCTGTTACTGGATGGATTTCAGAGACTTCTGAACTAAAGCTGAGAATATTTAAGTCACAAGTTACGACTAGGTCCTTTGGTGATTTGTAGCCTTCTAACTTGATGAAACTTACAGCTAAAATAATTTGCTTGAAGTAATCATTTAATTCAGCAGGTGCATTAGTACAGTCATGCTGTTCTACTGCTTATTTGTAGAAATATACTTTTAATGACTTTGTTCATGTCTCAGTTCCCAGTTATTAGTAAGTAGTTCAGATACACATTAAACCTACAGTTGAGTAAAACTGCCTTAATTCTTATGGTGCTGCTCCAGTTTCATGTCACTGTAACATTTTTCCAAGTCCAACTTCCCATATTTTTTTGGTGTGTAGTTTTTATGGACTGTAGCTATTTATACAAGCATTTGCAAAGAATTTGAATTATAGAGATGGACATCGTTTTCTGAATTCAAACAGCTGAGAGCTTAACACCTCCATGGCCTCCCAGTCCTACATTGCTCTAGGAACTGGGAAGAATCACTGGACTCCGTGTTATGGTACCATTCCACCTCAGACACTGGTGTCTTGGCTGGAACATCTGCTCTGCTGTGTGCCGTGGCCCTGGAAATGCTGCTTGATATGCCTATGTTGATATAGACTTTCCCCCTTCTCTCTTTGAAAAAAATGTCTTTGCAAAGCAATTTTACAGTTCATTTCTATATCATCTATGGCAGAGAAACTTTTCACATGACTGCATTTGAGCATTTATTCCATTCCCTGCCTGTTCCTTATCTTTAAAATAACTCATTAAGACTATCACTACGTGCAAATATCTTCCTGTGATCTGACTATGTCAGCAGTATTCTAAATCGAAGAACACAAAAAAAGACTGGCTACAAAATTTAAATTAAAAAATAAAAGTTTCTTAGTCTTAACATTGCCATTAGTGACACTTGCAATAATGTTATCAGAGAGCACACTTATATGGGCAAATGTGGGCTCCCTGTGGGAAGGTAAAATTACTGTAGGAACTGCAGCTCTCCCTCTTCTAACAGGCATTGTCTACTCACACTTCAAATTCCACACAGGTGATGCAAACAAATATATGTAGTGTAATAGCAAATCTAAACCAGAACACTGATGAAAACATTTTAGACTAAATAAGTTTTCATTTGGAGAGAGAAGAGATCTTCTGTTGAACTCCTGTTGCAGCTTAGTGGTAACAGCAATGAGACCAAGAATCTTAAATGTATATATATGTTACAATGCCTTTATATGAATTTAACAACTATTAAACCAATCAGAGTTTGATATGTAACAAAGACTTATACATAGTACATACAATATAAAAATACCAGCTTTACCATAAAAAAATTAATAAATAAAAAAATCTATCACAAATAACCCATGCTAAAGGTTTAACTTCCCCACAGAACCCCTTCCAACCTCAACTATTTTGTGAAAGTATGAACAATGTTTCTAGCTTGCATAAAAATTACAAGAAAAATCAATACAAAAATTGAAATTAAATTAGTATTTTGGAGGGGAAATGGTTTGTGGAAACAAAATATAACTCTACATCTACAGGAGATCTGATTCTGACCTCTTGCAAATCACTTAGACTTAGCTCTACTTTCATGGCATTACACTCAATTTACACAAATCTGAGAATATTTACTCAGTGTTTACTTCCCAAATCTTTTCCATCTCAGCCAAAAGACTATGTAATGAAAGAAAAAAGGGTGTGAAAAAGATGTCTTATAACGAACCAAAGTTCATTCTTTTTATTTTTCTTTCTTTCTTGCTTGCTTGCTTGCCTGCCTGCCTTCCTACCTTTTTTAGTCTTTCCCATCCCAAATGTCTCTCTACTAAACAGTCATCTAGAAATTTGGACTTGTAAAGAGTGTTTCAGCTGGCTTATAACAACAGAAGATTGCAGATAAAAACTGCCTTTAGACATTTTACAAAGCGCAGCACTGAGTGGGAAAAATGTGAACATCTAAAACTAGACTTTCAGAACACAAAAGGAACCCCTTGCAGTGAAGATTTTTATCTGAAATGGAAGGTGACTAGGGGTAAAGGCATTGTGCCATAATTTAGTCATTCTAAATTCAATTTCTTGGCTCTGACATTCTTTGCATACATGACCCTGGCCAAGCTGTTTATGGCTTATGCCTCTAGAGTCCAAGATCTCTGAGGTGAAGAAAATACCATTTCTCTTTTCTCCTTTATAAAGTGTTTTTGAATCTTGATTTTGTAGGACTGTCAACATTTGCAGCGAATTGTGGTTACAATCGTGGGCTGCAAGTGGCAGCATTTCTATTTGAAACAAAGTACAAAACTTGGCTGGAATTTGAACACGCTCCTGTGATACAAGAGTCAACAATAATTTTCCACAAATTTGCTTCTTACTTTCCACATTATCCAAATGCACTGGTGTTGGATGAAGTCATTCAATGAATGTCAAAATATTTTGAAATTGGAGAACACAATGTGACAACATTATTTATGGATAAAAATATATACATGCATAAATATTAGATCTAGCAACACTTAAAAAGCAAAGATGACAAATATTTTACCATTTGTTTAAAATCAAGTATTTCTTCACAGTGTTTTGTAACCTTGCATGACTGTAATTATCTCACAATGACCAAGATACCTGTCATGGCACCTTATTATGACATTTTTTTCCAATATAAATATAAATAAATGTAATAACATTCTTTGATCGTTAATGAATACTGGTGATTTTTACTCAGACTTTGCTTGGCTCAGGCATGCAGCCCAAAGCAGAAGGCTCCTTAGCAATCCTTATATAAGAAAACTAAATAAACATCAGACATGGCAGATCTAAACTTTTTGAAAGGGAACATCACAGTCATGCTTACTATCACAGCTACTAGATCAGGAATTTGGTGTTGGGAAAGAGTTGAGGCTAAACTAAAGAACCAAGCTATGGTCTGTATTTGGTCTAAATAAGAAACTAATCACAAGCTGTGAAGTGTTTGGGCTGCTGACACCAGAGGTGTACTTCACTTTGATCTGCAAAGACTTTCTTCTTCTGAAAGAGGGAAGAGCTGTACTCTGACACTCGACTTTACAGTTTCCTTCATCAGGAAAAGAGAGTATTTGTGCACAGCAATTTTGATTCTCAAATGGAGAGGAAGGTCACAAATGGACCAAAATATACTTGTATTGATCAACTGAGATGTCAAATATACATTTAAAAGGCAGTCTTGGGAGAAAAATGTTCCTGCACAGAAACTGATATGAGTTGGGATCTGATTTAGGGAAACCACCTAATTTCACAGGAATTTGTTACTGCATGACAATCTCTGTTGGAGGAAATTCTCCTAAAGGCAAAAAATAAATGTGTCTTTTGTCTAAGGAAATATTGACATGAGTCAAGAAATGCCTTGGAACAAAACCAGAGTTAACCCTGGAGATGGAAGTACTTGAGATGTGCAGGTATACCTAGGTCACTGAAGCTCAGACACCTCTCCAGGACTGGAGTGGAGGGCTGGAGAGTTGAGAGCAAAAGCTGACCTGCACAATCTTCCCACAGCCAGCACTAAGACAGGCATTGGTCTGAGTTCTTCTCATTTACTGTATGGGTTTGGCTGGAGTTCCTTCATGTAGATAGAGCCATGCCTTGTAAACTTAACATATGCCTGTACTAATTTCCTCAACTGCAGCTTGACCCTCTAAGTGGGGCTGCTCTAGCTTGGATTCAGCCTTCATGTAAGCCACTATAATGGAAGTTAGATTTAGTCCTTCCTCTTCAGACTATAAATAGGCAGCCTGTAACTAGCATTGCATGTTCCCTGTGTAGTCATCCCTAACAGACAGAACAGCTCCTGACAGTGAATCTTTGTGATATCAGCTCTCTGCATATGATGGTGGGCCACCCTCTCAGCCATCTTACAATGTTTGCTTAAGAACACACTGGACAGAGCGCTTGGCTTCGACCATCACTAGCTCTGATTTGTGGGTACTTAACCTGGTCTGCTGTTGTCTTGTGTTTATAGCCATTTGTTTCTGAATTTGTTTAGTATTCTATGGGAGCTTGAAGGTACAAATACACACAGGTTAAACCAGAAAATTTGATGAGGAGGAACCAAATGAAACCCTGTTTTTTGCAATGAAGGCAAAACTGGCACCTGTGTTTATTTTGTTTGTCTCATTGCAAGTGAACAGCTTATGTACATATTATTATATATGCATGTCAGTATTTGTCAGCAATCCAGGCTCTTACTGTTTTTCTCTAGAAGCTTACTGTTATATTTTTTCAGTGACAGCACAGGCAAATAATGGAGTACCACACAAAGAAAACCATTATCCTCCTACATCCCCTCTTCCTCACTCCTTCCATCTGAATCCCTCCCCCCAAAAACACTCCAAACAAGAAAACCAGGAAGAATAAAAAGAGTACTAATTATTGACAGATTCAGATTTGTTTCTTCTGGGAATTTGAATGAAAGCCAACAAAGGGTTAGCAAAAAATCATCTCAGAGCCTGGTCACTGCTGAGTTTACCTTGTCATTTCTGAGTTCATTACTGAGTTTCTAGAAGAACAGTTGAACCTGCAAAATGTTCTTTCTCTCCCATGTGCTGAGCACAGTCAGCCAGCTGCTGCGAGTGCTGAGGCAATGAGGGCTGGGGAATAGGGTGGCAGCAAAGTGGATTACTTCAGCTGCATCTAAAAATGTATGAATTCTGCAGAGAGAGAAAGCAACAGGCCCTGCTTCAGAAAAGGGCTGATTGGCTTTTCTAAAAAAAACTGCCGTGGCTCAGTGAAAGGCTCAAATGCTCATATGAAGGAAAGAAACATTGTCTTCATATGAATAGCATGAGGACAATCCTGTCCATAAACATTTATTGCAAAAGTACACAAATAGCAGGGAGTGAAAGCTTATTAGGCAGATTAAACCCAGCCTGTCAGGTTTTTTTCTGTTGTCTGTTTTTTTCTGTATTTGTTCAAGGGTTTTCTTTTGTGTTTTTCTCTGTGCTGTATGTGTTTGCTTTCATTTATTTATTTATTTTTTAGCTGGAGTTTTTTCCCCCATCTGATGAGTAACTATGCAATTTCTTTGGCTTACACTTATGATAGTACTGGTTATGCTTTTACTGAGAAAAATAAGTCTTATTTTGCAAGCACATATCTGCACTATTTCCTTTGGGGGACACCATGATACCAAGGCAAGTTTTTCAGTTTCAAAAGCAGTTGATAATGCTTGTCCCATCAGAGGACAGAAGAACTTAGAAGTATCATAACCAGGTTCAGCACTATTTATCATTTCATTGACTCTGCAAATAGTATTAGCAGCCTCTCCCTTCAGGGAATGAAAAGCTACAGGTTAGCAAATCAGTAAGTTTCTGTTCTGTTCTAATCTTTCTTTGAATAACTGAAAGAGCAAACAACCCCTAAGTCAAAGGGTAAATCTAGATAAAAGATGATTATTTGCGAAGTCATTTGGGCTTTTTCCCCCCTTTCAAAGAAATAAGGTAATAAAAATCTAGCCTTCATCTTCATAAGCTTCTAGCTTAGAATTTTTCCTCTTCTGTTACCACTTTTTTAGATTTGGAAATGAATATCGTTAGGAAGTTTTGCGTCTTCATCTTCTTGCCCCCCTTCCCACACCCAGTCTCATGCACAGTTCTGTATATTTTGGCTTGAGAAAGAATGAAGCCAGCTTTAATCAGATGATTACTTATCTGCAGACTACTGCAGTTTGGTAATCCAACTCATCTTACTCCTGCGGCATCACTTAAATAGAATGCTTTTCAAAAATACAGAATAATAGGAGAACTGTGTGCCAGATTTTACTTTTAAGGGAAAATGAATTCCTTCTTTATGAGGTGAACCAGTATTTCATAGCATAAAGATTACTTTTTAAAATGGATAGGGCATATTCTGCTACTAATTATAGATGCAAATCAGGAAATGGTACATTCACCTTAACAGCTTTTAGTCTTTCTACAACTTGAATATGCCACTGCTCTAAAATCTCTTAAGCTTATCCAGCTTAATTTTATAAGAAATTTTAGCTGATATTATAACAATTGAAGATATGGTTTGAATTAAAAGCCTGGGGGAAAAACCTGCACACACACACAAAAAACTTTTTAAAGCTCTGTACAGATTTTCTTCTTAAGCTTAAAAACAAGATGGCAACCATGGCTTTTCCTCCTGGATGTAAACCTAATGCCCAGTTTTCTGTACGTCTCAACTCCCGTGTGCATTTCTACTCAAAAGCTTTGGCAGGCCACCCTCTCAAAGTAAAAGATTTAACCTTTTCTCCTGTTCCCATGAGTTTTAGTCCTGAGGAAAACACAAATCAAGATGACTGAAAAGGAAACATGACAAGTCATAGCTACTCAGGGAGGGTAATAACCAAGTATAGAAAATTTAAGGTATTGACATGATCTGATGTTCTTTTCGAAGGTGACTTAATCACAGGTTTCTGCACAGAAAGGATCCAGACTTCAAGCAATTGTGCTGGGCTTGCTGCCAGGAAACCTCATAACTGAGTGCTGCTATCAGCCCATCCAAAAAGGAAAAGCAGAAATAAAAAGGCAAAAAAGGAAAAGTTCTTGGCCATCTAATACTTTTGGAATGTTAGAATGCTTGTCAGAGAGGTACCCACTCCAAATACTGAATTTTTCCTTAATGGACAGAAGGATTCTGGCCTTAGTTCCTCATGGACTTAAACATAGGCCTGTCTGAAGCTAAACACTACTAATCAAAAGTGTCAGTATTTTGATAGGTTGTGCCTTCTGAAAAAAGGATGAGGATGAGAAACTGGTACCTTCCCTAAAGACCATTACCCATTTGAGCCTCAAATAGGACATGCCAGACACCAAGGAGAGAGACAGAAAAAGAGAAAAGCTCAGGAACAACTAGCCCAGAGCAATTAAAAAAAAAAAAAAGGGCTGAACAAAAATCCAGGCAGAAAACCTTAGCTTTTGTAAGGAGAATAATTCACATCAACAAAACTAGCTCTAGAGCAAAAAATGATGGCACTCAGTCTTGTTTCTTGTTTCTTCCGTTCTTGTTCTAAAGTCTATCTCATTATGAATCTTGCTCTTGTCCAAGGTTCTTCATCACTTCATCATGCAGTAACTCCATGTCTTGCGTGTTCACCTACCATTACATCAGTTCCCTCAGCATGGACATTCCAGGGAATGTGACAACAGGTTTTTCCTAGAAATTCTTATCAGAAAGAGTGTTTGTATCAGAAATAATATGACCAGAAGGACTAAGAAGGTGATCACACCCCTGTACTTGGCACTGCTGAGGCTGCACCTCGAATCCTGTGTTCGGCTTTGGGCCCCTCACTAAAACAAAGATGTTGAGGGGCTGGAATGTGTCCAGAGAAGGACGATGGAGCTGGTGACAGGTCTGGAGCACAGGTTGATGAGGAACAGCTGTAGGAGCTGGGATGTTTAGTCTGGAGAAAAGGAGGCTCAGGGGCACATGGTCAATCCTTTTTCTTCAGCCCCAATGTTAGCAAATTTCCACCCCCAAAAGCTGACACAGTATAGATACACAATATCACTTCAATTTTTCTTGGGGTCTAAAATTACATTTAAAAAAGAAAAGAAAAAAGAAAAGAAAAAAAGAAAAGAAAAAAGAAAAGAAAAAGAAAAAAAAAAAAAAAAAAAAAAGAAAAGAAAAAAGAAAAGAAAAAAGAAAAGAAAACTGCTGCGTGGTTAAGGAGAAGAAAACTTGTGTCTCTACAACAGGTTCCTGAATGCTTGCTGTCTGTCTCTGTCTTTCCAGCAATTTTTGGATACTGTTGATTTCTCCAACAGGTCAGAGACTAGTAAACATGACTTAGATACTGAATAGCAAAGTGTTCAGAACCAATGCTTTGCAGCGGTATTTGTCTGGTATTTATACTATCTACAGTGTTTTCCGTCATGGGTCTGAAATTTTCTGTTGCAACTTCAGATAAAAATGCTTCTCTCTGCATAACCCACACTGCTGTATCTGTGCCTATTTCTCTGATCTCCATCCCACAAAAAGTTGGAACATTGATCCACAGAGCAAGTGAGTTAAATGTATCTTCTACACATTCATTCCCCTGTTTGTTTTGATTTATTTTAAAGCTTTTTTGCTATTTCCTATGTCACTGCTGGGTTTCTGCAATCTAGGGAGGTGTCACCTTATCTTCCTGGTCCTTAGAACTGCAGGCATGTTACTTGTCTGGCCAGTGTGAACCCACTGTCTGGCTCTGTCCCAGAGCTGGGGCTGGGGTTTTGGCAGAGGCAGATTGCTCCTGTATCAGGCTGAGCAGAGCCTAACACATCCCTAAGAGCGTGCTCTCTGAGCTGGGGGAAGCAGCTCTTACCTGTTGGCAGGCTGCTAGTGAGCTGCCTGTGCCTTGCAGAAAGAAAATGAAAGTGGTGTGAGAGGAGAGACAAGGAGGGCATCAGCTCATCCACACTACACTTGTGGAACTTCAGAAGAGTTTAGGCCTTCACCCTATGCTCTGCTGCAGTGTGTCATGGCTGTGAGGCCTTGAAAGCCTCTTCAGAGTTTTCAGGAATGTTTCCTCACCAAGTCTCTCCTTTCCATGCCAAGTCCATTGCAATTTCACACTGGAAGGGATAAAGGTGCACAAGTGCCACTATAGTGACCAAAGTGACATGGAAGATACAATTTAATCCAAATTTGGCTTTTCAAAGGGTTGAAGAAATACCCCGTGGCACTTGTGAGGCCGAATTTGGTATGTGCAGCCACAGCTCTGTAGCTAGTTCCCTGAAAGTGTTTGCAATAAATAATCCAATTTTAATTAACATGGGATATAATAACTCTTATTAAATCTAAATTGAATGCATGTTAGGGAACTTAAATTTGTAGTATTGCCCAATACAAACCTCCAGAAGTGGCAGCTTCAATTCCATTACTCCAAGTTTTATCACTATGTTAAAAATGACCTGCTAAATTACTCTCCTGGGTAATGTGTAATGCCATAAAAATTAAACACTAATTTATTACTTAAATAAAAGACATCAGAGATTGTCAGGGTGTTAAACATCAGGGCTGGCTTGTTTTGCAAACCATATTTTATGGCAGACCCAGCTGGTCCTCCTTAAATGGAGCTCGAATAAACAACATTTTTTTCTAAATGAAAGCAAACAAACGCCAGGATAGGCTATTGGCTCTGAGTATGGGATTTCAAACTTTTTTTCTGATATGGATCACATGGTACTGGAGTGACTATGTCTACTGCTGCCACTGGTGACTGAAAATATCATATCTTCAGTAAATAAACCCATTATTTATATATATAACCTCCCTGGACCAGAGGTTTAACAAAACACCCTATCTCCAGTGTTATTGCTTTCAGTTCACAGGCTGCTGCTCTTTATCACTGCTACTTTGTGCTAGCTTTGCTAACCAGATATGAGACTGATAATAACCTTTCTAAAGATTCAATTGCAACTTTGCCATCGACATAAAATGAAGCACAAGCAGGAATGACACCACTTTCTCTTTGATGGCTGTTTTATTTCATTTCCTCCTCCTAGAGTTTGTGCAGAACTGTGGCAGATCAAGCATCAATCTTCCCTCAACTCTCTGTTTCAGCAGGAAGAAGAAAGCATACAATACACAATATCGCTACAAAATATTCATTTTCCCCTAAGCGCTGGCAATTAATAATGATAATAAGAAATTAGCTCGATTTTCAAGAGGATTAGAAGGGCGAGGTAGGTGACTGCAGTCATGTCTCAGTGCTGAGTTTTCATTTTCTTATATGATCGTTCAACTCCAGCATCGTGCAGAATCCGAGTTTCTCTCTGGCACACATCTGGGTACCTGAGCAATGCTGTCTCCCTAAAAATCCCCAGCAGATGGCAGCAGGGTACAAGCTCTGGGAAAAGGAGACGCAGGCGACAGGAGTTTAACCTTTGTATCTAAGGAAGTGTGAACGAATAGTTCAGCTTTTTTAGAAATTCTTTTTTTCACCACTCCCTTCCCTCCCCTGTGTGCAGAGCAGAAGGATGGGTAGATGGGTAATCCACTGTCCTCTCCGTGTTTCAAGTATCCTGCATCTCCAGTTACGGTGTGTGCCCTTCTTGCTTCGCAGTTGCCATGCTGGTCTTGCATAAGGAGGGCAGCAAAGAAAAGCCAGGTGGCTTCTCCAGGAGACTCAGCCTTGAGTCTCTGCTTTGTTTGGAGCCGTTCTCCCTTTGTGACACTGCCTACAGCATAGCCTCATGTCCCATGGTGGTGTTTCCATCCTTCCTAAGCCCCTGTGGCGCTTTGGAGAACTGCTTATCAGTTTGTCTCTGCACTTTGGAAATGAAATCCTGCACTCCTCGCTGCTGGCAGTCAGGCAGTGGCTGCCTGCCAGTCTTTACAAGACAAGAGCTATTCCTAAAAACTACTAGCTGCAGATTTTGGGCACAGTGAGTTCAAAGCCTGCTGAGGTGTCTGTTGCAGCTATCCAGACACTAACACCAGAAAGCTTCACTCCTCACTCACGGCATTGCTGGGTAATCCTGTGGCACTGTAATCGACAGGCTGCAGCCAGCAAAGGCAGAGGGTCTGACCTGCAGCACGGGGTGAGAGCTGCTCTGCCATCATCTCCTGACACTGCTTGCTCTGCCAGTAACATATCCTGACTGTCCACATCCCAGCCTCTGGCACGGTGCCCCATGCCACTGCCAGGACTCTGTTCTCATTCTCCAGTCCTCCTTCAATATTTGCTTTCACTCTGCCTTGCTGCTGGCTTTCAACTGCTGTGTCTTGAACCACGTTGTGACTTCTCTGCAATATAGACTGGGTGCCACCCCTGAAATGCACTTATGCTTGCTGCCCCACAATAACCACAAACCCCAGCAAAAAAGAGAGCTTCTGCTTCTTTTGTAAAATGCACAGATTGGTTTCATAAGCAAGGACAAAGCGATCACCTTACAGTACAAAAGAAGAATAGGGCCTGTTGCAGGTGGATAGGAGACAGCTGGAGGGGAAAGAGGCGGGCTGGAGCAGCAGGTGGTATATTTCAACAGCCTGCTCTCTTCCAGGAGCAAAAGGAAGAGCTCCAGGCAGATTTCAGCTCTCAGATTCATATTCTGCTTTCTGGGCTTCTCCACTGGTAGCACAGAAACATCCTGTCTGGAAGATCTCTCTGCATGAGTCAGCGTGAATGGCAGGGATTTCTGTCCCTGGGGGCATGCTGTGCCAGTTGGGTTCTGTGGGCCAGGCTGATGTGGGAGCAAGAGAGGCTTTGATAAATTGTACCTGACATAGCATTTCCTCAGATATATGAACTGGAAGACCAAAGCACAAGATGTCTGTATGGACCACAAGAAGAATTCAAATCTGAAATACAGGCTTATGGCTCAATGGGAGTAGTTTTTTTTTTTTTTCTGTAAGGCTCAGTTTCTTAATACCAACCACAAATGGAATAAAAATCAGCCTTTACATTTTTATCACAGGTCTATATGGCATTATCATTTCAGGTCTATATGGCTTTTCTGCACTACATTCATTAATTTCCACATTTCTTTAGTAGGCTCCATGTTCTATGCAATTCCTTTTCAATATTTCCCTAGAGGCAAAAATACAGTATAGCAACCACTTCCAGGAGAAAACCTCCAGTCTTTGGATGGCATTCAGCTGCACACCCTCTTTATTGTGCTGGACACAGAACAAATACTCAAGGACATGAAAAAGGACAGTTCATTCCACTTTTGCTGATACTTTTGAATATCCTAGGTAACTTTCTTTCTTTTACAACTCTGGAGATCTGTACACATGCAAAAAATCTAAAAAAGCAGGAGCAAGAAAGGTATGAATCAAATGTTTACCCATCAACGATTTCAAATTGATAGTGACTGCTTGAAAACTTTTGTATAAATAGAAGTTTGCAATAAATAAGAAAAAACAGTCTCTCAGGCATGCTGCTTTGAAATTTTTCAATCACACCTGGCATATTTATCACCTTCAAAGATGTGTACAGTACACTGCTTCTCTATGAACGTGGGGATAAAATTAAAAATAAAATCTCAAACCTACAAGCCTGATCATGTTTCCCTAATTCTTATTCTTGGTTATTTAATGAAGTAGCCAATTTGATAAAAATTAATTCAGTGGCTGAAAATACTCCTGAAGAACAGGTTTAGTAGTCTGGTTTTCCTAGATTTCATTCCAGTAAATTTGATAGGTTTCTGTTATGTTTTGTTTTAATATGCTGAATTCAGATGAGAATTACATTTACAAATACTAAGCAAAACATTTACACCTCAGAGAGAGAGCATGGAGACATCCTAACAATCCACAGGTCTACAGAACTTCAGAAAATTGTACCTTCCCAAATGTGCAGTGTGGTTTGCAATGGCAGGAAGATCTAGTTTTTATTAGTAGCTTTGCTCACAGAAAACAGCTTCAGTGTACAGAAGATATTTCTTCTGCAGAAAGCTTTCTGAATTTCAACAGCACTGAGAAAAGGGTTTGCAGTTTCCTAGTAGAAACACAGGTCTGCTAATTCTAACCATGTCCAATAACCAATGATCAAAACTGGGAAAGACAGCACTTTGGATTAGTAAATGAAAGCCATTAGTAATACCTACAACCTTTTAGTCTGCATTTCCTGACCATCCCTAATGTGAGAAGAGCAGCCCCACTGTGTGTTGGTTATTATGAGAAAAATCAGCACACATTTACAGTCTTATAAATACCACAGAAGGCATCTGCACCATTCAAATAATGCTTAAATTAGGGAATCAGGAAGCCAACTCATTTTATTGTAATGAAAGGGCAGAAAAAAATCTGGATAGATCTTTAGGGAGCTTTCAGGGTGAAAGAAAGCCACAGTATACAGAAATAAATATTCATGCGAATTTACAAGCACAAGACAAAAATATCCCTCTACATTGTAAATTGGACAAGAAAGTCTATGCTATCTGTATTTTCCCAATAGGGTTACAGTAAATACTTCACATTCATATTTTATTCTTTATCTGTAACAAAGGTTTATGATGTTTTCTACTGGTAGTTGATGGTATTTGAATATATGGAAACCAAACTGGCACAAAAAAAATTAGTATACAGAGAAAAATACTGCATTGTAATATGTGGTGGAGAAATATCAAAACTGATAGTGGTGGACCTGTATCAAAACCGTTTCAGTAATGTAAACATTATCCTCAATTGCTGTCCTAATTTTGTCTACCCTAATGGCTACCCTAATTACCCTCAGGACTTTCAGAGAGAAGTGTTACAGAAGTAAAAGAAAACCCTACACCTATTTTGAGAATGCCTGCTACATTTCCAATCTGCTGTTTTTAATGAAAATTCTCCCTTATAATTATTCTGCCTCTTATTCAAACATCTTCAGTCTTTGGATCAAACCCACATCAGGTGGCACAGAAGGCAGACTTCTCTCAGTCCACAAAAGTACTTAGAGAGAATGAGACACTAAATTCCTATGCAAGCACTTCAGATCTTTTTCATTTCAGTGAAATACTCCAAATCAGAGCTCTGCCCACTGCTTCTGCTAGATAAGAACCCATGAATTGCTACTAATTTGGATGGATAAGTTCTTAAACAGGAATAAATTACTCAAACACCTCTGTGGATGTGAGCCATGGAGCAGGCTATGGGGGTCTTAGAAAGTTGACAAGAAAAGTGTGCAGACCCTGTTGAATTCAGGGTACCAATATGGAAGCTGTGTGGCTCCTTGTCTGCTCTCCTGTCACTTTCTTCTCCTACCAGCAGCAAGCTTCCAGCTGCAGGCATCTGTTCCTCAAAATCTCTCCTGGTGTGTCTGTTTCATCAGCTTCATATCATATCCTCCCTTGATTGATTTTCTATCATTTACACATTGCTCTCAAGCTCTCTTTTCCAGCACCTGATCTTTGTTTTTAAAAACAAGAAACCTCCTGTTCACAGACCATATGTTGTCTGCGATCATTAGCCAGTTCTGGGAGTGCAGCCAGGAAGGAGTAGTGGGACAAGGAGTGATGGTCTCGCAGGAAATGTCCCTTCCTCCCATCCCTGTGCACACCCTGGCAAAAGGGGAGCATCAATATCTGAGCTGGAGGAAGGAAGATAGTAAGGAGGGAGGGAGAACAGCATACACAAACTTTGAAGCTGATAGGAGAGGAATGTGTTTCATATCAGCTTTTTCAGGAACAGACCATCATCTTAATGGTGAGTTTACTACAGTGGACCAAGTAATTTCCAGTTCAGATTGTTGATTTTTCCCTGACCACCTATTTTCCTGATGTTATTTTCCAGACTATATTGAATTCTAAGCCTATTTTCATTTCTTCATTTCCTTTTACTCTCAACATTATGATCCTTACAAGCTCTCTGCCTGACCCCTTCACAAAGTCAGGGAGCACAGAGTCTCCCATTCTTCCTAGGACTGTCCCTAGCCAGTCAGTTATCAAAAGTGAGCTCACAAAACATGAACATTTAAAAGATTGATACATTTACAATAAGGGTAAAAATGAATAATAGGGTGAAAGTAATTTGAGTTAGAGACATTTAAAAGGAAAGCAGTTACAGACATTTAATTACTTCTTTATTGTCTATAATAACATGGTGGCAATGGTTTCAGCCTATTTTTCTTGAGCTGAGAGACAGTTTGTTATATGCTGTCTCCATGAATATCTCCAGCATGCAAATAGAATGCCTGGTAACTGCAAAAGGCAATTACTCTTATAACATATGCATAATGAAATCTGACTGCATTATCTTTTTGTCCTTAATAAGAACAGTTTACATTTCTGCAATTTGTGATGCATCTTTTTCTTTTAAGATATGTATTTGCATGGTGCTTTTTTAAAAAAGTGGGAGGAAAAAAAAGAGAAGTAATACAGTTCAAGTAGCCCTCCAAACATTCATACATTCAGAATGGAATGATGGCATTGCTAATTAAGATGAAGACAAAAAGAAAGGACACTTTTATATAAACACATGCCTTCCTCACTAAATCAAAGAGGAGACAACTGAGGAAGAGGGCAGCTTCTGACACTTTAGCTAGTGACAGCTGTCCTCAGAGAACGGAGCTGGACAGGCTGAAGTAACACCCAGCACTTGTGCCTGGTCTTTAACTGATGGGGCTGCCTCAGAAACAGGGTCTGGGCCTGAGAGCTTCACTGTCCTGTGCTGGGAGATTACAGAGGATCAGTGTAGGTCCCAACACAGTCAATGGCTTGCAGAACCAGACGCTAAAATTTCTAAGTGCATAAGCATATCTATCTATTTGAGCTTTCAATGGCTCCCTTTTTTCATGGGATCATAGAAAAGACTTCCAAGATCATCAAGCCCAAACTTTGACCTAATATTGCCACTAAACTGCGGCAACAGTGTCACATCCACTCATTTTTTTTAACATTTCCAGGGATGGTGAGTCCACCATTTCCCTTTCATCATGACACACTCTAAAATTAGGGAGAATCTTTTACTGAGTATTGTAAATAAGTAAGATTGTGATATTAAACCTGATCCAGCAGCTCTTGGGTACTGTAGTCCAACAGTGTGGACTTCAGAGAATCCTAGAGAATTGGGTTGGAAGAAGGCTTAAAAATCATCTAGTTCTAAACTCCCTGCCATGGGCAGGGAAGACCTTCCACTAGACCAGGTTGCTCAGAAAACCTGGCATTGAGCACTTTCAGGGATGGGGCATCCACAGCTTCTCTGGGCAAACAGTTCCAGTGTCTCACCACCGTCACAGACAAGAAATTCTTCCTTATGTCACACCTAAATCTACCCTCTTTCAGATTAAAACTGACTCTTGTCCTATTAATAAAGGCCTTTGTAAAAAGTCTCCCTCCTGCTTTCTTATAAGGACCCTTTATATATTTAAGGGTTGTAATCACGTCTCCCTAAAGCCTTCTCCAGGCTGCACAATCCCCACTCTCCCAGCCTGCATTCAGAGGGGAGGTGTTCCAGTCTTCTGACCATATCTATGGTCCTTCTTTAGACCCACTCCAAGAGGTCAATTTCTTTTTTTTTCTTTTTCTCCTGGGGACCCCAGATCTGGGTGTAGCACTTCAGGTGAGACATCAGAAAAGCAGAGGGGCAGAATGGCCTTCTCAACCTGCTGACCACACAGCTTTTCATGCAGGCTGAGATCTGATTGCCTTTCTGGGCTGCAAGCATTGACTTACAGAACAAGTTTTCAGGGAATTTAATGGGAGTGTTGAACATTTAGACAGAGTAGTTGATTCAGTTCAACATGAATAATACCTGGGCATCTCTGAACAGACATGAACATGTTAGTTGAAATAAGGCATTTTTCTTTGATTGTAAAGAAATACAGGTATTCAGATAACCCATTTAATTTAGGTAATTAGCAAGCTGTCTTTATATGCTTGGTTTTAAATAGATGGATAGATGATGGTTTAGCAAAAAACTTTAATCCCAGCAGCTAATGCTCATTGTTCTACTGAGTCACATTGAGCTCTGTTTCAGTATGTCAGAATGATGGAAGATGTAGCCTATCAAGCTGCCAAAAACATGAAGCGTGGAACAGAAATAGATATTTTTAGTGTCACAGGTGCTGCTGAATTGTCTGGAGACATATTATTCAAATTTGCAGGTAATACTCCATTCACAGAACACAGTGATCATGTTCTCTGTTGTTTCTTGAAAGCACTGTCCTGGAAATTATTAACAAAACTAGCTTCTCATGGGGAAAGGCAAGGTTGTACAATCTTAGGTCTCTTTTAATCCTGTCTATATAATCCCCCTGTAACCTCAAAGAAGAGTTTCATGCTATTAGATTATGCTTGGTACATTGCATGCTTTTGTTTTTTCCAGTGTTGAGCCCTCTCAGGCAGAAGACATTATTTATTCTGGGTCATATACGTATGTTTTTGCACTATCCTGGTACTTGACTTCTTTGTTCAAGTATGATAAAAATGCATGGGTCGGGATACCATAAGCTAAAGAATAAATTGTGAATGCAGCAACAAAAAATATTGCTGCTAAGAAATTATTGTACTCTGTGTTTCTTCAGTTTCCAGGTCCTGAAGTGTTTCCTTCAAAATATGCTGGCCTCGTGGTAAGATCTGATGTAGCCCTGATCGTTCCTGGAAGAGTTCTCTTCAGGCTGAAGCAGATTCTGGTCTTTAAAAACACACCTGCTTTGAAAGTCCTCCTTGAAGTGCTAGGATTGCTGGGATCTTTTCCTCTCCCAGGTTCTTCTCCACCCTAGAAACTAAGGAATGCACTGTTCAGTCACCCATGGCCCAGATTTAAGTCTTCAACACTCTTCCTGAGAATCACAGCACAGAGTTTAAATGTCTCCACTTTAAGTTGATTGAGTATTATCATCCTAATTCCACATTGCATGGAGGAGGTAAGTGATGCTGAAAATCAGAACTGCTTTGACATCTAAGTTGGTGACAAAGCTGGCAGCAGAGTCTCTCAAGACATTCCAGTCAATCTTCCTAGCAACACCTCCTTTCCACCTGGCATAGCAAATAAATACTAGCCAGTAAAAAGGAATCTTATTTTATGAAATATAATAAACCTTACCACAACCTCAGAATGGTGTCATATTGGTCCTGAGTTCTGAAATTTAAGCTTTCTTCCTGGCAACATTTTAATGCAATTTTTAGAAAAATAACAGAAAGGAAGCAACATCCTTAACAGCCTTATCAACAGACACTATGCAAGAAGTGGAGGCATGAGAAATTAATTAAATAAAGAAAAAGAACCTGGTTATTATTTTTATTTTGAGACTGCATAAGAACATACAGTCTTTTTATTGCACTGTAATTATTGAAATTATAGAATTTTTTAAAAAGTCCTGTAGTAGCATCTGAAGTCTGAAAGTAGAACTGCCAGCAAAGAGAGGCCATGTATATTATTAATAGAGAATGAAATTAGAGTAACTAAATGATGGATGTTGCTAAATGGATTGCATTTTTAAAGGTGATGTTGTAGCATTAAGTGTTATTAGTAACAGAGACAAGCATCTTCTAAATAATGCCCTTAGCTACAAGTCCAACTCACACAAGCAGATGGTTATGCCCACATGGAATGTGAGTGCAGTTTGGATTTTCCAGGGTAAATCTGACAGCAGGACTGGGAGATAGTTATCAGAGGATGCAATTCAAGCTGTGACAATTCACCATTTCCACATATTTCATCCATATTTTGCTTGTACCTTTGGGTTCCAAAACTTTTTAATCTTTTTTTTTTCAGTGTATTTTGTCACAATTCTTGAAGCCTATGAGTGCTACTGCCATCCCATCAACTGTTCCTACTAAATAACTTTAAATCTTATTTATATTGTGACTCTGACATGGCTGTGTGTGTTAGTAACCTTACACCAGTAGTTCTCAGTCTAATATAGCATAAACTTTTGCAATGACACTAGCTTGCTGCTATGCAATCCAAAGGCTTCCAAGTGCTATATTAATAATATAGCCTTTTATGACATGCTTTTTAAAGATAGAGCATTCCAAATGGAATGTTGGTTCAACGCTTTAACTCTTCAAAACCTTTATTTCTAACAGTGTAACTTTAACATTCACAAATTGTAGAGGTTAACTTGAGTGACATTGTTGAAATATATGGGTTGTCTGTGATTCCTACAGATTAGGTGTGACTTAGGTGGCTGCAGCCTCGCCTTTAGGAACCTAGAACCATAGAATATTCTGAGTTGGAAGTGACCCATCAGGCCCCCACACAACACTCCAAGACTCACACCATGTGTCTAAGAGCATTTTCCAAACACTTATTGAACTCTGTCAGGCTTTATGCTGTGACCACTTCCCTGGGCAGCCTGTTCCAGTGCCCAAACAGACACTGGGTGAAAAACCTTTTACTTATGTCCAACCTAAACGTCCCCTGAGTCAGTTCCAGGCCATTAACCCACAACAGTATTTCACAGTTCCTCTGGGAGGGTGAACAGCAATATGCTGCACACATTCTTAAATGGCAATAAAGACTCTAGATTATGTGATCGTACAAGGGTTCAAGACCTTCAGTTCCCCAGGACATTAAGAAAAAAAAATGACAAAAGGAGAGAAATAGTGTGGAAATCCTTAATGTTTTTCTGGGATCTGTATGCCATCAGTGTTTCAATTTCTCAAAATCATTTCATACACTCTTTCTATAGGAAAGAGTAAATTAAATCTTCAGGGATTTAATTTATCCTACAGCTATACATACCTGCTCATTTATTCTTCCAAGGTTTTCTTTGGAATGTACTTCCAAACTTAACACTGAGTTTCAAAATTAGGCATTCCATCTTGCTAAAAGGAGCCAAATCCCTTTCCATTCTTTCCTTACCAAACCTATACTGTGGCCCAGGGAAACAAAGGTCACTTCTCTCTGGCTCAAACTCCATAACCAGATGTGAAGCCTGTGGATGGCTAAATACTTATCAAAGTTTGATCTGTGTGTCCTTATTTCTATTCATGAAGTTGCTCAGGTATAATTAGAGGCTTATCCATAATTACAGAGTGGCTTTTTGTCCCCACAGAATGGGGCACACAGATGGACACTATAATGGAAATTAGTCAGCAGCCTGTCCATGATTGATGAGTCGGTAAAGTGCCCAGCTCCTACCCTCGCTGGAGTATAGGTGCTCTTGGACCCAGCCAGCAGGAAACACAGCAGACAGCATTCCAGCATTCACATCAGCAGGTGGTCCTGAGCAAGAAAATCTCCTGAGTGAAAGATGACACCCTTACATAAGCAGTTTTCAGACCAGAATTGTTTTTAAGTAGAAAATATCTCTCAGAGAAAGATGCAGCACTGAACTGCTTTTTAAGCTCTTCTTTTTGCCTTAGTAACACAGAAAAATTACAGACAAATGAGCCAGGGACAAATGCAGAGAGGGCAGTCCTGTATTTACTTGACTCACATTACTAAACATAATTTGAACATGGGATCTGGCCACATTCACAGTTCATGATCAGACTCAGCACACAATGCTGAAACTCCTATTAATTCTCTGAGAAAGCTGTCAGGCTCCATTTTGATCTCATGCCTAATGAGAAAGGTTTGTCATTCCCTGTGAAAAACACTGGGCAAGACTTACAGGTTTCTAAAATCTCATTTTGATTCCCTTCCTTTCTGACTCTGCTGTGAGGAGTTCAGTGCCACTGTTCAGAGATGGATGAAAGGGAGACAAAGCGATGCAAGTGTGAGCTGGCTTGAATCAATGCCTGCTTCACTGCAGCCGGGAGATCAGCATGCAGGAAACACTCTAGCACCTGGGAAGTGGAGACTGAGGCACAGCACCAAGGGACACCAGGACAGCTGGATTAATGAACCTGTGCTGGAAACTTCATGTGGGGATCCTTTTTTTGTCAAACAGGGAAAGAAAGAGAATGGATTAAAATGAGTGGTAAAAGATGAGGAGAGTAGAAAAATAACTTTTATCGGTCTCCTGAGATCAAGTATGAGAAAAGGAATGCACGTGCTTCACAAATGATTGTATTTAAAGGCATACTTTTTGTCAATCTCTTGCCCTCTGATCTGTATAAAATAGTATTATTCAGTCTAATCAGTGCAGGCTGGAAGTCCTTATTGTCTGAAGTGATGTGCTTGTAGTCCTGCTGCACAGTAACTAGGGCAGAGAGTTTCTGACAAATGTGTGATCGTTTCTGCCTCCTTTGAATGAGATTATCAGTTTTAGTTTCCTCGTGCAGAAAGTCTAAACTTTTACTGTTTCTGGCTCTTGGGATCTCATCATTAGTCTTTTGATTGTGTAAAAATATCAGCTTCTGAAGGAACAGAAATATGTAGAAATTTTATCTTTCCTCAACTGTCCCTCCCCACAAAAAGCCAAACCCCAAATTGAAAAAAGAAAAAAAGAAGAACAAGAAAATGGTTCTAGCTTTAATGATTGCATTCTTTAAAAAAACCCAAAAACCCATGAGATTCATACTCAGAAACCAGAAAGCAGTGAAAGGAACCTTAAAAATCCCAGAATTCCATGGAGTATTACAAACACCTGTAATTACAAAACAACAACATACCAAATTGAAGGCCAGATAAAAAGTGTTTATGCCATGTGTATGTAGAAAAAAATGGAGAGAGAACAATTTCATTTAGCAGCTGTAGGTACTGCATTGCTAAACAACATCAGGACTTTCCCCTCTGGGAACTTTTAGACGTTTTCCTAAAGCTGATGGCTATCCCGAATGGAATTTAATACTTCCTATACACTGAAACTATAATAAGGTGCATTTGTACACGCTGTTGTGAAACTGTCATCAGCAAACACTGCACACAAAGAAACTGTAAACCTCTAGCTAATATGCTGCCTAATGCCATGAAAACCAATTAGAATGTCATTATTAGAGCTGCTGCTTCATCTACATGGGATAAATTAATAAATGACATTAAATATATACTTCCAGAAATTTGGAAATAGCCCCACATGATTGCTTTGTGCAGAGTTCACAATTACCTTCAAAATAATTGTAAAAGAAAATTCACAAAGGCTGTAGGAATCACTAAATTAACTTTTCCTATCTACTACCCAAAAGACTGTAAAAATCCCCTTGTGTTGTTCAAATCCCTTCAAAAGAAAGTACGATAAAATGATAAAAATATTAAATTAAATGCAATGCAGGAAGTGATGAACTATGACTATCCATTGCTTTAGTAGACTAATCCTATGATACAAACTTCCTAGAGTTCCTGGTTATTATTTACTTACTTCTACTTATAATCGCATAGTTAAAATAAGAGCAGAAATAGTTTTTGCTCTATTTCAACAAAGAACAAATACATTTGTTCAGGTTCTGAGATGTTCCCCGTGATGGGCAGGAGAGGGATGGCAAGCAGGGCTGAATATCCCCTCATGTGTCTTGAATACTGGATGAACAGATGGGTTTTCCCATGCAGCATCATCAGTTAAAGCGGTTCCAGGGACTACTGCTCACATCTTCCCATGAAGCTCTTCCAAATCTCCAGTTAAATCTCCTTCATTTCCACTCTGTCAGGCTTATTTGCCAGCTTCAGAGGGAGCAGTGGGGAAACAGTGCAGAGTCCTAAGATCTTCCTTCTAATACTTCTGTCCTATGTCTTTCCCACCAATCATGGCCCAAAACCAAGACCCTATTATGACAAGAAAAATTAAGTTTCCTATATTGGGAAAAGTTTACAAGATCGTAGTTCTGAATGGAAGGGTAGGATTTACCAGAGCTAGTCCTGAAATGCAGATTTCATCCAGTTTTATATTGCCCAAATATTCACTTAACTTTTTAGAGTAGTATTTATAAAAACAGCCTTGCATTCCACTTTACATGAACACTATGAAATGAAGAATGTTTTGGGATTACATACATAATTTTGTTATTTTCACTCTTGCTCTACTTCAGCTGCATAATGTTCACAGGCATTTACTCCTTGTAAGTGTTGCAGGTTGTGTGACTTACAAGCTGCATTAGAATATGATTTGGACTAGCCCCATTTGAATAATGTTTGAGCAAAAATTCAAAGTACTTCCCCATCTGCTCCCATGAAAAATAACTTCATGAAATACCAGTATGGGGGTTATTTTCTTGAGAATTTCAATATCAAATATATTCAGCTGAAGTACGTAAGAATAAAAAATGTGAGTTTCTTTCCCAACAGTCATCCCAAATCCAAACTTGAGAAATAAAGGTATCTTTCCTGTTTTGCATTAAGGGAGTAAGGAAGAACATAGAAATTCAGCTGATAGCTAACTGATGCATTTCCCCTGTTTTCCAATTATACTTTCACTGTCACTGTCATAAAAAATTTCACAAGATTTTAATTGATTTAGTTGACAGTTTACTTTAGTTACTTGCAATTGTCTCCATTCTTAGTGCTTTGCTAGGACAAACGCTTTGGTTCCTATGCAGCAAGCATCACACATGCTAGTGTGATTGAGAAATGAAAACTGCTACTGTTAGCAGTAGAAATAAAAGAAAGGAGATGAAGATGGGGCCTCCCTACAGTGGAGAAGATCTGCAATGACCATGGTGCAAGAAGGGAAAATGTAGTGGGTATACTGTATAGTTCTAAAAAGCTACTTGTGTTCACAAAAAAAACCCTGAAAAAATCTATGGCAAGCATTTCACACTGTTGTCCTGGAAGGATAACCCCAAAATGCTCTGAAAATGATAAATTTTCATGGCAATGAGAAGTGGAAGACATATCAGTAATGCAGCTTTAGCCTGAAACATATCCATGTTTCTATTCAAAAATGTTTTAGAGACTGAGTGGATTGGGCAGCTCTGAATATCCAGCGTATGGGTTGGCCAGCAGATCACAACTCTGCACTATTTATGTTGGTAAGGATATGGTAGACAGCAGTAGACTACTCTTTAGGTTGCTCCACAAAGAGACGGATAATTTGTTTTCCCTTGTTATTTTTCTCAGTACAAAAAATCCATTCAAATATTCTAGAGAGCAAAACACTTGGTTATAAAATTAAAAGTAGATTGTGAATATGCTCAATGACCATCAGTTTGTAGGGCTATAAAATGTATATTCTAAATCAGTTTACTGTAAAACTTGAAATTGAATTTATGGTATTACTAGATATGCAATTTTAAATGTCCTCTAGAATAAGCAGAAAAGCTATAGCTGTTGAATGATATGACTCTCTAATGTCTTGCCAAAAAAGCTTTGAGTTGCATACAGAACTAAATGATACACTTCATGTAGTAAATTTGAGCCCCATTAAAATAACTGAGCACTTTGCAGTAGTGTGATCTGAAGCTGTGATCCTGAGAAGAGCCCAGCAAAAGAAAATCAACTCACAGTTTGGGAGGAAATGTGGTCTTTTATTTGAAATTTTTGCTACCAAATCTGTGGAATTGGTATTTATTTGGTATTTGGTATTGTAACAGTTATATCAGCAGTTAACAAATGCTTTAAAATAGCAATAGAAGTAGCAGTTTGAGTTGTTGCCTTTAAAGTAAGCTTTAATATTAAAGGCTTGGTCCACTGCAATCATCAAGGTTTCAGAAAAAAATGTTATCCTCACATAATCATTAATTAAGCCTAACTAATTCTGAACGAGGATGAGCCCAGAACACAGTTTGTGCTTTGATCAATTACATCTAAAACTCTTCCAGTAGTTTTTTAAGGAAGGATGCTAGTTCAAACATCTAAGAAAAATGTTGTAAGGAGGGAGCCTGTGTTCTGCCTACTGCTCTTTCCCTCCCTTAATTTTCTAACTTGTTGTGTGGCTCTTACAGCTGAGAGTTAAACCACTGAGAGGCTTCTAAAACTGTGTTTGAATACAATACAGACTTTCCTCCTCTCCTCTTACCTGTTCTTCTCAGACGTAAATGAAGTCAAAATTTATTGGGTTTTCCACATAAAAACTTGCAAATAAGATTTTATAGAGATTCCCTAAAAATCCACTAGGTGCAACATGTTTCAAATTCACTAATTTTACAAATAATGAGAACTCAAATCAGTGTCACATTATATGGGAATCAGATATTTAAACCAGAGATACATAAAGTGTTTTTTAGACTTTGTGCTCTATTCTGAATAGTAAGTGATTACTTTTTGCACAAAAATACACTGCAAGAATATATCAGTGGTGTAGTTCTAAGGGTTTGTTTATGTAGTCTTTTACTTTTGTGTCTAATTTGTATTAATGGGCAATTCTTGACTCTGGAAATCATGAAGAAACATGCAAAATATTATTACCCAAAATAAGTTCACTATACAAATACTTTCAAATGTGTTTGTGATTCTGATATCAGAATTTGCTCCAGGGGAAAAATAAGGGATGATAATATTGGTTGAACACAGCCTCAAAATATCCCTGATAGCACTGAGCTGGATGGATAGAAATGTTCAGCGTCATACCAGCATTTTTTCAAGTGTACCAGGACCTGAACTCACTTTCTTGCACTTTCCTAATTTTTTTTACCATTTCCTATTTTTTTTTTGCAGTATTATGTAGAAACTACAAACACTGTCTTTTGATATCGTGGCTTTTATTTTGAACTCCCCATTGGAGAGTCTTTATATACTCTCCTCATATCTGACAACGAGCAAGGTTTCCATGGACTTTTAGTTCTGTCTCTGAAAACTATAAGCAAGTTATACCCTGGTGGAATGAGAAGTGAGCAGTGGGGATGCTTGAAGAAATAATAGGCCTTGCTTTCTCCAGGTGGCCCAAACTGATCTGTTTATTCTCTGCAAGTCTGAGCCTGCAACAAATATATCACTTCCTATCTATGAAGTTGTCTGCTATACGTTGAATGGGTTCCAAATCATACTTGATAATCATAAACTCACATAAACAACCGACTGTAATTTCCCAAACTGTCTTTTCCCAGAGCCTCTGATGAGGAAGGTGCCTCTATTTCCTTTCATTGTGGGAATGATAAAATTTCACTAATTAAAATTAAAATTAGTTTGTGGTCATTCTTTTCTATATATGGTCTTAAATTATGATGACAAGAATATCAAATTGTTTATTGCTGAGGGTGGTAGTTGAGCATATGTGCAAAGGAAATAACATTTAAACAGGTTAACAGCTTTAGTAACATCAAGCTTCACAATCTGTGTTTTGATCTACTAAGATTAAAATTGTATTCCAAGTTCCAATTTTAAATTTCATTATCTGATTATGCCTATTTTATTATTAAATGAGCAAAACAGAGTGTTAATTGCCCAAAGCTCAATATTTAGGAGGTTTTGATTCAACCGATTCCAGTGCTAAACCACTACTTAATCCAAAGGCTTTGGTGAGGAATTCTGGGACAACATATATAAGAACTTGTTGAATACTGTGAAGAGAAGTCCCTTGTTCTTAGCCAGAGCATATTCTTAAAAAGATCCCAGAAACTCTAAATCATCAGCCACCAGCACTCACCCAAGAAAGTACTGCATTTCTACTTTGTGAAAGAGAGTATTCATTCAGTTCTTATCATTCTTACACTGCTTCTATTATCTGCTCTCAATTTTTGTAATCAGGACATGTATTCTACACTGTCAGTGGCCAACCAGTTCCCTATTGCATGGTCATGTCTCGCCTATTTTAGCAGTGAGGTCTTGAAGACAGAAAGAAAAGAGGAAAGAAACTTCCACTCCATCCTAGTCCAAAAGAAAGGAATAGAAAAGAATACAGAAACTTAACTACAACTATATGATGACACATATTGGTGCACTTCAGAGTTCTCCCTTTGAAATGGCGGCCCTGAATATACAAACTTCCTCTCCAAAAACCCGCAGGATCCAAGGAAACAGCCTCTCCTGCCATTGCAGGCTCATTTTGCAGTGGGTTATATCATGGTACTATATGCTGTCACATAGGAACCAACATGACCCACTGAATATCAAAATCTAGGTGTGTGTGCATACATTGTCTTCAGGGAAAAATAGATAAACTTATAGCACATCTTCCTAGAGCTGGCCTTGCTTTAACACCACAGTTGCAGTGATGAGGAAACTGAGGCAGTTACATCCTATATCAGAATATAACATTTTCTGCAGCATAATCATAACTGACCAAGGCATCTATTTGTTTTACTTAGAATGCAATGATTATAGCACTGCCACACTTTCCCAAGGGAGGTCAACATTCTAAAAGTTCCTAAAAATTGCTTAGGAGCGTTAGTAATTCATAAAGTTGTATTCCAAGAATTATTCCTAGCATTATGAAAAAACTCTTTCTAGGACCATGGAGCTTCTGGTCATTATCTGACTCAACCAACAGATTTCACTGGCCACTTAGTAATGACCCTTATCTCACGCCTAGAAGAAGACAAAATCCTCGAAGTCCCAGTAGGAACATCAGAACGATTAATGGTGTCTGTGTATGCACAAAGTTCCCTCTTCAGTTATCTCCTTAATGGTGCATTAAGCACACGCAAAATATGTTTTAAATACATTGGTTTCCTTGAATGTTATCCATTTCTACTTGTTGAAATGAATAGTTAAATGTTGTCTTATGGTGTTTCAAAGTATAAATATTTTAAACTACATTAATAAAAGGTGGGCTTTCCTTTGTCTGGGAGTAATGCAGTTGCCTACCACTGAATTTGAATTGAAAAGGAAAATTAGCTTTGTCAGCAGGTGCAACAGGGAAAGGTAACCTGGTACTTAATTTAGATCAAATATTCATAGTGAGAGTACAAATTAAATAGTTCATTTAAACTATTGCTCTGTTTCTGATGGGCCACTAAAAACTGAGAGATTGATTTATTTTCTTTTTCCAAATTAAAATATTGGCGAATATCATGAGCTAGCTCATGTCACAGAAATAATATGAACTGAATATATAATTTCCTTTGGAGCTATATAAAAGATATTCTCCCTTTGCAAGGACTTTACTTTCACATCTATTAAGAATATAATTAAATGAGCCAAAGAAAAGTTATTGGCACACATGACAAAGACTATATTTTTATTATTTATATAGTACTATTACTTTACAGAAAAAATAATTAGAATAATATTATTACTATCACTTCACTAAATCATGCTATTCTATTTTAGATTATGGCATTTAAGCATTTGCTTAATGTTGGAAATGGCCATTAATTGCTCTGCTGTACTGGTTCCAATATGATTGCCTTTAAGGTATTTAATCTGGGCTGACCTCTCCTGTAAGAATTTAGTTGTAAAAGTTAAGAAGATAATGTCACATTGAAGGTCTATCCAGCTTTCTTCTGCCCGAGAAAATTGTGAATGTCCAGGGAAGAGTACAATGCCAGGAGAAGCAGATATTAATACTTGTCAATGTTTTCTGAACACTCACAAGTCTGTACCTCAAACACCCTTGGACACAGAAGTGTCAATATATTTAATAATTCTATGCATTATTTTCCTCCTTGAATTTGTCAGTCCCTTTACGAATGATGTAAGATTTGTAGGGTCCTGTGACAAGGACTTCCCATGCAAAATTATATTATTTTGTGAAGAAATATTTTTGCAGTTACCTTTTCTATGTCTACTGAAAATTAAAAGATGTTTTCAGAAAGAGCAGTGTTTGTCTGTTGTAAATCTAAAATTTGGGCAATTGCAACCTACCTTCCTAAATTTCCCTAGTAACTTCATGAAACTTCTTTGAGTTAAAGGTTTTCATATGCTGCTGCACTTTGTATCCTACAGCACTGTAAGCAGCAAGTAAACTTGTTTGTGCTTAAAAAAAAATAGCTTCAGAGTACCTTGGGATCAAAAGTACAACTCAAAAATATAAAAATACAGCTACTATACTGCTAACAGTCCAGAAATCTCACAGGATGCATTATGGTGAATATGCTGTACATTGCTTTCTTACTATTCATATGGAACTTGAGACTCTGGCATGTTCCAGGGAGCTTTTGTGTGGGGAAAAAATAAAAATTCTTGTTAATATACACTTGGCACAATGTAAAATGAAGTTAATATACTACCCTGGAAACACTTTCAGAGTAGAAACAGCACTACTTTTAGCATTTAAATTTTTTCCCCATTAAAATAAAACTTGATAATTTACGTTACTCTAATTTTTTTTTCTTGTATTCCCCAATCCCAAACAAAAGCAAAGTAGAGTCATGACAATGAATGCTTTTAATTTCCACTCAAAATTTGAATTCTGACAACTTTTAGAATAAATTTGTATTTAAGACATACTATTGAGCATCAGCAGTTGAAGAAAGGAATTTTGATTCCCAAAGTTCTGTGCACAGCAGGGCTGATAGAGCTGTCTCCAGACAGCTCATCTCTGATGCTTGCTGAACTGAAAGTCAATTTGATGTGGAAATGGTATGGGGAGACTTTGTCTTTCCTGCTGAAAACAGGAGAGCTCTAAAGGCAACTCCTCACCTTCTGGGCACGGCAGAGAGCCAGACAATATATGAATGATATGAATGATATGAATGTTCCTTTGAACCACATGAAGCTGTTCTCTTTCTGCCCTCACTCTGCTTCCAGCAGTGTATTAGTATCTCTGGGAGATATCAACTCTGGGAGAAGGAGATAGGAAAATGAATTCAGAATATAGAAAATATAATCCCCCAACAAAAAACCAAAACCAAACAACAACAGCAAGAACAACAAAACTCCCCAAAAACAACTCCAAGAGGCCAAGTTACTTTGGGGGTTAAAAAAAAATCAACACAGATAAAAATATAAAAGATATAGGCTAGATTTTAAAAGAACAAATCCTTCCTGTAAGGGCTAGGATCCTTCCATGCTATGCTGGTAAAGTGTCTTTTTTCTTGCATTCTCTATTTCAAAGATATAGAGACATGAGCATTTTGGATGGTGAATATTTTGACTGTGGGCCCTGACAACAGGGATTCAGCTGAGCCTGAGGTGAGTGTGTTAGCCCTTTAGTGTTGCAATGCAAAAATCTGCCTCAGTCAACTGTCCATAAATGTTGACATTTTAATGACAGCTACATTGTTTCCTAGATATCTAGTATTTTAAGTACTTTTAAAAAAATTGCAAAGCAGTACTCCAGGAAGTACTAATTCATTGGGTGTTACAGCTGGAAGCAGCTCTTGATGCTACAGTGTACATTTGATTTGAATCAAATAGCCTTGTGGCATTTGATTCAAATCAGATTCTTTAGACAATTTTTGGAATTGGAGGAGTCCTAAAATACTATAAATGTGAGCAAGGCAAAATGCATTTAACTGATTTTTAAAAACACTATAAAAACTGCATGGAAATAACAGGTACTTTTTGCAAGATTTTTTTTTTCCTGGAGCGTATCTTTTATATAAATTGTAGATGTGGCTGCAGGAAGCAGTATAATGTGATTAAGGTCACAAAAACACCTCAACCAATATATATTACCATATCAAGTCTAAATTTACACCTGGTAGTCTTAATCTGTCTAAGGGGCTTGAAATATCTTCTATTTAAACTTATCCAGATAAGCTTAATGCTGAATATTTGGGCTACATATGCCTGTCTTTCATAAATGCAGAGGTAGAAGGAGTAAGACAGTGCTTATTTACAGGCAGCAGAGAAAAAAATCAGGATTCTGTTTCCATCTGCCATTCAATATTATTGTATGAAACAAACTAACCTGGAACACACAAGCAAGCTGGAGCACACATGATCAATTGTCAAGTTATTTATATCGCCCTGTCTGGAAATGTGATGGATTTCCTCCATTTTATGGAACCAAACAAAGTCTAGGCTACCAGCTCATGATCCTAGATAGCCTGGGATAAATGCCTTGGGTAAAAGGACTGGAGTAGATCCAAGCACCAAACGGAATAACAGAATATCTTGGTTTTTTAATAGTTGCCTGCAGCCATGGAGATTGTGAAGTTCACCGCAGAAGGCTTCCAGCAGCTTCAAGGACAGTAGCTACAGGGCATTCCGTGGTACCTCTAAGCCAAGAAGTTGGTTATTAGTGCAGCCAGCTGTCTGAACTCCTGCTGACTGGATCCCTCCATCTCTCTGCCCCTTATAAATTTCAAAAGGACCTTAACACTCCAAGGAAAATTAAATGTATGGGTACCTGTGAGTACAAAAATACAGACTCAGGTAGGCTAAACTTTATAACTGACTCTCCTTCTCCCTGGTCTCAAATGTGAAAATCAAGAATATACAAGCTGTTTTTCCTTTATGAGCCACACCATCTTCTGCTAGAGGATTGGATGTCATAGAAATGTTTAGCAATCTATACCATCAATGGCTAGGATGGTAGGATTTATTATCACACTGATGCATTCAAAACTGTGTGTTCAACTTCCAGTTTGGTGATGAGCATTGGCAAACTTAACTTCAGCTTAATATTGTTTTTCATCTAGTAAATAGCTATTTGAGCTCCCCTAGGAGCTCTTCTCTATCTACGTTTTCAAAGCTCATATGTCTTTTGACTTCCTTCATGTCATGAAAAGTGTTTTCTCTGCTCATTTACAGACTGCTGTGCAAAAAAGCAGCCTCTGGAAATGGCTGGTGTGCAGCAGATCGCAGTCTACAAATCTGATAAAGAAAGACAACATTAAGCCTTCTAACAGCTACAGGCAGCCCTGCCATTTGCATCTGCTCCTTGCAGAAACAATCTGATCCTCTTCCAATGGTGAAGTTAAATGTCTGCAGTGCTACTCAGTGTTGATGGGCAGATATTTCCCATCACCTCCTCGGTTACCCTATCTGGGCACTCCCTGGCACCAGTCCGTGAAATACCAGGAGTGCTGCACTAGCGTGTGCCCACAGAAGGATCACTTGGCTGGAGGCACAGAAGTGATGGGTAAGGGAAGGGGGTGCAGAAAGGAAAAGCTATTCAAAGCCTCTTTTTCAGAGGATCAAACAGTTCTGTGCTTCTGTTCAGGGAATGCATGATGGACCAGGCAAGGGTTGGCCTGCTTTCACTGTGTGAGGGCTGCAGGCAGCACAGACCCTTGTGATGGAAGGCTGGGAGCTGCAAAAGCATCATTGCAGGGGCTCCATTTGCTGATCCTGCTGCCTGCTTCCCAGCTTTAAGGATAGTCTGCACTTAAAAGCTTCAGGAGATCTCTTACTGTTCAAGTTGCTTCAGTATATGTGATAATTTACTTTCCCATCAAATATAACAGGGAATACACATATTTGTGCTAGCTATTTCTACCCACAGTAATGTCTGTTTATTCATTATCCACTCAGCTATCTGTCTTTAATTAGTTCCTCAGCTGAATACTTCAAGCTGTGCTGTGCATGTCTGGAATGTTTCTTGTTTTACTAATGAATTTAATTTCCTTGATCATAGCTCAGTCGCTATGAACTACTGACTCTTCATGTGTAAATAAGAGGGAGGAGATGTGGAGGGCCCCTGGCTTGCTCTTTGTGATAAGTGATGATGTTTACTTGCCTAAGTCTCTTCAAGGGTGAGTACAACTAGGAAAGAGGGGACAAGTAACAAGGTAGAGAGAGAAATCTACAGCACAACCCTTCACTTCTCCAAGGATCTCAGGGAAAAGGTCAAGTCTAATAATTCTCCCTATGATTCATATTTTATACAGTCTGCAGAATTCAGAATCCATGGAGCCCAGAAAAATAAAATTTGCAGGTGCATTTTAGAAACATGTGAATATTATTCAAGAATAATTTTGGTTCTTACACACTAAACTCACAAAGGAAAATCATGGAGTAATTTCCTTATTTTCATGCATGGTACTGCGTAGAATAAGGCTGATATAAATTGTGTTTGATAGTCTTATATGTCCCATTTTCTTTCAACATCAAATGTATTTTTTGGAGGCAAAACACTATCTTGTTTTTTCCTGGTAAGTCACTACCTATATATGCAATTTCTTGTTGGTTAAGGATCTTTCTTGGTTTGGGATTTTGCTCATGTATTCTTGGATGTGACTGGAGAGTACTTAATTAATTGGGCTAGTAATTACCTAGGGATTTTCAGGATTTTGGCAAGTTTGTTTTGAAGTGATTCCGGGAGGATTGATGGAGACAGGCAATGCAGCTGCTGATGTGTGTATATGTATACACACACACACACACACACACATATATATATATATATTATATATAGGGTCTCTGCTTTGTTAGCATGTCCACCAGCTTCTATGCCACTGAATATCAGGAGGGAACTGAGGCAGTGTTTTTGGCCCAATTTCTATTCCCTTCCTCAGAACACTATAGATGTTTGATAGCTAGGCAGACACAAACTAACCATGGTGGTTCCCAGCTGCTTGTCTGTGTGGTTTGGTAGCAGCTAAAGAGAGCCACATGTGGAAAGGCATTGTCCAGGTGTTGGTTGAGCTACTGCATCAGTACTAGTTACCTTTTAGCAGGATTGTCCTGTAAAACCCAGGAGAAAGAAAGGCCTGACTTACAGATCTTGACTCATTAAAACAGTCAGCCTGTGATCTCTGCCCCTTTCCTGGTTAACAACCTATGAAATATTCAACAAGCATGCGAGGACTGAAGCATGTGAAGTGTGAGGAGAGTCTGAGGTGACTGGGTTTGCTTATCCCCCATCCCCATTTCAGAAAATATTTTCATTACAATGTGAAATAAATTTATCAAGTCAGTGCTAAAAAGATAAAGAACTACAATAATGAAATCCTACACATTTTTGTTATTTAGATATTCCAACAGTTCATGGATTTAAGCAAAATATCAACAAAAGACCTTTCCTTTTGCGTTGCCATGAGAAATTGTTATTGAACTGATAACAATGACACACATCTTGAATTTACAGCTTCAGATGCTGGTTTGCTATTTTCTCAAAAAATTGCCTATTTCTTTAAGCATCTTAACTTTATTTGCCTGTATCTTGCCCTACACTACTACAGATTTTCTGAGCTGGGATAGCTGCAATGAACTGTATGATAATAAAACTTTAATTTAATGACTGGCTGTCCTTAAAATTGCCTAACGATATTATGGAGAACAATCAGATTAGCCACCTGAAATACAGTGTGTGCAGAGAGAATAGGGAAAAGCTCTCTCTACATGATGATATAGGGAGACAACTTCAGGATAAGGAGGGATAAAATGTCAGTTAATCACATTAGGATTTAAACAGGACTGAGGATTCTTCAGGAATGTTTACTTTTATTTTACAGAAGTGAAATCTCCAAAATCTCGATCTCAGCATAGGGAGTTATTTTGCATTTACAGAAAGGAAAGAAGGAGAGCCTCTCCCATGAAGGAAATGCTAAATTTAGTTTTTCTAGCAAGATCTTGCCATTTTTAGAAAACACTGAAGTTTTTGAGAGTTTTGAGGGAAATGGAAAGTTTCTTGAAACTGTTAATGAAACATAACTACACTGAGCTGATTGGTTTGAAAATTTTACTCTGATTTGGGCATTTTAAACAGGCATTTAGTTCAAAACTTCATTTATGAAATATGGTTAATCAGTGATGAAAAAGGCTCTTTTCTAAAATGTTGAAAGTCAAAGTCACAATGATGTCCTTCTATTGGTGAGAACTTGATAACCAACATTTCTATTTCAAATTACTTTTATTTTCAGAGTTTACATGACAAGAATTTCTGAGAATTTGCTCTTCTTTTTGGGATGGGAAATTAAAGTATTTCCTGGAAGAATCTCTTTTCTACATTTTTGGGAACATCTTAACTTTCCTGGGAGATGTCCTGCCAATTGTGGGTGACATTTACTTCTGCCTGAATCTGAAATACAAAGACACAAGAACAGCTCATAACAATAAATTCTTTTAAATTTAATCTTGTCATAGGTAATCTAAAAGAAATGATAATGGAAGTTACTTGAACACAGATACATGAACTATGTTCTGTGTGTAATAATTGATTTACACCGATTTAGTTCCTCAGTTTTCAGAAGCAGATCTATTTGGAGTGACAAGGCAAAAGTTTTCCATCAGCAGGAGTTCATGAAACCAAGGATAAAGAAAAAAAATATAGATACAGTGGGCATTCTGGAAATTGATTAGCTAAAGGACCGTCTGAAAAGAAACTTTTGAAACCATAAATCACTACTGGCTCTCTTTTCATAACTGCTTCTTTGAAAGCTGTTCTCATGAAAAATATTGCTCCTCTGAATTAGACCAAATCAGATGAGGAGATGGTTCTTCAAAAATGAGAGTTGAAATACAGGCATATAAAAATGTTAGAATTTGCTGCTTAATATTGTAAGTTGAAAGCTTCATGATTCTGCAAGCTTAGCTAATATCTTTGAAGGACTGACTACTGTAAGCTCGTAACAGGAAAGGGATAGAACTGCTCTTAATTTCTTTAATGACATAAAAGATACTATTTTTGTAAGGTACAGGATTTCCCCTCCTCTCCTTTTAATTCTATCTGAGCTGGTTCAAAAATAAAATTATTGACTAAAATTATCAGCCTTTTCAAGTTTCTTTGTTTGCCTTGAAGAACCAAATTGGCACCTCAAAATGAATGTTTTAAGCACAGAAAAGAGGAAGAATTAAGGGGAAATGCAACCTGTCCTCTGAAATCTGCTCTGTAAATATCTAATTTATGGCACTTCGCAGATTGCAGCATTAATTTGGAACCCAGCATACCCAAACTCAGAAATTTAACAGTGGAAGTTATCCATAGCATTATCATTGGAAAAAGGAGTAAGTAGGCAATACTTCATATTTCTTTTACAGTTTTTTTAGCCCTTTCTCTTGCACACTTCCAAGTTTTCCATAGAAGACAAAGATCAGAAAAAAAGTTAAAAAACAGCTCAGAGAAAAGAAATAGGAGGTTATTTTTTAATATATGGATTCCACTTCTCTTAAACTATTATATTCCCTTTTAACAGTTCAGACTTCTAATCACTTGACAAAAATGCACAACTTTGCAACCCTATGGTAAAAGTTTCCTTTGGGAACTGTATCATAGTTGTACATGAAAATCTAGAATGACTTGCTTCACTGAGAGAGAGAAAGATCAGGTAATGTTCCTTCAAAAATTCTGGAAAGCATGTGTATAATTATATATATATACCCATATAATACGACTTGATTATGGGAAGGTTTTGAACTGAAGCTGTCAAAATTCAGTCCTATAATTAAAGGATGGGGAGAGTAGCCTGTGGGATGAGATATCATTACGAATAGCAGCTGTGATTGTGGAATACATTCCTGACCTTCCTTTTATTCTATCATTGGATAGAAAAGGTTCAACCATGGTAAATGCTTGTATTTAGACATAATTAGAGCTAGCTTGGCTCCCTAGCATGGAGATCAGTGGTGCAAGTTAAACGAGTACCAAAGGTCTCCAACTCTTTCTTATGAGCTTTTCCATCTTAGTGATTGAACATCTGAAGTATTACTGAGACACTCCGCATTGTGTGTCAGATATTGGGTGCTGTGAGGCTATAAATGGCTGTCCCTCATCCTGCTGCCAATCACTTATCCATGTCTAAATGAGACTGAATTTACATAACTCACACACAGGGATGAATGACACTGACCTCACTCTACCTCACCTTCAATAATTCTCTGGCTTTTTCTGTTCTTTTTGCTTTTTAAATGTCAGTCAGTGCTGCAGGACTGCACAGGCCAAAAGTATTAAAGTGAGAAAGAGTTGAACCTAAAAAAAAAAAAGATAATTCCCTCCCTATTATACCTCATTTCTAAGAAAACTCAGGCTAATGGGGTGAAATTTAAAGGTGGCTGCGAATCTGTACATGTAATAGACAGGATTCCAGAAACTTCTCAATCCCCAGTTTAGTCACAGGTTCTCCTAACTCCTTATGGCTTTACTGACATCTCCCTCTCACCACTTTTCTATACACTGTAGGAATTCTCTCATCATTTAATCCTTAGATTTTGTTTGTATCCCACACAATTGCTTTTCTTATTTTGCTACAGGTAAGAGGTAAGACAGTAATATGCATTACAATCACAGAGATGGTAAAATTTTTGAAATTATAATTAAAGTACGACTTCTAGAGGACTTGGGTTTAATATGAACTGCTACTGTGTGTCATCTATCAGACTAACGATGCTTGCTTAGATTCCCTAGGAATCTGGAGACAATACTTTACGTGAACTGCTTCAGATACTTCTTTTTTGCATTAAAGAAGATAAAATTAACTGCAGTATAATCACAATGATGAGGAGAATTTGAATAAAATTAGCTCTTAATTGCATTTGAATTCTGTATCTTGGAAACATAAAGCTCATAACTCCTCTATGGAACTTCACCATTTTTTTCTTTTATGATCAGTTGGAGAATTGAACATGGGCATCGACTGCCATATGTTTTCATTACTTCAGCAAATATGTAAAAAGAGCCAAATTTATTAGTTCATTGATATTTAAATGAACTATCTTCTGTAGTTTATACCAATGTATACATTTTGGTAGAATTGAATGTGTATTAGAATTAAAATTATTTTGTAATAGGCAGGTCAATTTCTATCTTAAAATTTTTTCAGTTTTACATTTCATGATGAATCTGGGAAGGGTGGAGATGTAAATTGTAAATTGTGGAGTTGTGTTATTCTTTGTACCTACATTCACATATGTGTGAAACAGGTGTGACTCTCCTTTTCAAAGGCAGTAGAGGATGCACAGGGAAAGTAACCACAGGCAGGTAAACAGTAAAGATGAACAGGTTGAAAAGCATTTCCTATCAAAACAGATACTCAGAGCATACTGCCTTCACGACCTTAAGGAAAAGTCTCCAGCAATGTAAATTGCATTCATAATGAAAATACACACTGAGTGACAGTGTAATCTATAATACTTTCATACACTACCAGGTAATAGGCAAAAGCATCATAAATCTCACTCTTTTGAACAAAGCACTCAAGCTCCACTGGATCTTTGCAAAGATGGAAAAGGATTTTTTAAAAGGTCTCAAACTGCATCAAGAGCCATTGCTTGTGGTTCAAATGATCTTTCCTTGGTATATTCTGATGGGAACAAGTCCACGTTTTTCCTTTTTACCTTGGGTTACTGATGTTCATGTGGCACAAATTGTATGGGACATTGTTTTTCTAATTTGCCAAAACTGAAATTGATTCTACTGTTACTTTTTTCTCTTGTGTTATTTGCAGGCATCCTGTTGCTTCAGTCAAGTATAAAAAGACATGTCCAATAGGAAAATGGTTAAACTGTGTGTGATCTGTACTATTTCCTGATCTGTGACATAAGTAGATCTCATGGGTAGGATTTGCTTTCAGAAAGGAAATAGAACAAAACCTGACAGTGAGTAGGATGCAACAGAGAATATTCATATATAACCTATGAGTCAATGTGTTTTTGTGTTAAAATTGTGTCACTTTACAAGCATTTATTCAATGGATACACATGTATTCAAATTTTGAACTGAAAGAGAATTTTATGACCATGTAATAAACCTCAGTAAAGGTCTTGTACTATAGAAACACTGAGAGCTTATAAATCATTAATGTTACCAATTCCCTGTGGGTTTTGAGATGATATAAAAAAAGAACCAAACCATAGCTTTATGTAGAAAAAGCACTCACAGAATCTTGCAGTTCTATGGAGACTAATTCATGCCAAATATCTAGGCCAAAATGTTTCCTGCTGTACAAAGGCAAAGGGGTAGGAGAAAAGTGTCTAGAATGATTAGCTAGGTTTAAGTACTACCACAAACAAAGGAAATATTTTTGGAACTTAAATAATTCCAACCACACACATTCAAATGCTGTTCACACTGCTTACCACTCCCCATTGCCCAAACTCAAGGCAATTCCAGCTGATTTGCAATTTCAGAGATATTAGGTCTTCTCATTTTTGGTACTGTTCACGATGGATCATCTAAGGTAGTGCTTATCTTGCTGAAAACACACGTAACAGGGAGTCCTAAATTAAATGAAAAAATTTTTGGTGGACAACATCAGGGAATCACTTTTGAGTGTAATTATAGAGAACTGATTCCAATTAAAAAGGATGACAAAGCTACCAGCCAGAATGCCAGCACTTGGAGCACTTGGCTTAGGAAGGATACAAGAACACACGCATGAGAAGGACACACTTTATCCCATATCCACCTTTAAATTTCCTGGCATGTTTCACCATGAAATGCCCTAAATTCATGAGACTAATGGAGATTTTCCAGCTGGTATTTTCAAGACAGGCAAAGTTTTATCTACATGGCCAGAAACAGCCTATACTTGTATGAGATAACAAGCCACAGTCTAAGTTTTCCTGGGAGGTGAGAAAACGAAGACTTTTCTTAGAAATATTAAGACTCCACAGGAGGGCATTTAAGCACTGCTTCCTAGAGAAAATATTTCTGCATGAAGATGAAAATGAATTCTAGTTAAACTCCACAATAAATTTAATTATGCATTATGAAACAGGGTTAAAGGTGAAGGGAAAGTCTTAAGAATGAGAAATGACAATATTTAAATTGGATGTTAAACAACTGCAAAAGAATGGATTTTTTTTCTTTAAAAGTTTCAGAAAAATGACCTAGTGGGTCATTTTTTTTCTCTTGGGTCTCTGAGGAAAACAATTGCATATGAAAGAGAACCTCAGCAGTTTCATTAACTAAAGGAAAGATCCCTACCCAAATCTGAACTGAAGACTGTAGTTTTGTCACCCTCAGCATAATCCACTGAAAAAATCAAATGAGTCTGAAACAGTACTCCTGGCAGTACGTGGCTGGCAGGCTGCTTTTATTGAAAGGACACTTTTCTTTCTCCTGTTTTGCTGGTAGCACTGGAACAACCGTGATAAGCAGCAAGTACAATGTCTTGATGTTCTTTGGATGAATCTGTATTTCCCCTTGAATAACACGATTTACAATCCAGTGTAGCACATAAAGACATGCCTTGGTAATAGATGTGGAAATACAGCAGACAAATTTTCATGTGCACTGAAGGCACCTATAGGTACTTGTGAAAAAAATTTAAACTCTTAGACGGATCAAGTTTTGGTTTGTATTTTCCTTACTGAACATATCACAATTTATTTGAAAATCATAAGAAATTAATAATAATAATATAAAAATGTAGGTAGATATATCTAGCAATACAAGCAAAAAAAAAAAAAAAAAAAGGAAATGTAGAAAAATCGAGAGATTTTCACTGGTTTTCCAACCTTAGTGGGAGAGAAGTAATTAACAACTCAAAAAGGGAATTGCCTAAATTTCAGATCTTTAATCCCACCACACAAGCCTCTGGCAGAATCACTGCTTCAGGAGTTTCAGAAGACAAATTTTTGTACTTTTCTGAGAGCATTCTGGCTGGGTTTTGGTTTTTGGTAGGGGGTATCTCTGATGTTAATTTTCATTTGATACAGTGAAAACATTGTAAGGCAAGTCACTATATAACTGGAATGTTGTCCAAGATAGAGTAGGAGTAAATTGTTTCTACTTCCAGGAGAGGATTCAATTCTAGTTGAATCTTTCAATAATTCAAATACATTGTGGTTGTCTGGTAATTTTTTTTCTGGGATACTTTCCAGCTTACCTATATATGTAAGAGTAACAACACTGCAGATCTGTCTGAGTGGACACACTGCAGATCCTACTAGAGAATTGACCTCCGACAGAAGTTTAATGTGTAACTGGAAACTGCACTGTAAGGCTGTGCTATTTTTTCCCTGAAACTCAGGGTGGTACCCTTGAAAAACAAGTTCAGCATGTTGAAAGAGTCCTCAATTTGCAATGTAATGAAAATGGATTTAGCGTGCACATGAAACAGTTAATTTATTTTCATTACAAGTGACAGTTCTGAGTCACCAACATGCACAGGTGATGAATAAGAAGTGCTTAAGGAATACAAACCCACACTTCACCAAGGATACCAGCTTCTAAGCAATGACCCTGGAAGTGGCTGTCTGGTTTAGATAACTACACAGGGGTTTCAATGCAAACCCAGAGTCACAAAAAACGTGCATGGCCATACCACTGTCTGAATAAATAAACCAACTCTGCTGGAACATTCTAAAAGGAGCAAAGCCAGAAGTGATATTTATAAGCTAAAGAAACAAAGCATCAGTAATGAAAGGAGTAATAATGAGCAATAATCAAAATTACTGAAAAAAAGAACTCAAGGTATATTTCCCCTGAACACATGCACGGTTATATGCATACAAGCTCAAAAAAAATTCAATGCCTTGATGGAAGAAATGAGTTTTGATTTATTCCTGAACTTCTGTTACCTGTCAAGGGGACATTTTTTGTCTGTCTCTGCAGGTTCTACAAGCACACTGCTGATACGGGTCTTCATGAAAACTTAGCTTAGAAAGAACCACAGTCAGTGCAGCTGCTTCCTCCTCCACATTTTGAAGATTACAGATAAGAGAAGTAATACACAAGAAAATGATTCATGGCTCAGAAATCAAAGTCTTACTGGGAGAATAAAAACTGTACAGCAGAGGAGATGGAAAAAACATAAATCTGAGCTGTGTAAAAAACATCTCCCCTTTAAATTCTGTCTTTGCTATAGTGGAAATGGGACAAAAGGAAAATACACTCAAGGAGAAAAGCAAATGTAGAGCAGAATAGTCAGTCTGTTCCCCTCTGGGCTTATAAAGAGCAAACTCGAATCAAAATCCTTGGAAGTCCTTGGGAAGAGGATACTCTTAGCAGGTAGCAAATATAGAAGCTTTGTGAAAACTGGTATTTTCCTAAGGGGAATGAAAAAAAATCTTCAGAAGGTGCCAGAAGCCACAAAAGTAATTTTGATTCAATATGATTATCAATAAAATCTCTGTAGCAATAGCCCCACCATGGCAAACTTAGTTCTTCTGTTTGGTTTCAAAAGAAATCACCAGATCTGCTTTTGAAGCCTTGATCTACCACCTCAGGCTGAGCTTAGACACAAAAAAACCCTCAGTACACTTGTGTTCTGGGAAAAGACTCAAGGTGCCCCTTTGCATTACAGTGATATAGCATAAAGAGATGGACAAGGTATTTCTATTACTGGTTGGCCAAGGTTAAATGCAGGGCTGCTGAGGAGTCAGCTTATACGTATTAGAAAAACTGTAATAGGTCTGTAAAGGGATTTTAATCAGTGTCTCAAGGTTAACTGAAGAATAAAAATTATTAATTTGTCATTCTATTGTGCCCTTTTTTCTAGATCCTGCACAGAATAATTTTACTTCAGGGAAAACATGTGTAGTTCCCTTATCCAGTATTACTATGGAGACTAAGGACAGGGTTTTTTTTGTTTCTACTTTAAATTCCAGTTCAGCTAAGAGGATATTGAGATTGTGCTGATAAACTGCCACAGTCATTCTGTAAGTACAACACTCACAGAGCTGTGGGCAGGAAGGACTGCTTTGCTTTAAGTCTGTGTAGAGTGGACATTTGCTGAAAACCTTGCTTGATCTTTGAATCATTGCAATACAGTGTCAAAAACCCCCACCAAATTAATTTCCTCTTTGTGCACCTGTTCTCTATGAAATTGCATAAGTTTGCTTCCCTGGTAGGTCAGCACTTAGAAAAATCATTAGATATTTAGAAAGCATTCCTCCACACTAAAATGGCAAATAGAAAAGAGACATCCTGCATATTTATCCCAAGGTGCAAAACAGGCCCCAGACCAGATTTATGGGATTTTTGCTACAGTAACTAGATGAGATTTCATCATTCTGATAGAATTCAGCCACTTAAGCAGATCTTTAGAGGGGTAATAAAGGCTCTTTTTGCTGACTACTTTTCATAATGCAAGTAGTGTTTTGTGAGGTGCAGTTAAATATGAAAAATACTTCTGTAACACAGAGGTGTGTAATCATGCACAAACCAGTTTTCTGATCGTTATCTCCAACAATAGCTACTATTCAAGAACAGCCCTAATCAGGTAATAAATCAGGCAAAAATGAAAATGCAATTGTCATTTTTGGGACAAAAATAAAACCTATATTTCTGAAAGAAGAATATAGTTATTTTTGCAACAGGAAAACAGTTATGATTCTGCAATCTTACTTGTTTCATGTCAAAACAAATTGAACTGAGATGAATGATTTTCAGATTTAGTTTGGCCACTCAATGGTGTAGGAAGAGTTAATTGTTGTGGCTTCTGCTGATTAATGGATCCTTGAGAATTTGATGAGCATGGGAAGAAGTGAATTGTATGAAATGACAAATATTTTTGCTTTCTTTAATTCTCTTTGCTCTCAGATATTGAGCTTTCAGCTGACTCTTTTTAAGGGCTGCAAAGTCCATCAGCTCTGTGGTATTCTTACAGCTGTACTCAGGCACAGGTGTGAGTTGGCCCAGGTGACATGTCCCTGTCTCTAGATGTAACACAGCGTTAGCTAGGAAGTGTTTGGCAAATTATTCTGTAATTCTGGTTGGGAAATATGTCTTAATGTGCTGCAAAATAGTCACTGGACTATGGATTAATACAACACATGGTATGGACAACCCTCAGGGCAAGACAAGTTGTCACAGTATTGGCTGCAACCACTTCTACTGAGAAATTCTTCTAAATAGGTAAATATTTATTTGGCTGGTTACTTTTTCTACCTTCCTTGCAAGCAAAACAAAAAACTATTTCTTAGACAGTCTTCATAACTAGAACTGAATTTCATTTAAACATGCAACTGAATTTAACTGAAAACATGAACTGTGCGGTGATGACACTCAACATCTTTAGTGCTAAAAATGTTGGTTTTGATGCATGCAACACACACACACACATACACAGAAATAAATTGGTTTGTGGTTTGCTGTTGTTGTTTTTAATCATTTCCCAGAAATTTGGTACTTTGGATCTTAAAATTTGGAAATAAAGCACAGTTTAAAATTTTGGAATTTTCTCTGGAATGGAAACCTTGTTTACCACAAAGTGAAACAGCAGCTGTTGTATACATTCAAGAAAGAATACAAAGGGGAATGCTTAGTAAATGCACTGGGAATATAAAACAGGAGCTTTGCAAAGCTGGAGTCTATACTATCTCCTGTGAGAAAAATTATACTAGATTTTTGACAGTAATATATGGTCATGGAAAGAAATTCAAATTTATTCATAGGCAAAGTTTTTCAAAAACTATGAATCATATCTGTAAAGTTCATGGAGAAAATTAAATTAATCAGGATGGTAGGAATACACCCGTTCAGTTTCCCAAAAGACTGTGTCACTCAGTCACACTCTAATAAAGGCTATTGCCTGCTCAGATGAGGTTTCATTTATACTAATATTTAGAAATGGCTCACACTTTAGAGACTGACATTTCCAGAAGCACTCAAATTCGGAATATGAGGAATATGGGTGCAAGAAAAATAATATTTGTTATTTTTTGTCATCAGTTGTAAGAGCCTATTACAAAAAAGTTTATCAAATATAGATGAGACACAAACAAACATAGACGGACCTGTGATTGGTCAAACACCATAAATAACAAGCAAAAATACATGATGTGAATACTTCTGCATCATGTCTGTCTCACAGGGTGAGTTATAGTACTGTTTATTGTGAATGGGTTTTATATTATTTATAGATCACACAAATATTACTTGTTTTAAATTAAATCAGACAACCTTTGCTTACTGCACCTATTATAAGAGAACTGCCTTAAAACACAGCGGACAAATGAAACGTGTGTCAATTGCAGAGTCTGAATTTTTGAAGAGTGATTTAGAAGGGCCTTAAACAGTTGCCCTGCCTTTGGTAGTAAATTTCATCTCCTGAAATATAAAATAGACTGAAGCAATACCACAATTTTCCTCAGTGCATTCCAATTTTGAGTGCGTGCAGTGGAAATTTATACGTGATACTGATTTACTCTATCAGTAGATGATCAAACTGGAGGATGTACATCTCTTATCACCACTCAGCCTGGAAACCAGAGACTGCAGCAAAAAAACCCCAGTGCTTTTCATGGAAACATCTAGTCCTGATACAGTTAGCATCTGGTAACAATCTTGTCAAACTTTGTACACCTACGGCCAGAGATTACAGTGATGAGTTTTGCCATCATTTATAGAAGCATAGTAATGATAATGATGCTGACAAGAGCACCCAAGAGAAGCACAGATGTGGAGAGATATTATTATGCAATCTGTATTACTGCTCATCTATATAAACTTAGTTGAATAATCCAAGTTGCCACATTTACCATAAATTAAAGAAGAATACTGATATTATAAATGAAAAGGTAAGTCATTACATGTGTATTTTCATAGACAAAATTTCTCAGATCACATCATGCTTCCAAAAGGTCTTTTGAGCAGACAGCCATAATTTCCCATGGAGTGTCTCCAAAGGTACCCCTTTTCAACTGAGTTTCTACCCAGGAGTAACCAGAAGGGAACCAGAGAACTCACGATCTCCTTGGCAGCGCACGGGACCCACGGACACCTTGGCTTCAGACCCAGACCGGTCAAGATCTCCAACCACCACCTGGCTGACTGGTAGGTGCTCTTTGTAAGACAACATCCCACTATCTTTCCTCCTGAATTACAGAGACACAAAAAGAGAGCAATTGTGAAGCATATGAATTTATTTTCCTTGATCTGAGCACCAAACGAATAGGTGTACAAGAATTGCATGCAACTCAAACCTCATTTTAGTTAGCAAGACCACAAAAATTCAATTTATAGTCATGTCTTTGAGCTCCTCATTTCAACAGCAGCAAGTAACCCAGTGCTTTTTTCATGCTTAGACCAAATTACTGTGCACAGTTGCAATATTTTTCCTTTATTATTTCAAGAGATGAACCCAACTGCTATAGAGTGTTTTTTCTTCCAAATAGAAAATGAAATAAGCAATATTTAATGGGGTACTTTGTCTCTCAGCTGGTTTGCCTCTGTGGGTTTTTTTGGTTGCAATATTTTTTTTGTTGGCTTGTATTCTTTGTTTTGTTCTGTTTGTGTTTTTGTGGTTAATTTTATAAACACACACATAAAAGGCTAAATTATGAACACAGGAAGAAATGCCCTACATATAGTGTTAAGATTATAAATTTTTGACAGAAAAGAAAGAAGGAGGAAACAAAATAAATCCATCTATTTCCCTCTCTTTTCCCCCCTCTTTCTTTTTAGCTCTGTCCTGCCATGTAATTGGGTATCTAAAGTAAGGAACTTTTTGATCTTAAAAAAATCAATTCCTTTGTTCAAAAATATCACAGGATTAAGGTATCTAGAAAAGTTAATTGAACCACACAATATGACTATAACTGAGAACTTGTAATGATTTCAGGAAAATGAAAGTCTTTTTCATCTCTAACTTGGATGACTCCAAGATCGTACTCATTATATTGCTAATAACTGGGCAGCGCAGCAGGGATCTGCACGATCTGTGCTAATGTTCAGTGTCTTCCAGCAGGACAGTACTGTTTTCCTTCCAGCAGGACAGTACTGTTTTCCTGTAGCATCTCCAGTCACCACCCTTATTTGGTCCATCTGAAGAGATGGAAAAGAAAACATTCTTTTAAAAAGAAGCACAGCTGAATTAGTTAAGAAAATAGCCACCACATTTTTGAACAACAGCTCACTGGAACTAACGTCTGTTCTCTGTGATGAAGAGAGTAATTAGAGATTTAATTAGTAGAGTTTTCCAAATAGCAGGCAACTGTTTTACTTAATCTGTGTGTTCTTCCCCTTCAGAAAACTTGCTCCTTTGTGTTACATGACTCTTTGAGTTGCTGAGATCATTAGCCCTCTTTGGCTGGACACAGCTACACCAGGTGTGCTGTCGGTGAGGTTGTTACAGGACATTGCTAGAAAGGGAGCAAAATGGAGAGCAGGAACCCTGGCAGGCTGCTCCTGCACATTGTGATCATCTCCAGATCGCCTTGCCCTCTACAAAGGCATCCTTTTCATCAATTTGGAGACAAGCAGTATAAGAAAAGAAAGATTAAAGGAGTTTCCATTTAAGAAAGAAAAAAGTGAATAACAAAGGCAGGTATGTAGACCTAATCTTTGTCACTGCTAAAGACTGCATCCTTGGGATCCACTCTCTTCTAATAGAGGATAAATGTAGGTCATCACTTTACTCTTTATGAGGTTTTCCTCTGAGACTGGCTTTCTCTCCTGATTTTTACCCTTTCAAAGAACATTTTAAAGTTGGACATATCTATTTAAAATAAAGAATTCTTCGAAGAGTGGTAAAAAGAAAACTATTGGCATTTCTCTTTTCTTTCTTTCTTTCTTTCTTTCTTTCTTTCTTTCTTTCTTTCTTTCTTTCTTTCTTTCTTTCTTTCTTTCTTTCTTTCTTTCTTTCTTTCTTTCTTTCTTTTCTTTCTTTCTTTCTTTCTTCTTTCTTTCTCTTTCTTTTTTCTTTTTCTTTCTTTCTTTCTTTCTTTCTTTCTTTCTTTCTTTCTTTCTTTCTTTCTCTCTTTCTCTCTTTGTCTTTCTCTCTCTCTTTTCTCTTCTTTTCTTCTTTTCTTCTTTCTCTCTTTCTCTCTCTGTTTTTCTCTCTCTCTTTCTCTCTCTCTTTCTCTCTTTCCTCTTTCACAAAACCAGCTAATATTTCAGCTCCAAATAAGGATGTTAGAGGGCTGCAGTTTTCCTTTCACCAATAGCTTTCACTTCCTTTGAAGGAAATAAAAAAAAGCAGTAACAATTTTCTCTTCTTAACTGATAATTTTTTACTCATTTTAATATTTTATTTATGCACTTAGTGATATGGTCACTTTAAAGCCATTGCCATGACAATAAATGTTAGAGTTCTTTTCAGAAATAGCCTTATTTTCTGGTCATCATTTACTTGTGTCATCATTGTAGCATTTTCCCCCGTACTGAAACTATTGAGGACTGGGAGTGTTGAACTAAGAGTTGAGAGAGGTGAATTGCCTTTTCACCAGCAGAACCTGGGTAGCTCTTTCCCTCTTAACAAAAATGGGATAATGATGATTTTTGGGCCATGCATGCCCAAATAAGACAAATAGACTCAGAGACTGAAAGGCTCTATGTTAGAAAAGTATGCTTTTCTAACATACCTGTAGTTCCTCTGGACATACTAATCAGCACTGACAAAATCAAAAAAGTTTTAAACTCAAGACTGATTATTATGCTTGACTTTGTACAACACACTTAGAAATAATCACAGCTCGAACACTCAATTCCTGCAAGTGATAATGCTTCTGACGGTATTTAAAGACTTTGCACATTAATAGGGTAGAGAAAGTCTCTGAAGTTTTTCCTCACCAAAGAAAATCCCCTCAAGAGAATAAAGATTGAATTCAGAGAGTGTCATATTTCTATTAATAGCCAAATGGGAGATGAATGAATCTGATCAAATCCTGTAATTATTACCAGGAGATATTGATGAAATCTCAGTGTAATTTTCTATTCCTAATTTCTTTTCCTATATATAACAGTCTGCAAAGTGCTTCAGGGTGCCTTTGAATGAAAGTAGCAGATATTAGTGTGAGATTTATCATTGTTTTGATTATGATCATCTACTTACTCTTTATAAGCATTCAGTGGTATGTAAAAAAGAAATGCATTATTTATGTATCAGCAAATGACATATTCAAAGTAATGATAAGATTCTGTTATCATTATTAATTTGTTTATATAATGATTTAATACAACCAGACTACTGCTACTGGAGTAATTCATTTTCTCTGATTTTGTTAGACATCACTTAATTATCAGCCCAGCTATACAAAGTAAAACAAATAAAGAATGTACTACAGGTAGGAATGCATTCAGTTTTAAAAGATATGGTTTCATGACTTGAGGAACTGAAGTTATTTTGATAATACAAATAAAACACCTACTAGACTGAAAATAGAGTGTCAAGAACATATAATTTGGCGATTAGCAGTGGTTTGAAGAATGCAAACTCCAAAGTATGACAATTTCAAAGGTATACAATTTTCCACCTCTCAGAAGACCCAGGTTTTTACTATGTGAGCGCCTCTGTATAAATCCCTGCATTTCCATAATCTATCTGAGGTAGGTATAAAGCAGTTTAGTCCACTTAGGATCTGCAAATCAGCGCCTGTAAAAACATTGTGAAGGGCACAGGCATACTAAATGCTGGTATTTTCTCTCATCCAAAAATATCTGGCAAGAATTTTATTTATATTAAAACTGCTAAGAAAAATGAATATTACAGACAATTTAATGAACAACGCAACTTTGGCAGCAAATGTAATAATCTGGAAGTGAGTTACTTGGAAATAAACATGATCTAATTAACAGGATTAAAAACAGGGCAAACAAAAACTAGGATTGAAGCAAAACTAACTCATGAAAGGTTTTGATAAAAATTTAGCTAACTTTTTAATAGTCATATTATGGAGCATTAAAGCCATGCTTTTGGATTCACCCTATACCTAAGTCTCTGCCCTTTGGAATTATAAACTGCAGACCATATAATCTAGGACAAAAGTTTTTATTTCCACTGGGTTTTGCTGTTTTCAGGGATTCTTACAGTTCTTTTGTCCCTTTCCCACATGTCTTGTCACCTCAGATGCCCTTATATGTTAAGTTGGAGCTAATGACTCGCCCTTGGTTTGTCTGACAAGGGGTATTATGGAAAATTTCTCATTACTGTACAGGGTCATAAAAACTGACAGAAGAGCATAACTCAATTTAAGTTTTTTCAATACACTGGCATTGGACGGGATGAGATCCTTGGAAATATGTGGTTCGTAAAAGCAAAAGAAGGAGGGACTCTTACAGTAAAGACTGATCTTAAGGCAATTAAGCTTTTCTAGCATGCATAAAATATTTTTACTTTTGAGACCACTCACCTCCTGAAAGTCTAAACAATTTGATCAGAGATCATCTAATCCCAGTCCCCAAATTACTGACATGAATCCCTACTTTGACTTCTATTAGTAAAGATAAATTATGCCAAAGACATGAGGCTGATGGTGCAGCATTCCCAAGTAATCCTGGTTTATAAATTACAAAGGATTGAATTGACTAGATTAAATTAATTTAAGGGGAGACACACTGAGAAATTGGTCAGAAATATGTCTCATTTAAAAAAACCCATCAGGAAGGAGACTGAGAGAGTTGACAGTGGTTCTACAGATTCTCTTGCCTGAAAGGACTTCTTGACTTTCCTTTCAAACAGGAATTTGTGAGAAACTGAATAACCACAGAGAAAGGTGAATAATAGAGAGAGAAAATGGGACTCTGCTTTCTTTTGAACAATATGGAACCAGTTTCCAGTGAAAATCTTCCTGTTCTCAGTATTTGCTCATATTCTCCTTTCAAAAGACCAGTTGAGACAGAAAGTTTCTTCAAGCAGAGTGGCATCTCCTAAAATCTTAATTTCTTTAGTGATATTTTGAAACAATAAAGGAAATTTATGGATTCTCTTCTTTTGAGGTCCAGCAATTCTTCTGACTTGACTTTGAATTTTTCTTATTTCTATACTGAGCTATTTTAAGAATGAAATCTAGGAATTATACCATGCTCTAAGTGATCTTTGTATCTGTCAATAATTTAATCAATTTTATGTTGGGGTTTCAATTTTTTAAAGTATGTTAGGGAACATATGTGGCATTTCCTTTAGAAGAAATGCTAAATTGGGATGTCCCCTTCCCCTTGGGTAATTACAGAGACAAGATTACTTGGGATTCAGCTGAAGCCAAGAAAAGAAACTTCTGTGAATGTCAAGCTGAAAATGGATGATATGGGAATTTTTAAAGAAAAAATTGACATTGGAAAGGGCAATACTTTGCTCAAATATTTTTTCCCTGTTAGTTCAATCTCATTTGGCATTTTAAAATCAGTATTATTTGTTCTCAAAATATTTCAAAATCAAAAAATAATTTAAAAAATAGTAGTTTATAAAAATATTAAAAGTATCCCAAAATTAACAATGCCCCAAATGTTTTCTAGTCATCCTAAAGTTTTAAATGCTTTGTTTTATGACAGAAATGAGAAAACTCTCCTCTGAACAGGTATAATCAATTGAAGGACAATGAAATAATGCCCCATTCAGCTACTCAACATGCTCCAGAAAGTTATATGTCTGTCTTTGTATATCACTTTGACAAAGAGAAACCTACATTTCCTCCATGATCCCCTCACAGATGCTGAACTTTCCCATGGAACAGCTTGGAACTGTAGCTCTGACGGAAGAAAAGCATGAAGAACTTTACTATTTTCACCTGTTTTAAAAATTACCTAATTTTAAAATTTACCAAGAATTTTAATTACACTTCTCTATATCTGAATGCATTACAGTGATGGCAATATTTTACACTAGAATATTTTTAATATTTTTAATATCTGCATTAGATATTTTTAATATCTGCACTACTCAAAGTACTGTTGGAAGATGTATGCAGATAAATGATGAATTCTTTCCTGCATCTATTCTACTAACCACAAGTCTTTGGATCACATCCTATCAAACTATCAGACCAAACGTACTTCTGGCAGGATTTTTAGGGCACAAGGATCTGTATTGGAAGAAATATTAAAAATCTCAGAGCAGCAGCTCAGAGGCTTCATTTCTCGGAGTTCTTGACAACTTTGACAGTTTTATTTTGTATGACTGAAAGAGCTAAATAAAAATAATTGACTATGGCATGACAAAATAACAGATGGCTATAGTTAATGCTGACTTCAGCCCCTATATGCCAGTTGAATTCAATACAGTACTGAAGTGCATAACTTTGTGTTGAATTTGGTCCAGAAAACTGAAAGAAGTATGGTACTTACAGCATCCAGAAAATGTCAGTAAAACCCAATTGTATGAGCATCAACCACTACTCCTACCCTCCCACTGGCACTTCCTGCAGCGTTCATCCTCACAGGACATCAGTGCATATACCTTATACAAAACTGAAACCAACCTATGGCAGGCATTGGGAATATATGGATGCTGTGATTTAACTCAGGTCTTGAGTTGCCTGTATAACTTTGACATAAAATATTTTGAGAAAAGGTTTATACTGATCACACCCCAGAATGAAGTGTTTGATTAGATAACCTCAAAAAATCTCCATACGTATGATAAGAGTGACCAAAAGAGGGCAATGAAGCAGATCAGGGGTCTGGAGCACAAGTCTAGTGAGGAGCAGCTGAAGGAGCTGGGTTTGTTTAGCCTGGAGAAGAGGAGACTCAGGAGAGACTTTATCACTCTCTACAACTACCTGAGAGGAGGCTGTAGAAAACTGGATGTTGGCATCTTCTCCCAAGTAACAAGGACAAGAGGAAATGGCCTCCAGTTACATCAAAAGAAGTTTAGATTGGAAAAAATCACAGGTTTGGATGACAGAAAATTTAAGTTACTTGCTAGACATCACATGGAAAAAAGCATACCAGCACCCCTCTTCTAAATAGTAATCTAAGTAGCCAATAAAGAGATAAAATACAGGAGAAGTAATGTCACATATTCTTAAACTTCCATGTTACCATTTGACTATTTATTTCCTTTCTGTAAAGGCCCCTACCACATTTGTACTGATTTTTAAGAAAACTTAGGTATTTGAGCCTATTTTTCAGTAAGCTCTCTCCATTCTACCTGACCTCAAAGTTTAATTGTACCAACCACAACATCTTATTTTCTGTATCTATAATAAATTCACATTCTTTAAATACTGTATTTCAAGGGTGTTGCACATAATCTGTGTCCCCTCAAAAGATCTCAGTTTCAGTCCTTAGAGGCAACTATCACATTGTACTTTAATTTTGTCTCCAGTCTCAGCCCCAGAAGATTGCTTCCCATTTTACTTTCATGAGTGAGTGGAAGAAGGCCAATCCCCAGCAGTGATTCTGCTTTCAAGGTGGCACTTACCCCATCAGGACAGATGATCAGTTTTATTTAACCTTTCTTACATAGCACACTGCTTGTACATCTGTAGCTCTTTTCTCCTCACAAGGATTTCTTAACCTACTGCTGTTCAAAGCTGTAGGTTCAGTGATCCTACAAATTATTAGTTTTTCTTTCTACTTATCTAATAAGTAGAGAAGTTGTTTCTACCTGAAAATCAATTAGTAAAAGTAATCTAAAAATGAATTCTGCATCAGGACTGTGATTTTTCTGATGTTGTTGTAATAATTTGTTAGACCTATGAAAGGTAAACCCTTTAAATGATCCAGTGAGTAGATGGGGAATAAACAGCTATTTAAAACATGCCAAAGTCAAGTGCAAGAATAAATTTGTAACAACTGTCACTAAACAAACACTCTACCAAAATGAAACCTTAAAAGATTATCTACAAATTGTGCTATAAACAAAATGAATGATGTTCCTGTGTCTACTGAGGAAGGAAAGTGGGGTCTATTATCATGAAAGCACTCTAGTTAAAAGAAGAATTAAATATCCCACTACAAAACATTTAAAATGTACACACATTCATCAGAAATAATTATCTGAAATGGAATGCTCCAAGATATTCAAGCACATTTAAAGCAATGGTGTAGCACAGAGGTAATTAACAGATGTCTGTATTCATTATGTAAACACTTTGCTATCAAGCACAAGCAAAACTAGGATACTTTCCCTCTACTAGTAAACATGCACATATATCTCTTAGAATTGATTTAATGTCAATTAGATTCCTTTTTTAGTGCTTTTGCTAAAAAGATTGATGACCTTGGTTTCAAGTGACATGCAAATTTATCCATAGGTTAAATTCTTCCTTAGCTTTTTGTGGTTTTGTGATATTATTACCTCTTGTCTGTGGGTGTGCATATCTCCACACACAGCGGAGTAACTGGAGAAATGAGAAAGGATACTACACAAGGTACTTACTTAAGTTTAAAAAAAAAATGTAATTCCTGCAATGTGTACAGCTGTGTCAGCTCCAGAGGCAGCTGGGTTCTGAGGGACTGTACACAGAGATTCTCTCACTGCATTTACACAAAGCATTATGAGAAAACTGAGTGACAGAGATTAATATTTGAGCCACAGGGAAGTCATGGTATGCCACACTTTGTGCTAAATATTAGGCCAAATGCAGATGCCCTTGTTTAGAAAAATCTGTTTTGCTGCACTGACTGTAGAATGTCAAGCATTTGTTTAGCATTTTGTTGATCACACTTATACAGGATTAGTGACCTATTCATTAGCCAGATTGCTCCACTTTATTGCTCTGGTGGATTTCCATTATCCTTTCTGTTAGCCTTTGAGCTCAACTTTCCTTACATTACATATCATCACTTTTTTTGTCAACAAAAGACTGGCACAAACTTAGCAGAACTCACCATTCATTTCCTAACACAATTCCATCTAAGCTCAGCCTGTCTCTTCCTAGCACAATACTGGATGAACTCCTCCAAGATTTTTTCTACCAATTCTGCTGTGACTGCCCTGACTGCATGGACTGAAATGCCTCTGGGCCACAGGTTTCTAACAACATGTGACAATATGGTCATGAACAAAGGAGGCTGATGATGAAGTGAGTGAGATTCCCCCTCCCTCTATCTCTAAGAAAGGTGCTTTTCAGGACTCCAAGCAATTCTGGGTAGATTTTACAGGGAAGCTGACCCTGAAGCAATCAGGTTGTGTGTCTCTGGTATTTCAGACTGTGACATTTTTTCTCAGCATAAGGTGAAGACAGAAATTAAAATATAATATAATATAGGTTGAAAAGCCTAGGGCTCACAGTATTCACAGAGGGTACACTGAGAGCCTTGCAAATGCTGAGGTGCATTTCAGTGGCTAGGTATGCGTTGATTTGCCAAATGTTTATGTGTCTTTTCTTTTCTGACAGCTTAAATGTAGTTTACTGCAGATGCTTCTTACCTTAAGACAAACCTATGAGACAAATGTTGCCTTATGGATGTAGGGATACCGAGAAGTCTATCACTTCTACCTACAGCAAAGACTATGCATACAATGCAAGAGAGGTTCCAGTCACTGATGTCACTCTCTGCTACTGCAGGCAGCCACATCACCTAATGTCCCACAGAATCTAAACATGTTTGTACTAGTTTAATCCAAGAGGGACCTAATTGTCTTTACAGGAGCTCCTGTGGTGTTATGTTTTGGATTTGTGACCAACCCAGTCCAACGTAGGGATGGTTTTGCTATTGATCAGCAGTGCTTACAGAGTCAAGGCCTTTCCTGCTTCTCACATCATCATGTGGAGGAGGAAGGTGAGATATTTGGAATGATGGCATTTGCCTTCCCAAGCAGTCTTTACACATGATGGAGCCCTGTTTTCCTGGGGATAATTGAAGACCTGCTTGCCCATGGAAAATGGTGAATGAATTCCTTATTTTGCTTTTCTCAAGTATGCAGCTTTTGCTTTATCTGGTAAACTGTCTCTATAGCAATCCAGAAGATTTTGGACTTTTCCAAATCTCTCCTTCATCCCAGTGAGAGGCTCTGAGCAAAATGATATGTGGAGCTTAACAACCTGCTTAGGAAGAATTTGTCTGTTCTTCCCCAATACTCTTATCTAAAAGCTATTCCAGAATGACATTCTTCATCGAAAATGTTACGGGGTGAACAGTACTTGCAGCATCCATTTATAGACCTGTTTTCCATGCCTCTATTTAATCTTTTCCCGAACCTGCATCTGCTTGCACAGCCTCCTTTGGCAGCCAGTTCCAGGAGTTCACTAGTGTAAAGTAATACGTTTTCCCCAACTCTTTAAATCAGGTCTCATCCCAGATAGCAGGTTGGTACCAGCTTTTGCTGTGTTTGTGCTCTGCTGGTGTGCACTGTGTAACAGTGTTCTACTGCACGTGAAACTTCGTTTCTTTTCCTTTGGCAAAAGACAAGAAGTGGTTCCATGTGTATGTAACAATAGCCCTGTTCCTTCTAAGGAAGGGCACAAAGGGCACAAACCCAAGGGTACAAACCAGAAATGGGATCAGCAGAAAACATTATGTTCACATTATCTAACAAAACACCCAGTCATGGAATGGTTGTGATGGGAAGAGGCTTACAGAGATCATCTAGTCTGACCCCCTTCTTAGCCTTCCAGAAAAGAGTGAGTTAATAGTTTTAAAAGATCTTTTTCTTTAAAAAAACCCCCACATTTACAAACAATAATAATCTGCTTTAAGATTATGGAGGAGTCACTGTTAACAAAGCGACAAAACCTAGAAGTCTGCTGATCCATTCTTCAGCTGTATTGGTATAATTAATACTGAATTTTCATGTTTTTTTACAAGATCACAAATGTAGGAATCCATAAAGTTTGAGGGTTTCAGGTTTGTGGGAAAACAGACAGGCCTCAGTGCAGCAGAGTTATGGATATTGCTGATGCATCTTGTTAAGCTGTAGCGAAGACGTGAGGAATAGAACAATAGAGCTATGTATTAGCTATTCGAAATAACTTTCTAAATTGCAAAAAGTTTCTATAGCAAGGTTGAAATTATGAATAGGGTTTTATGCTTTGTTTTCTTATAAATGAACAAGCAAGTATTGTTTTAACTCCAGCTACGTGTGCTGATTGGATAGAATCACTGTCAATACGCTTTCTCTCTGTGTAATTGGCTAGGATGAGTATTTGGTGACTTGTAACAAGTGAGTTTCTTTGGCTTGCTGCCTGGATGTGAACTGTCAAGATCTTTGCATAGACAAAACTATGTATTATAAAGATTCTGGAAAATAAACAGTTCCGACACATCCATCAGTAGTCCCGTCCCGTTCGTGCCTGTATATAAACTGCCGGCGCACACGAGCAATTTGGAAGCATTAATATATCAGAAGTAGAAACTGAAATTAGTTAAGAATCATGAGGAGGCAGGTCCTACAAGTTTTCCAGTAAATCACTGGAAGGTTCTTACAATAGTTGAATAAGTTATGAAAGTTAAGCTAAGGCAGATTGAGTTGGTAGGCTAAAAAACCAAGCACACAATTGTTTTCATGATACAACTAAATGAAAGCTATGACTAGAGATATAATCATCAGTATGTCCATTTCCCCCTACAAACCTGAACTATTTCAGTCACACATTATGTTTAAATAAGCGCTCCATATAACAAAATCTCTCAGAAGACTGAATCAGCATAAATATTGTATGTAGTAAAAGACAAGATTGGCACATGCATTCAAAAAACACACAACTTATTTAGCAACTGAAGCTGAACTACTACTGTGATAATGAAAGCAAAAAGGAAATCATGTTTTGCCTACATATTGGTTCCTTAGAATATATATTTCATCATGTTTTGCAGATGGCAAGAGCAAAACTAACACTGAGTCAGAGAAGAAACAGACCCTGAATTTTACAAAGAACTGCAGCTTGTTCAGACTGCCTACCTGCGGAAAGTGAACCCACTCATAATTCACCACAAAACTGTTGATTTTGTCTAGGAAACAAAACCAGCTGGCAGAAAGAGAAGAAAATGTTTCCAGATGTTATTCTTTCTCCTGTTTACTGAGGGGTTTTTTTGTTTGTTGGGTGGTTTTCTTTTTTTTTTTTTTTTGTGTGGAGGTTTTTTTGCCTATTGTTTTGTTCCATCCCAACAAATAAATATTTTGAATCAAAGAATTTTCTTGTCTCAGCATCTCTTTCAAAATACTGAAAATCAAAAAAACAAGGACTTTATAGCCAATCATGATTACTGCATCATTTTGTAAGTGAGATCCCCAAATTTCAGGAAATGTATATAAGCCAGAAACAGCACATCACTTCACCTATATTGATAGACAATAATTGGAAGATCCCAGTATTATCAATCCTAACTCCTACAAACCCTGCAAATGGGCACTTCACTATTCAGCTTGGACGGCCTATTGGATATACTAGAGTCAAAAATTATTCCTTACCCATTTCCTATAAATGAAAGAAGAAATAAAAATCTGAAGCATGCACTAGTAGTGTAACTTTCAATGTCTTTAGTCCAGACTTTTTCATCCTCTCTATAACCAGAGTGCTCTTCCGTGGCAATAGGAGAAAAAGCTGATTCTTCAAAAGGTTGTTAAAAATACCTGCATTATTCAGCAACAGCTGGTTTAAATCAAATGTTCCAGTCTTTGAAAGGGTGCCTGTCATCCTTAAATCACCACATTACATCATGACAGTGGTCAAACACTGGCACAGGTTCTGCAGAGGGATCCTGGGATGACCATCCTTGGACGTGTTCTGGGCTCAAACAGACACAGTCCTCAGCCAGTTTGATTCAACCATCCCTGAGCAGCAGGTCAGACCACAAGAGCTCAGGAGGCCACTTCCAGGCTGAATTACTCTGTGATCTGATGAGTGTGTGTATGTATAGATGAGTATGGACAAGACCTGAGCACTCTCAAAGAGTCTCCAAAATTATCTGTCTTTACCAAAAGTATTTAATAAGCTTTTGTCACCATGCTCACCTTCTTCACTGATTATCTCAGTTCTTAACCTCAGAGATAAGCAGATCAATGTCTATCTTCATTCTAAACATAATTTTGCTTTTTTTCACCTTTCAGAACAGAGGATGACACTTTTTCCTGTTTATAATTTATGTTTGCTCTGCTTCATAATCATCACATATAATTGAACAGTTGTTAATAATAATAACAGTGATAACAATAATAAAAGTTAATAATCAATATGTCTCAGCTTTCTCTTCACATTTGTCATCTATCTGCTCTCTTGCTTCAAGAGATTTCCATCAATTGATGCTATCTATGTTGTTGGCTTTTCAAGGTCCTTAAAGGAACATATCAGTTTTCTAATGTCAGAGATTAATAATTTATTTTTCTGTGTTTTCAGCTTTTTTATTAAATGAAATGGCAGCAAAACATAAGGTCAGTTTTAAAAGCATGACTTGTAAGTGTGCTGTGTAAATCAGGATTTAGTTTTGATTCCTGAGTCTTATGAAAGACTTTAAACATTTCTAATACAATTTTGTTTCAGGAAAAGGTATCTTAGATTTGACATAAGATACTTGAATTAATTTTTTTTCCAAAATGCTTCAGCTGAACAGATGAACTCTTGACCAGTAAATGTTATTATGACATTTTATGTAATATTCAGCAAATAACTAGTTTTAGACATGTGATTACATGTTTAGTGGCAGCATTTTAAACATTTTCATAGACATAATAGCTACAAATCTCTTTGTGCTTTTACATTGCCAAGAAAAAGCTTTTGCATCATAGATAGAGGCTGTTGTGTTTACTGCATTATTCATTACATTTTTAAACACTGTCAGCAGATTTTAGTTTATTAACTTTATATCTACCTGCTTGCTCGAAAACTTGTTTTTTCTTCCTTTTCATTTTGCTTTGTGTTTTATATATATATATATATATATATATATATATATATATACACTCAAGTACTTCCTTAAAGGAAATTGTATAACTTAAACAATAGCTCTAAGACAAAACCCAAAGATTTTGTTTCCCTAATCTACATTTAATGTAATCCCGTAATCAACTTCCACTTGACCAAAAGCTGAGCAAAAGATAGTATTTGTGATAAAGGAATACCAATAACTAACTGTCCTGATATATTGATTTAGATAGAATAATTTCTTCCTAGTAAGCCACTTGTTTTTCAGCAAAATATGAAAAAAAAAGCCATTTGAATTCTATGAGGAAGCTGGCTCATATAGACACACTTCTGCTGTAAAGAATCCATGTAGCATTTTAATTTCAGTTTAAAGAATGTTGAAAAAACTTGAGACAAAAATGCAACAAATTACCTTAGACCTGATTTACCAAGTCTCCACTGCACACTCAGACAGCTCTTAGAAACTTTGTGGGGTCTCCAGGGACTGTAATTTACACTAATAATTTTCATAAGTATAGTATTCAGCACGTGAACAGGAGGCAGGGAAAAGAAAAACAGCTGGAAGAGGGGTGGGAGAGAAGGTTGGGGGGTGCAAAGAGACTTGCAGCTGGGACAAAATATCTAGCCATAATTAATTACAGACAAGTAGAAATTTTGAATGTTTAGGGCAAACCAGGAGGGAAACATGAATGGTAACTAAGACAAACCCACGCCTAGTCCATGACATTAAAACAATTTATAGAATTTAAGCTTTTTCTACAAGCCTAACTACAGATACAAATAAAAAAAAGGAAACCAAGTTTCCCTTTTCTCTAGGTATTAGAACCATTGCCTTTTTTTGCTCAATTTCCAGGCTTTATGAAAGGTTACTTGATTGCTTTCAGTATTTTTCACAGACAGTGTAAGTCATCTTCCTCTTTAGAGTAAAATAATGCATTATGTATATAACAATCATTCCTAGGCAAACACAATGCTACAGGTGAGTCTTGTCTATTTTTATTTTCTGGTTTTTATCAGGTCTTTTGTAGTGGTAAGAATCTCTGGGCAAAATGAGAAAAAGACCAGAAACAATTCTTCCTTCAAATGCTGAGATTTTTGCCACTACCTCAGTGATGAACTGACAGGATATTTTGATCAATTGCTCTGAAGACAATATTCCCATTAAATCTGGTACAAAAGAAGTATCTCAAGGGCTTATGAGTTCTCTCTTCCCCAAGACTCCCAAATCTCCCCCGCATATGATTATTTCCATTCTTCCCCTTATATCTGTATATCTTTGTATATCTGTATATCTGTATATCATCTATTTATGTATATATCTATATAGCTATGCATCTATATATCTATCTATATATATCTCCTGGTACACCAAAGAACAAGCAGTGAAAACAGATATATCTTTTGTTTACTCTGGAGGCACCTTCAGCTTGATGGACTCCCTTGTGATTGTTTCATCTAAAATATGACTGCTAATAGTAACAACAGCTAATCATGTGCTGCAGTCTTCATCTACCTTATAACAGAGGTTGTCATATATTTCAGATGTCTTTACATCTGACTGCACTGATTCAGAAATAAAAAAGTCAGGGGAGTTCTACAATTTAAGAAGAAAAGCACGCTCTTCAAGACTTAAGCAGTGTCAGGTACGGAGTGAAACACACTGGGCTGGTCTGCATTGGGGTGATTTCATCTTCATAGCATGGCACTGAGGGCAAAGTCATTAGTCTTTAAGTTAGCCCATAAATAAAAGGTGGAGAAGGAGAAAATAATTGGCAGCTGAAAGTTCTGCAGTGCACAATGCTCAATGTACTCTGCCCTTACCTGACAAGCTGTGACAGTAAGGTCATTTGCTTTGAAGCTAGGACTACAAGCTTTTCATTCAGATTAAAAAGTCTGCATCTTTCTGTGCCAAACATAAAAGACACTTTTGTTCTTGCTCACTTGATTTGTCACTCACACAAATAATGAAGTTTAATAACAAAAAGTATACAAATGTGCTGGGAATTATGTTCCCATGGTCTGCATGGTAGAATTAAAAATCATATATATCTGCCTTTTCACGTGCTAATTCATAACCCCCTCAGAAATTTTTTAGAATACCCTGAGAAAGACAGGACACTTTTAATAACAGCAAGGATATAACAGCCAGAGAATAATAATTACAAATACATAATTCTGATAGACTTTTTTTTCAATGCCATCGTTAACTGATTCTTTAACTTAAAAAGACCTGGATGACACCATCTGTCTTTGACTAGCTGGAACTGAAGACAAGAAAACCTGAACAGCAACACTCAGAAGTGAAGTTGGCAGCAGGATGAACACTCCCTTTTTTCTGACAATGATTTACAGAGTAAATTAATAAACAAGGATAACGTCTTGTCATCACTTTCCCCTTTAAGTCCATTAATTACTGCTAGCACTGAGAAATGAATGAACTTGAAGTCAAAAAGAAATCATCCTCATCTTTAGGAGGTTGTTAGAGCTTGACCATTTGCACATTTACAGCAAGGTAAAAGACTCCGCTCATGATGCATGAGGCAGTACAGAATCCTGTTTCCTCATTCATGGTTTTGTATTGATTACAGGAAGAAAATCATCGTACACAGGACTGAGTAAGAAAGGGGTATTTTAACAAAGAAAAGGCAGGTTGACAAAGAGTTATTTCATGCCATATCAATGCCCACATTTTCCTGTGTTTTCAGATTTGGAGAATGTTAAGACATTGTTCCTCAATGTCTGGTCACTGCCATGAGCCAGAAGTCTTAGAGGAAAGGTTTTCCCTACTCCCAGGGAGTAGGATGATAGCTAAAGTCCAAGTAGGATCAGCTTGCTATAAAAAAGGCCTGAATCAAGTCCCAAAGGTAAATAATGCAGAAAAGAGAGAAAACACAAGTAAAATTTAAAAGTTTCATGATTCATTGAATATTGAAACTCCTAAACCCCTCAATCTGTATCAGTTGAGGCTGGAAATCTGTCATTTCCTGTGAGCTACATACCATGGCTGTTGTCAGTACTTGCATGGAACATCTCCAAAAGAGAAAGAGCAATCTATGGGATCCTAGGTTTGTCTGGATCCTGGACTAGAGCTGCCAGCTCATTAGAAACACAAGCTTTAGTGGCAATTCCAGACAGCAAAGTCCTTCCAATTCTACATAAAAGCAATAGCCTGAAAACTTACTGTGCAACAGGCGCTACGCCCTTCATTGGATTAAATTTTAAATCACTCAAATCAGTTTTATGTACACATTTATGGAAGTGAATGCACAGCATTGAAGAATAAAAGAGTCCTTTTTTGTTTGTAGACAGCCTTGCATAACAAAATCCTGGATTTTGGCCAGAATCCTGTGGTGGTACTAAGGCACAAGGAAAGGAGAGTTTGAAAGGTGGTACTCAGCACATTTGTAGCATGATCAGGAGTTCCACATCAAAATTTCCATCTCCCAAACTTTTAATCTGTTGTTATCAGTAAAAAAATCATTCAGCCTTTTCTTGTGGAAGAAGCAAAAAAGAAGAATGCATAATGGACAAACACAAGGTATATATAATTTTTATAAATAAAACATAGAACAGGTTATAAAAATAAGAGGATGGAATTTATTTAAGGAAGATTTCACATTTTTCAGCATGCAAACTCTATTTCAATGTTGCATACCAGTTACATGTGATGAGTACAGTTGAGAAGCATAGGACAAAGAGCAGCTATTTAATACCCAGTCACTTGACCCTTTTCCCTACTGGAGTAGTTTTAATGGCCAAATTGTAGCTAGAAGGAATGAACTTCATGGCTTCTGGCTATCAGCTTGTCTGTTGGTGAAAGTTTCAACTCGAATATATCATTCATATGGAAAAAAGTACTACCTAAGTATATCTCCTAAGGTTTGAATACTTGACTTTCTGTCTTTAGCATCTTCACGTAAATTTTTATTCTGTGCCATTACATACTGTCAAAGTGCTAAATTTTGACTGACTAGAAATATATAACATTGGGTGTCAATGTCAATGTACGGAGGAACTCTGTAAGGTAACCCTAAAAGACCTAAAAAAACCTGTCTGGATTTGTAAGAGTACAAGAAAACCACCCACCTGAAATAGTGCAATTTGTCAGCTAAGTTTCCCTGCCTTATCAACAAAATTAATTCATTCCTGAAGCATAACTAAAAAAAAAGTTTTAATATATCAACTTTTATTTGATTAAGAGATATAATTACTGCATACAATTATTAATAGTGTTTTCTTGTCTATCATTTCAAAGATGGCCTTTAAGTTCTGCAGAAATGTTGAATGAAAGTTTCCAAAGTGCTGTGGCCTAATTCTACAAAGTTTCCTAAATTTCTAGGAAATTGTGATTAATCATCTGATAAAGATGTGAAGTAACACAGCAGCACACTACAAATCTTATTAGATAATGTTCTGTTTGTTTGGTTTTTTGTTTGTTTGGGTTTTTAATTGGTTTTCTGTTTTACTTTGTTTTGCTTTGTATTGGTCTTATTTTGTTTTGTTTTCTTTGGTTTTGTTTTGTGGGTTTTTTTTTTTTTTTTTGGTTTCCTGTAATATAAACCAGTGTGTTTTCTTATTAAATACAGGCCTCTGTGTTGTAGCAAAAATATTTTGCAAGTTACTGTTTAAATATGATATATACACACATATAATTTCTTGATTTTATGCAGTCAATCTGTCTAGTTTTATTGGAAATTTTTTGTTTATATATACATACACATACACACACACACACACACATATATACATATATATATATGATTCTACTCATGCATATGCCTCAATACCACTTTTATAGTCCTTCAAGTTCTTTTAGGTATATTTAAATTTGATCCCTTTTACCTATTTAAGATTTCTCTACCTAATGCTAGAAATAGCAATTAAATTTAAACAAAATGTAGCTGCATAGAGCCAACAATAAGTTCTCAGTTTGGTTTTGGTTTTTGTTTTCCACAAAGAATGTGTAGCCTAGACACTTCTGATCATGTAACACCTCTGTGGAAACTCCAGTTTCTGCCTAGATGGGAAAGTAATGGAAAAAGAAATACAGAGACATTGTTAGCAGCTTCTAACAAAGGACAGGAGAAGCCAGTGTCTTCTAACTATCTAGATCTCTCTGCATCACCAGCTCTCTTACTGAGAGCACAAAAGGTTAAAGGACAGATGACTTTCAAAAGTGCCTCAGGGAGTCAGGAACGGAAATTTCTATGATTTTGATGATAATTATTACATACTAAACTTAAGTATGGATGTCTACCTATAGCTCCAGGAGCCTTTAATATCCTGTTAAATCTGGCTACAAATGACCCACCTGTCATTTCCATGGCTTCAGGCTGGCATTTCAACATCCACCCATATTCCTGTAACTCAAACAACTCATAATTCTGAGCTTTGTTTAGTCATCTTTACCCATGACCTGAAACTTTCTTTTGAAACTCCCTTTGTTGGACAAGAGTTGTGAAGGGAAGAGGGATGCATCCTGCAGAGTGTTCTGTAAAACATCTCACAAAAATGACTCAATTTGACAGGCTCTGGAGAAAGAAACTTTAATATCCAAACTGTGAGATTATAAATAAGGTTCCCTCCACTGATTTCCTCCATTTGTCCAAAGCAATTCTATCTGAAAATTCTGCTTAAACCCTTTTGATCATCTTTTGGGCCACCAAATAGTTCCTGTAACATTAGCAACCACACCAGTAGTCAGAAGTAAAGTCCATGACTCACTTTGTAACCTGAAGTGCATTCACATCAGGAAGTGCTAAGTGAAAAAGCTTCTTATGTCACCTTTTCTGAGTAAATCCTTGAACAGCATCATATTATAAGCCTTCTGACTTATTCTGACTTCTCTGAGCAAGCGACCCTGTGGTGTAGAAACTTTGGCCAATCTGAGTCTTAACTGACCCCAGGCTCAAAGGAGAGTAGGAATCAAAATTTCTTTGCAGAGCTTTACATTTTCTACTTAACTAGTACAGTGTGCCTATCTCTACAATGCCAGTCGTTTTTTTAAAAGGAACTGCCTATGTTCTAATACTTACGGTTTTATTCAAATAAGATTTTTTTTTAAAAGTCTTACATTTTATCTAAAATTAATAATTTCATTATAATTTTGTTTAGCAGCAACCCAGAGAACTTCTTCCTACTCATAAAAGCTACCTTCATTCTCTCAAGATTGAGACAACCTGACTTTAAATGTCAACCACACACACTTTAAAAATGATCTTTATTATCAAGCAAATCTAACCTTTCTTATACAATCTGATCCATTTAACTCTGAATTAATTTCATTTTGGATGCAAATCATAGATAATTTGGGACTAAAAGATAATTTTGGCAGGATTACTCAGGGTGAAGCTCCTCCATCTGGATTTTTGTTTCTTTATCATGACAAAAATGACTACTTAATACTTACATTGCAACAGCAACATGAGTTTCCTAAGAATCAGGTTCTATTCTAGACTATGTGTGCAAATACACATAAATCTGAATTTCATATCTCACATTCCATGCTAATATTTACCATTTGGCTTATTTACCATCCAGGAATGATAATCAACACATTAGGCATGTGCTAAATAGTTCTACACAACTATTTTATTCAGATAGACAAGGTGTGATGTGAAATTTTAAAAATCATTAATAGAAAACCCATACAGATGTAAGGCTTACCAAGCCTATGGTATACACTAATCCCTGGGAAAATTTACATAGTAAGTGAGTCCATAATTGACACAGCTGGTTCTGTACTTACATAGAATTACTTACATACTTGGTTAAAAAAAAAACAACAAATAAAACTCAAAAAAGAAAAAACCAAACACAAAATTTTGGAAAAAAAAGAGTTTTAATTAGTCCCCTGTTCCTACCACCATGATGCAATCCTTGACTGGTCCCTGATTGTTATTTATTCTGGAGGGCTTCAGCATTATTCAGTATAGGATGCAGACAACGCTCATTTAGTGTAACATTGCCTACTCTCCAAATTTACTCTTATGCTCCAATGTGTGGGTACCATTTTATATCTAATGTGTTATTTCAAATCTTTCTATAAAGACCACATTTTCTCGTTGGACTTTTTATAGTGCTCACTAGAACAGCAGATGATTGCTTCATAAATCTACCTATTTTTGCAGTACTTCCATGAGGCAGTAGCTGGCATAATTTGCATTCTACACATTGGATGTTGAGGCTGAAATATGTTTATGTTAAAAACACTCATACTTAGTGCTCCATCTGAGATGTCTATATGTTTGGTGGTTTTTTTTTTTTTCTTTGAATGACTGCATTAGATGTATTCAGAGAGTGATCCCTTATTCTGGTTGCAGCTGTGAATGTTTGGTATTTTCACAAAGTGGACTTCTGGGTTTCCACACTGGGTTTCCAGAAAATTAGGATCAGACTAATGACTGTTCTGTGAAGAAATGGTTTATGAAACTGAGGAAGCATCATGCAGGAATGTGGTTCCAGAGGCAGGGTTAGAGTCCAGATCTCCAGGGAAACATTTTCTTGCCTTTGCTATGAAATCATTCATCAAGCTGTATTTCCTTTCTTAATTTCTAACACAATTTCTAATTTCTACAATAAAAACAGTGGACAATATTCTACTTACACTACATCATTCTGATTCAGCCTGACTGATTCTTCAGTGACTCCCCAACTTCCTTGTAAAATCTCTCTCCTGAATCTTGCTTTTCTTCTTCACCTTTGATTCTCACAATTTCTACAGAGTCTTCTCTTCCTATTTTACTTCCTTACCTTTTCTAATACAGTTGTTTCTCTGTCTACTGCCTTCTCCCCTCTGTATATTACCACTGCAACCACCCAAAAAACCCCAGAACAATTTTTCCAACACTGGCTGGGCAGGTGCAGAACATCACTGTGGGCATACCACAAGCAAATGCAGTGCTCCCAGCTGTGGACAAGATATACAGCTACTGCAAAAGTCCCACCTGAATTCTCAGCCACAGTTTGTCGTTTACTCAGCCCTTCTCGTTTAGGGGATCGTAAATCCTAAAATAAGTTGTGCTGGTGAGCTATGGTGGCAAGCTGTGGCAAGCTGCTTTGTTAATCTATGAACTGAGACTTGTCTGCTCATCATAAACTCTTGCATATTCTGTTGTCCAAACCAGCAGCTGTTTTGCTGTCACCAGAATTGGGCACAGATGTGTTGGAGGCCCCGGTTGAATTCTGCCCCAATGATGAAAGTAATCAAGGTCTCCTTTACTCTGGAGCTCATTCGCTTCTTAGGTATTGATGAACATGGCTAGATAAAATTCCTAACTAGGACTCCTCAAAATAACTCCCAACCCAAAAGACATGACTACGGAAAAGACTAGATTCTGACAAAACCAAACTGAAAAAATGAATCTTGAACAAAATGTCCTTAAAGTCTGTAATATAGCTTTCATTTCTTCCTTTGATTTACACACACCACAGATTAAAATATAATATCCAGTGGTATAATTGCTTTTCATAAAATGTCCTGCAATGAACAGTGGTTGTCCTGAAAAAATTCTGATACTTATCTAAAGAAATATTATATATAATAATGTATTCTTGTATGAAGTTCTGAGTAAACAGTTGTAGATCTTTTATGAAAATAGGCCTATATTAGATCTAAATCTTATAACAGTATGAATCTGTTTATTAGTAGAATCCACATAATCTCAGTGTATGTAAGGGATGCAGAGGTTACAGAAAGATTATTGAGTGAATGCTGCTTATTAAATTATCATCTGTGACTCTTGGGGAATCTTCAAGAAGAGCTCAAAATCTAGTGCCATTTTCCCCATACGTTTCCCTTGGCGTAAAGGAAAACAGTCAACATATGGTACAGAGCCCTATTATTAATGGATACGCATCCAGTGCCTCAGGCAATGAAAACTGTAAGTGCTTCTAATTCTACCATTATTGTAACTGTTATCACAATATCTTCCTTTTATTGTTATCATTTTGACACAGAACCAAACCTACATCCCTCCTGCCACACTGCTCTAGTGCCTATGATTGAGTTGGAGTCATCTGACTTTACATTCTTCATTCTCTCTATATAATTATATTTCTGAAGTTCGGCAGCATGTGTGATTACCCTGTCTCTAAAACTGACTCCTCTCTATCTGTGGTGTTGTGTAGTTCACCCCATATCATAGCTAACAGATTACTATCCTAACAACGTCAAAGCTTAGGGTGGAAATGTCTGTGGCAATATTTGATTTTTCACATCCTAATCTACAATTTCTGCAGGGCCTGGAAAGTTTCCTTTATTACTCTGTTTTTGTGTTTTTCATACTTCATTCTTGCAGATCACATCAAACAGGGTTCAGCTGCTATCCAGAGGGACCTTCATAAGCTGGAGGAGTGGGTTCACAGAAATGTCATGAAGTTCAGCAGTGAAGAGTGTAAAGCTTTGCACCTGGGGGAAACAACCCCATGCACCAGTATATGCTGGGAGCCCCCCAGCTGGGAAGTAGCTTGGCAGAAAACACTCTAAGGATTCTGCTGGACACCAAGGTGAACATGAGCCCGCAATGTGCACTTGAGGCCAAGCAGCCAATGGCATCCTGGGGTGCATTAGGCAAAGTTCTGCCAGCAGGTCAAGGGAGGCCATCCTTCTCCCCTGCTCAGCACTAGTGACGCCACATTTGGCGTGTTGGGTCCAGTTCTGTGGTCCCCAGTACAAGAGAGATGGAATTGCTGGACGGAGTCCAATGAAGGGCCACTAAAGTGATAGAAGGACTGGGGCATCCCTCCTATGAAAAGAAACTGAGGCAGCTGGGGCTGCTCAGCCTGGAGAAGAGAAGGTTGAGAAGGATGTCATCAATGTCCATAAGTAACTAACTGGAGGGTGCAAAGCAGATGGAGTCAGATTCTTTCCAATGGTGCCCAGTCCTGGGACAATGCGCAAAGGGAAGCTGCAGAGCCCATCCTTGGATTTATTAAAAAACTCTCCAGACAAAGTACTGGGCAACAGTTTATAGACAATCCTGCTTAAACAGATGTGTTGAACTAGAGGAACTCTGAGGTCCCTTTCACACACTGCTATTCTATGATTCTATGGTTCTGTGATTCTTCCTACTCTCTTTTTTTTTCTTTTTTAGACTCTGACATACCACTACAGTTCTGTACCTCTACATTCATAAATAGCTGTAGAATTTCTCAATTAACCTCAAATGGTTTACGAGCCAGTATTGATTCAATTACCCACATGTTGCTATTAATGGGAGAAATGTTCATAAAAGTATGGTTTCAATATGTCACTGAACATTGCATACCATGTAAAATATAATCCTGCCTGTCATGAGAAAAGAGACACAAATGATTAAGGCTCACAAACAAAGTGTTGTAAACCGCAGAAAGGGTCTCACTCAAAATGATTATGAGCTTTGAAGTCTGTTCATGTTTATGGGGAATATCAGAGATGCAAGTTTATTTCTTTTTTCTGCCTTAATTAATTAAATTACCTCATGCAAAGCCTGGTAGCTTCCTCTGAAATACAGAGCCTCATTACATAATACGTGTCTAGTTCTTAACATACTTTTCTTCATGAAAAAGAGATAATGAGAGTTGGAGGCACTAGATGAGTGATTTCAATACATATCACTCACATTCAAGTGTTGCAGAAGCAACACTTTAAAGAGGATAAATTCTGGGAAAAAACCATGAAGTTGCAGGTATAAAGTTAATTCTGTATTGCAGTATAACTGAATCTTATGGAGACAAAGTTGCATGGATAATCAAAATGCTGGTCTTTCCTATGAGGACTTGCCTTTGCAATTTTAGCCTTCTTTTCTATAGCTCAGTGGGCTGGAAATAATGAATACAGTCCTTATATTTAACAGTCACAGACACCATGAATAAAATGGAAATCCAGACATGGGTTGACACTTTGCAGGAGGAATCACAAATATAATAATTTTGCCTTTTTTCTTTGGTAAGAAAGGATATATAGAAAAAAGATATATTCAAATTCATGGCAGTGTTGTAAAAGTTAGGAGATTTGGTCATTCTCATCCTGCCTTCTTGTAAAGCACTCACCATTGCTTATAATCAGCATCACAGTTGCAGTAGTACTTGGGATCAGTACAGTTGCGTTCGATGCCACAGGCACATTTTTGAATGCCAGGTCCTGATCCGCCCCAATAGTAGTGCTTCTCATTGGCTTTTCCAACCCACCAGGTATATGGATTCCCTTCTGCAAGGAATGAAAATGCAAGGTTATGATGCATCAAAGAGGTAGAGCTCTATAATGCATTAACTGAGCTCAGATGTTTAATATGCAAATGACAACAACACATAACCAGAGCCATCCTACATTGCTGACAAACAAAATAATTCATTGTTACTAAAGGTATTCAAAGGACCTTGCCAGGTAAACAGGACACATTTTCTTTTCTGTATTCACACAACTCATAATGACTGAAATTAATTTTTAATTATACTCTGTATAATGAGAATATGTTGGCAGATTCCATAATTATTTTAAATCCATTCCAAACTCACATATTAAGCTATCAGATAGATTATTTCAATATTTGACCTTGAATGCTGCACAGGAAAATGTGTTTATTTTCTTATTTATTTATTTATTTATTTATTTTCTATACAACAACTTTTAATGGAAAATTATTTTGTTGTCACTGGAAAACAAGCATGTTCATCATGCTCTCTCCAGCTGGTGCTAAACAAAGCATCAAGGGATATTATCAAACTACAAAAACATTTTAACCTTTTTTTTTAAAAAGTATATATATATTTTTAATAATACTTTAGCAGAGGTATTCTCAACTTTGATGTAATCATGTATCTTCACATTTGGTCTGCAACTGTGAATTTCAAATACTGCTCTGAGGTTATTTCTAATCCTTTTGAAATAACTAAGACATTATGTGTAAACAAATAAATAAACAAACTCCCTCCCCTCTAATGTCTAATTTGAAAAAGTGCTCTTACTGGAAAATTATTTTTTATTTCTCTGGTTCAGCAAGACACTCAAATATGAACTTAACTTGAAACAAAAATGAATAACTTAACCAGTATCAATGTATGTAGTGCTTTTTGACATTGAAAAATAATGAATGAGCTCAACTATAAACATGTTTTTTTTAATGTCTCTTTTCCCTCCAGCGGCTAACAATTTTACATTAAATAAAATTAATCTATAGAATTCACTGGTTAATGAATTTTACCAGTAAAATTCTGCACAATATATATGCTACTTCCATAATTTTTAGTTTGTACATCTCACACATTTCCCCAAAATTAGAGGCACAATCCTTAAAATAGCCATTTCATAATTAGATTTGATCATCTAGACCATAAAACTACTTATTCCAGACAGAATTTGAAAGTAATTCACACCAAACTCTCAAGAATATTAAATTCCAGAGATGAAGAGAACAACCAAATATCTACACATGTTTAATAAGTACCAAACCTTGCAAATGCTCAGCTCTCTGAAAACACTTTTTTCAATGTATTTGAATTGTTAACATCATATGAGATAACAAAAATACAGTAATGTGAAAAATTTGTAGCGGCTGAAGTTCTTTATTAGATGTTGCTGCGCTGCACTGTATGGCCATTCAGCTCTAGTGCTAATGCAATGGTGGCAATAACGTGGCTGTATTCTAGACTCTGAAATGGTCATTTTACCTTCTGTGACTCAATTATCACAGAACGAAGTGCTGCAAGTTAGAAGAATGTGCCACGTGAATGCTGGAGCAGCATTCCCAACCTGCAATGCCATCTAGCAATTCTGAGAGTACGTAGCCCTGGATTACAAAAGATTATTTAAAAAGCATTTAAGGGTAAATGTTAGCTTTCCACAGAGAATGACAGAATTGCTTTTATTAATACAGGATCCAAATAGGGAATTAATGATATCTGAAACGCCTATTTTACAGGTTTTTTTAATCTCATCTTTGAAGTTAGTTTCTATGCTATGGCGCCAATACTGCTGTTTTGACTGTTGCTCAAAATTCTCTTTGTTTACATCCTTTCTGTCAAGTGAAGGATTGCATGATTCAGCCAGCAAGTAATTTACTGGGAAGAAAGACTGCTAATTAAAGCACTATGAGAAAAAAAAATTACTTAGAATTGTCAAAAAGCAGATCAAAAATTGAGAAACAGGTAGAATGATTAAAGCAGATGAAAGTGATGGCAGAATTACAGACTACAGTGATGGCTGTCATGGACCACTATGACAGACACAAATGGGGCATATTTGAACTCATTGAAATGACAATTGATGTACAGTTTTAAGCCATGAATGTATTCTAGTGTACACAGAACTGGTTTTCACATCTGTTGTTTTTAGTGTGTTTAGTGTGTTTTTATATATACTGGGTAAGCCATGGGGCTTATCCATTCTTCATTCTTCTTTGTTCATTCTTTCTTCATTCTTCTTTCTTCATTCTTTCTTCATTCTTCATTCTGAAGAAAAGACCTACCCTCAGGCTTAGGAACACAAACTTAGGAAGAAACTAATGTGCATGTTTAAAATTTCCAGAAAGGTCAAGAAGGTAATATATGATTTTGAGGGTTTTGCATTCAGCACACATTCTGCTAGACATGCCCACAACCAATAATCCCAGCACTGCCTTGTGAACACCACCCAAGACTCTCATTGCCTGGCATGTTGTGCTAAGGCTTGTAACAGAGGAGATCTTGGTAGACAGTTCTCATTAGGTGGCATCCATGCAGTGGGACAAAACCCCAGGCACAGGAATGAGATGAGTGTCACACCAGAGCGTTCTGCACCACAGTGGCCATACAAGAGGCTCTGGAGCTCCTTTACAGTCTCTGGTTAATAAAAGGTGTGGAGACACAGTTACATTCCATCTGTTCTGCATCAGTCAAATCAAATGAGAACAGCCCTTAGTCTTCCTGCTTTGTGCCAGCCAAGAAACGAGGGAGCAGCATTTTGTCTAAAGTTCATAAGCTTCAAACTGCAGTGATACCGCAAACACCTCTATGACTGAGCATAACAAAGAGTAAAACCCTGCAAATGGAGAGATTAAAAAAACAGTAGGAAAGAAAAGCTAGAAGGGAGTAGGATGTATCATGCAGGAAAAAAAATTAGAAATAGGATCGCTCTTCCTCAGACTTCACTCTCTTTTATACCTCTAGTCTCCTTTTGAAGATGTAAATCCTTCTGCTCAGGAGCCCTTTGTTCATTTTTTTTTCTTTTTCTTGCTTTGGAAGATTTTGGAAAAGGCTAATCCAAGTAGAAGGAGCATTGCAGTCCAGTGTGAAGAATGATCCTTAATGGATATAATTTTAAGTATCAGACTATTTTACCAAAAATTATTATTTTACTAAACTATCAAAAGTGTTGGTCTTAAGGAATTAAGAGTATATAAATTCAGTTTAAGGACCAAAAGTAGTTTTGAATGTACTGCAAAGAGAAGTAATACAAGAAGACTATTCTTCTGGGTGTTTAAACTACCTTTTCTTACCTTACATATAAATTTTGAGTCATGAGGAGCTTTTTAGTTGTTATCATTGACTGGGTGGTTTTTCCCCCCCAAGCTTTTGTGGACAAATAGCATAATGAGAAGATGGAGGAGGAAAGAGACTCTCTGCCTGCCAAGGGGTTTTGATTAGAATAAAGCCTTGATACAGAACTGTTTTTTGGGTACAAACCAGCTCTCCCTTGAGAGATGCTGTGGGAAGTGTTGAGTTTGTGCGTGCTGAGTTATGACCAGGATGCCTTTCCATGTCTGGTCTTGAAGAAAAGCCCCTTGCAAAGTTTTGTGTGCTCAGTGACTTAGCAGAAAAATAATGATATTATCAGAGTAAGGTGTGGATACCAAGAAAATGGATAAAGATATCCAATTTTTAAGCGATCCTGTATGCTCACAGAAAGAACAGTCTTCTAAGAACAAAATGGCCAATATGATTTTATTGGGGCATGCAGACATATGACCATGGCTACTACATCAGACTCAAATCATATTTGTAGTGATTTCAATCTCTCTCTGTTACACAGACACACACAGACACACAGACACACAGACACACACATAAGCCTTTAACATTTATGTGTAATACATTTAACAGTGGTTGCCATGCCTTTGCAGGGCTGAACTTTGGTTAAAATTGTTTCCAAATATGGGTTCCTATTTAAATCCCTGTGCAATATTAGGCCAGATTTGCAGTTATTAGATCAAAGTATGTAAAGAATCTGGCCATCGATGTTTTCTATCAAGTTCTCCTGTACAGAATAGTCAAGAAAAAGTAAAGATTAAGGTACTTTTCTGTATTCTCACAGATCCCTTATTTGTATTCTCACAGTGTCATAAAAAAGTGAATCCTTTTTCATCTCATAAATGTATCTTTGTGTGAACCATTTCATTTAATATAAAACCATACCCAACAAAAGTTAATGTAGTATGAACAGAACTCTTAATAGTCAATAATATATTTATTTCTAATATAGCTGAACAGTCTCAAAATGTATAACTTTTTAAAGTTCACTTTAGCTGAAGTCTCAAAATGTATAACTTTTGAAAGTACGCTTTATATTCTACCAAGCATTTAATATAAACAATTGATTTTATTATTTTAAAATGCAACTGATTAATTAAAATTCTGCTACTTTCAACATTTTAGGGCTCTTATTTCTAGGTGTTCAGTACTGGTAACTGAAGCAGCAATACTGAGAGAAGTCAGGGAACTAAATTAAGTGGACTGATGCTCCATGGCACTCTGCATTCAGAGGACTCCATTCAAAATAGAGCCCTTAGAATGCTGATGACTGTATTTATTTGTAAAATACCTGGAGAAGTTAAATATGTCTGTTTCATTTGCTCTGGAAATTTCCCTGACCTCTATATGGTCCTTAAAACCAAAGAAAATGGTTAAAAAGAAAGGCTAAGAATTCTTTCAAATGGAAGTCAATGGCTCAGAACCTCTGAAAAACGTGACCAGTGAAAATTACTTATTGAGGACCCTGTCTGACTTTAACAACTATATTCAGCTATTCATAAGAAGAAACTCAGTGTTCATTTACAGGACTGGATAGCTTTGAATTAAATGCGTCCTTTCCAGTCCTTTCCAGTTTCCATTAGTATTACAGATCCCCATTAAATACTAAGGAATGTCAACAACAATTACAGTGCTTGTATGATTGCTATTATTTTCAGAAAACATTCTTTTGTTCAGTCTTTTACTTATTTTTTAATGGAACAGCTTGAATTAATTACCCAGTCATTGTTATTGGCAGAATAGGCCCAAAGACATTTTTCAAAAACATACTGCAACTTTAGACACCTGAATTAATTACAGGTAGAAATGAAAGCTATTTCACAGGGGTAATATATGATGATGAAATGAAAGACAATACTTAAAAAAATAATAAAATTCAATTTGCACATGTGGAAAGCTGGGTATAATTCTTCTATTTTTGAATAAAATACTTTCTTTAAACATGCATTTTGCATTCAGTTACACTACAACATCCAGTACATTTAGCCTCACACAAGGTCAACTTGATTTAAGGTCATGGTTCATTAACACCTGTGCAGGAATTCTATCTGCTATTGCAGTGAAGAAACAGACACTGAAAGAATAATTTTGTCACTGTTTGAAAAGTTCAGCATGCTAATATGGTTGTGCATGTCAGAGCTTTCACCTTGCTTCTTATTGCCAGCTTTTTTCTTCACACCATCAGCAGTATCTATTCCACTCAGGTCAAGTCTTCTTAATGAACACTGTGAGCCATTTATCTGAGCTTTTGAAGACTTAGTATTTTGAAAAAAATAATCAAAAGTAGTTTAATGTCACTCCCACATCAAGTACCTCCACATGTTCCAGTTCAGGATTCTTAAAATTAATGGTGTCAAAGCTGGGTAGGCTCTGCTGGCCTGGCTTATTCTGTGCTGGTTTGAATTTTCCTCATCTTTATTATTATGTGCTTGTTTAGGACCAACATGAAGCTGAGTAGACATTTTGCAGGTTTGCTGCCCCTGTCTCACGTCTTGGGAAGTGCCCACCTAGACTGAAAACCCAGCAGCTGAGGAATTTCATGGCACGAGTGGATGCTGACAACTGGAGAACCTAAACTGTGAGAGATTCTGCTCCTGCTCGCAACTCAGGCAGATTATGAGCAGGTTCTGTCAGCTTCAGTGACCAGCCAGAGGGTTGAATTATTTCAAACTGAGAAAACAGAACTCAGGGAAGAGTCTGGCAGGTCACACTTCCACATTTCAATGACAGTATTGTGCAGAAACTGACTCTGAGTGAACCTTCAAAAATAAAAGGAGTTCTTGCATATGTGGTTATAGTGAGATTATTTTTCAAATTAGTATTTTACTGATTTTCCATTTCTTCCAATAACACTTCTTGCTCACTAATGTGCTGTGAAACATATCCACATGAATTTAATATGAGAACTGTAAGTGAAGTCAATTCTTATGCTGCTACTCTCATTTTGTTTACTGATAAATAATTTTTTTTTTTTGCAACTAATTGGGAAAAATATAAGGAGTGCTTACAATTTGTGAATAGAGTTTGCATCAGTGGTCACCATTCTAATGACTAAGACTTGAGATTAGTCAAACCCTCATGGCAACATGAATGAGGCATTTGAGCACACTGGAAACTTGGGGGAGAAAAAACCCAGACATTCAAAAACCTACCAACAAAAGGAAAAGAAACTAAAAGTACCCTTGGCCACTTCATAAAACTAGGAACACCTAATTTATAGCTACTTGCACATTTAATGGAAGTATAACCTGAAACTTTTAATTTGCTATTTATGATAATTTTCATTTTGTAGGCACTCACGTCTGACTGCTTTTTTCACAGTGCTAGTAGCAAATAATTTTTTTTCTTTGACTAATACTAGCCTCAAACACTTGTTTTCTTTATAATGTTTTCTTTATAAGCTCACTAAAGTGGTTGGTCTATTTGACAGTACTATTTATTTGCAAAGACTGTTTAAACTGCCTGAAAAGATAAGATTTAATGGCAGCCCAGAGAGAGAGCTCTGAAACATGCCTTGCTTGCTAATATAAGAGTTGATGTGATGTCTGAATTCATGGCCAAAGCATTTTAAAGCAATAGTCCTTAGAAAGAAGTGTTTGGCTTTTTTTCCTTTGTAAGATACTCAGAATTATGCCATACCTCAAAGGTAATCTATGAAAGGGAAATATTCTTAAGATTTTAATAGAAAATGAAGATAAATATTGGAAAATACTTGTGAAAAGCATACAAAATTTCAGTAAATGTTAATACAACACACTCTATTTACTGTTTTCTTAAAAGAACATTCAGAGTTAATTGCTGTCTCCTTCTCCTCCACAGCCATAAAGCAGTGTATTTTAAAGTGAAGGCAAAGATAACCATCTCCATAACCCTAGAACTAAAAGAGCTTCCCTAAACCCTCAACAAGAAGAGCTTCCATGACCTCCAGTACCAGAAACGAAAATCAGATGTTCAGATCTCCCACCAGGAGCTCTGGCTTTCCCACCTAACCTAGAAAAGAAGACCCCTGCAATCAGTCTTCAACGTACCTAGGCTTCAATTATGTTTTGGTGCACACAAAGTGGCCAAACTGAGAAAAGACCAAATTTTCTCATCTATGTTCAGTAAAGACAGAAAAGGAAACCTATTTAAATGCTTAAAAAACAAAATTACTGCCTTAATAATGACATGCCTCAGGCTGATGGCCATTGCCATTGTGTTCTTCAGTTCATGAAAGTATTCTCATGTGCCTGGATATTTGCCTGTTAATTTTTCAGAGAACTTATTTCATACATGTATATATCAATCTCAAAATATAAAGCAGCAAATACAGTATCTTTTCCTAGAAATAGATATTTAACAAAAGCATGTCTTCAGCAAAACTATAGGGGAACTCCTTTTTATTGAGTCTGTACTTTTGTTCTAGTATAACTCCTAAAATGTCAGTGCCTGAATCCACAAATATGTAGGCAAAGATGACTTTTCTTTCAGAATTAGCAACCTACAAAAAAGATCAGGAGGGAGAATTGTCATATTGATGTTCAATGGCATCTTATGAAAAAGCTGTCTGACAGCTTTATTTTGCCATTGGAGAGATTTACTCCTTGCCCCAGCTCATGAAAAGCTAGTACAGTACAAATGATTTTTTCCCTTGTCAAAACTCGTATTCCAAGCTGCAGCACTACTAACCAAGCCTGACTTGTTATTTTTCTTGGAATGGAGTCTCAGTGGTGAGATTTGGCTGGGGAAAGCAGCTGTCAGATGTCCTTGTATGCTACTATTTGCTGCGATTTAGAGTGAATTCATTATAAAATCACTACAGTCCCTGCTATCCTTAACAGCATGGTGTGCCAAACTTGCCACTGTTGCAATTAATTGTGTACTGTAAATTCACTGGATCATTTAAGGCCTAAGAATAAATGTCTTAGTTTGAGGTAGTGCTTGGGGGAAAAGCAAGTACTTTCAAAAAACTAAGTGTCATTTTTGGAATAAAAAGAACAGTTACAGACATAAATACTCAATAAAAACCAGTCAATTATAATTTTTACTATGTGTTCTAAAAGAATCGACTTTTCACTGCTAGGACTACCCGAGGTAGAACAGGTGCCAGCAACAGCAAAGCTGGGAAAGTCCCACAACAAACTTACAGCTCACCCTGGGGTCTGCCCAGCCAGGTGGTGACAGAGTGCCCATGTCCATGTCATGGTCTTGTGAAGAACATACTAACAGTAAGTGAGAGGATTCCATGATTTTGCTGTCTCTTTTTGTGGTTGGTTGATAAACTTACCTCTACCTAAGCCTGATGGATGGGTAAGCAGCACAGACACATACATGCACCCATTAGCACTGAAATTCTGAGGGTTAATACAGCTAAAACCTCTGTTTTATTTAGTTTCTTAAAAAGGACATAAAAAGCCCAGGAACTCACCAATGATATTTCAAAAGTGAGGGGATGCCTTCTGAAGTTTTCTGTAGCCACAGCCTCATTTTATGGCAAAGTCCCATTGGAAGACTTCAGAAATTGTGATTATTAGCACAAAAATGGCTACTCTTGTAAGAAGCATGATTTATAGGGAATGTAAATTCAAACTGAAATGATTTGATCAGACTGAGAGCAAAGAGAGGATCATGTAAGGTGGTTTTCTATGTATTACGTGGCAACAGGGCAAACGAAAAATTAAGTTCTGTAAAATTTTATGCCAGTGATAGTGATATCACTGTATTGTACTCATGATCTTATTTTTAGATTAATTCCCTTGCTGTTAATATATAATGAAGACAATCACAACATTCCTTAAACAAGCTTAAAATAGCTCAATAATTCTTGGGATCTTGCCTCACACACCCATATAGGAGTGCCTTTTACCTTTACAGAGAAGAAAACGGGTAACATTATGTGCACCTACATCATCCAGCCCAGAATATCTTGCTGCTCCATTTTATCTGATTTGCAGCAATAACAGCTGACATGAAACTAAACATGACAACTCCCTAAGAGCCAATGCCATCATTTTACTAACAAATGAAGTAAAACTAACAAGATCCCAAGGTAAATTAAACTACAATCAATGTGAGCAGAACTGATGCAAGCTTTTTCTCCAAATGGTCTTTTCTTGGAGGAACCATACCTCTTGCGAGTATTTATCCTCTTGAAATACTGCTCCTTGCCCCCAAGCAGTAGTTTAAATTGAAAGAAAAAAGCCATTATAAGAGACAGAAGGACTTCAGGCTTCTCTTCATCCATGTGAACTTAATATCTGGCACTTCATACAGAACGTGGACTGTGGCACTGTTGGAAATTGGTTTTGGGAAGCACAAGGGTTTTCTTTTGTTGATGAGACTGCTGCAGCTGCTGTTGATTTTCTTTCCCCACTGACCCTTGAGGAACCTCAGAATATTTAGCTTTACTTCTTCTGTTTCATTGTTCCTCCACTGCTGTATTGAAAACATGTATTCTTGATAATGACACTGATATTTCAGCCTAAGAAAATTTGCCTTTTTTTTTTTTTCCCCAATTACATGGTGTGCATGGACAGTTTTAAAACCAGAACTAACACTAACATATGAATACTGATATTAACATGTTTTCATGATAGCAACACCATTCCCAAACTGTCAAGTCTGAAGAGTATCCCATCCTTTGGAACTAATAATAACCCAAACAGGTATTACTACGACTTGCAATGCACTGTGCTTCATAAAATAGATACAGATTTCAAATGAGGAAAAAACAATACAATGAGCCTCAACACTGAGGCTCACTGACTATCAAGCATATCCAAATTGAAATAAAGGAAGCTATACTACACAAATAACATAATTTGGGGACCAATAAAGATTAAAGCTGGAGGTCCAAACCCAAGCCACCTGCTAAAGGCATTTGAGACAGAAATGAAATACAGTAAAGAATAGCATTCCCAAAGAAGCCCTCTCAGAAGGCATTTTCCTGTTTCTACAGTCCAAACTGTTTCATTTCAAAATGCTTTTGCTGTTTAAGATCAACCTGTAAATTATTGCAGACTATTATATCCTCTTATTAGAATTCATACAAATGTATGAATAACCTTTTAAAGGGTATACTTAATACACACAGATTTTAGAAATGATATGAGACATTAGTGATGATGATGTTGCTACACCGAAGTTATTTAAAGGGATACACATTTCAGTGTGAAAGGGAACAAGCAGGGGAGTAGGGTAACTAACTTAAGGTATGTCTTGCATTATCTACAGTTTACTCTGGAGAAAACTCTCTTTGCATCCAATGCTGGGATCATAAATTAAAATATTCAGAACCCTTTTTTAGCTGATCATTTGTCAGCCTTGTTAATGGGCTTGTGCTTTGCTATTTAGACAAATTCTCTTTCAGGTCAGGTTGGGTCTCATGGCTACTGTAAAGAACTGTGTCTCTATTGATTTCTGGAAAACAGACACATGTATTGATTGAGACTGAAAAACCAGAAATGTTAGGTGATGTGTTTCACATTGTCAAGATACCACCTCCTTCAGTCTAGACTCAGGGCAGTCTTTTTCCTTGCTGAAGCTTGTTTCATCAGTCCATTCAAGCATATTAATTCTCACATGTGGGTTTCACATTTCTCCATGGGAAAATTGAAATTGGCTAATGACGTACTTTACTGAAGACTTAATAAGATATTATGATAATATCATATTCTGTGAGTTGAAATGACATTTCTTAACTACCATTATATACTCACAGGGCAGAAGAATTATGCTGGTGCAGTGTATGGAGTTCCAGTTGCACTATTAACAGAAGAAACAGAACTCCAATTTCACTTGCTTCTGAAAAACTTGACTTGAAAATCCTACACTACTGCACTGACATGATGAATGATTTCTCCCTGCTTTGTGTGACAGAGTTTAAGCTCCACGCTCTAGAGGGAGAATGACATATTGATGAAGATAACAACACCAGTGTTATTTCCTGTGGTCAATTCTTTGCACTCCTTTCACTCCAGCATGCAGTTTTCTTTCGTGAGGCCCAGGAGTGTACCTCCCTGCCTTCAAGGCCAGCTTGCTCAGAGAGGTCTTATAAAAGCCTCAGCTGACTCTGAAGCTTCTACAAAAAAAAGCTGGAAGATGCTTCAGCAGAGGCTTCCTCCTAAAAACTCTGCCAGGAAACCTCATTGGGGGCCCCTCCCTTTCCTGAAGAACTCCTTTTCAGAGTGCTCCAACATGTGCAGCACTGCAATCATTGCAGCCTTGGACCTCTCCAATTTGGACCTAGGTCAAATGGCCTTTTGGCCTGACTTTGAACCTGCCTTGTCATTTGCCTAGTGGCTGCTGGCCTTTGAACCTGAAAATTGTCTCTGACCATGACTTGATATGGAAGTACCTTCTTCAAATAGCAATATTAATGAGAACCCTTGATGCACATGGTGCAGAAACAATTTACACTGAGACAAGTGTTTTGGATATGTTTGGCCTGTTACATGAGTGTCCTGGTTCTGGCCAGGACAGGGCTGACTTTTGCAGGAGCAAAAGGAAGAGCATGGCTGGGACATGGAGGTTGTTCTGTACCAGCTCGGGGCATTGCTGGGGCTGTTGGGAAGGGTCCTGTTATTGTACAAGCTGGCTTGTACTGGGCAATTAATTTGGCTATAGATAAGAAACCCAGCTGGTTCTCTAAACTGGTCACTGGGCTGAAAGACAGGAAGCTCAACCAATTATGTTCCATGCTAAGCTGCAGACATCTCCCAGAGCTGGGCAGTGTAAAAGATCAGCCCAATGAGCTATCCAGGTTTGTCAAACCCTCTTAATAAAGAGGGGCTCGAAGAATAAACTCTCGCTGTTGCCACGTGGGCATCAGGTGTGTGGTTGTCTTTGTCTCCAACCCACTCTGCCCTGCATTCACAGGGTCCCTTCCATCTGAGTTAGCGTGGCAGAAGGAATGGTGGAGTAATGCTGGTTCCAAGCTGGAGGAAGCAATTGGGTAGTGCCAGTTCCAAACAACCTCATGCGAATTGTTTGCCTCTCTTGTGCATTCTGTTATGGATACTGTAGCTGTTATGGCTTGTTTCCTTATCTCATTGCTCTTTCCAGGAAGTTGTTATTATCTCAACATGTGATCTTTACCTTTTGTACCTCCAGCTCTCCTCCCCAGCCTGCTTCTGAGGGAGGGCGGGGGGGAAAGTGAAGGTTTGGAGTTTCAGTGGGAGCACTAAATTGGGGAATACCATTCCTAAACCACAACAGAGTGTCAGTGAAACAGCATGCACATCCCCTCTTGCCATAAAAAAAATGTGGAAGAAGATTCAAAATAATGGACTGAAAAAGCTGGTTTAAACTGATCATTTTGAAGGGCTTGGAACTTTTCTCATGAGGAGCCCTTCTTCACTTGTGAGTCACAAGCATTTTGCAAGAGGGCTATCCTGCTGAATCCCAGTTATCGCACAAACTCTCTCCCTCAGTGAACAGGCTCCACAACACACTGCCAGCCATAGGAGTGATGATTGGTATACGAGCTTGAAAACCCTGAAGTAAAATGATAAAAAAATTGATTATACTCTCTAAACACCTAGAGAGAAAGCAGAAATTGCAGGAGTTGTTATGAAATTTCTCACTGTAGCAGGCAAAACATGGAATAACCCACTGGTAGAAAATGAAGTGAGGCATTTTTAAGCAAGAAATAAAGTTAAGGGAAGTTCATTAGCCTTTGGCACAATTTGCTGTGAGTTATGTTAGATTCTTTACAACTAAAAATTTGTATAGTGAAAAATAAGATCTTTTCTAAAACATATGCTCTATGTAGAGAGAAAATGCCATGCATGCTTTAAATTGGAGGTCAGAATAAATAATTGTAAAAATCCCTTCTGGCCTTATAATATTTTCAAATAAAACAAAAATTGTTTGTTACCCTTGAAAACTACTTGGAACCTTTAGTGAGCATGACTGATTTTCCACTTGTACTTGCTATATAATTAATAAGATGGATACCCCCTCATTTCTCTGCAAACAGCACTGGATTCCTGTTTAATTTTGACAGTGGAGCTCAGGGTTGCTATTTTCATGCTGTGCCACATTACTCAAGTTCTGACTCTGAGAGGCTCCTTTTTCTCTCATAATTCACTGTCATAATTTGATCATTGTCCAGGGATGCTTCAGCAACACGTAGCACTGCCACAAAACTCTCTCCTCAGCCTGCTATGGTTTAATCTACCCTTCACTTCCTGGTCAAAATTGGCTTCCTGCATTAGTCTCAAAAACCAGAGCAATGTAAAATGGAAGGGACACCCAGAAATCATTTAGTCCAAACCTCTGCTCAAAGTAGTGTTAACTTCAAGCTTGAATCAAAGCATTTTTAGACCTGAAACATGTCCAGAGTCTGGGGTTTCACAACCCTTCTGGGCAGCTTGCTGCCATGGATCACTGCTCTCACAGTAGTTTTTTTCCCTTTAGATCAGCTGGAATTTCCTCTCTTGTACCCTTTTTACACAGCCTGTCTTGGAGAGAAATCTGTCCCTAACTTCTATAAAACCACCCCTTAAGCAGCAGAAGACAGCATTTAGATCCTCCTTAGCTTTCCCTTCTTCAACCTGAACAAGCCCAGCTTTCTCTGCTTCTACTTGTATATTATCTTCTCCACTCTCCAAACCATTTTCATGGCCCTACCTTTGGACTGCCTCCAGTTTGGAGTCCAAACCTGGGTTGTTAAACTGCATAAGTATCCTGCCACACCACTTGTACAGCACATAAAACTTCCTCTGAGTGACAGCCTGGCCTACTGACCACTCTGGTATCACCTGTGAAGTAGCTGAGAGTTCATCCTGTCCCACCATTTTTGACATAAACATTAGTTAGCATTAGCTTTAATGCTAGTCCCTGAGGAACAGCAGGTTGACTCTGAACCACTGGCTGTGACACTCTGATGCTGGCAGTTCAGATAGTTTTCTGCTCACCTTACAGACCAAAAGACGGATAGTTTCCAGGCAAAAGAGACCGGTATGAGATTTCCCTTGTTTTGGTTTCAGATACAGTTGATCTGACAGATTAATTTGTGTTTGAAGAGCCCTACATTTTCACATGTAATATTTTCGTTCATTTTACTTCTCTTGTGACTATTGGCATGTTCTGTTTGGAAGAACTAACCCTATAAATCAGGTTAGATTAGAAGGTATCTGTAACTCTCAACGTTATATAGAGTGCCTATTTCCAATATCTTTTTCCTACAAGTGAATGACTTGACCAAGTTTACTGTGTGACAAAAGTTATCAAGGTTTTGAAGTGTTTCAATTAATATGAACTCAGATAGATGTAGTTGCATCTAGCTTTTAATTCTCCATCTACGCTAAAAGTCTGAGAAGAGACCACTAAAATTGTTTTTAAAAGCCCTTGGGGAACATACAGAATGATCTCTGAATTAGAGACACTTGCAATTGTATGCATAGAATTTCTGTTTACATTATAGTTAGTCTACATCCTATCCCATTCCAGAACAAAGATGCAATTTGAGAGAAGTGTTAGAATTTTGGACCAGCTGTGCACAACATACTGCTACTTTGTAGATAGTGACAAACCTTTAGTGAGAAACTGGAAAAAGCTACCATTTTGCTGTCCAGAAAGAAGCACTAGACCCAGCTGTACAGTGTGGACTTACTGGGTGAGATCCAGCAGGCTCTGCAAACTGTGGACCTGTTAATGAGTAACTTATAAAATTGATTGCACATTCTGTATCAAATGTATATTTTATTTATGACTTACTGTGTTCACTGAGTCTTATCAGCAATGACCAGCTGCTGCCTCTTCTTCAAGTTTTAAACTCTATCAGTCTCTGGAAAAATAGAGGTATTGTACAATCTGACCTAACAGAACTGGCAGCTGTGAGTCTGTTTTATTGATGGATGATCTGAACAAACTACTACCAGGGAAATCCTGGCTTCAGACTGGACATATTTATTTCAGAAAGGGAAACAGACTGAAGGATGGGCATGGAGTGAAACAGCAAAAACTAGTTTTGCATTATAATGCAGAATTTTTCACTTATTCCCAATAACCCATTGCTCCAGTAGTCTAGTTGAGTGTTTCTCCAGTTGTGAACCACATACTCTGCTTAAGATATTTGGAGCTGTGTATGGAGCAGAATACACTCTTATCTCTGTGCTATCCTGTGATAAGGTATGAAGAGTCAATAACTGTGAATGAGCTGGGAACCAAACTCATCAAGAATATTTGTATTTGTCATTTTTATATAATCCATTTCAAACTGCTCAGGTCTATCATACAGTAAGAATAGCTTTATGACTCCTAGTACCAGAGGAGAAATAATGCAAATGGATGATGGAAAAGGTGCAGATTTGGTGTGAACTCACTCTGTCAGTTTCTGTGGTTTGACCACAGCTGTTAACTGGGTATGACACAGATGCTTTCTCACACACACCCCACCCGTAGTGGGATGGGGGGAGAATGGAAAAAAGAAGTTAAACATCATTATATGGGCTGAGATAAGCACAGTTCAATAATAGAAACAATAACAAAGCCAACAAAATAACAGTAATAATGTAATAAAAAGGGGGGGAAAAACCCAAAAGAAATGAGTGATGTACAGTACAATTGCTCATCACCCACTCACCTGCACTCAGCTTGTCCCCAAGTAGCAATTGGCATCTCCCAGCCTACTCCCCCAGTTTATACACTGAGCATGACTCATACTCCAGGGTGTGGAATACCCCTTTGGCCAGTTTGAGTCAGCTGTCCTGGGCTTTCTCCCACACAGCTCCCTGACAGAGCCTGGGAAATGGAAAAGTCCATGGGACAAGCAGTACCTAGCAGTAACTGAGTGATCAACATTATTGTCAGACTAAAGCCAAACCAGAGCACTGTACCAGCTACTAGGAAAAAGAAGTACTCTGTTCCAGCTGAAATCAGGACAGCAGTCCAAATTGTCCAAAGACAATGATGGATTAACTCAGTCTAGGAGGCTTCATCCCACATCCAGTATTGCCTGTCTATGCAACTGCAGCTCTGTTCCAGCTGAGGTACCACCTGGCATCTGTTCTTCTGCAAGTGACATCAAACCAGCCTGAGTGCATGAAGCTGGTAACTGTATTAGCATCATCTTCAAAAAATTCAAATGAGATTCAGTGATGTTCACCTGCCTGAACTAGATTAAATATACATTTCTGGCTCATCTAGTACTGCACAGATCTGATATTAATGACTGTGAAACAGCTACAAAATGACTCTTTGCCAAGCTTCCAAAACTCTATTCCTTGATCCAGACAGTGTCATTGATTACTGCAAAAATAAATGATCTAAGAGAAAAAGTATAATCAAAGCTCAGGCCTGTTGTTCCAGAAGCAGGGCAGATATTTATTTAAATTTTTGACTGACAACATAATAAAAAAGAGAGGACTATTTAAGGCAAGATCTTTCTAGGAAGATGCAATGGTATAGCAATTTTATCAGGCAAGATACCAAACAATAGTTATCTAATAGAATACTATAATGTGATATTTTGGTTTGCTGAGTTCATAGTTTTTAAAGAAATGCTCAGGCTGTTGTGATGCACTATTTTCTTAGAACCCTGTAACAGGAAATAAGGAAATTTGGTCTTTGCCCTATTCTTTCGAGATAGCAATTACTTTTGTTGCAGACATGATCTCAAAATAAACACTGTCACTTTAATTAGTCAGAAATGGAACAAAAACTTGCTGTTGTGGGAAGAAACGTTGCAGGCAAAATCAATTTCTTTTTGGGGCGAGGGCAGAGGCAGAACACACAAATGTACAACTTATGTCTTTTATTAAAGGGATTAGAATTCTTTTCATCTGCAATCCCTACGGCCAGCCATTCACAACGGATTTTCTGCAAATGGAACTTCAAGACATTTCTGATGAGGCACTAGTTCCCTCTGTCCTACAAGGAAGATGACACAAATACCTCCATGATTAATTATAGGGTGATTCTGACCCCTGACTGAACAAATCTCAGTATCACTGAAACATTTCAGGTAGGTGATAACAACAGATCAATTTCTTTGGAGGAAACAATATTTTCTCCTATATGCTACTATCCAGAATAAAGATGGAGTGTAATAGATACATTTTTTTCTGTACAATTTCTGTCCAGTGAATTGGCAAAATTTAACAGTCAAAGCACTATACTGTTACTTATAAAAAGAGTAGAAAATAAAATTTTTAATTAAGGGAGATAATGAGTGAAGCACGAAAATATGCATTTGAATATATAATGACTAAAAAATGGTAACTTGGATGATACCTAACTGACAATCGATACATGGAATACATTTCAATTAGTTTTTGCTGAACAATTATTTTACTAGCTCCACCATGCTTTGGACACTACTTTTCAAGATTCATAGAAGTTACTGTTTCTCTAGTTGTCACCAGTTGCTAGGATTCAACTGTGAAGAGTGTTATAATGGGCTCAGACCAGCCTTGAAGCAAATTAAGAGATTTGGCCCTGTGGCTGTAGGCATGTTAAGGAATAAGCTGATGGTTAGGAAGCTCTCTCTGATAAAACCGAGCATTCCTTCAAACCTTTGTCAAATAAATACTTATTTTCTTTAAGAATTCTGCATCTAACTTCCAATTAACTTTTTTTCTACTAACTTTTATCTGCATTACCTCATTTTTACCTATTTTTTTTCTCTTTTCTTTTTTACCTCTTTTTCTTTTTTTCTTCTGTAAAGCAAGGGGCTTTTTAGTTGGAGAGAGATGAAAATTAAAAGGGAGAAAGATGGTGTATAAAAAAAGGGAGTGCCAAATTGTAATAGTTCTCTGCTTATCTATTTAGGAAACCTCATAAGATGATGGCAACGCGATCAAAGCCAGAATGAAGTAATTCTTTATCAAGAGAAACTCTAAGTGTCTCATTAAATTTAAGTATGTATGTAACATGTTCAGAAACAAGGCAGACAAGAAAAGAATCCAAAATGGGTCCCTGCTAGCTTAATGGATTCCAATATGTCGTATGTGTAGGTATGTATGCATATGTAGATAAGGAAAACATATATATGTATACATGTATATACAGTTTTGTATGTAGATCCATACGTGTATGCAGGTACTTAACTTTTAAACTTATGCACATTTCTGATTTATTTCCCTTTACCAGCTAGCATGTGGTCTATTTTGTTAGCAAGAAATGTCTTTCCTTTTGGTAATTCTGCGCTGTGTAATAGCATCTGTCTGTCTCTCTGTTCTGGCAGTCCCAGCCTGACAGCACAGTGAATGGCATTTCAGTTACAATGTTCAGCATGAGTAACAGAAGGGTAAAACAATTTTCTGAAATCTCGTCCCACCACACCTCCACCAGCCCAGCTCAATGGCCATCTGGAGCACTTTTGTGACAGAGGAAAGAAAAGCTTGCACTTCAAGGAGCTCATTCTAATTCCTTGTTTCACAAGACTGCCTAGAAAGAACTGAAAATCAATGAATGATAGCTCTGTATTAAGTATTATGACTTCAGTCTCCAATTGCTTTTAATAACTTTTAATAACAGGAGCATCAAGGAAATGCTAAAATCTCTCTAATAATTCCCAGGCCTCTAAAATTAAAGACTTGCTTTTGCGCATTGAGCCCCAGCACAATATGATTTTAATTCTGGTATACAGAAAGGTTCAATGCTTTGTAAATTTCTTTAACACTTTCACTGTGTTAACTACCACTTGCACAAATCCTGTAACTTAAGTGATTTAAAAGTTCACTACAAATTAAGCTGCAGAAAAACATAAAAGATCATGACAGTTCTACACATTGCTGGGTAGGGATAAATGTAAAGCACAAATAAAAGACAGAGAACTGGAAGAGTCACGGGAACCACAACTGAAATTTGAGTCACCAGCACCATGAAAGAAACAAACACCTCACATGGAGAGCTTCCAAGAGATGTATAGTGATTCTTTCTGTTTCAACTCTTGGATGCTTCATTACCGACTAATATTCAAAACCAGCAACTAGCAAAAGGAAGGAAAGGGAAAAGAAAGCAAGGGGAAGGGAGAGGTTGACTAGACAGGGACTAGTAGAGAGCCATGAGAATAACCAGAGGTCCAGAAAACATGACATACACAGAAGAGCAGATTGTCAATATTTAGCTTTTGGAAGAAAAGGGACACAACAACAGCTCTTGCTCACAAAAAAGACTTCTACAAAGGAGAGCAACCTGTATTGCTTTCTCAGAGTGGGCAGGCAAAGAATTAAAATTGGAGCAAGGAAAATCAAAAAAGAGACCTCAGTGAAACTGCCTAATGGTAAGGGCAGTGAAGTCCTGGAACAGGTGACCTGAGGAGGCTGTGGCAGCCCTATGGGAGTTGTGAGCTCTATTGTTGCATCAGGGAATTATGTGTCAGGAGAGACAAAGGAGCAGCTGTCTCAGGAGGTACCAGGTGAGCTCCTAGAGGTCTCTCCAACATTACTGTGTTGTACCTTATTACCATACTGTAAGCATAAAAGAGAGTAGAGGAAACACATTATTCATGAAACTAGTGAAATTCTTGCTTGCTTGTTTTTTTTCCTTGATTAAAGACTTACTAACTGCTTGAGAACAGATAGAACATGTCAAATTGAATGACAGATATTGACTTCTACTTATTCACAAACAAAACTTTCATGCTGAGATCTACATCCAGATCTCACCACAAGGCCTGTCAGTTCAATTCTGTTACAGAGCTTAAAAGCAGATCCAAAGCTCTCTAGTCCTGAGGATTCTGCTCCTTCTTGCAAAGCTTGAGACACCTTGGCTTGTTTGTGGCTTTGTTTTCTTTGCTATTTGCCATTTAATAGTAATCACCAATCTTCTTTATATTATTTACTGATGATGGATGGGTGATCGAACAAATTAGCCACACTAAATATCAGCATCATGACAGAGCTATGACAGGTTATGATGCCTGGTCTTTGTATTGCTTAAAATGCTGCTCTGAGAATGGCAAAACTTTCTAATCATGAGAAATCAGTTTTTTCCTAAAGCATACTACATCAGTGTTAAGAAAACCTGTGTCATGCACTAAGTTCTCTCCCTTTCATCCACAGGTAAGTTGGCAGAACAGGTGAACAAAATACAAAAGGCAATCCCTGTTTTAATATTAATATCTGAGCCAGTGAAGGTAATGAGAAAAACCTCTGAGCCTGTGCTCATGCATGTTCACCATTCATCTGAGATAACATCCTCTTTGCCAGGGTCTAGCTACACATGGCTACTCAGTGACCTCAACAAACAAGAGAATTTTTTTGTTACTGGATTCTTATTCAGCAGTGAGAATTCAAGCCTGTCTCACCAATGCAATTTGCTTCCCCAAAACACCTTTAAGAATCTTATTTAGAATTCAATGGAAGCACTGATTTTGATGAGCTTTGAAGAAGACCCTGATGTCAGCTCTCCTTACAAAACAGGGAATGTGGCTGGGCAAAAGTCACTTGCCTGTATTTCTTGTTCTGTGATGAGCTTCTCTCTGGACTTCCTTACTTTCATTGCTCAGGAGACAAGATAGTCTGAGACAAACCTAGCAGGGTGCTTTTACAGCACAAAGAACAATGGATTTCAATTATCACAGAGTAGTTAATAACTTAGGAGGAGATTGGACCAGACAACCAATCCAAAGTATCCTTGAGTCCTATGATTACAGCAGAAGTGACCTGTATTTTTCTGGACTGTTGTAATACCTCTTGCTGTAAACTTTTCCTTGTCTATCCTGTGCTATTTATCATTACATAATTCTAATTACTGAATGGCATTGAGCATAGACAAATACCACTTGCTATTTGCTCCATTTTGGTATTATTAGTCCATCATAAAATACTGTATTTTACTTCTCCAAAGACAGCCCATTTAGATTTATCCTTTATACAGAAACTTCTGTACTACTCTCTTTCTGACTACTTAATTACAAAATTTTAATTATTATATTTCTGGACATGGCACAGTTTAGATTCTCTTTCCTAAAGCCTTTCTCCTTGATATTTTCAAAGTAAAAATTTCTAAATTTCATTGCAATGTTTAAGTCTTAACTGAAAAAAGCTACTATAATTTTAGGTTTTATAGGATATATTAAAAATGAATGATGTTGGTCAGAATGATGGAAGCATGCTGTTAGCTGTGCCCTCAGGATAAAAAACTCTAAAAATTCAGTGACCATGCCATAGAGAGATTACACAGGGACTGGGTAAAAGAGTAAAATCCACATTGATTTGTCCTCTACAAAATATTATGAAAATGAATACTGTTGTATAAAGATAACCAAAACCCAAGTTAAATCAAAGAGAAGATAAAAAATAAGGCCTTATGTGACAAATTATAAAGGGCTGGAGAGCAAAAAATAATGGACCAATGGCAGAAATGGATGAAAGGTTCTCGTCATAATAATTGACCAGTAGAAATCTTAAAAACAACCATTTAACAAATTCCAACGTTGCCAATTCTGTGCTTCATAATAATGGAGGGAAGTATTATATAACCCAATTGTGAGTGTTGAATGTTTTGAAGGATGCATTTTCCTACACTGTGTGCATTTGGGGGTATGCATAATATTCCACACCTTGCACTCTACTTTAAACAAGTGTTCATATTTAGGATCTTGGCTAGGTGACACAAGGGTACTCAATGATGTATTTTGTCCTTTCTTCATCCCTAAAACCACTATGGATGAATTCCAAATTTATTTCTGAAAAAGACTGTCACAAGTGTCATACCTTGCTCTTAACCTTACACAAATGCTATTCTGGAGAAGCTGCCCTCTCAGGGGCATTGCACTGAGCTGCTGCAGAGGGGGGAATAATATCATCATGATACCTTAATTCTTCATTTTGTGTTCCTGCCCTCTCACTAAAGGGCTGTACAAGTAGACTAAATGGTGGTCCAAAATTAGATAAGTCCCTAAAAATTTGTGTAGTTACAGAGATCTTAAGGTGGGTACAGTAGAGTTACTGTGCAGAATGACTGAATACACAACAGCTTAAAAGACCTTAGAGTTCTTTTTGAGCAAAAGACAATTAATACTAAAAGCATCGCTAATTGAATATGCAAATGGCTTTTGAGGAAAAAGTGTACCCTATTCTCATGACATGCATAATTTTATTGTTTGAAATGTCTACAGACTTTCTGTTGGTATGAAGATAATATTTTTTTCTCTGGAAATTAGAAGAAATAGAAAATATTTGTCTCATTTATGACTATAAATGATTGAAAAGTGAGTGGACAAATGTCTCCTGTTTTAGAAAACTTAGTTAACTTATTTAACATGTTTTCTTGTCTTGCTTCTTAAAATATGTGCAGAGTGTATTATGCTCTTTTCCTCCTTTTCAGTTCAGTAACTCCATCTGGCATTTTTAGTGATCAGTCTAGCATGTCCAATCAAAAATGGACTCTTGCAATGCTTTGATCAATGGATATTTGAATATATCAACATATATTGCACATAACTGAATTGGGTTTTGGGACTTCATGTTTCAGTAACTCCAAGGATTTTATTGTGTTCAGATGGATGCTGAGATGTGGGTAAAATGACCCACATGCTGCTAGACAGCCTACCATTAATAGTGAAAAATATTTTAGGAGATCCAAATGTAACTCACTGCAGATTCTTCTGAGATAATTTCATGACAGAATTTTGACTTGAAGGAAGTGCTCCTGAAAAAGGGCTAAGCCTTGAAGAATGAATAATAAAATCTCTAAATACACCTTATGCCATTCGTTCTTTGCTTCACATTTATCAAGTTTGGCTCCAAAATATCATTTTGACTACTACTGAAATTACCCTCAGATGTAAAATATTATTACAGTCCTTCCATTTCATAGGCACAGTTGAACCTCTGTTGAACTAATTTTTCTTTTTCTGGGACTAGTCTTTTCCAATACTAAAACTCCCTTCAAATCTTTTCATCAAAAGGTTACAAATCCTTCTCTTTGAATTTTTGTAGCAATTGCTGTGAAAAGCAGGGCGCTGTTCTTTTCACATGTAAGTTTTTTTTCTTTCACTATGCTCAGCTAGAAGTCTCACTTTTCTCTACACTTTTTTATTAGAAGTATTAGGACTACTATCTAATTCTTTGCTCTGTGCAGAAAAAGTGTTTCACAAATCTAGATGACTTTTAAAGGAGCATTATACAGAAATTGTCATGTCTAGGCCAGTATAATTTTCTCATTTTCAATCATTTGATTGATTTCTCTTCGTTAACACTAAGTCTTTGTAACTCAATATTAAAGGGGACTCAAGTTTCTAAGATAGCTGAGGTACTAAAAGTTTTCACTTAAAGTGAATTCCAAGCGGGAGAACACAGATACAAACTTATGCCTGTGTTGAGAAAAAACTCCTATATCTTCTGGTGGATATCAAACATCCTTGCTATCACTAGATGTTTATCAGCATATTAATAGTATTGTGGTTTCCTCTGGATTATTAAATTTATCACAGGAAATGCAGTGAGGAGGTAGACGAATAATATATGACACAATCCCATCCATTATTTCCAGTGTTCACAGAATTGCCTGTTAATTACTATTAATCTATTATTTACTCATTCATTTGTCACTTTTTGGACAAAAAAGTGACAAAATCCTAAGTTACACTTCACCTAGTATCTTTCCTGAATGACAATAAGGCTACTTGGACAGCATAGCACTAAGCTTAGATGTAGCAGAATCAAACACACAAGAGATGTAAGGAATAAGATGCAATTTGAAAATATTTTTACCTGTATATGGACACATACTTTCTAATCCATGCACATAGAGCCTACAAAACTTAACAAAAAACCCAAAAAGATGAAAAAAATCCCACAATTCTTTAGCCTAGTGATTATCTATATAATTTAAAAAATTAAAAATTAATATTAGAAAGAAAGCCAAAACCAAAAACCACCTCTGCACATACCTACAGTTGTGTAGGTCTTGCAAAGGCAAGTAAAGTTTGCATAGTAACCACTTTGTAACCTCTTACAGGAATTAAAATGAAAGCTGATTCTCAGTACTGGTAAAAATCTATTTCCCCTTGGCTTCTAAAACCGTGTTAGACTTTCACTGATGCAACAACCTTATTCAATGTTATACACTTTTGCCTGATGAATTACAAAGGCAGAAATATTCTCCAAAATATGAATTTTCTCAATTGTTTTCCCACATGTGGCCCAGAAACAGGCTTTGTGCCCGCCTCACACAACAAACTCTCAGAACTTGTCTGGGTTTGCCTGGGTCTGAGTTGGTTCTGTCCTGGTTTACAGTTGCCATTGGCCACATGACTCATGTCCAACCCAGCCCAGTGAATCCCATGGACAAGTGAAAGGCCAGCAGACCTGGTAGTCCCTGCAAAACAAACCACAGCCCTCTGGATTAACTGAAGGCGGGAGAGGAAGTTGTGCTATTTTTAACCTTTAGCCGTAGGCTCATGTGAGAGAAGCAGACTGTGATGAGAAGACAAGTAAATAAAGTTTTAGGTGAACTCAAGACTAATGAGGAAGAAAAATTCACCATGAGCACTATACTTCATCAAGAGAAGGACCTAGGATCCTCATGCCCATTGTGAGTCTCTCTACTACAGTTCCAACTGGGGATACAGAGGAATGCTGAGAAATTCAAAAGAAGAAAAGGGAAAAGAGCAGGAAATTTTCTTAGATAATAATTTAAATCATATTATGAAAAAGCATTTCTTTTTGGCATTAGTTAGTTTGGATTGTCAGGCTGTTAGAACATTACTTGTACCAACAAAAGATCCTTGACTCCACAAATTTGTTCTCTTCTTCTCCCAGAGTGTAATGAGAACTCTGAGTGTAGCATCTTGTGTAGTAGTAATTTACTGCTGTCACCAAGGCACTGGCTCACTCCACACTGCAAACTGAGCTAGGGTACACAGGCACTGTCCATTTTATATACTCCGCTCTCCCTTAACTGCAAAATGGTATTTTATGTAGGAAGAAAAGATGAGGGTTCTTATGCTCATGTGTGAAGCATACCCCTAATTAAGAGACTTCCATAGCTAGAGTCCTTTCGAGTTATCTAAATTTTCTGCATTCCAACAAGACCTACAGATATCATCTGAAACCAAAGTCATTACTAATCTAAGTCTTCTATCTCCCTCCCACTGGATCAAATGTCAAACCTCTATCCCAGTTATTTTGTAAAATAATTTTCTGCTTTAGTTATATCTGTTACAATGTCCTCCCTGGAAAAAAAATATTGCTTTTTATTTTAGTAGCTGACTTCCTACCCTGTGGTCTATTAATGAACTACTTTTCACTTTTTCTTTCCTGTCTGTACCTGGCAGACCCTTTTACCATTTTGTTTTCAAAGACTGATTTAGTTCCAACATATTCTCTTTTAATTTAACCTTTTTTTTCCTGTTCACCTCTATATTTCCCTCCCAACTAACATTTATGAATTTATATCCTACTTTTCAAGGAAGACTATGTGATCAAACTATAACTTTTCATCTCACACTGCCTCTGATGTGCTATTTGATAGCCTTGTTTCCCTTTTGAAGCCTACATGCTGATGTAGAACTTATCTTCCAAATATACCATATACACATTAAATTTCCATGAGATCATTTTTGTAGGAAGAATTATTAAAAGCTTTGCTTATTTTCAGTGTCATCAAGCTGTTCTTCTGGATATTTGATGGGGTCCAGCAGAGCAACAAGATTAGTGAACGGCAGAACTTTTTCTTAGTATGAAAGCACCTTGTCAAATTAAACATACATAATTTATAACAAAGATTTTCTTTGCTGCTCAGGGGTAAAAATTTCATGCATCTGCAGAGTTTCCAGTCCTGAATTATCAGAGTATAAATTTGAGATATATGAGATATACCGATTAGAAGTTGTATTGCATATTTTGTATATACTGGAGACATCCTCAAAGAAATTATTCACCAAATCCTCGAAACAAGCATAGTGAATGCCATCACCTAAAATATTCTTAAGAATCAGATAAAGATTAGGATTTTATGCTGGAATAGGTAATATTCCTAGGATTAGGATGCAAGATCCAACTGGAAGAGGAAATCATGTGAAAGAGAATTTTCTGCAGATATGACTGAAAAAGTGATCTAAATTCTAATATCCTCTAGCAGTTAAAGTGGTGAATTGTTTGGGGAAATTTCTTTTTTTTCATGATACTTTTTCCTTTTTATTGCACTACATGATATGGTGATAATTTGCTTTACACTGGCTCCGGAAAGCAAAATTATGATTTAACTCTTCAGGGACCTGTTAGTAAGGAACTGTTTTGTGGGCTGCTATCTTATTCCTTGTTAACTGTACAGGTTTTCTAGCTCCTCAGAAATTAGGGATATCAAAAGTGGACCCAGGAGACAGATATTAGAATGAAATCAAGGGCAGGAGCACCACCTCCTACTTGATGTTGTAGTTCAAAGTCTGTAATTAAACTATTTTAACATGGGTTTTTAAACAAAATCTGTCTTTCCCAGGACTCAGCTTCCTAATAGCTTCTTTCCATGCTATTTACTCTTTCCTCCACATTAAGCAATTGTATGTTTTGAGATAGAAACCAATCAGACTTCAATTTCTTCCCTGGGTCTGAATTGTTTTCTCTTGTAACACAATACAGAGTCTAGAGATTATTTCAATTTAACAGAAGGATTTCTTTCATGAAAGGAGAAAGTGAAAGGGAAATGAATGTTTCCTTGATTACTCTTCCTCATGTGCATTTATAGCCAGGCAGATTCCTGTAAATCTCTTTAGAATCAAATATTAGTGCTTAAAGTAACATACCAGGAAAATACTAGGGTTGTCATCCCATGCTAAGCTGTAGAACTAAATAAACCTGCAAGATCTTGCTGTGACAATGTTGATTATGGCTGAGGAAGATGATGTATACTCTGTCTGCACAAATGCAACCCCAGCTTCTGACCACAGTTACCCAGGTTTGGCCATTAGGAAGGGCCGCAGCAGGAGTTTTTAAGCTCTCTTTGTACACACATCACTGAATAAAAATATTAATCCTATATTCATGCTACTAACATAGATAAGACTGCCCAAACTCCCTGGGTTTTTGTTATACCACATAAATACATTGTAGGAACAGACGAAGGGACTGTAGTTAAAGGGGATGATGCGCAGTTATTCTTTTCCATGTGTACACACCCAGATGAAGCTACAGCCAAATTAATACCTGTCCCAGATTCAGGAGATTTTTTTTGTTCTTCATCAACTCTATCCCCTGTGCTTGTCTTTTTTCCACTTCTTCTGCGTGACATCTGCTCCTGGACCCCTTAAATCTGTCAGTAGCAGTCTGTTAAGACAAATGTTTAGGAAGAATTCCACTTGCAACTTTGGTGCCTCTCACTGCTGTCAGGGGACTACAAATTACAATATAGGCTAACTCATGGCTAAGGCTTGGCAGGTATGGTATTCTAATATTTCCCTGACTTCCATGGAGATGCTCTCAGTTCATCCCAGCCCTGGAAGCAGATGGTTAATTGTTACAAAGATGAACACTGGTGATTTTGAAACTTGCATATGCTACCATTTTCAGGGTAACATATGGCTTAAAGGAATCATAGAACATTTATAAAAATGTAAGGACAGAAACAGCAGAAAAATCCAGACACCTTAAAATATGTTGGGCTTTTGTGAGTCATATTTCTGCTTTTGTGGCACAGCTTTTCAAAGATGATAAAACAGAACAAACGTTTCCAGTGAATGAACATGGTACCATAAGCTACTGTGAGATGCTGCTGAATATTTAAAGAGCTGGCATTCTCCTAACTAGGAACTTTTCATGTTGTCTTTTGTGAGAAATGAGGCACCAATATGCAAATTCTCATTCCTTTCTTTAAGATCTAGGTTTTTTTGTTGTTTCTAATACTGTACAGCATGCCTTTTAAAATTATCCAGTGCCATATTTTAATACCCTAAAGCAGATCATTACAAGACTTTCTTCTAGCCATGCTAATAATAGCATGTTAAAAAAATTATTTGTAAATAATTTCTGATGCTACACCTTCAAGAATTAAATGCTGTTTTTCCTTATTTCTGTTGAGTTTTTTTACTAATTAAATACTAATAGATAGAATATCTTGATAAATCCATCGGTTAAAAGTCACTGTTTGGTCAATATTTACAAATTTTCAAGTAATAATAATAATCTCAGATTTTCTTTATGTTTCAGTCTACCACTTTCATTCTAACTTCTCATAAATGTAACAATCTGTACTAACAATTCACTGCCACAGTCTTTCAGGAACAATAAAAATTCTCCTCTTTGGTTTTCCAATAAACATTCAGTACTATAGCTGGAAATTCTAAACCTGACATACAAATGCATACTTTGCTGTATTTATTTTCCTGCTGAATGTTTGAGTACATTCCAACAGAGTTAAAACTGATGGCAAATGCCATTAGGAAATTATTGCATTTAAATAAAACCAGATAATCCTGAACAAGTTTATTCTGCATAGGACTCTGATAAAATTTTATTACAACACCAGAGAAGTAGTATAGAAATTTAGTTTTGAAGTGTTTCCATTTGCTCATCTAGCTGATGTTGAGCTTGGCCCATTAGCAAGAGACACTCATGACCTCCTAAACACAAAATGAGTTATTTCAAATGGTTTTCTTTTCATGTAATCACAACCTCCCACATGGGAGGCTATGAGGATGAACTGCACATTGGGCATCATTATTTTCTCTGTCAGATCCTGTAACTGTATTACTCCATTACTTACAGTCTGCCTATACAGACAGAAACAGTGTTTACCCATAATGTGATTATTAATTGAAGGACTATGAAAAGGCTATTTCGTCTCAGTTAAAAGAAACATGACCAGCCTCACATAACAGAAACAAAACCAGCCTCATAAGAATCTCATTTTTGAGCTTCTCAACATGATAAGGAACTTTGTTGATTACAATAAAACATAACAAGCCTTCAAGTAGGAAAAAGAAGCAATCTCAAGTGTGTATTTTTTAGGCATAAAGAGACACATATATCTTTGGAGAACAAAACAAACAGGAAAAAATGGTATTTGACTTCTGAACAGATGTATTTTTTATAAAACATCTGTAATGACACCAAATTACTTGACCTTATCCACACTTGCAAAGGACACAGTAGGTGTTGATTCTTTTTCTTTTGGAAAAAAATCACTTTTCAAAAATGCACAGCTTGGAAAAATACAAAATAAGATAAATTTGCAACTGAGAGTTGGCTTTGCAAGAATTCTACTGGAGGGGTGGGTTCAGAGGAGAACAAAGAAGAAAAGAAGTATATGTCTATCCAAGAAAAAATGGAATGAAACCAAATATTTGTGCATGCGTGTGTAATTATTCTTAAAAGAATGTAAAAGTAGTAAAAAACATGGGAAATGTTTCAACCCTAGTCCAAAAGCTTGAAAGAATCCACACAGATACAGCTTGCAACATTTATAAAAGATACTGCTATGAAATGAAGTAGCTGGCTTGTGTTTTTTCTCATGTGATGTGTGATGACATCTATTCCCAAGTCCTTGGATCCCAAAGTATTCATTAGGAATGTGATGGAAATCTCCATTGAATGATGAATGTGAAAGATCTGCTCTTGAAGCATCATTAATCTTTCTAAGCACAGAAATCACTCTACTGTCACCATCCATTCACTATGACAGATAAAATGAGGGTGCTTTTTTATTTTTATTTTCTTTTTTTTTGACTTATAGAAAACAAAAATTATTTTAGAAAATTCATTGTGGTCATGATTCTGATCAGGACAGGGAGCATAATTCATCTGTTGTTTAAAGAAGTTTTGACAAACTGAGATTTCATTCTGTCCTCATCTTGATGAACCTCCTGTCTATTCTCAGCACAAGAACAACTAAAATCTTGGGAGAAAAAGCCACTGATTTCTGTATCCTGGCAATGTACTCTCAAATGATGACCAGTGGGATTTGGAGACTGTTGACTGTACTACGAAAATAAGAAGATATTTCCTCAAAAATCTAAATCAAGGCTGATTTTAATTTGAATAGTTCATAAGGCATTTTCCTCCTTCCCCTCAGTAAGTGTCAGAGAAACTTAGAGACAAAATATTTCTATCTAAGACAGGAAAATTAAATCTACATGTTTTCAATAGATTTTTCTCTTTTTTCTTGAAAAACAAACAGAAAGGATGTATATCTGCTATAAATGCAAAAGAAGGGTAAAGCTATCATACATCATTCTCATTTGGTTTTTTTAGGGCTATTTCAAACAATAGGAGTAAATTATTTATTCTAAAAAGAAGTGGGAAAAGTACAAGGAAAAATAGGAAAATAAAAAGTTAAAATGAAAAGTATGAAATTATCTATGGTCCACTGTAGCATAATAAGGTCTTAAACATTCCAAAATGTTGGCTCCTGGCCTCTGCCCACATTATTGGGCCCCATATTAGTGAATACTGCAAAAAAAAAAAAAAAGAACTAATTACTTAATCAATTTCCTTCAATTGCAAATAATCCCAGCCATATCAAGAAGTGCAGATGACATAAAAATTAAGCAGAAATAGAAACACACTTCAGCTCTTTTTCTCTATTTCTTCCTACTTTCTTGCTCCTAAACTTCTTTTTAAATTAATCAAACAATTATATTTTCTGAGACTGTTTGGTGTTCCTTTTCTTCATTTCTCATTCCAGAGTAACTATGCTAAGCCCCGTTTTGGCACAAAGTCTGCATGAGACATCTCTACTGTTTAAGTATCTGAATATTTGTGACCTGGATGTCCTCTGATTCTTGATTGTTTGGACTCATTCAGAGCCCGATACACATCCCCTTTCAAAGAAGGGAGAGCTCCAGAGGAAATCCTGATTTCTCTTTCCCCTGATTTTCCCCTGATTTCTCTTTCCCCAGTACATCTGCTGCTGTTTCCACCACCCATTCCTTCCAGCTGTGTGGTCCTGCTCCAGCCACAGCTCTGTCCGCTGACCTGGGCTGACTCACTTGACTCCAGTGGTACTGTGACAGAACACATGAATAACTTCAGATAGATAACCATAATCTCTGCTGCAAAGAGCTGTTGTTTGACCTGGAGTTATTTCAGTAATGACAAGTCAACAATAATTAACTATGTAATTATTATATAGACATACATAGGGACTGGAGTTACAGAATACACTCTATATAAGTCTATATATATATAGCTAATAAGATAGCTGCTACAGGCAGCATTCCTTGGTGAATAATAGGTAAAAGGAAGATTCATCACAGCCAAACAACACATCTACAGTTCTTTACATAAACAACTGTTTGTCTTCTGCAAACATCACTTTTCTACTAACTTTTCAGGAATTTAAAAGTGAAAAAATTCTACAGCTGTTCAAATAACACATTTAATAACACATTTTGAAAACTCTCAACCTCTTCTCTCAACTCCAGAATATTTGAGGGGTGAGATTTTGAATGCTTTGCAAACTAACACAAGCCCCTAACTTTTCAATAGATTTTAAAAACCTGCAAGTTAGGGTTGCAACTCTCCTGATATTTCCCACCCATTCTATCTGGATCCACAAGATACTGACACATATGGTACTAAAAGAACTTTATCTGCCACTATCATGTCTAGTGCAAAGCAACATTGCAGAATAAGTTGAGATTCACTTAAGGATCTATCAGGTTTAAAGCCAAACTGTATTATTACAGTTCAGTAATAATGAAAAAAAAAGACAGTAATATTTCAGTGGATGACACAGTCTTTCTAAGAAAAATGTCTGCCATATAAAAATGCTTGTTGTCAGTACATGCCTATATAAAACATAGGACTTTCAGAACCCAAAGTTTTCTATTATATGTTTGTTTAAAAAACCAAACCTGCGTAAGATAAACTACAAATATTTACTGTCACTGAAATACAGATACTTAGGGTAAAGGGATAAAATAAGTAAATATAAAAACATGAAAACTGTACTACCCTGGAACATCAATGGAAAGAACATGAGAGAATTCTTAATTCTGTAGTTACAGTGTTAGTCTGTGCCTATATATATATAAAAAAGAAGAATGTAGTTAAATGTGGCGGTGTTCACAGGGGTTCTTGGATGAGGTAAGAGATGAAGATCTGACTCCATGTTTCAGAAGGCTTGATTTTTATGATATTTTATGATATATATTACATTAAAACTATACTAAAAGAATAGAAGAAAAGGTTTCATCAGAAGGCTAGCTAAGAATAGAAAGGAATGACAACAAAAGCTTCTGTCTAGGACAGAGTCCAAGCCAGCTGACTGCGATTGGTCATTAATTAGAAACAACCACATAAGACCAATCACAGATCCACCTGTTGCATTCCACAGCAGCAGATAATCATTATTTACATTTTGTTCCTGAGGCCTCTCAGCTTCTCAGGAGGAAAAATCCTAAGGAAAGGATTTTCCATGAAAAGATGTCTGCAACAGTTAAAGTCCGATCTTGTTTAGATTTCATGAAACTGTCTCATGACAGTTTCATCTTTGATGAAACAAATAAAAAAATCATAATTTAGAAACTGCCTCGAGAAAAAATTATCAGATCTTCAGTTAGTGCTCAGGATGAAGACAGGAAACAGCACACACTACACCACAGCAAAAACATACCCAAGGAATAACAGCACTCTTACACCTGCTGACAATATTTGAGTTGAAAACGGAACCTGTAGCAATTCAGAGATACTCCTGCCACAGTACACTGCATTATTCTATTTAACTACATGTCTTACCATCAGCTTAAGACTTTTCAGTCATTATTTTCTGAAATACTTTGGTGTGGGATGGGAGAATTTAGAGCACAAACATTGCCTCAATAAACATTGTTACAACCTTCCTTCAGATTCTTTATCTGAAACATAGAATCAATGTGAATAATCTTTTAAGAAAAACCCTAAAATTGTACTAAGCTTTAGTTTAGTTTCTACTAAGTTTTAGTTCAGTATCTACTAAGCTAGGTTTAGTATCCCTTACAAGGAGGTGGCTTACCAGTAGCAAGGATCATTTTCTTATGCAAAATTATCTATGAATAATTTGAAAGATCTAAGTTTTATTCTCAAACAGTTGCAGCACTTTTAAACATATGCTTCCTTTGTCATATTTAAAGCACCTTTTTTTATGATTGAGCAGCAGAATTATGCTAAGTTTAGCAGCTGAAAAGAAACTTATGTGTTTTGAACTTATTGTGACACCTTTCATAAAGGGCACTACTCAGATATTTTAGGAGACATTTTTTGCTACTGGTGATATCCAAGTGCTCTGTAAAGCAAGGAAAGTGAAAGAATAACAGAATCCAAGAAACACTATGAATTTAAAGTGTCATTTATTAATTACTAAAAGTAAATTTTAAAGAAGATATGAGATTTGAGAGAAAAATTTTACAGTTCCTCCATCTTTAGAGGTGAAAAGACAATAAGGAGAAACTTATCAAGCAAGTTCTGATTGCTTCATAATCCTGATTTAATACTTGTATTCATCATATCCAAATCAAAAGATGTACATGGATTTGGTGCAATGAGATTTGAATATTATTTAGAAAAATATCACTGTAATATATTTACTTGAAATGTAAAGATACAGAATTTTTAAATATATTTTTTCCCTTCATATTAAGAAACATTACAAATTTGTGAAAGAAAGAGTGGTTAATAAAACCTATGAAATGTTATAATTTCGTTCAAACGCATAGCAAAAGTTTCATATCTTTTTCTCAGAGAAAAAGGTTTGTTAATTTCCCAGAGAAAAAGGTTTGTTAACTGTTTTTTAATTTGTGAAGACTGTATTACATAGTTCCCCTGTCCACAGGTAACAGTGATTTGTGGCTTCTTGTGGGCTAGAGAGCTAGTGCAAAATAATTAAAAAAAAAATAGAATTGTTTAGGCTGGAAAACACATTTGCGATCATGGAGTCCAGTCATTAAGAGTGTTGCCAAGTCCACTCCTAAACCATGTCCCTAAGTGCCACACCTACAGGTCTTTTAAATCCCTCCAGGGATGTTCATTCTGCCCTGGGCATCCTGTTCTGATGGTGGGAAAGATTCAGATTAGGATAAAATCTACCAATAAAAGATAGTACTGCTGAAATATATTGGAAAAGTCATGGAACTCAGTGGAGATTTTAATAAAAATGTGAGAGGTAAATTTCTGTCAGGGATAGTAAAGGCATTATTTGATAGGGTTATGTCCTGGGTTGTAAGATATGTGTGTATTCTATTTGCCATCTGTTAGAGGTGGGGCAGTTATCTTCTGTTAATTGGGCAGTTTTCTTTATCTCTTCTACAACCAATCCTCCCTTGGGGAGATCTCTGCTGTTAATGGGCCATTGAGTCTCAGCGCATGACTGATAAAATTACATCATCCTATTGTGAGATGCTCCGCCCAGGGGGAGGAGCCAAACATTCCTACCTGGCTATAATCTGAGGCTTGGAAGACCACAGCCAGCCTTTTCCACTGCATTCCCCAAGGAAGACCACGTTCATCTACACCACCACTGGACCTTCAGAAGAAAACTACACCCTTCTACAGGATCACTGCTTTAACGGAACCACATCTGTCACTCCAGAAGGACTGCAGCCACCATTTAATGGGACTGTTACCAACAACCTCACCAACAGGGTGTCAGGTTGTATTCTGACTCTGTAAGTGGTGGGTTTTGTTTTTGTTTTTGTTTTTGGGTTTTTTTTCGTTGTACTATTGCATTTGTATTTTCAGTTTTCCTAGTAAAGAACTGTTATTCCTATTCCCATATCTTTGCCTGACAGCATTTTAATTTCAAAATTATAACAATTCAGAGAGAAGGGGTTTACATTTTCCGTTTCAAGGGAGGCTCCTGCCTTCCTTAGCTGTCTTTTCAAACCAAGAAAGGGTATGGATTAAGTGAATTCTTCAATTCTCTTCCAGCCCTCTTTCTCTATAACTCTGAGAATCAGAACGGTTGATTCTCTTCAGAGGCTGTGCTTTCAGTCAGAGGCAGATGTGTGATGCAATGTGCCTTTTATTGGGATCCCCTGACGTGCAGGGACCCACCAGGCAGCACAGTCCCAGATGCTCTGCAGAGCTGCAACATCCCTCCTGCTCCAGGCCCTCCAGGAATTGGCACATGACAGGATGAAAGGCTGACTACAATGAGCTAGAGGTGTCACAGCAAGGAAAATTCAACACTCACATGCAACAAGTAAGTAGGACTTGTCCAAATCGCACCAGACAAACACCTCTTAAATTGAATTTTTTAAACATCAGGTCATCACTTGGCTAGTAAAAATGAACAAATATCAGAGCTCTATGATCGCACATCAGTTGTCACTAGCCCGAAATACTTCCGGTATCTGTCGGCTAGAAACACCAAATTTACAAGTTCAAGGACTGAACAAATCTGCCATGGTAAAAACATTTAATTTCTCTGCATCTGAAGTATGAAGCCATTTGCACAATGATGTGCTCAAATGTTTGCTGTGAACACTGTTTCTGCCTCAAAGAGTAAGAAAAAAGGGAGAAAATCCCAGTCTTTTAGCTCAATTTTTATAGTCCCAACTAAGCTTGCTTTTTGTAAATTGTCTGCACACTAAGCCAGCCTTCCTGCCAAGCTCTGGGCACCTTGTGCTACCACGCTGGACATTCAAAACAGTTTGCAGGGGAGGCAAATGGACAGCTTTCAGAGGAATTTATGGAGCTTTTCTTCACCAGAGCAACACCAGAGAATTGATGGGCAGGGGAAGACAGACCTGCTATTTTTAAGTTCTGCTGTTTGATGTGCAGCTCACATCAGACAAAGGTGATTGCTGCTTCTCTAGTCCCTGTAAGGGAGTAATTGCCTCACTTCCTCCTCGAATCTTTGAAGAGATAATAAGAAAATGCTGGTTTTGTTAAGCAATATGCTCAGCTCTCCTTCCCAGCAGTCCACAGAAACAGAGGCGGTCAAAATTTGCCTGTCACTTCTGACCTTCAATGATCTTTGTTGTTAGAAGTGACGTGTGAATTATGGCCACATAAAAAGCAGGATACAAAACCATGGCTGTATCACAGGAGGAGCCATGATCACTGCACTGAGTGTTGCATTGACAATATGTACAGTTCTGCTACTACACACAGGATGCCAAGGAACTATTTTTTCACCATAGCCCTTTTCAGATCACAAGAAATAACATACCCACAGAAGGATTACCCTGTTTCTACACTGGAGAAGTACATACCTAGTCACCAACCCCAATGAACCTCTTTCCCAGTGATTCAGTGTTAGCATAACTCACCTACAAAGCTGGGAAGGAGCAGTTGATCCTTTAGCTCTGATCCTTTAGCTTTAGGGTCTGCTTCCCTGACTCCCCACCAGGCCCCCTCTCCTTCACTTTGATGCCAGGATTATTTGCCAATATGAGGGTAAAAGTGCCAGGCCAGCAGGCTCTTGGGAACAGATGGGAGTGGGAAAGTACCACAAGTGACAGATTACCTAATGATGTAAATTCTTATTCTTAAGGTAGGGCATTTTTAAAGAGGTGGCATTTTCTGAGGATCAGGAGATTTGTAGGGAATGTAGAGCCACGCCTTCCCAGGTCAGGAGAGCTCTAACTGTTTATCATTACCATCTACCACTGAGAACACTTTTTATGGTGAGTCCTGAGTGGATGTTGCAGTGGTTCACCAGTAGTGGATGCTTTCCTCCCATCCCTCCCTTGCTGAGCAGCCCCAAATGCTCCCTGGATTCCAAATCCTGAACTAGTGGTCTTAACCTCCAGAAATAGAAATTTATTTGCCTCTTCTGCTTATTGCAGTTTAAAATGAAGTGTTTGTGAGTATAAATAGGGATGTTTGACATCGTCACCTTAAAACACATGAGTCTTTGAAAGCAGTGATCCATGAAAACCTCACGGCTAGCACTGGGAGTGGAGATGTTTTCTGGCTAGGAGACTGAGGTGCTAAAGGGAAAATACAGCCAGGGAAACAGGGGGTGTGATGTATGGACAGGGTTTGTTTGTGTTTTTTTTTGTGCGTGTTTGATTTGAAGGATGTGGTGATTTTGGTCTGTGAGTGTTTTGTGTGGTTTTGTGTGGAAGGTGGTTTTTTTGTTGTATTTGATATTGCACGTAAGTGGTGTTTTCCGTGGTGGGTTTGGGTGGGTGTGGATATTTGTGCATTTTGGAAAAGGAGGTTAAATAAGATTTGTGGGTGTTTTTAAGAAAAGGCCCTCAGGAGAAGCTGAGATGAGTCCTTGCCGCTAAATCAGAACATCTACCAGATCAGTAATTAACAATATTGGCACTAGGCACCTTCAGTAGCATGGCAGCATGCTGATATCTGTTGAGATTCCTGTGATCATTATTGCAGAAGAAAGGAAGGAGGACTGAAATTTGCACAGATGGAGGAAATAGAAGGAAATAAGTGTTTTTGAGAGAGAAAATAAAGTTTATGGGCTAGAAAAAGTGACAGATTTTGAACGAAACAACCTCAAGTTTTAAGCTTCTATTACAAATGTCCTGATATCAAGCATATCAATATTTAAAAAAGGAAGGGAAAATGCAATTTATTTAATGATTTGCAAATAACTGACCATTTTAAAGAAGAGGGAAACTATGGCTTAGGAGCAGCACCTTTAAATTTAAAAACCAGCTAGAGCATAGCTGGAACAGGTTCTAGGATATTCTTCTAATTCACTTCCAATTAAAAAAAATAACTATTTTCTGCATCATGTGTCATAATCCTTCTTGTTGGTCATAAGAGAAAAATGAGCATGTGTGAAGTGGAATGAGGCTGTGGTTGAGAAACCTTGTGAAATACAAGACCCAACTACACCTTTAGCAGAAGCGTGTGAACAATTGAACAATAGGTGTGAGCAGTGGTAAATGGAATGAATGAAGACGCTGTATACAATTTCTGAGCGATTTTTTTTCCTTGTGGGAGTCTAATCCATTGGCTTTTCATAACACTTTTCCTTAAGCACTTCAGAGCCAGGTTTCACACAGTACTGGAAACTTCATGCAAAAGTATGAATTGGCAAAAGGATTCTGCAGACACCTTGAGTCTAGAGAGGAGGCAGCCACAGAGAATGGAGACAATTTGATAACATTTTTCTGAGGTATTGTGCTATAGCCATCCTTTCCTTGGAACAGAGTGAAACTTTGGTGTAGTCGCTTAATTATTTGGGTTAGCAAAATTTAAAAACTATTCAGTAATCTTATGAGACTGAGTAGCTGTAAAATAAAATTAAATTAAGTGTTGAAAAATATGAAGCAATGTTTGTGGGAAAGAAACCCTCATGCACAATAATGGGCTTTGAAAATGCTCATTGAAATACTCAGGAAAGATATGTTGTTGTAAGAGGTATTTTTGTGAAAAGTTCAGTAAGGCACTTTAAGAACTAGGAATTCTTAAGGAAAAGTGGAGAGCAAAACTGCAGACATCATTCTGCTACTATATAAATACATGTATGTTTTAAAATCTGCAGTCCTAGTGTTTGAACTAGCTCACAAATCTTATGAAAGAATTAGAAAAGGCTCTCAGAAAGATGGGGACGATGTAATGGTGCCTGTACAAGGAAAAAAGTGAGTACAGAGAGTTGCTAAAGCTGCATTTCTCCACACTGGAAAAGGAAGTGTAACAAACAGATCAAATACTAGCTTATGATAAATGGTGTGGGAAACAAAAATATGGATGCTTCTGGTAATATGGTAACACTGCGTCATCAAACAAAACTATCAATGAGAGACTGGAAAAAAAGAAACTATTTTTTTCATGCAGACTATTTATAATGTGGAGTTCACTCTATGATGATATCACAGCTATTCAGACAAAAAAAACAAGGCCGATTTTGAAAAAAACCCTAACCTAATTCATGGATGAAATGATCCATTTAAATGTTAGTAGTACAAAGATACCTCCTGCAATTCAGCGAGTCTTTGAGTGACAGACTGAGGAAAGTTACTCTCAAACACTGCTGTATTTCTATACCCTTGTCTAGGCAAATGGTACTTTTGTTAGATAAAAAATGCAAATCTGGCTATTTGGCTTGACTCAGTGCACCTTTCAATATTTTCATGCCCACTCAGTATTTCTGATTTATGTACTAAAACAAGTGAGTGAAAAATTAAATCACATTTGAACCGTATCTCCTGGATGGCTGTACTTTCATCAGCTTAGAAGCCAGTTTTATAAACTGTCTGAGCTAAGAGAAACAATGGATCAAGTTAACTGGTGCAGCTCTGTAGGCTGTCATTCATAAGCTATGGTCACTCAGTTGATACGCTTTATACACGATATTTATGTACACCAGAGATATTGTTCATAGAACTGTGTCACAAACAGACCTTTTCCAAGTCACTCTGAAAGTGTTCTGCATCACCTTGACATTTATAGTCTCAGTGAAAAGAAAGAGCAGATGTATATACTCTCCAAAAAAAATAGGTCAGACTCATTTTAGTGAAACATGTGAAATCACCTGTAGTTATTCTAAACTCTGGTCAAATATTACCTGTATGTAGCCTTTCAAGCTCTACATATAAATATGCAGACCACTATCTACACCTTTCACATACAAGATTTAGAACATGATTTAAAATTAACTACAGCCATTGAAAGACAATCTACAAAAAGTAACATTAGATATTCTTTTTTATTTAGAGCAGGTCAAAAATGTCATGAAGATAAAAGATGAAAAGGATATGTACAGAGAAATAAGACCTTTCATTTACTTCTAAAACTATTTTGCTAATTGCTCCCTCTCATAGGTGTATCTTGGGAAAATGAAAAAATAAGGCGAAAGAATAATAATGAGACATCTAAAAATGAACAAAGGTTTGGATAAAAGGCCTCTGAAAGGACAGAAAATTGAAGGTGATGAACAAGAATAGATAAGAACAATCAAGACAAGAAAGTCTTAGAATAGGACTTCATAACAGCTGATTCTTTGTATCCACAGTCTTTCACTCAGAACCACAAAAAATAATTTTATAGAAATTGTACCACTCTCATGAAGAAATTATTCATCTCTTAATATCAGAAATATCAAAGGTTTTTTTAGTAGACTGTTGCCTATTCATTGATCTAAAATTAAATTAAAACTGTTCCTGCTGGGATCCCCAACGTACCCTGAAGAGAGCATCCATGAACACTGGCACCTGAGGATTCCACAGGCACTACCACTGCATTTCCCTTCCACTTCCCTACTTAAGTGTAAATTACATTGCTTCACTTTCCTGATTTGAAATGCAATATATATAAAAGAACAATGCTCACTGCAATCATGTCATATTTGAAGGAAAGAAGAAAGATTTGAGATAATTGAGGAGAGTTGGATTCAGCAAATCACGTTAGAAAAGAAAAATATGTTTGGTGAAATCCCCTTTTTTTTACATAGTCTTCAGATATGTATATCCAGACAGGATAATCATATACCACAGAAAGAAAATATAACTAGGACTGGGAAAACACTGTTTAGTTATTGCATTTAAACATAAATATCCTGTACTTGAGAAGTTAACAGCAAAATATGGATACCATTCTTCTCAAATGTACTAATATTAATAATAAAATAGATTTGGTCAGGTACAGATCTGTAAACATAATGTGCACAATTCTATTTCATTTTTAGCTCAAGAGGCAAATCTCTGTGCACATCTCTTTAGATTCACAGCATTCTGCTGACACTAGTGAGAGTTTTGTGCTTATCCTAAAAGTATGCTACCTTCATATTTGGGATTGGCAACAGCATTAATATTCCTGGCTTTCTCTAAAAGTCAGTGTTGGTCTAACTCTCTTGGTCCTCCTCGAAGGCTTTATGCTGAAGTTATTTCTGTGGGTTCAGATCATCTTGGCAATCAAAATCCAAACCCAGGTAATAGTTCTGAGCATTTCTGACACTTCTGACACATGGTATTTGGCTATTTTGCATGAATGCCCACTATGACACAAATGTGTTCAAAGTACTGGAAAGGACTGGAAGGTCAAAAATCTTCTGGTACACAACTAAAATACATCATTACTGGTAAAACAAATTGCATCACTTATCGCAGTAAGAAAACCTAAAGTTGCCTGAACCAGAGCTTGTTTAGAGCATTGTGTTGTTTAATTGTGATCACGACACTGAAAACTTGAGCAAAATGAGCATCTCTGTGGAGCTGCATATGCATTGACACAGAATGTGCTTTGGAATGCAAGGTCCAGGAAAGTCCCAATCTCATAGCAAGACCGAGAAATGTAAAAAGTAGTTAAATGAGACTTGGAGCAACAACACTTAGGCAGGCTTAAAGGGCTCTTTGCATGGTGTGCTGGTTTTGGCTGGGGCAGAAGTAGCTATCTGCAGAGTGGCTGGTGTGGGGCTATGTTTTGGACTTGTGCTGAATGCAGAGTTGATAATACAAGAGACATTTTGTTATTGCTGAGCTGGACTCACACAGAGCCAAGGATTTTTCTGCTTTTTGTATGGCCACACTGGCCGGGAAGCTGGGGGTGCATGGGAGATTGGGAGGAGACACAGCCAGGACAAGTGACCCAAACTGACCAAAGGGACATTCCAGACCATGTGACATCATGCTGAATATATAAAGTGGGATGAAAAAGGACAAAAGCAGGGATATTTCAGGGATATTTGAAGCAATGGCTTTTGTTTTCCCAAGTCACTGCTACATGTGATGGGGGCCCTGCTCTCCTGGAGATGGCTGAACACCTGCCTGCCCATAGGGAGAGGCGAATTAATCACTCAATTTGCTCTGCTTGTGTGTGCAGCTTTTGCTTTCTCTACAAAACTCCTTATCTCAGTCTATGAGTTTCCTTTTAACCTTCTCATTCTCTCGATCCTGCTGGTGGGAGAGTAAATGAACAGCTGTGTGAGGCTTGATTGCTGGCTGGAGTTAAACCATGACACACAGAGAGTAAAGATTCCTACATAATCTTTGAGTCTCAGACTAGAAAAATGGAAAAATACCTGGAGGATACTAAAGTAAATAAGTAGTGCATTGGGCTTGGATTTGATCCAATTTACCCTGTTTCTCAGTGGTGCTTTTCACTTATTTTCAAAATTTACTCTTTAATTGCATTGGCATCAGAATTCAGACATCATGTGCGTAACTAAATTAGAAGCACACGTCCCTCTCTTAATATGCCATTGAGTTCTTTAGCACATCAAAGTAGGTCTGGTAACTTAAGAACTGAAAATAGATTTCTTTCAGAGGCAATATTTTTGGTTGTACCTTCTGAACGAAACTCAGGTAAAATTCCTCACACAAACCAGCAGGGATCCTGCCCACAAGGACACTCTTATGCAAGGCTTAAATTATCAAAGTAAGAGGCAATTCTACAGGGGAGCAATCACTCTGTGGAGGCAGCCAATAATTTAGTTACAGGAAATGTATATTACAAATGAGGATTAATACTCATTCACCATATTTGGAATGTGAAAGAATATATCAGATATTAATTCAAAATTACAATCACAAAAGTTAACAGGAAGAAAATGATGCCCAGGGACACAGAGGTGTGATTAAATATTATAGAATTACTGTCAGAGATTGACAGTAATGTTTTTCCCTCTCCTTCTGTTCAAAGGGTTTTGATGATCGAGTACAAAAACTCAAAATTTGGTTGTTTGCTGTGTATGTGCTATTCAAGTAATGTTTCTCTCAAGGGGGGGACTAGAAAACTCAATTTTACATGTGCTTAATGTGCTTGAGGTATCAAATGAAAAAAACAGAATATGGAATTAAAAGGTGAGAACACACAAGCTGAACACTGAGAAGAAGATAAATACAATTTTGCTAACCAGTAACAAAAAATATTTACTACATTATAGTTCCAAAGGTATTCAAGATCACTAAACTTGCAAAAATAATTGAGAACATTTCACGCCTCAAAGAATTAGAAAAAGCTGAGACAAGTCATTATATTAAAATATATTAAATAAAAAATTCTAATTCAATAAAATGTATTCAATCAGAATAACTGCACAGTTTTGTGGAGACATTACCTACTACAAGAATATAATTCAGCAAAGTTTAACATTCCTGTGTGTTGTACTTCCCCTCCAATTCTCCTGTAAGAATGTGGCAACCTCAGGCACCATGAAAAATGAGAATAACATGAATAACAAAGAAATTACTAAACAGCAGAAATCCTGTTAGAACAATCTTCCTATATTTTATCATGTTGCTACTAGTACACATAAAATTTTAATGTTGCAAGCACACCTTTTATGTCTAAGTCCAGTAGAATGTTTCAGATTGACATTAAATTCAGTTGCCACTCATTCTATCAGAAGACTGAGTGATTCCCAGCTGTGTAATTACTTGTAGGCTCAAGACTCATCATACAGAATAGCAAATATATAGTTTCTGAACAACTAAAATAATCCCCAAAATGTGTTTCAGAAGAAAACTATTAATTCAAGAAGTTTTCCAGGGTAAACAGTACTAAGTGTTGTATCTCCTGACCCTTGTTCCCACAGCTTTCTTCTTTGCCCTTGTGAAGAGCAGCATGTCCCTGCACACCACATCCACCCACACCACGCCTTTGATTGTCTCTATTTGCCTATTTTCTCAACTAAGGTAAATCTCCACTGCTTTCTACCACTTTGTGCGCGATAACACCAGCACAGAAACAGGAGACTGAGGAGCATTTATTTTTAGCACACTACAGAGAGCAGTGCTCACCAAATCCTGCTCAGGGACACCTGCGCAGGCCCACAGGCAGCATGCAGGGATTATCAGTCATCCAGAAATCAGCACCTGAAGAGGATCGAGTTGCTGAGGAATTGCTATGGTATAATTTGATCAACAAAATTTTCCTGCGAGTGATGGTGTCTGAGAAAGGAAAATACCTCTGTATTTGACTTTCTTACTCTGTGTTGAATTTGCAAGCCTTTTAACAAGAACAGAACCAATGCCTCAACAACTTGATTGTTGTGAAGCAGCCATACAAGTCATTACATTTAATACCATAACACTTAGAGCTACAACTCTGTGCTGAACAAATTCCTTAATGCTGCTTCCAAGTAGAACTAAAGACAAAGACATTTCAATAAAAGCCTGAATAAAACAGAAACATTTTAATTCAATCAGATGGACAAACCAATTCATGAAAATGTCCCTTACAATTAAATAATGAGGTTTGTAGGTTTCTGCGTTTTGTAAAGAACTTTTATAGAGCTGTTGAAAATTAGCAAGCACATAAGCAGAATGCATTTTTCATTACTAGCTCTATTGCTACAAGGATTTCTCTACAGAATGGAAGTGCAAGCCTGGTGTTGTAAAAGTCCAGAATGTTTTAGAGACAAAATACAAGATTTTTAAATCTGCATACACAAAATTCATTAAGAAATAACTTCATTATATACTACTTATTTTTGACCCTGTTATGATGACTTGCATTTCATGAGTGTAAAACTAGACCTAAGTGTTTTTTTGGCAAATACATAGATTTTACTCATCTCTTAACAAAGTTGAATCTTTAGTCTTAGAAGTTATAGTGAATTTATTTGTTGAGTAGAAATCCAAGTATCATCTTTGTTAAGGTAGAACCAGCTTTGGCTGTTTTTTTTTCCCAGTATTTTCTGTTCAACAAGAAAACAATGGGTCAAACTGTAAGAATTATATCATATAAAGTGCTAAAAAAGACTTCACAAACTTGCTTCGGGTAGCCAAGTGGAGTTAAATTCTACTATATTAGAGTACTTATGAAAAGCTGAAAAGAAAAAAAAAAGAGTTGTGTTTAACACAGAGGACATTTTTAGTCTTTACCTAGATCAATGGCTGAGCAGTCCATGTCAGCTTACATCTATCAGGATGCATTAAGATAAACAATCTGCTGCTATACATAATGTACAAACTGTAAATAATGTTATATTTATTTCTTGTTTTCTGCTTTGACAAATTTCTAGTATACTGTAATAGTTGGAGTTCACTAGACAGAACTAAATTTAGCAAAGATACAAATTCTATATTGAAATCTGTAAAATTATATAACTTGATTAAATATATAATTTATATTATATATAAAATTTATATTATATAACATAAAATATTTCACATATACTCTATAATATATAATATGTTATACATATTATATACATAGATTATGATATCTATATAAAAATATAATTATTACAATCCTGATCTCTATCATTGCTTTTGCCTGGAAGACCAGGCTTAGATATAAGATACTTCTCTCAGAAATTATGCATGAATATTCATAAGATGCATTTGAGTAGTGGACAACGGGCATTTATAAAATATTTCCATACTAATTTCAATTTAGAATGACAAAAACAGTAAAAACAGATTGGAGGAAAGGACTAGCAATACATGATACTCAAGTCACAAGAACCCTTATAGACAATACAGACATTATCCTAATTCTATACCTACTTTCTGTTTAGCACAGTTGAGGTAAATTTAATGAACTCAGCCAGTGTTATTAAAAGCAAAGAAAATTTAGAAAATGGAAGCAGAAGTTCAAGTCACTAATTTTTTTATATTAGTGGCTTTCTCCTTTAAAATACACATGTATAATTTGTCGTTCATGGATTCTTATTTATCAAAATAAAATGGTTTTTTAGACGATTTAGTATAGTAAAGGATTGAGCAAATATTCTGGCAATGTCAAGTTCTATATTCATTAAATGCACTGTGGTAATATTTGGGAAAAATCTCAGTAGAACTGAGAATTCAGAGGTGAGACATTTAATAGCTTTCTCCAAATTTCTAAAGACTTGATTTAAATCAGTTCTGAGACATCATGTCAAATGATTGAGTAGTTTTGAGTGGAAGTTCAGGTCTACTGAAGCTGCTGAAGGTGTATCACAGAATACCAAAAAAGCTTCCTCTGAAAGCCTTTGCCTACTTTAATATATGTTGACTTGCCACAATTTGACTTAATCAACTTTGGCTTTTAGTTGACAAGACCTGTACTAATTCTATTCTAGTGTTATCTAACTTCTTCATAGGGTACTACAAATACTGTATGGCTAAGCTTAGACACACACTGTGTAAAATAGTGTACAAATCACTGAAGGTGCTGTACAGGGGACTGATTTTTTTTTTTTTTAGTTCAGCATGTTTGAAGAAGCTAGTTCTGTCTAAATTGAAAGGTCTACATTAAAAATAGAGACAAAAATCAGAATACTGAACAGAAGAATACTTTCATGGAATACCAGCTCAATCAGTTTCAAGGCAGCTGAGGCTAAAAAAAACCCAAAGATTTCGGTCAAACTTCTTCATAAGGTCATTGCTTGAAAGGACAGTTGCTGGAAATCGTGTTAAAGTCTTTGTCTCACAAGACAATATCAGGATTGATAACTTCAGTCACCGAGGCACAGCTTGTAGGACATATTAAATGATTATCATAGAATCACAGAATAGCTTGGGTTGGAAGGAACTTTAAAGATCATACAGTTCTAACCTCCTGCCATGGGCAGAAACACCTTTTACATGACCAGGTGGCTCCATTCAACCTGTCCTTGAACACATACAGGGATGGGATATCCACAACTTCTCTGGGCATCCTGTTCCAGTGTCTCACCACCCTCACAGTAAGAATTTGTTCCTAATATCTAATTAAAACCTAGTCTCTTTTACTTAGATGCTGTTTCCCTTTATCTTGTAATGATATTTATTTTTAAAAAGTCTTTCTCCATCTTTTTTCTATACCCTGTTCATGTACTTCAGGCTTCAATTATGTCATTTTCTCTTCTCCTGGCTGAACAATCCCAATTCTCTTTATCTTGTAGGAAAGGTGCTCCAAACTTTAATCATCTTACTGGCCACTATATTTCATCATCAGTTTCAAGACACAGAATTCTCAATGGAAAAAATCCCATGTTTATGGATTCCTTCTATGCATCCTAAATTCAGAACACCAGTAGTGTCTATAAAAATCCAGCCTACTTCTCAACCCATTATTTAGTACTACACAGAGAAGATACTTACTTTGCCCTTGTACTCTTCTAAAAATGTTTCTCATTAATATTTGATTGCTACTATTTTTTAGGTAGGCTTCTCAAAGATTGTGTATCAAAAATGCAGATCAAAGACTTATCAAATTGATCAGCAATTTGTTTTATTCTCATACAAGTCCTTTGGAGACACTAACAGAAAACTTTCATAATTTATGCATGCACAAGAATGAACAGTGGGGAAACAACTGTTTGATAGAAGTTCATGCATAACAGTCAAGATATAGTAATTATCTTTGGTTTCCAGAGAACATTTGGTTCTGTGCATAACTTTTACGTTTTACATATTCATTAAGCTGTTTGCATTAAATGTTGTTTTAAAATGAATGCAGGCTAATTTTGCTGATAAAAAATGATTACTAGCTCTCATTATTGTTTAATGTGGTTGGCTAATTACTTGTTATTTGGACTAAAAATGTTACTACCGATGTTCTGTTAATAGCCAGCACTCTTGGCCAGGCTTTTGGGAGGAAATGTGTTTACGTATGTACTTGGTTGTATCCCTGTTCTGAAGGCCCCTGCAAATTACTGCTCAGTATTTCCCCCATATTAAATACTTTCAGCTAGAGATATTTTTGTGGTCTGCCACATTACTGGGTATTATTGGAAGTCTCCTGTATCTGCATGAACTTGGATGGACTGCATGTGACCAGTTTCCCAATACAGACTCCTGACAGGTAAAGGACAAGAGGCGAAGTTTGTTCTCAAATAAGGTCCATTATATATTAATAAAACAACTTCCTGCAGTTGCTGCGGTTGGTTCAGCTCATTTGTATGCCAGATCCTGCAAGCTGATATCTGGTATGGATCTACCTCAGATAAAGCTGATTAAGGAAATCAGCACTGCCTTTCACCTGTGAGTCAAAATTACTCTGAAAACAGATTGTGGGCTTTGCTGAGGAAATAGGCAAAATGGCCCATTCAGTTTCTCTAAAAATTATTTTTAAGCAAATTTCTTTTATTGGTATACAGAATCAAATGACATCACATTTGGTTCAGCAATCCAAATGGTCAGAAGGACCATTTGCATTGTCCTTTGTCATGTGAAATGGATTTAACATTTTTCCTGTAAACCTCCTTGATTTAGCTCAGCATTACAGTCATAAAAAAGATGATTTTTCAATGGAAAAATATATCAAATACACTACTCTTGAACATAATATATATGTAGACTAGTTGATTGTATAAAACTTAACTGTATATATTTTTTAGACTGGAGTGTTAATGTATGAGTTATGGTAGAGCAATAATAAATATACTTTCTGGGAAGAATACATTAAAAATAATTTGTAGTTTTGAGAAAAGTTATTTGTGCATTTGGTAAATGCACAACCATTTAAATCTTATACAGATAATGGTTTAATTATCTACTAATATATTATAGTATATAATTAATTATTTATTATAACTACATAATGGGTATATTAATTTCTAATAAATTAAAATTCATTATTTTCCTTTTATAATAAGAGCCCAATGCTAAGATTCTATGTAGAGATTTAGAAATATAAATGAAACCATAGGTTTTTTAAAATGAGGGATAACCTAGTTTGCACTTTCTTACTGTTCAGTCCTGTGTAATATTTCGCTTGCCTGGTGATTTGGAATATGAAGATCCTGCCAAACATACGATGGCTAGAATGACACTGTTTCCCTGGAAGTCCTTTTTAAAAATAGTAACCTTGAGAACATTTCTGTACAATGAAAACAAAGACAAGCACTTCGAAAACCAACCATAAATTATGTATGTGTCTCAGATAGGTGTCAAGCAGCCAAGCAACCTGTTTAACTGAAAAACAAACAAAAAACTACAGAATGCCACTTACGAAGTGTATGGATAATATAAAAATAAGTGATGTTAATGGCAATAAATATGTTTGTAGCATAGCAACTGATGCCAATTTTCCTCAACATTTCTCTCTACTGTCAGCTGTCTTTGATTTTGGATACTAGTTAGGGTTTTCAAGCTGAGAAAGGCACTCTTCTAAAATTGGCATTTTTCTCTCTTGTAAAACTTAACTGTGGTTAGTGATTCGCTATGTTGCTTTGCTTCTCATTAATTATCCACAATTGCTCCTTCTCCTTGGTCTATCTTTAAAAATATGCTACTATAAATCAGTACTTGGCTATGTGAATGGACAGTCATTTGTGATTTGCTGTAAACTACACACAAGATAAAGCTAGAAAAACACAATTTGATCAAAAAATTGCTCCAGATTAAAAGCATTTTTTTCTCTGTAATGTTAAATTCTTCAAATTTGATTTTATGTTTAAGGTTTCAGTATAGAAGAGAATTTTATCACATAAATTTTATCTCCTTAGTTCAGACAGAATATGAATTCACAGTAGCATGAAAACCAGATTTAAGTATTAATATTGCTAGTTAAATAGATGGTGCTTCATAGATGTAATGTCATTTGGCCCTACAAATTCACAAAATTGGTGTGACATCTTTCAGTTGTAAGAATCCACTACTTGATGACATAAAATGAATGCATGCCAGGCTTTGCCACTGCTGCAGAGTCTCTGAAAACATGAAAAATTGACCTATTTATTTTTATACTTTTGGTAGGAAGTTTTTTAAATTAATAAAATGTACTCTAGAAGATGCTGATGCAGATTGGGTGGGTAAGTGTATTAGTTGGCCTCACCAAAGAACTTGGTATATTTACTATTTCACAGAATAAGCCGAGTTGAAAGGTGCCACAAGGATGACTGAGTCCAAATCCTGGCCCTGCACAGAATCATTCCCAAGAGTCACACCATGTCCCTGAGAGCATTGTCCAAATACGTTTTGAACTCTGGCAAGCTTGGTGCTGTGACCACCTTCCAGGGGAGCCTGTTCCAGTGCCCAGCTACCCTGTAGGTGAAGAATCTTTTTCTAATGTTCAACCTAAACCTCCCCTGACACAATTTCAGGCCGTTCTCTTAGGTCTTGTCACTGGGCATTACAGAGAAGAGATACAAGAGTGGATTCCTATGAATGACTAGTTTCTAGATTTCATTTTGTTAATTAAAATCCTCTGTTTATTTGCCTCCATACTATAGTCTACTCTTCAAACGCAAATCCAACTCAATTCTGAGCAATACAATCACACAAATGTAAATCCAGTCAAGTAAGAGTCTTGCCCTCAAAGACCCTACAATGACAGCAGGAAGAACCTGCAGCATTCCCTTTTAATTGATCATGCAAATAGAGTTTGTCTCTTTGGATCTAAAAAACCAAATAAAAAATTAGAATTGACTATCCAAGAAAAACTGGTTTTCCAAACTACTATTTATGTAATATAGTTTGTTGAAAGTTGCAAAAGGATATATGGAACTAATCAAAGGACCTGGATGAAAGCTAAATTAAAATAACTCAGACACCTAAACCACTATGGATAATTGCTGATTACTGAAAAGATCAGTCCAAAGGTTAAGGATGATTGTGTATTTTCTTCTTTTTGGTGACTTTTGAGTGTGCAATTGGCATGTAGCTTTGGAATTTCATCTACTGACAGCTAATCATATCCATGAGTCTGAAGGAGGGCTACCAAGCTGATGAGAGAGATGAAGCACCTCTTCTATGAGGAAAGCCTAGGAAAATTGGGATTGTTCAGCCTGGAAAAGAGAAGGCTTTGGGGTTACCTAATTGCAGCCTTTCAGTACCTGAAGGGAACTTACACTGAGAGATGGGGCAAGATTATTTCTAATGGTATGCAGTGACAGGACAAAGGGGAATGACTTCAGACTGAGAGTAGGTTTAGATTAGATATAACAAAATATATCTACTAAAAATAAAAATATATCTACTAAAAATACTGTGTGGGTGGTGAGGCACTGGAACTGGTTGCCCAGAGAAGTTGTGGATGCCCCATCTCTGGAGGTGTTTCAGGCTGGGTTGGACTGGGCTTTGAGCAACGTGATCTACTTGAAAGTGTCCCTGACCATGGCAACAGAGGGGGTTGGATGGACAAGATGATCTTTAAGATCCCCTTTCACCACAAACCATTAATGATTTTATGATTCTATGATATAACTGGTGTTTGTATAAGCATTTTATTTTCTTCATACCATCTCCACCTGGTCTAAACAATGTGACTTTTGGGGTCAAGGATTTGATAAAATCTTCAATTACTTTTAAAATGAAGCCAATGTTTAGTGCAACACACATTTACTAATTAGCATTTCATAATGTGCAATGCTTGAAGATTTACGCTGATGAGCTGATGGTAATTAAAATTAAGTACATGGGGCAACAATAGAAACCCCATTGCTTATGCACTTATGTCAGCATATTGTGCTTTCTTCTAATTGATTCAATTAATCTTCAGGATTGCTTTTTTCTCTGATGTTGAGTTGGAAAATCTCATCTTTTCCCTACAGCAGGAGAGCTCATCTCTGGCTCAACCTCTCCCAGAATATCAGATAAAATACAAAGCTAAGTGGAATCACTGCTTTAGCGAGCAGGGTATTAATAGCTAATGCTCATCACCCTGAATCTCTCACAAAGGTGTGTCTGGAGCCTATGACACTCAGTTGTAATCATTTGGCAAATATGACACAAAAAAAGGTTTGTCTTGACAGTCACTAAGGGTGAAGTTGCTCAAGGGCTGCCAATGCAAACAGCATCCCTGTACCAGCTTTATGTTGGCATTGCTGTGTTAAGGGCAGAATTATCTACTGCTTCAGAGAAATTACCCACCATGAATTGTCTTAACTCACAATTCTTTGTAGGGAGGGGAAAGAAGGAGTGTTTGTGTGCAGACTCTGAGAATTCTAGATCTACAGAACATACAAGCAGTTCTTGTAGTGAGCAGCTACAGACAGAATATGTAATTACAATAAAGTTGTTAAAAAAGATAAGTTGCGAAAGAGAAAACTTGAGGGAAAACCTATTACAAACTTTTGTTGTGATATCATATGAAGGAAGGAATTCAACTTGGGTTCCACAAAGGGCTGGAATCCCACCTCAATCATCCAGAAATTATGGCAAGAACTCAAGTAATTTCAGGAAACCTAGAATTTCTCCTGGGTGGACAGTAGCATGGACCAATATCTTACCTCTGCCTGTGTGCATTAGCAAGTAGTAAACCACAAATTTTAGAGCACAAGTGCAGACCTGGACTGAAAGAGTTATTGATAAGAACTTACACTCCATCACTGCAGGTATTTTGGATAAACTTTAATTTAGTCTGGTAGAATTAATGTTTATTAATTGCTGGTATCCATAGGGCTACTTCCAGAGTGCAGAGTTGTGCTTTGCTTCATTCAAAAGGGATTAAATGCACATTACAATATGGTTTCATCATCTGAACCAGAATGCAGGAAGAGCAATGACTGGCACTTCCCCTTGAAAGGGCAGGTCTGACCTGTGCCATATTTGTGTAGGTGCTTCTGATGTCACAGTCAGTTATTCTTTTAACGGAAAGGAGATAATGGATGCTTTTGAAGTACATTAGGTCTGCTAAGATGAAAGCTACCTAATGCGGTATGTACCAGGTGCCTTCCTTTGAAGCCCCAGTTTGCTGGTGCAGTGTCTCTAGATTAATGCAGTTTTGAGAGGGCCTTCATGAGACAGCTGTACAACAGCATTTCGTACAATGCAAGCAGTTTAGGACCAGATACATCAGCAATGCACTCCAGCTGTTTTACAATATTCCCACAGCACAAAGAGGCCATAAAACCAATTTAACTAGTCTGTTAAGTCAGGTTCATGGCTGCTTTGTGCCAGCAGGCACAAAGATGCTGAAATCTTATTGGTGAGCTTGTCCTGTATTCTGTCTTCAAAACAATAGAAAACCTTTAAATAGTCTCACCTGAAGTGATGTATTATTACAAATACAAATACAAATTTGTATTATGCCAAAGTATCAACCTATCTGGAAATCTTGTTGCAAAGTGGAAACACAAATAAAATGAAATTGCTCGTTCAGTGAAAAGAATGAAAATAGCATACAAAATAGGGTTCATTCTCCCTTTCCAGTTCACCTACCATTGGTGTTCAACAAGAGACAGAACATTCCCACTTGCCACAAAGGCACGTAGAGCCAGTAGCAGTTGAGCCAGACTTTCTCCATTCTACCAGGAAGCATTTATTGAAGCTATTAGAATTCAAAAAGGCTCTGCTGGGCACTGAGTTCTATTCTTACTCATTTTAAAAGCATACAGCAGGTGGTCTTGAAAACACAGATACTTCAACACTGTTGGAGATATTTCCTGAAGTCTACTTTTTTTCCCCAAAGAATGTGAAAAATGCTGTTTCATTGACTGAGAAAACTTATGCATATAGTGTTACATTATATTGAGGCCTTGCATGGCAAGTGCAAAAATAAGCCAAATAAAATAATAATTTTTGCAACTGTTTCTAAAAAAAATAATGATGATGTCATATGCTTGCAAATTTTCTTTTGCATCAAAGTAATTAAATTTCCTTTCTTTTACATCCACCTAGGCTAAAATAGTCTCATTTAAAGATGTTAACTATGTTGTTTCTAATCCATACAAAGCTACTGAGAAAAGCAATATGTTTACTAGGATGTTATAGGCTTGCTGAAAGGGAAGCACTTCTTACAAATGGACTTAAAGATACACACTTAGTAGAGAGAACTCTTTAGTATGCAATAACCTTCAGGGGAAAATTGTATATATTTTGATAGCTATATATCTGCATTCCACCCAAAAAATACTGTTCCTGGCTGTACTCTTATGATGATCAAGCCAAGGAAGTTGAGAGAGTTCTTGTGAGCTTGACTTTTTATTGTCCACCTTTTTCCTGACTCACCACTCACTTTTCCTAAGTAAATGACCCTCTAGTAGAGAGGTGACATCTGCTGTTTTTCCTGGTGGCCTAGATCTCACAGGAAACTTCAGTCAGGAGCAGTAGCTGCAGCAATCTTAAGCTACCTCCACCTGTGTATGTATATCTAGCCACAGAGAAATGACAGAAAGAGAAGCTGGCCTTCATCTTTAAAATAATGAGTCTTGCCACATATGATGCTAGATTTAGGTAAACCACAAATATTAGTCTCTGACTTGGATGACACAAAACCTTTTCTCAATAATTGCATACAGTGATATTTCAAATGCCGTGTGTTGAGGGAATGTGTCTGGTTTCTGTATATCATATCTGCTGATAATTCATGGACAACAGCTGCTTATGGGTAACTGTAACTAAGGTCCTTGTGATGCTATCTGCAAACTACAAGTCTTCTGATTGTACAACATAAAATTAAACTGCCTTCACATATTACCCTTTTAATATTTTTCCATGTTATTGGCAGATACATGGGGAATGTAGAGTCCATTACGTGCAATTTTGGTGATCCATGACTTGGAAATTAGAATGGCTACTAATTAATCCAGTTTGCAGTGCAGAAAATACTATTTTCTGACAGTGTTTCAAAGCTTAAAGACATTATTTACTATGGTTCCTAAATAAAGTGTACTTTACTCAGGAATAAGACCCCAGCTGAGCCACTACATCAGAACTCAGGTTTCAGAAATGTGAAAAACCACAGGAGGGCATAACCCATGTAGCAACTTGGCCAGCCACAGACAAAAGGTTATATGCAGTCTTTAGGTGAATGTGAGTACAGGTATTTAAACTGGATCTCAGTTTCAGTTACAAAAATAGGTACATAAAATTAACTTGACTTCACCATGCTTAAAAAAAATGTTTATTTTATCTTAATGAAGAAAGAATACTTGTCCTCTCTGTACCATGCTATATTTAACCTACCTACTTAGTAATTAAATAAACACTATTTATAGTCCTTATGAAGCTAAAAGGCTGCAAAACATGAAAAGAGCTTATATTCCATTCACTAGTGCTGCATGAGAGACTTGGGAAAAATCTACTAGGGCCCCTAAATCTCAATCATCAGCTGGATAAGTTTTCCAGCAAAGTCACATTGTCTTAGCTCAGATAAAGAATGTTATTGAGTAACTATGCTTTAAAAAGTACAAACCCAAAGAGAATTAACTGCTCAAAACATTACCATCAACAAAACTCCAATGGTGGAGTGATTCATACTGTCTGGTTACCAACTTCAAAATAAAGAATATTACAAAGTGGCAGAGACTGAAGTACTGGGTTTGTGGCCACATTTCTTTTCACAGAAAAAAGCAAGGCACAATTTTTCCCAAGGATTCTCTGGGAAAGGCAGAGAAAAGCCTCAGAGAGGAGAAAACCAATTCTTATCCCTATTCTCTGCTCCTGTTGTTTTGCACATGTGGAATGTGTTGGAAGATTATTTACCTGAAGGAATTTGGTAATTGGATTCCGCTGAAGATTGTTTTGTTTCCTTGGCCAATCACGCAAAGCTGTGTCCTGACTGTCGGGAGACAGTCATGAGTTTTCTTTAGTATTTTTCAGCAGTTAGTGTGGTAAATATGATATAGTATAGTATGTATCTCTTGAATATAACTGTAATGTAATATAGTATAGTTTTAATAAAGCGAGTGTCCAGCATTCCGAAGCCTTGGAGTCAGATGCCAATCATTTCCCAGAAGTTGGGGTTGCCTGATAATACTGTACTAGGTTATTCTTGACTCATTTGCCAAATGAAAGAATGCTCTCTCTCCCCCTTTCTCTCTTGATTGCACCTGCACATTTTCATACTATGTATGCTCTCCTGGTTCTTACCTTTTTACATGGCTTTAGTTATATTTCCTTAAGATTCTACATATATTAACCTAAACCAGTTTCATGACAGATTGAATTTTCATTATTACTTGCTTAATAGGTATCTACTTTCTTGTAGACATCTCTCCAGTTTAAATGTCCAGTTTAAAATCTTGACTTCCTATTTCTCTGCTTCCTGTGGTTCTTCAAAACTCAAATTCTAGCCTTAATATTTCTTTGATTCATGCTTCTGTAATTCATATTTTTAGGAATATTTTTTTAAGAGATGGGACACACCTCTATTTTAAGGTTTGGTAGTTAAATAAGGAATATTTTGGAATTATGTTTGGGGTTGTGTGTCTCAAGACAATCACATAAAAGGCAGTAAACCTTGTCTTTTAATTAAAATTAGGAATGACAAGATATAAAGTTGACAAACTATGGAGTCTTAATGTTGAGATGGCAAAACTAATTGTGAAGCCCTCATGCAGTAATCTTTCAAGAACTCTGTTAATAACATTGAGTTTCCTCAGTAATTAAAATGGATAACTCATCATAATGGAATGATGGATCTGTTTACACCAGCCATTACACTGTAGTCATCCAGGTTTTTATTTTTTTACTCAAGGTTTTTGTAGTTCCGAGCTCAGTGAAGACTTTTGAAATATTTAAAATTTGCCATCTTTAATGTCAATCTGACAGGGACTAAAGACTGTGGCTCTGTAAACTTCAGGATACATTTAAGAATAAAACCTCTACCTTGAACCACTCTTTAGTAGCAAATATAACAGGAACAAAGAAATTTTTTCTAGGGATCACAACCTGAAACTAGTTTTAAACCAAAATACAAGATGTTTTGCCAGAAAAACCCTCAAAAACAAACCCAAAACTTTCAGTTTTCTAAGATACTAAGATAAAAATTTTCCATTTGATTGAAGGATAACAACTGTAACTTATGTTTAAGTATTAGTAGATGAATGAGTCTGGTGGCAAAAGAATGCCTGGTCCTCAAGATTAAGGGCATAGACCTAACCTGTAACTACAGTAACTACACTTTCTGCATGCTTTTTTATGAATTATTTCGCCCAAATTTTTATATATAATTAGATATATCACTCCATTACTGTCACGTTTGGTATTGAACCAATGAGAATGAGGCCACTAAATGCTTTTGACAATTCGGGCTCTAGTAGATTTTTGTGTTTTAGTTCCTCCAATTGTAAGAATGTGCATTAACTTATTATCGTAGACTGCCTTGTTCCTGCAACAAATGGTGGTCAAACAAATATGTAGAAAGTGTATAAGACAGGAGGATTTTGAAAAACCTAAAAAAATAAATGGAAATAAAAATTATTTTTACTATTAACTCGAGAATGATTTTAAGATGTACTGCAGGTTTTTTTTATGTTGAAGTACCAAGCAAGCTCTCATAAGGCTGACTATGATCATGAGCCTGAGTTAGACAAAGAAGATCTCATTTTACACTGGGTGAACTAAATTATGACAAAACTCTGGTCCAAGTTCAGATTAACTATGACTGATGCAGCCCATCCTCAACTATAATGATTACAAAATTGTGGTCAGTGTTAAATTAGCTGACTTAATGTTACAGACTTGTTTTACTACGACCCTTTTTTGTACTGAAGATAAGGTCAAGAGATATTTAAAAAAAAATTACAATAATCCACAGTCTTCTGAAACATAAAGATAAAAACTTTCCATTTGTCTGAAGGATAACAAATGCAACTCAACTTTAAGTATTAGTAAGTGCATGAGTCTAGTGGAGGAAGAGAGGATTAATTAATCTACAGATCAGTGTTTCAGCTACAAGGAATTACTTCCCTGAAGTTCTTTTCCTGATAAAATGAATGAAAACAGGATTGGAGGCTGTGAATGAATGAGCTTGCTAGGGAGATAAAGAGTTAGTCTGAATTTCTTTTAGCCTTGGATTGATTTTAAGCTTTTTGTGCTTTCAGCCTAATCCTCCAGGAATGTAATAAAGTGTTATATGAGGTCAGCATGAAGGTGAAACTAGCATTTGAGTCCACAGGATTATCAAACTTCTACTGTTAGACTCCCCTTCTCATATTCTCAATTACAATTCATAGCTCATTTTAAATTGACTATAAGTGGTATAAAAATAGATCATAACACTCTGTGGCCATCAATATGAAGGAATACAAATACAAGTACAAATAAACTTATCAGCAGAAAAAGTATGGTAAGCATTCTGTTGGAACTAACCTAGTGTACCCCAGTATGCCTGGCTTTGTAGCTGGTAGAAATTTGCTTGATAAACACACAGGAATTACAGAATTTTCAAATGCATTGCCTCATAATTTATTAGTTGCTTAACTAACTGTCAGTCCTTGTATGACAGGGTGACCTGCTCAGTGGATGAGGGAAAAGCTGTGGATGTTATCCAACTGGAATTTAGCAAAGCCCTTTACACCCTTTCCCACAGCATTCTCCTGTTATAAACTCTCTGCTCATGGCTTGGAGGGGTGCACTCCTAGCTGGGTAAAAACCTGGCTGGATGGCTGAGCCCAGAGAGTGGTGATGGATGGAGCCAAAGGCAGCTGGTGGGTGGCCACAAGTGGTGTGTCCCAGGGGTCAGCACTGGGGCTCTTTCTGTTTGGTGTCTTTACTCACGGTCTGGAGGAGGGGGAGTACTCTCAGGAAGTTTACAGGTGACCCTGAGTTGCAGGTGACTTCAAGGTGGGTGTGACTCCAAGAAGTGTCAATCTGCAGGAGGGCAGGAAGGCTGTGCAGAGGGGTCCGGGCAGGCTGGAGCAGCGGGTTGAGGCCAGTGGTATGAGGGTCAGCAAGGAGAAGTGCTGGCTCTTCTGGATAATGAAGCTGGTGAAGGGTCTGGAGCACAAGTCTGATGAGGAGAGGCTGAAGTGGCTGGGGGTGTTTAGCCTGGAGAAAATGAGTTCAGGGAGCACCTTATCACTCTCTACAATTAGCTGGAAGGAGGTTGTAGCCATGTGGGCATTGGTCCCTTCTCCCAAGTAACAAGTGACAGGACCAGAGAAAATGACCTGAAGTTGTGTCAGGGGAGGTTTAGATTGGATGTTAAGGGAATTTCTTCACTGAAAGGTTTGCTGAGCATGGGAACAAGCTGCCCAGGGAAATGGTTGAGCCACCATTCCTTGATGTATCCAAAAATCCCAGAGATGTGGTCCCTAGGGACATGGTTTAGTGGTAGACCTGGCAATGTTTTGACTTGATGATCTTTAAGGCCTTTTCCAAGCTAAATGATTCTATGATTCTATACTGTAATGCAAATATCAAGAAGAAAATGTCTACTACAAATCACTAAACGTGGTTTAGAATAGTAATAATCCCTTCAAAAAATTTTCATTACAGCATTTAATGACTGGCTCACTGGAACATTATGGACTTTCAACATCATATTGGTTCATTAGCTGTCAAATTGGCCAACAGTGCTGGCACTGACCAACCTGGTAATAATCTTTGGTTATCCTTTCTACATTATCCCTACAGAAGTCATTACTCTGAAGAAATGGTTATCATAAGTTGGAAATATATATTTGAAGTATATACTTAAGGTATAAACCAAAGCTTTGCTGATAACATAGTAAAAAAGTCTATCAGACCTCCATTGCATTCCAGCAGGGTAATTTGCAGCTGTGTAAAGACATAGCCTTTATTTTCACAGAGGTAAAAGGGTAATGAAACCTGCTACAATCAGCAGAAAGTTCAGTGAAAGTGACAAGACCTGTTTAAGCTCTGCAAATGCTGATCCTCGTGTCCTGTCAGGAGCCTTGTCTTGCCATAATTCAACTTTTATCAGTATTCAAGACAGCTAATTTAGATCTAAATCTGCTCTACAGCAGTAGAAATTTTGGCTTGTATAATGAGAACAATAAAAATAACAATAGGAAATATAAATAGAATATTTATAGAATAAAACCTAAAAATCATTCTAATTAAAGTAGAAATCACCCTTGAAAAATTTTACGTAAGCAATTGAAAGTCCAATTATCTTTTATATCAAATAAGCATATTTTTGCTAATGGCTAAAATATACTAATAATACTAATAATATACTAATAATCAATATTAAATACCAAGGAAAAGAGTAGGAATGTTGTCTTTTACCTAGGAAAAAAATTTTTATGGCAGTTTTCAGGAGAATGAATTCAGTTTTCAACCTACACAGTTAGCTCAATAGGCATATGCCACTAAATAAATAAATATTGTAAAATCCTGTGTTTAGAAATCAACAAGGAAAGAAAGAAAGAAAGAAACCCTGTAACAACAAAGAGGTGGGATGCGCTAGTGTACTAACCCATGGAGCTATAGGTTTGAATGCACAAAAAATCAGAATTACACTCAAAAGGAATTAGAAACTTGTGACAGAGCAGTAAATCCCTAAAATAGAAGAATGCTCAGAGATAATTTTTTAGTGATTATGGCAACACTATAATTAAAGTACAAGTAAAGTCATAGGTCAGAACCTTTCCTCCTCTGAAAATGTTCTTGATGATGTCAACACTGGTGAGTTTTATTATAGAAAGAAAACAGCTGACCTAAGAACAAGGGCTACTGAGCTACTTCTTCTAAGGAAAATGTAATAAAAGAGCATTACTTGGTATAAAATGTTATTAAAAGACTCCTTGCAATCTTTCCATATTGGTCGAACTGAAAAATGGGGACTTTGATAAGAATATAAATATAACTCTGGAGGAATGACGTTGCTATGATGACACCTCTAATAATAGGGGACAGGAGATGGAAAAATTGCTATGAAGAAAATGAACATGACAGCAAATGGAAGGTGTTTGTTTTGTTACATCCATTACCTCTATTAATTTATTAATTATTCTTAACACTAAGTAGCAGGACCTCAAGAAGTTACATACATATATATGTGTGTTATATATATATATATATATATATATATATATATATATATATATATATATATGTATTTTATGGTAGGGTAATTATCTCAAAGTTGCTCCAGAGTTTTAGAAGTAGTAAAGTGAGTACAATCATCTTATCTTGAATTTCTTGAAAAATCTCTTACCTACAAATCAAAGTCAAACTAGTGATTTAGTTAGCCCACTGTCACTACTTTGGAAAAACAAAAATTAATAATACATATGGCATAAGTTTCTAATTTTAACATTTACACTTTTTGCACAATACCCTCCATACTCAATAAAAGGAATTCAACAAACTTAACAAGGTGCTGAAAACAGAACTGTAAGGTTATTGCTGTAATTTACAGCATATACCAGAACAAGTTTAATGTATGTTTCTTTGAGAGGATCTGGTTTTGAATGTGTCACTTGGGATCTTTACAGTCTTTTTAAGGGTATGTCAGGTGTTCTTGTGGCATGGTTTTCAAGCAGTTTGATAACTGCATTATCACAACTCTTCTGAAAGTTTAGTTTACACCAAACAAGATAAGGTCTCATGGGAAGCTTGTTAGGATAACTTTATATATAAGTGTCTCAAAGCATTACTACAACAATTTTGGAAAGAATAATGAAGGCAGTCTTCAGAAAACACTAGTACAAACAACTTAATTTTGAGATTTTGCAAACGCCTAAAATTCTTCCTTCTTTTAATTTGACAAGCAGCTGGCAAATAGTTTTGGAAATAAAGGGACTGAAATTATTTTCTTTGAGATTGGCTAGGAGCATTACCCTATGTAAGAAAGCAGTTTAAAATTCTTCAGCTTGGGTGTCCAAAATTCCTAATCTCTTCTTAGACACGTTGCTTTAAACATGGCAATTGAACGGTGTCCAAATGTTTCATCACCATCCTTTATTTTAATTTAGCAACTAAAGCTGTATGTTTTATGTGCTCCACAACTAAAATTCAATGTGACCTGATTTTTGCATCATGGCATGGTCCCTCCAACAGAATCTCTGCTATTCTCAAGCCTCCCTGACACTTGTCTGTTGTGGAACTCTCTGGGCACAACCTTGCACAGCAGAGAGATGCCTTAGTGGCTTCACCCAGAAGTCAGACAGACAGCAAACTTCCCAGGGCTGTCTGCAGCTTGGCAAATGTCAGAGCTCACGGAGCTGTCTCAGGTGGAAAGGTACACAAACCATGGGAAAGGTCAGGCAGCTATGACCCTGGATATAGTGCAAACAACAAATCAAAGTAGAGAATCATTTAAAAATTTTTTTATGTGATACAAACAAGTAAATTTTTAGCTCATTCTTTAATATAAAGCAATGTTATTTGCCTAGCATACCACTGCAGACAGTTTCAGAATACTAAATCAATTTCTGACTGATCTTTACTAGAAGATTTGCAACTTACAAAAACCTGTGATCTGAAGGCTGATTCATAACTCACTGACACACAGCAAATAGAAAGAATTAAGATGTTATTCGAACATGAAAGCACAGTGCAAAAGGAGGCTCTTCAGACACAAATACAGAAGTTAGAACAGACAATATGCTCAACCATACAAAAACTCTGCCATTACATAGCACTCCAGAGATTAAAGCAAACAAAAAGGTGACCCTTCTTAAAATATTAGTCACTGCAATAATGTACAAGCTGAAGATAAAATTATGCCACTTGGCCAAGGTCAAAAAATACTTAAAATAAAATAAATACATTTCAAAGGCCTTCAGTGGCTGCAGCCTAAATACTCAATCCCCTAAAAAAAACTGTTTCCCAAAACCAAGGAAGTAGAGAACACTGTATGTAACTGAAAGAGAAATATAAGTAGATGGAAAATAACGTTTACTCAAACGGAAGATTGTTTTTGATCAAGGAGATTATATCTACTGCAGATAAAACTTAACTGACTACAAACTAAGCAAAATGCATAAGAATTGTACTTTGGGGAAGATTCTTGCAGTCCAACAAAAATTACTTTGAGAATTACAACTCAAGTTTACAGTAAAATACTCACAGTCACTCTATAGTCTTTACATGAATTAATGTGCATTTTAGATATCTATTTTTTATTACATTATGAAGAAGGAAAAAGAATAGTCATCCTACAGACATTCTAAGGGTATTTTTATATACATATAAAAGAATTATTCTGAAATTCAAGTGATTGTTCAGCACTACTCTCCTGAAGGTAGTGTTCTGCTAAACCACTTTAAATCAATTATTGATTTATTAATTATCATCAACAACAAAGCCTACACTGGAGGAGGGTCCTGTCAGGACCTGTGGACTACGGAGAGAGGAGTCCATGGTGAAACAGGTTTGGTGAAATGACTTGTGACCCCATGGAAGGGACTCTGGAACAGCTAATGAAAAACTGCAGCCTATGGGAAGGGCTCATATTGGAGAAGGATTGTCTCCCATGGAAGAGACCCCACACTGGAGCAGGGGAAAAGTGCGAGGTATCCTGACCCTGAGGAGGAAGGATCAGCAGAGGTGTGTGATAACCTGACCACAGCCCCTGTTCCCTGTCCACATGTGTGTACTCCTGGGGAAGAAGAGGTAGAAAATCATGAGTAAAGTTAAGGAAGAAGGAAGGGATGGGAGGAGGGTGGTTTTAAGATTTGGTTTTACTGCTCATTGCCCTACTCTGATTTTGATTGTTAATAAATTCAGTTAAATTTCTCTAAGTCAAGCCTGTTTCACCCATGATGGTACTTGGTGAATGTTCTCTCCCTGCCTTTAATCTTGACCTATGACCCCTTCATTGTATTTTTTCTCCTCTATTCAGCTCAGGAAGGGAATGACAGAGTGGCTTTAGTGTATGCCTGGCATTCAGCCAGGGTCAATCCATCACAATATTCAAATCAGTATGACTTCTATATAAAACACCTCTGATTTATGCCACAGTAAAGAGGGCAGACTTAATCTCTTTAATTTCTTTGATGAAAGCCCATGTGAAAAAATAATTACTGCTTATTTTTATTATCATAGCTATTTTCTATTTACTGGTCTATTTTAAGTGACTATGACACTGCAGAATATCAGGCTAACTAAAAGCTCACTCAACCAAACCAGCACCATAATCCTTACTCATCTACATTGCTTTGATCCTGTTTGCATCAAGGTATCAGGACTTGTGACACGATGCCTGCACCAGGTGTTTAAACCTATATTTGTTTCAAAGTGCTTACTTCTGTGTCTTAAAGTTAAGCAAAGACTTATGGAAATGAAACTTTTCTTTTAACCATTCCATAATATTCCATTTTTAAAGGAGGCTTTTCTATTTGAAATGCTTATTGAACATAGGACATGTACATATTGAACATATCCCATGTACTATATCAAAGACCAAAACATATTTTGCCACAAAATTAATGAAATAATAACATGATAGCAGTAGAAACACTTTTTAAATTTTCTCCTTCAGTTAAGTCCTTACCACTTCTTGTTAGCGATGTGTTAAGTATTTTTCCTGCATGCACACGACATCTTAGAATTACTGTTTAAGGCTACTTTTGAAAGCTCTTGTTTGTTTCTTATGTTTCTTATGTTTCTTATGTTTCTGCAGCACAGAAATTAGAAAATATAAAGAATTAAGCTAAATAATAATTATCCCTTATTAATCTATGAGCAAACAGTTAAAGTCAGCAGTATTACCACACTGATTGGGATAATAATTACCGATGGTAAAGAGAAGACAGAAAGTTACTCAGCATTAAAATTTTACTTCCCTTCAGGAGATCTCCTACCTGAAGGATAAATATCAGAGTTAGTGCTTTCTTTTGGTAAAAAAAAACCAAACCAAACACTCTCCCCTTCTCCCAAAACCAAAAGAAAACACCTCCAAAAAAGCATAACAAAGTAAACAAACAATACATCCATTGAAAGGGATTGAAAAATAAGGCTCCAGAACTTGTAGCTCTGAATGACTTTTCATGCTCTGTTTGGTCTTTGCTTTATAAGGCATTAAATTCTATGTACAACGGTGTCCTTAAAGTGCTTAAGCTGGGTCATTGGTTGCTATCACCTCCTGAAATCCCTATCATCTTTTCAAACCCTGAATCGCACACCACGCCTGTTATTTCCTCTCCTCTCAGAGACTGAGGTAGGGGCTCAACCTAAAACCTGTTGATAAACACTGAAAGGGGGAATTTACTGTCCCCTCAATTCATACCACCTTATCTTTTGGGACATATCTGATATACATTCTGTAGCAGTGATTTTATTGCTTTCTGCAAAGATCCCTGCTTTTGTGCTCTGTCAGTGATCCAAGGTTTGTGCAGCAAGCACTCAATTCTCCGCCACTTAGATAAATTAGATAATCTACTGATTGGATTGTCTGCTTGATCCATAAATTGTGCCGTAATACTTTAGCAGGAAAAGCCGACTTTTCTTATAGCTGTTGACTTCTTTGCCTCCTTTAACTATCCTGGAGTTTTGATTGATAGCCTTTGCTCAGATAGGCAAGAATGTGAACGCAATAAGGAGTGGAAAATTCAATGGCAGTTCGAATGAAACTTCCAACTTGTTTGCTACTACTGACTTCAAAATAAAAAGCCTTTGTAGAAGACATGTCTTGGAAACAAAATTGATCACACACCATGTTCTATGGACAGTCTCAGGTATTTTGATATTTATTGTTGATAGAGGAGTATGGAAGTGTCTGAGTACACCCCCTTGATCAAAAATTGTTCTATGTAAAAGTTAAAAGAACCTAAAAGTCTGCTGGCACTTGTAAAATCACATTCAAACCACAAAGACAACACTGCTCAAGACTGCTCCTGTTTAATATTTGAGAGATTATAAATTATTCAAAACATCTATTTTTTCTCAAGATGTGCCCTTCAAGTTTCTTTTTAAAATCCATTTTTAATGGAGATTAATTCCTTTATTTCTTGCCACTTTTTTCTTATTATGTTCTTGAAATTCTGATTTTATCTGGCATGGTATCAAGAGCTTGATCATTAAAATCCTCACTAAGCAAGAGTCAGTAACTGGCTGCATAGCAGTAAATTTATTTTTGGGTTCCACTGTTTGGGATTTTCAGAGAACTGAATCACAGAATAACAATGGACAAAATGGAGGAACCTCAGAATGACTACTTGTCCAACTCTTCACTAAAATCAGGGTCAATTTTGGTTAGGTCTCATAATTGTTATTTATGTGTCCAACTTCAGAAGAAGAAGCATGAAATCCAGAAATGAGCACTTAAAAACCTGAGCAATATATTTCCATTTATTGAACATAAGTATTAATGAAGGCATTTCTGTTCCACCTGCAATGTACAGCTTTAACACATGAGCACTGGAACACAAAGCAGATGCAAAAAATATATGGGAGCAGATTAAACTCAAAGAGAGAGATTTAATTTTGTTAAAAGATGGAGAATCTGTTCAAAAACTTAACAACTGGACATTTTTATTGTGGCAAGAACAATGTAGACAAGATGATTTTTAAACTTCCAGTGTGTTGCTGACTTCAAAACCTTTATAATTCAGTTGGCAATTGAAGTACAAAAAATTTTACAACAGTGTATATAAAATATGCCTATTATGATTACACTATACTATTAATGAATCTTCATGTTTCCAGTTGTAGACAACAGTTTACAGAAAACAGCACATGCCATGTTTCCAGCAGCCTTAAAAAGCCTTCTAGCAACTGTCTCCTGCCTTTCCTTCCATGCTAGGCCGGAAGATTCAAGTCTCCCAAAGGAGATGGAAATTATCTGGGGAATCTTATATCCCCTTATACCCAATAGAATACAAAGGATTAATTAAATCACAATTTTCTTGGCAAATAAAATTCTTGATAATGTAATTAAATAGAAATTTTATCTACTTTACCAGAAAATATGAGACTTAAAGGGATTTAATTTTTTAGTAGTTTGTTTCATGTGTTTGACAGTTTCCAGATCTTTATTTCCTATCATCAAGAAGGATTAGGCTATGAGAGATGATTTGTCTCTTCCCAATTCTACCAACTCAGACACACTGACTGTTAGAAACCGAAGAAAGCATACTAACACCACTGGTAAAATGGAAATGAATGAAAACTTGATTCGTTGCATGTTTTTTTTTTCTCATAGTTGCATATATCTTTCTCATACTAGGACCAAAATTTGTTTTAAGTGAACTTTGTTCCCTATTAATGTTGCTAGCCTGAACAGAATGGATATTAGCTCTCTTTGTTATACTTTTTACTACTTTTCTCTTTACCAAATTTGAAAAAAGAACCCCAAAACATCACTGTAGTATCAAAACTGTCGTTTGAGTTGAATGGAGAAAAAAAAACAAACAAGAAAAATGTATATTCAGTTCTAACTTTTTATAATTGTCAAGTAGGATAACTTCTGACCAGGAAGCAGGACAGCTGAATAAAAACTCTCTCAGAAAGATTCAGAGTTATTTCCTTTAAAAACAGAATACAATATCCCAAAATAAGCACATGCCTCTCCTCCCCTGCAAAAAACCTCAAGCAACTAACCAAAGAAAAATACCCCAACCTTTAAATAACAGAGATATCACTCTAAACACCTCAAAGATTTAAATATCCCCATTTTAAGAAACATGAATAGAATTTGGATTGGAATTCAAGTTGTTCTTATAAATCTTACATTTAGTACCTCTCTCTCTTCCTATACACAGAAGTCACTGAAGTTATGTCAAAACAGACTTACACGATCAAAAGACTCACTGATGAAAATGTTTTGCTAGTAAAGAACTACCACTTGAAATAACACCAAAAGCTTTCAAGTTACACATTTACAATTCCTTCCTGTTAATATTAATTTATTAGAACAGGCAATTATCCAATTATCTTCACATTTAAATTACCTAAATATCCACGTTATAATTGCATTCATTAGTTACTGGAATTGCACCTGCAAATGCTATATTACAAATATAGCTATGAAAAGTTTATGTTGTTTTACTGCAATGGATATTTAATAATTTAATTTCATTATTAATACTTCCTAGTATTGTTGTAAGCATCTTTGTAAAAATATCCTTTTCTGTAGAGATTCATTTTATTTGGGAAGGAAAGCAACCCTATCATTAGGATTTTTTTTCCTGTCTTATTCAGTGACAAAGGTAATACTATGCCAATTTTACTATCAACAACAGTTGACTTTGCCAATGGGCTGCTACACTGCCATGTCACAAGTCTATGAACAGCAAGAACAACTAGCAACAACCACCTTAACCATAAATTTTGTGGTTTTGAGTTTTAATGTCTGTTTTCAGCACAGAATGAGTCTTTTAGTCTTTTTTACTAAAATCTGTCTACTCTATGGGAGTATCTAGAGTTTGAAACTGTAATATTTCTTTTTGTTACTAGTCCCCCTTCTGGGAGAATTTAGGAAAGGAAAACAAAGTGGGTTAAAAAAAATTTCTCATATTAATAGTGAGTTAATACATATGTGCCTATGTAGCATGTGTAAAATCATCTCTGAAGTATAAAACTCCCACTGAACTGGTTTTACTGGTTAGGGATTTTTGCTTATTTATTGGTTGGTCTTGGGTTTTTTTGGCACAAAACTCACCAAACTATTTCTAAGGATAAATTAGTGAAATATCTGGTATGAAGATGATTTGCATGCAAATTATTTTCGAAATTTCTCAAACATTTTAACAAAAGGGGACATTGAGTTAAAACTAAAATACAAATAAAAGAAAGTAACCACTCCCCATAGAAAAAAGCTTCTTCTGAGCTCAGTTTAAAAATATGACTTGGTAACAGTTTTGAAAAATTGAAGGGCACAAGCATATGCAGTAAGATATATTTTGCTGCTTACTGAGAAACCAGTTTCAACTAGCTTCCTTCCCCCTTTGTGGTTCCCACTGCACAGAAACAACAAGTGTCTAAAAACAAAACCAGAAAATAGACAGCTACTAAAAAAGAACTGACAAACTCTCCACTATTAGAGATGCATGATATTTTTCAAAAGCATTTCTGGAATTGAAATTCAATGTGTTTTGACACTGATGACCTACTTAATCACACAGCAGCCTGACACATCATGAAACGTCTACTTTCCAAAACTCAGATGGACATTTAAAGCTGATTTTTTTTCTCCTATACCCTGTGTATCAAGATGAATTGGCTGCCTGCTACAATTATCTAAAAGCCCTTACTGCACTGACTACACATCAGAGAAGGCCCACACTGAACTGAGCCTTACCTGATGGACTGTTTCATTTCTACAGAGGAAATGGGAGTGGGATTGTACATTTGCTGCTGCAATTAAACTGGCTCCACTATCTTCATAACTTCCAGCAAGGGCACTTAATCTCAGTCATACCTTTAGTCAGCCTTTAGAGCTTGCAGAGGTTCAAAGAAAACATGTGTGTGCTAAGGCAGGATTTCAAACGTTTTTTAAATCCTGTTTAATCTCAACTGCCATCATGCTCACTGTACTTCTACTTCAAACCTTTTGGACTGTTTTACTTCCCCACTATGTTCAGTTCTCTATTTCCTCATAAAACTAAGTCCTATTAATGTGAATAAAAAAATTTATTTTCAATATTTTATCCCTAGTTTAGGGTTCTCAGATTGAGAGGATGGATAGTCAAAGATGTGGCACTGGGTGTCTGGTAACAAAACAGTTCCCAAGAAGTTGAGGATATTTACCAACAGTGAAACTCTAGAGCTTCATTCTTGGCATTCTTCATGGGACAGAGTTACTCTGACTCGTTCCCACATAAAAAGAAGGCAGGTGAAGTATTGTAGCACCTGACCTAGCTTTCCATAAGGCTCTAGCTATTATAAATTAGAGCAGGAGCAAGAAAAATGTGCATTGGTGAGATATAGTGAAAATTCTCCTGTACTGTTAACTTCAAGCACAGCCTGGGAACACTTCTTGGTACCATAGTGCCATCATCTAGGACTATTTCAGCTAGCACTTGAAGCAAACAATTCCTAACACATTTTGGCAGCTGGAAGAGTCCAGATGCCATTAGTAGCAAAGATGAAGGATGTTTCGTGTCAGAAGGCATCAGTGCCAGGCAATCTATCCAGGTGTTTGCTAAATCAGGAAAGGCATGCCCTTAAAGGACTTGATTCTTTGGACCTCTTTTGGAATACAGTAGCAAGCAATCTGGTTTCTGTGTGCTTCTTATTGCTATCATAAACTACAGAAAATTCATAGGAGTAAAAAAACAACTTAAAATATCTGTTGGATCATTCTAAAGGTGAAAAAAAATTCATCCATGACAGAACTTTAACATTAAAGTAATTGTCATATGGCATATCTATAGACATGCCTACTCCTCACATTAGTATGGTATTAAAAAACCCCAAACAATGGCACATGGCAGCTCAGTTTAGGAATTCAGCACTTCCCGGGGAGAACAGGGTAATGGTGAACAGATGATGGCACCAGACCTTCAGTAAAGCATGTGCTTTACTGAACTGTAATGTTTCTGTTTTGCAGCTAGAATTTTTCTCATTAAGAACTTTTTCTTCACCATACTGCACCACTGAGCTGTCTACTCAACCTCTACAACTTCTTTTAGCTCTACTAAGCTTACCCAGAAAACAAGAAGAAATAGAAAACTATCAGCAACAAGTTCTTGATGTAAGAAACCCACTCCCCCTTGTACACTCCCCCACAAAAAAAAAAAAAAAAACCAAAAAAACCAAACAGAGCAAACCAGATTAAAAAACCCTGAAAAAACAGAGCACAAAAATTTTCAAAGGGAATAGGAACAGCTAGAAAGGAAATACATAGCTGGTTATCACTATCCAATCTGGAGTAGTTTATTCTTCTGAGAACAAAATCTAGGCAATGAAACCCTTCATGAGATCATGAAAAAATTCAGGAGACTGTGGCTACTATCTAAATGAAAGAAATGAATTAAGTGAAACAAGGTGAGCACCTTTTGGTTTGTAAGAGAAATAGATCTCAGTAAAACCAAGTTTATAAATGTGTTTATTATAATAACTACAGAGTTTAAGCCTAAGAAAGATCAGCAAATTCTTAGGAGATATCATTACAAATATGGACAAATTGGAAATTTTGTTTCATTGAATTTGGAAATGTCTCTGTCCCTTGCTGGTATGTGGTTTCTATCAATATAACCGGCCTCAAATTGTCAAAAGAAGATAATGCATCTTTGGCCATAAACCTTATTTCACATCCAAGTCTGTAAGAACATCAAAACAAGGATTTCTTGCTGAGAATCAAAAAGGTTCAGTCTTTAGGAAGTCTTTATCAGAAATGATGAAAAATATGATTCCCTTGTTGGCAAAAACAAGTTTCTGGTAGAGATGCCCACTGAAACAGGAAAGAGTGGCTGCTTCAGCACACATGGGTCCTGGGCATTTGTTTCCAGACCTGTATGCTGCAAACCAGTGGAACTGAGTGTCTGTTGTCTCTTCCTCACCTTCCCAAAGCAGCTGCATATTACCATGTCTTTCCTTAAAGATGATGCAATTTTAAAGGTGAAGTTGAAGGAATATTCAAGTGCAGACAGACTGTTTTGGGAGCTAAAAGAATTCTCATTTCATACATGATAGGTTGCCAGACACTGGAGTGCTCACACTGATGAAGAGATTGCTGTTCCTACTAAAATGTGATGAAACTAAAAGATTATCTCCAAGACCAGACTGAACACAGAACAGAGATCAAGACTGAAGCACTCCTGATATGCAGGATTTTTCACTTCAAGAAAAAGACAGTTAAAACTTGGCTGTATATACACTAAGAATATGCATATGTATGTGCTAAAGGTGTTACTAAGGCAAATTCACAAAGATGATTAGCGTTTGAAAATACTAAAGTGGTTAAAAACCTTGCTGAAATCTAAAAGAGGGTTATCTTTTTTATTCAACTAAGATTTAGAAAGAAATGACGTTGTTTTGCTTCAAACTGTTTTGCTTCAAACTGAGACAGCAGCCACAGGTACAGATAAATCTTACTGCATATAACACTCCCCCTGCCAAAAAACCTGAAACCTCAAATAACCCTCCCCCCAACAACTCATACCTCCTTGAAATGCTAACAGATAATCCTGTGAAAATATCAGCTTGCTATTGATCACAAAAGAAAAAAAAAATCCCCAGCACAATCCCCAGCACTAGCAATTAGTGGGAAAGAAACAGATAAGGCAGAAAATCCTCTTTTTTTTTCCAGTATATAAATAGGGGACTCATATCAGTAACATCATATCCAGTTTTGTCCTGAACCTCACCCTGTGCCCACATCCTAAAAGATGACAAAACTGCAGAGGCACTGAACAGTGACAGGATGATTAAAAGTAGAGAACAATTTCCTGGAGGAAAATGCCTACATAGCCTAGGACTTTTCAGCCTTGAAATTAGATAAGTAAGAGTAGATAAAATTGAGGTATATAAAAGTCATGAGTAGTGAAAAGGGTTAAGTAAGAACTATTGATTTATTAAAATAACATCCTGATCCTTTATCATACAAGAGCTAACATTATGTACCGGGTTCAATAAATTGCTTAAAACTAGGATTAAAACCCCTCCATGACATCCCAGTTCTTGAAACCATCAAGCTATTCAAAGCCTCCCTATACAAATACTGAAAAATTTCTAGTCAGGTTTTGCATGTCAGTGTCAGCTGAAACATCTATTAATTTCATTTATGTTCTCTAACACACTTCACTCAAAAGAATAATGGTAGAATCTTTATGAAATTAATGAAGTTCCAGAGACAGTAACAAGGTCCTGTTTCAATGACTGCTATTTATAGCAAATCAAGTATGACAAGAGGACTTTGGAGAAATCTCCAGCGAGCACTAATGGCTGGGACAGAGTGCATTAATACAAGAGATCTCATTTTCAGTTCAGTCTCCAAATAGGCATTCAAAGGGAAGCACCATGAAACCAGATTTCACAGCTGCTGGCTGCATCCAAGGAGCAGATATTTCAGTTTGGTTTTCTCTTATTTACCAAAAAATATGAGAAACAAACTTCTTTTTTGAGATGTCTACCTTTACTGTAGCTGGGAAACCCAGGCAAAGAAACTGTTTTTCCATCACCTTTTTTAGAACAATTTTTGCTGGCTGCCTCAGCTTAGCTACTGGCTACATACTTTTGGATGCTGTTCTAAAAGTCCTCTGCAAACTGATCCTTTGGGAATAGCAAACTGCAGGGGTGATTTTCCTACATGAAGGCACCCATTTTTAGAGTAAATTCAGAGATTGTGACTGCAGTAACTGTTACTTAGGATTGCTTGTTTTCGTGTCCTGTCATATTAAAGTAACAACACACAACACTGCCAAGTGCTCTCTGTCACCAGCACCACAGCTCCAGCTGTCTTGTCTGCCCTACTCAATTTTTTTTTCCACTTTAGTCTATGGAAAATACAGGACTTTCTCTGTTTGACAAACAAGAGTGGCAAAGACTAAGTGAGAGTCAGTGCAAATTGACTTTGACAACACCAGCCCTGTCTCCAGCACTCAAGTCTTTGCTCTAATGAAAATATTGGCATGGCATGACTCCATTTACTTAGCAATGACTAAGGAGATATGGCAGGAAAATGAATTATCTTGCTTCTATACATTTTGTAGGTATTTTAAGATGGACTTATTCCTCTTTCCCAGATATTTTTGTGGTCAAAGAGCCTGGAAAACAGTGAGAGAACAAAATCTGCTCGGTTGATGAGTTGGATACTTAAGACAGTCATATAAGCTGTCCTCCAGAGCCAGTTTGACTATCAGTTTCTTTCCAAAGTCCTGCTAAATAAAATAATGCATAAATTGAATCTATAGAAATTACTCACTATAAATATTCTATCACTCTTTCATTCTCATCTAGTGCTTTAAATCTTCAGGGCCTGTACTGCACCCAATATACAGCATTTAAATATGGTCTTGACAGGTTTTTTCTTATCAAATACAGCCTGTCTACATCTGCTGTCACCTAAGAAGTGTGCTGCATATGCAGGAGTGTGCAACTGGAGTTGAAAGGAGCCCACTGGTGTTTGTAGCATGCTGGGCCCCAGCTGTCTTTACACTTACATCAATAAAAATCAGTTGGGAGTAAAGACTGTGTACACAGAGTAGCTTTTAGGTTATTCTTTGAGCTAGGGTAAATCAATACAAGAAGCAGGACAGGGAGTTTCAGATCTTGTGGAATCTTTCCTGTGATCAAGGGTAACTGAGCTGAAGGAGTTTTCAAAATCTGGGTAAAATTCTCAATGCCTTAAGGGACGAAGCCCAGAATATACTGACTACTAGACTCACATATATATTTTTAAAATCTCCTATTTGAATAGATTAATTTAATAGTCAATGAAAAACAAAAGAACACAAAATTTTTTTAACTGTTTTCCTATTTCATATTTGCTCTAGGTTTCATATAAGCAACGATGATGATGATGAAAATACTTGCCTTAGAACACTCATTCAGCTGTTGTAAAATAATGTTTTGTGATGCATATCTTGACCAGAATCACATAGTTCTGGTCATGTTGTGCATTGTTTCTTTCCAGTGATGCCCTGAACAATTTAGTTTTAGTCTGTTAAAATTAATACTATCATCATAAAAAATAAGAAAACGAAAAAAGAAATCTGAGTAAGCACAAATGTGTCAGCATAACTTGCAAGGAAGATGTCTTGAGACTGGTACTTAGCACACATATTTCGGTGCTAAAATATTACTGAAACAGACAGCTGAGAAAAGATTTTCTGATCTTTTGAAGAACAGTGAATGAATGAAAAGCACTGAAGACAGATTTCCTTAGAATGTCTGAATCTGATACTATGTTTGGTCATGACTGCTTTCTTCATTAAAATTTAGTAATTTTCAGCACTGAGTGCAGTTTCAATAAGCAGGATGTAGAATGTCCACTAGGTGCTTTCAGTGAACTTTTGATTCTCATGCCTTACACGTTAAACAGTGTATGCATCTTCCTGCTGTGTTGTTTCTATAGTCTCTCTGGGCTTCCCTTATGCTACTTCTTAGTTTACTACTTGAGATCTTTAATTCTCCATTGAATGTCGTGGGGTTTTTACTTAACTGCTCCAAGACAAGAAATTCACCATTTTGTTTTGGATGATTGTCTATGTATGTCAATATATGTCTATAAAATTAAAATGCTTAGATTTTTAAATGCAATAATCTTGAGGGGGAAAAAATAAAACCCCCATGACATTCAATTCTTCAAGATTAAAAAGACCCCAGAAATGTAGCTATTAACATTTAGCTATTTTAATTTTAAATTTATACTTTTGGGACTGTTTTTGTTGCCTTATATTGCCCTGTCACTATATAAGACATATGCTCAATATGTAAACTTCAACATAATAGCAATTTCTGTGTCTTCAGCCTATTAAAAAAACTTATTTGTTAGCTATGTTATTTACAATGAGTAAATAATGAATGTATTGCCTTTCTTGGTTAGAAAATTCTGCAGTAGTTGATTTCTGCAAGTACATTAATTTCCTTAAAAATTCACTGACTCTTTCAGATGAAAAAAATCAGTGGCTTGTGTGTGGATTTTTCTCCCCAAGTCTAGTACAGAAAATATTATGCAGTATCATAATATGCAATATAATGCTGCCTCTGTCTTCCAGGCAAGGTGCCCACAAGCTGAACATAAGCTTGAGGAACACTGATAGTGTTGGGGACAATATTTGTTACCTGAATCTTCTGGTACCTTTCAATATAAACAGATATGTTGATTTTCTGAATAATTCTTTGAGGACATCTGGACAATAAGATGTGTGAATCTGAATACATCTATGAATTTCTGAAATTAATGTATCATTTCTAAACCATGCACTATTTTTTAAATATTTATCATATATATATATATATATAGTATAGGTATATTTTACATATATAGAAGTTATAATAAGGGCATATTCATCCTCTACATTTTACCGTAAATCTGTCCATATTGAACTATTCATTCAGTATATCCATCTTAAGTAGCTGACAATGCTATTATTTACGAATATAACAAGTCCTGTAGGTCCCATGCAAAAATCAGTGTCACAAGTGCTGAGTGCAAGCTTTTACACACAGGGAGTAAAAAAAGACTTCCTTATCTAAAACTTCAAATTTAAAATAGCATGGTTAAAAGGTGGTATTTTCCCAAGTGATCTCTACACCACAAGAGGTATGAAATAAACTAAATGAATTCTTATCAAATCTGTGACAGAACTACAGTAAATTTGATTTGCCACCTGTACAAAGAAATTGTTAATAAAAATGTTTTTAGACACACTTTATTTTGGTGCAGTATGAGTGCTATTTTTAAATTTATTTCAAGGTAATATAAAATATAAGTACTGAAAAACACAGACAATAACAATATTTATTTCCACATTACACTTTGCTCTTCTTGGCTTCTCTAACGCACTTTGCTATGTATCTCCACAATGCATTCTATTTACCAGGTAAGACCACCGTACACAGTCTTGGATCAAAGTTTTTTTGAAAAACACTAAAAAATCAGCATGAAGGCAATGAGAAAATATTAAGCAATACTATCTACATAAAGCAAGGCTAAGATCACAATAGCCTAAAGAGGAGTTGCATGTACGATGAGTGATGAAAGATGTGATGAAAAATGAGAACAGTGATGTCTTCAAGACTAATTTTGTCTATGTCTAGCACACTGCTTCTTGAAGAACTGTAGGAAGAATCTTGTAAGATTATTCTAAGGGGCAAATTATCCTATAAGATTATTCTATGTGTTCTGCTCCAAGAATTTGTCCCATCCTGTTACACAGCTGCAATGGTCCCAGCTGTACAAGGAAAGGAAAGGTTCTTCCTTTTTTACTACAATCATGCATCAAAGCTATCATACAACAAGGCAACCAAGTTGATAAGAACTTTGAGTGAATTGTTTGAAACACAAGCTTAGACATGGATAACTCAAAGTGCTATTTCGTTTGTATGCCTAATCACATGTCAATACGAAGAACCTGCTTTCATAATAGGGTACCTAACAACCCTGCTCTCAGTAGCATAAATTCAATAGCAACTGCAGCTGTGTCTTGAAACCCAAAACCAAGCTTACACTCCTTTAGAAAAGGGTAATGCAATAGCTTGCTGGTTTATAACACATGTTTTTTCAATTTAGGATTATAGAGTTGTTGAGCTATGTTACAATCAGATATGATCATTCACCATGACAACAATAACCTGTCAATCTCTGACCTGTTTTCCTCAATCCTGAAAGGCCAACTCCTTTGACAGTATGTATATATGCTAATGTAAATACACACAGTACCTCCCTAATGCTGGCAACAGTCCTTCAGAGACTAAAGTGAGACAAATAGACTCATTTTGCCTGTGACAGCAGTGCTGGACTCATAAGTAAACATTTCAGTAAGGCAAAGTCAGCATATGTTAATCACATTGAACATCTAATTTCACTTTTCTTTTACAATCAATTAACAAGCTTTAATGTTCCTCTCTATTTGGAGAGAGAAAAAGGTAATTATTTTAATTGTGGATTATTTTTTTCCTCTTTAAGTAAGTGCTGTCCTTAAGACCAGGCTCTCATGTAACCTGTTTTTGAGAAACAGAACTGATTGTCACTACTGGTTTGCTCATTTATCCTTATGGCATGCCATCATAAATAGAATTTGGCACTCCTGAGCTAGCTTCTCACAGCAGTTGTCTTTAATGTCATTTACTCAAGTGCTTTAAGGTCTTAATCTATAATTAATGTTTAGCAATCCAGTGCAGTGCTGCAAGATAACCACTTTTCAGGCTTTAATTTCAAGTAAGTCTTGACACTTTCATTTGATAAAGGTAATACAGGTAACTTTACACTTCTGAAATTGTAAAAGCATCTCCAGAATGAACATAACAAAGGAAAGACTTGCTGGTATAAAGAAGCATCAGTCTGAGCAATCAGTTTTCTAACTTGTCCTTAATACAAATGAGAGTACAGAGAGAGTACTTACGCTTTCTAAGGTCTGCAGAGAAAACAAAACTTATCTGAGTAAACAGAAAGTTGGGGAAATATGACAAGCTCTCCTGCAAAAGATATTAGTTTATTACAAAAAACCAATACTGACCTGAAATAGCTCTCTTTTTATTTGGGTCACAGTGGAATACATTTTACTGAAGCTTAAGGCAAACTAGTAAATTTTCTGCTCCAAAGTCTTCTACACTGTTCATAACATGATTTATTATTCGCATTATGTAGTGCTTATAATGTCCAGTAAAGGATACCCCATGGTGCTATGTAATTATTGCAACACTAACGTGGAATGACAAAACCCTGGAGTGTTGTCATTAGAAAAGAAGCAGCTAGAAATAAATGTGATCAATACAGGAGATGTATGATTATGAAACAGTAGCCGTTGTAGACAAAATTCATTATTCAACTATGAGCCTGGGTCTTCCCAGTTTTCAAGAACTACTGTTTTGTAGATTGACATCAGGGATCCAGATATGACCAACCAAGACTTTGAAGCAGTTCAGAGTAGGTGTCAGTAACATTCTCTACTGAAACACATGGTTAAGAATGAATGTAAAAAAAATAGAAAAAAAAAAAACCTCAACAGGAAAAGTATTTCAAGCCTCCTGATTTCGAGATCTTTAGAATACACATTTGATCATTTATGAAGACTGCCAGAAGTATGATCTTACATACTGACTTAAAAGCATTTGAAACACAGCTAGAAAAAAAAAATCCTTTCTGTACTGCACAGAAAGAAATGTGAGCAGAGAACATAGCTCATCACTCACTAGGGAAAATGTGTTCAGAGCTTTTTAGTATTGAACACTGGGACTTGTTTCAGAAAAAGTTTGCCTTTATTATTAAATGAACAAAATTATGTTACCCTACTTATTGCTTATTATGGAGAAAAATTCTTTCCATATCTAATGTACCAAAATGATAAAAACACTTTTTAAAGACAAGAATTGGTCTATCAGATTGTCTCTTCAAGAAAAAAAATATTGCTCTAGTTGATTGAAAAAGAATTATTTCCAAGGCTATAACATTAAACTCCAGTCCAAGAATGCAGTCTTGGATTAAATTCATCATTTGAGCAAAACAAAACAAACCCAACTCACACTAGGAGAAGTTCTGGTGTTATCAATAGACCTATGTGTCCAATGCAGGACCATGCAGAAGGTATCCAAAGTACTGTGATGATTAAAAATAGTATATATTATCCTGCTTGACTGCCAGCAGTCTCAGGATGAGTTTAGGACTAATGTTTTGCTTTGTATAGAATACTACAGAGACATAAGCAAAGAACTGAATACAAAATGAAACAGAATACCCACAATTACTCTTGTACAGAGAGTAAATCTGATTCACATGTAATGCAAGCACAGAAAATTTTGTTAGGATCTGGTTGCTATTCTTTTCTCCATGTTAGATGCAAACATTTGAACACTGTCACGGCACTGGTATGGAAGACTGTCTTGGTAGTGTTTTAGCCATATTTCCTGATAGACTCTGGCTTCCACACTGTAAAATAAATTTCAGTGAAGTGGCTCACTAAAACAAAGTTTTTTTTCTAAGGAATTTGTGATGGGAATACTGCTCTGAAATCATCAACAAAACCTTAAGGAAGCTAGTAACTGCTTTCTCTATCTCTCTTCCCCCCCCCCCCAACAATTTTACTGAAGCTTAGAAAAGATTACTTTGTTCCAAGTCAGATTTTGACCCAGATTTTAAATTCTGTAGGCATTGTCCTGAGTTTGAAAGACCTCAGGAATGAGGCTTGTTAGACTTTTTTATGAGCTGCTGTTGACCTTACTGAGCGTCTGTTTTGTCATAATAACTAAAAAAACCCCCAATGTGGGTAAGCCTGATTTACTTAACTCTTGCTTTTCTTTTTGAGTTATAAACCAAGTGTTTAATAAGTAGTGGAAAAATGCAGTTATTCTGTGCAGAATTAAATATTTATAAATAACGCACACTGCAGAGGAATACAGGTCTGGCATGATAACAGGCACCTTGAAAAGTAGGGACACAGGTTCAGGATACAAGAGTAGAATGATAAGAATAAGGGGACATGCTGTCCCTGGGGACAGCAGACCTACAAACCAGAGGTCAGGTGAAGAAAAGAATGCTGTGGAGCTGGGAAAAAGTGGCTGTAGGACAAAGAGAAGAAAGAACAAGCATCTAACCTAAATAAAACATTATATGGGGAGAATTCAGAAGTAGTGTGGGGAAGCTGGAAAAACACAAAACTAGTCCCAAGTAACCCTTAGAGGAGATAAAAAGAAGAAACTCCACCAACATCCAACTTTTTCCAGCAAAGAACTTGGGACACCAATGACTTGCAGTCAACTGCCCCTGAATAAGGAGGGGTGGTGGTATCAAAGATGAAACCCAGAAAGGAAGAGAAAGGGTGGACATAAGGCCAGAGAAAAGGGTAGGTTAGTGGGAAGTGTGTGTATGACAATTCTAATCGATTATTATAATTGTCATTTTATGTGACAAAACACTATTTTCCTGGTCTTTAATAATTACATCTTTACTTATAATAATTCTCTGATTAGACTGTTAAGAATTCAGCTATATTGGCAAAAGCCTTGGCCTTTAATATCAGTTGTGTTTCCTTTATCACTGACAGCAAGATTTGGAGTGCAACAAAGTATATCCAAGAATGCACTGAAAAATATTAATTTACATGTTGGCATAAAGTTGATAAATAAATGGTATTTGTACCTAATCCCTGGATAACTGTATTTTTACCCTTGTACATCTGTTAGTATCAACAGTGAAGCTGTCCCTTATTTCCTAGGATACAAAGGAGAAGGAAGATCTGAAGATGCAAAAGTGTGTGTATGGATTTTGAGAGAGTGGAAATTGAGAATGGTTAGATACAAAAGAGTCTACAAGGATGCAGAGGTGAAACAGGAGAGAGACATACTAACAGGGAATTCAGGCAGGGAACTAAGAGTTACCAAACCAAAATGAACATAAACTAAATGGCAAGCTAAGAGGGCCTGAAGTGGCATGGCCAGCAAAGGAAGTAATGGGCAAGACAGAGAAATCGACAGTTAAATGGTCAAAGGAGAAAGGTTTAGAAACCAAAACAAAAAAACCCAATCTGCAAGCATGAGATTTGATGAAGAAATAAGATCAACATGAAAAAAATCTAAGATGGACCTGGAACTGTGTGAGAAATAATGTTCATGGTACTTGAGAGTCACTGTGCAACCAAGTATTTGTTGAGCACGCTGGCCAGCACATTTATTCTTTTGGTCATCTCTCCTATCCTGCTTACTGAAATTGAGGCTGATATTGCACATATTATTTTTTTAAAATAACTTTACATCTTTATTAGTGATGTAGAATGGTTATCTTACTTCACGCATTTGTTATCTGGCATAAATTCCATATCCTTCTCAAAAGACCATTATTGTGAGGACCAAATAAGACTTAAAAGAAATTCATAGAAATCATAACATTTTTCAAAAATACTCCATTATCTTAAATGAAATAAAAAAAAATGCAAAAACTGAAGATGTAATTCAGCTGGCTGAAAAAAACAGAAAAACTGATGAACAAGTTAAATTAAAACTTTCCTTGGCAGCTCATGGAGGAAAAGGAAGGAGAGGAAAAAATTAGAATAGTGTTTTTCTACGTTTAAACTTCCAGGAATATGCCAGACACAGTTTAATTTTTCTTGCATACTAAACACAGTAACCATGTGTGCCAACAAATAACACACAGCACCCTGGAAGCAGCATGTTATAGAGAGCTGATGCACAAAATATATGGAATAGCAGATGTGTTATATTGCTAAACAAACATACTAAATGCTAACACGAATTTTGTGAAGTATCAAGTGTAATTGACAGAAAAATAGATAAAATATTATAGATTATTTTCTTTGCTCTTCTCATGTTATAAAAGCAGTTTAGTCTCCAGATCTGCGCAATGTTATGGCAGCAGCTGGATCACCTTTTTCAGTTTTCAATTCCTCTCACTTGTCTACCATGCTTCTAACTCTAGAACTGTAATGCAATAAATGCTTTTTCTAGGAGCAAATTAATCAGTTTACTGCAGAAAATACTATCAACTCCTTGGAAAATAACCCTACACATCACAAATTCTTCAAAATAACAGAAAATATAGTTTTCCATTGTATCTTCTACATTTTGTCAGAGGGGTAGAACGATGTGATTATATCTCTGCTGAGTTACAAATCCTAAATATCAATGAGACAAATTCTCATGTATTCTAAGCACTGAACTTCTGACTTTACTCACAGAACACCCTCCCCCCATCATCCCCCCCAGTTAGATGCAATACAAAGAGCTCTACACAAACTTCCTCTGGCTTACCTAATTAGTCAATGGTAATCAGCCAACCGGAAAATTAAAGTGCAATACAGGCAGGACATGACTGTATTTTTATCTCCTGCTGTTTAGAATGGTTTGTTTGCATCTTAAAAGAGTGTCAACACTGCTCAGCTTCAATTTGAGCCTACTCTAACCTAAATAGATACAAGACTTCCTTAAATAGCCTGCAGGAACAGCAACTCTAATAGAAGCCCATATGTTTGTAACTACCTCCTTTAAAACTGCTATCCTTATTCTGCTGGTAAAACAGATCCAGTGCAAGAGTTCTGATGTCTCCCTTTCAGAACTTCCTATAAAAATATGTGATAAACAGACCCAGGGTATTTCCTGCCAAATATGTTTTATAGAGTATCTTCAAAGAACACATCTGTTTGGATAGGGAAAAGACACACGAAATAACAATAGCAGAGACTGACATTTACTTGTTATATCAAAGGCATTAGCATTAGGCATCACCATCCTTCCTGTTAGCATCCTGACACTTGGTGTCAATATTGTGAACCAAGTAATGTTATGCCTTGCTTTGAAAATATGGAAGTAATATCAACATCCAGCTAAGACTTAGGTTTTTGAAAGTCAGATAAACTATCACATGGATACATACCTTTGTAAGAGAAAACCAAATGCTATTTTTCTTTCACATTAGAAATATTTTAAGTTGTTGGCATCCATTTACAAACCAGTTGAACAGACATACCAGTTTCATTTTACCCTAAGTTTCAGAGTAAAATACTGGCTTTACTAAAGCCACTGAGAAAAATTATTTTTGCCACTGAGATTTTGCCACTGAGAAAAATTATACTTTAGCTTCTATGTTTCCTACGAGATGAGAGCAAGGAGCATTTACTAGCCAAAAAAAAAGGTAAAAATTAAGACAATGTCCAGTAATAACATTAGGAAAATAAAGATGCCAAAAGCAAGAAATTTTTTTAAAGATTTTCTTTTCTTTTTAACAGAAGCAACAAAAATTTACTATATTGTGTATAAAATCTCCGTCCCATCTTCATTTGTAGAAACACATAGTTTAGTTTCTATAGTAAGTCTTTTAATGGAAGAACAAGATCTCCAGTGACTGGGTAAGTGGGTACTGGATGTCCCTGCATCACATTCACTGAAATGAGTATCACCAGGGGTTAAAAGCAGCACCAATTTAATTTCAAGTAGAAGATGGCCTCTTTGGTTAGTCTTTCAGAAAGGAGCTAATCTGTTGATAAATTGCTCCTGTCACATCCTTTAAGGAGGTTGGTTGTCTGAAATAATAGAATGACCTTATTATTCTTTCAGAAATTTTATATTTAGAGAGCAAAGGCAAATTCATCCTAGGTGTATAAAAAAATACTCAGGTATGTGTCCATATAAATCTACTATCTATCAAACTTTTTTACACTTTATTGAAAATAAAGCAACAAATTTATACTAGAATTCTAAAATACTTTTAAAGCTTATAAAAGTTGCTTTCAATAAGAGTTTGTGCATTTTTATTGTCTATTTTTATTCCAGCTTACCCTGTTCAATTCACATTTTCCTTCCCCCTTTCTCTTCTCAACTTCTCATTTCAGGAAGGTCTGGTCTTTGAATTAGGCAGTGTGGTATTTCATTTCTTTTGAACACTGATGTTGACTATTTTATTATTCTTGAAGCAGAAATGTCAGATACTATCAAGGAATGCACTACTGTTCCCTGCAGTCAGGAAGATTTTAACCAGGCCCTGAGTTCCTTATTCATGACATTTTGTGGGAGTAGTACATTATGTTTCATTGCCCAAGTATGTTGCTTGTAAGTGGCTAAATATAAAGCCCACTCTATCTACATGCAGTAAGGATTTCTGTATGAATCTGACTCAGAAATAACCAGGAGGTTGTTGCTGTACTCTTGTATAGTAATTTGAAAATAGAAAACAGGAAGAAACTGGGCATAATCCTCCAACCCTTGTGTTTACATGTGACTGCTGGCAAAACCCCCAAAAATTATTCTCAGATGGTCCATGCTGTAAACTCTGTGACAAAAGGTGACTGAAAATGTGTCTTCCCTCATATTGTAATTTTTAACCACCATCGATATGACTTGCAGTTCAACCTCTGCAAGGCATATTAAATTAAAGCTAATAAATGTTTAATTCTCTCAGTTCACAGGTTAAAAAGTAGGGGTCATGTTGTGTGTCAATGCTATTTTATATCACCAAGTGAAACATGCAGTGTGACCCACACATAAATACCCTGATACAAAGTCAGAAATACTTTCACTCTGAAAAGGAAAGGTCTGATTCAAAGGAGTTACAGGAAAGCACCTTTAAAGTTCAATCCATTAACTTAATGAGAATACAAGCTACCGTGTTGAAGGAAATAATAAAATAAGAATTTGTCTATGACTGCTAAAAGCCTCACAGAATGAGATTGTTTACACCAGAAGATAAGGATTTCACTTCCCATGGAGTGACTTTGTCCATGCAATCTCACACTTCAGTTGTACACTTTGCAGAAGACTTTATCTGCAAGTGCTACTCAGCAGAAAAGCATATGGAAAATTTTGAAAGACAGTGTATACATTAAGAGGAAATCAGACCTTGAATTCCCAATGAAACTGAAAAGCACCAGGATTGCTTGCAGGAACTCACTCTTCCCTAGTCTTCTCTTCCTTTTCTTCCTTCACGTCTGCCTGCCACAGGCCATGTGGCTTCTGTCATCAGTTACAGCTGGACTTTCTTCTGCTTTTACCTTTGTTATCTTCTGTGTATGGCTAGGTTTGTTTCTGGAATTGTTGGTTACTGATGGATTTAGCTCCCAGAATTCATAAATCTAAAAATCTGTGTGTTACCATACTATAACAGACTGCTATTGAATCACACTATTACTTCATGAGAAAAAGTTAAAATTTCTACGTTCTTTTCATATTACCTCTACATCAAGTAAGTAGCAGTATTTTTTAAGATAAGCTGCAATTTTCTTTCATCTTACTAAAGCAAAGACATGCTATAATTAGTTTTTTCTTACTTGCATATTAGCTTCATAACACTATATTACAAAATTCCATACACATGTAAATTAGACCTAATTGGACTGGCTCATCAATCTGTTCCCCAATTACATAAGAAAAATACATTAACTGAATGTGATTTATGTATAAGGTACTTGTGAATGTTTGTGATGGAATTCATAAAATGCTCATTTGCATGTCCTAATGAGCAGTTTATTAATCTTAAATGCATACAGAAATTAACAGCATTTTAATCTTCTAAAATGCAGCTTTTTTTATCCTTTCATTAACAACCATCAGTCTTAGTATGAGACAATCTTTAATAGCTTATGGATACAGATTATGAGCGCCTATGTACATATAAAAATATGCACAGATCTTGTGAGCAATTTTGCCTTCCCTTCACCCTGAAGAATCGCTACAGGAGTAAGACTTTAATAAAAATAAATGATGAAGCCTTTCCAAGTAGCTATATGTATCTATATATATAGAGCCTCTTTGCTAAGTGGTCTCATATTTTAAAACACCACATGTTAATTTTTGTTTTGGAAAAGACTTTGATTGCATGAAAGAAATTTTTTTTTTGTTTTCTGCATCTTTCATTTCATGTTTATAAAATGTACGCAATATATTTACCTGGAGAGGGGAGGACAGTTAATTAAAAGTCCTAAAAGCCAAATACCAAACATAATATATGTTGCATAACAGTGAAACTGTAAACAACATTGAGAAAGAAATTTATTCAATTTTTTCTGAATCTCACTTGAACACAGAATGATAACAGCTCTGTTCAGCAAAATATCAGGCAGGTGTGCTTTCTAATTTTAAACTGTAGTAACAGGTCACTGCTGATTGCTGGGCAATGACTCATAGCTTTCAGATCCTTCACATTGCAGTTTGCTTTTGTAAACATGCTATTTTCTGTTCCCTTTTCTTGCATTATAAGATAAATGCTCACAATAACCTTTCTTTCTTCCCCTTGTTGAAATTCAAGTGCAGACCAATAAAACATCTAGTTTACTTATATATTGACCTGTGTCACTTGGAACCTACAAACAACATGTAGCAAGAAACAACTACATGAGCCTTTGGACAAGACTAGATTCATTATTACTGTGTAATGGGTGTCCACTTAGTGTAAAGTCACATAATATTCCTAGAGAGGAAGACCAAGGTCATGGCAGTGTCACTGATAACATTAGTTCCTTCTGTAGGGCCATTCTTAGCAGAGTACCAAAAGAACAAGGTAAAAAAGCAACTTAGTGTACTTTAGGCAAGGTAGAAATCATCTTTCTCCTTTTTTCTGGCTCCTGCTCATTCATCAGTCTGAGATGATGTTAGTCATCCTGTAGTGACAGTGGAAGGTGGACACTTCTCTGTCACAGGAACAGGCTTGGTGACATATGCCCGCAGCTCCTAGAATTGCTGTTTTTATTGAGGTGCTTATTTTAGTCTGTTACACACAGATCTCACTTCCATTAAGAATCCAACAAGTGACCACAGGCACCAAGGAACAACAGCAGTGCCTCTAGATAAAACTCTATAAAGGATCCTTTGTGTAAAACTGCACTATTGTTCTACTTCAAGAAAACTACAGGAGAGAAGCCTCTGTTGCCTCTTTCATTTAAAATGTATATTCAAAGCATAAATGTTTTCTTCAATTCTGTTGTTCAAAATACTTTACAAAAATGAAGGCTTAAAAATTTCTGTACTTGCTGGGCGTGAAAACAATAAAAACAATTTCAAACCCAAGATGCTCTTATATATGTGTGTCATTTGAGATATTTCACACATGTCCTAGGGGTGGTAGGGAGAGAAGGAAGCTCCAATTTTAGAAACACCTAATCTTTTAACCTGGAAATAAGGTTCTTTTAAAGTGATGCATAAAAATAGAGGCCCCAAAAATTACAAGTTATTTTAACAAATATTGCATAAAGCTTTAAGTGATCTGAAGCTGAAACACTCCCAGAAATAGAACCTTGGAATTTTTGCTCTCAGTCCAAAGCAAAGCCGAGAAGTTCAGTGTAACACAGAAGAAAATTTAAAAAAAAGAAATCAAAAGAAGGAGATGCTGTCCTTGAAGCCAGAATATCCTTTTATCAGTACTTTGGAAAGAAAGGCTCCAATAAGTAAAATTCATGTTATGCTGTATATAGAAAGAGAAATGTCATTTTCTGAGTTAAGATATTCTGCTCGGTTTTATCCTTTCTCCTTTAAAATACATTGTGCTTACATATAGAACTTTCATTTGCATGTTTAGTGTTTATATTATAAATGCCTGAAAACTCAGAAATATTACTTAAAGACCATATTGGTTTGACATCTGTGGTTGAACATTCTGGTTCAGTTTATAGACAAATAAGCACCAGCCAGATGAGATGCAAATGGTGAAAACAGTACTGAATTTTAAACTGAAGGATATTTTAGAAATGAGTACGAATAACAAATTGAACTTGTGATCTATGTCCAGCTGTCCTGACAAAATAGTATGAGCACACAAATGTTAATCCTTGCATAATACATCCTCTTGACTATAACTGGCTAAATTTCATGTAGGTATGATTAACATGTGTCTACTGTATGCACAGACTAGCATCCCATCCATATTACCTTCCCTGCATTTGTATTCCATTGCCTGATCAACATAGAATTAAATCAAAATAGCATTTTCTAATACTATTTTAGTTTGACTAAGTGCTTTGCTTGTCTACTGTTTGGAATTGTAATATGCAATAAGACCAAGTTAATGCAATTCAGGAAGCTAAGTTTTAAGAATTGCCCGAGTCATACATGAGATACAAAGTAATTTATCAGTCTGAAATGAATAGCTTCAAATGAGTATTGTCTCTGAGGTAGCAATCCATAACTAAATCTTTTGGCAGTTATCCATCAGGAAATGTAACATTGTCTAAAAAGTTAAAAGTGCAATCATGTCTCATTTGATGCCATATTGTAAGCTCATAGGGATATTGTACTCATAAAATTGAATATAAGAAAGGCAAATGAAAAAAGTCAGTCTGTCTTATCCAGCTTCTTCAGACAATTAAATCCGATACAGAAAGTGCCTACTTTGATTTCTAAAGATGTATAGTAGTCTTCTGTTTATCAGGCCAATAAAAATAACTTCCATCCTGGTTTTGGAATACACCTATTATCCCTGTGGTAATTTTTGATATGTGTGAGTTTGCTGCATCTTCACCTTGCCTTGAAAAACACCAAAAGCTTGAGCTGAATACAAACTCAAAGGTTTCATTTTATTTTACATTGGTGATTTTTCATCTATCATTTCATTTCATAAACATTCAGGAACTCACTCATAGCTCTTAACTTTTGAAAGGACAGAAAATTAAAAAAATTCAGTCTAGTCCAAAACTTAAAATAAAAACCATTGGTATTAACTAATCAAAGCTGGAAGCCAGCTTTTGACTAGATGAGATTATTACATACATTCATATATATATGAATAAATATAGTGTGTGTATATCAACCTTTCATAATTTTGATTTCTCATTGTCCTGGGGTGACTTATTAAAATTAAAACAGAGGAAGCAGAAAATAGATACTAAATCCAATCAAATTTCATAAGATTCCAGTGGTTTCCTAAAGGATTTATCCTTGTAATGGAAGATGAAGTCACACTTTTTGCAAGGTGAACAGAAATGATGAGGTTAGCTTGGGAGTTTGTGAATCACCACTTAGAAGCCATTAGGCTTTGCAACATTTGCTGGTTATGTCTGAGTTAAATGTTCTGTGCTCATCTCTGTAAACTAGCACAAAGCAAAGAGCTGAGTACAGATGAGATTCTTTTGACCTGAGTGCATTTGCTATGTGAATTGGATGGAGATTTTTCATTTCCTGCATCATTCACCATAAGCCAAATGATTCCCCAAAGCTCATCCATTCATTACTCTTGAAAACTCAATAAAAAAAAGAAGATAAAAAGAAAAATATTGTGTTGATTATGAATAAAAAAATTGAGATTTTTCACTTAGAATTGCAAGTTAAGTTGACAGGCACATACGCTACCTTGTAACAACAGAAAAAAACCCAGTTATTTTCTATTTGCTTGGAGACTTCAGCACCTACATACAAAGCAAACAAAATCTCAATACCTCCCATAATTCCTATGGATGTTTCAAGCTGTAAGAAATGCCACCAACTAATTTCAGACTTATCCTCAAGGTATGAATAAAGAAACTCTTCTCCCTATCTCATATTAGCAAACATGCCACTCCCGATGCTGGAAGCCTGAACAGCACTTAGTTACAAGATATAGTCTGAGGTACAGTTTCTGCCACAGGAAAATGCAAATCACAACAATCTTAAACATCTAACCCTACTGCCATAAGGCTCAGGGAGTATCAGCAGAGCATTTTAGCAGCAGCAAGTCTGGCCCTGCTCTCGCTGCCCATGGAGCCCTGTGTGACCGAGGGAAGTGCAGGGCCCAGTTTACTGAGCCAGCTGCGTAACTACTCATCCACAAGTCCATCTTCTCCAATACTGAAGACCAAATATATCCTTATTGTGGGCTGGGCTTGATGACCTCCAGACATCCGTTAAGAATAAAGAAATTACTGTGTGATTCTAATTACAATTTCTGTAGAAGTAACAACATACACTGTAAACTTGATTAACTGCTACAACCCAGTAATAAAAATTGTACCAATAACCCAAGCCCAAGGACCTTCCCCACTGTGGCTTATGGTGAGAGAACAGAATAATTATTAAACCAGAGAAAATATTAATATTAGTTAGATAGTATTGAATTAAAAATATTAAAGATTAACAGAATAGAAAGGTTAAAAGAAAAAAATGAAAGCTGTTATTTCAATATGAACTACAGTGGACTAATCCCAAGCTCCTAATCTTATAGAGGGCAAGAAGTGAACATTCCTGGACTTTCAGGTTCCACATCTAAGCCAGAAACCTTGGAATGCATCTGTAATGTCTCTCTTTTCAATACAGTTTCCTTCCCCCAGAGTACTGAACATTTCATGAAAGGTTCTAATTTGTGAAATTCCTTCATTCACATATGGATTAAAGAATCACCTTCTTTAATCAAAAAAGCATCTCTCAGTTCTTTCTGTTTACAAGAAATAAACTTGCTATAGATGTTGATGTTTTTCTCTTACTGAAATCCATCTATCTGAATGTCTCAGTCTACAAGATGGGTAGATCTGAATAGTTAAGTACCAAGCATACTTTGTGATATCAAAATGCTTATGAAACCAAAGACAGGTGTTTTTAAGCATCTGATCAGAATCATGTGCAATGGTAAACAAGGAAGTCAGTATGGGAAGCAACAGATTTTGCCCAACCTGTCTCACAAAGACTAAAGAAAAGTGAAACAGAGGGATGGGAAGGTAATCTTTCCAGAACGGCTCTATCTCTGAGAAAATTTTTGTGCTAGGCAATAAGAAATACTTTTCTTTCCCAGTCTCAAGAAGATGAATGATTTAGGACAACTGAGATGGGATATCACATTTAAGCTGTTGAACTACAAGGGGACTGGATGACTTGTTTCTCAGGCCAGTTTGGTAACTGAACCTTGAGAGCATTCACATTGACCAAATATATGGACAATCACATCTTTTGGAGGTTAAGCCCATATGCCAAACACTGATAGACGTTATTCTTTTCAAAGCTTGTACATTTAAGAGATCTCTTCTGACACATTCATATCCCAAGAATAATAGCTTTTACTAATTGGTTCAATTTATCTCATATTAAAATGTCCTTCTAGGGGACAGAATACAACAACAACAAAAAAATTAACAGGTTTTACAGACACCTACAGAATGGTATCATGTAGATGATATCAAACTGCCAGATACAGTATTGCAGACACCAAGAAAGAATCTTGATTTTTGCATGGTTTGCTCTGTTTACTCACTGTTCTAACTCAAGCTTGACTTGAAAGCACGATGTAAATTGGTTCCCCTAAAAATTAGTCCCTGCCTAAAACCATTTCCATTCTTTCTTCTAGGTCAAAAATGGTATAAGTGATTTTTTTAGCAACTCTTTCATTTCTGTTATAACAGAAAACTCTTTGACATATTAAATCATGACAGTATTTTAAGTACCATTTTGTAGTATGATCACTCAAAGGGATAGCTCATAAAATAATGAATGACAATGCAAATGGGTCACTTTTACGTCTCTCATTGTTTTATTGAGTAGTTATACCTTTTGTAGCTGGATTTTGAAATAATAATGAACTTTTAAGAAAACAGTGAAATTCAAAGTTACTGCAGAGATTCAGCACCATTCTGTGCCTGAATGAAGTTCATTGAGCCAGCTGGCAGAAACATTTCTGAAGACTCATCTGTAGAAGTCTCCTCATTATAATGATCATTTTATTTTTCAGAAAAACAGAGCATTGCATGAAGCTCCAGAAACTCAGCCACTCTCTCTTATGTACAGCCTTCTGATTTACAGCATGGACCACCCCTGCTGTCCCATTCTGTAAAAACTGAAGTGCGTGATAGAGTTCCATAGAAGTGCGTGATAGAGTTCCATAGAGTCAGCTCTTCCCAGGGAAGCTCTTACTAATAGTTGAGGTAATGCTGCCCAGGCATGCAGCACAGTCAAATTCATGCAAATGTGTTTTTTTTGTTTTTGTTTTTTTGGTTTTTTTTGGGTTTTTCTTGTGTGTGTTTTTGTTTTTGTTTTGTGGAGGGGCAATATAGCAGAATTCAAGGTGTGACAAGTCAGGTTTGGCACCAGGCACCACTTTTGCATTTCAACCTCAGCCAACACAAGTTTCCCTTCCAGAGGAATTGACATACAACTAACCTGAGTACACACCAGTACCTGGGCTCATTTACCCAGCTTTAAGAGCAAATTCAAGAGGAACCTGGTGTGACTGCCACCACAGAGACCACTTGCTGCATGCTAAATTCTAGTACTAAACTCTAGTACTCTAATACTCAAGCAGAAGTCCTCGAGTATTCCTGCCAAAACTTATTTACACTTATGGTTATAACTAAGGAGAACAGAACCTGGCTCCAGATAGGCATTTATGAGGTATTCATCACCAAATAAGAGGACATAATTGGATTACTTTGTGTGCAATTTCTCATTTCTTTATTTTTCAAAACTAACTTAGGAACAAGTGCAATTGAAGCACTATTTTAAAAGAAGAAAAAATGGATGTATCTTGCAGGTGGGCATCTATGTCCTTTTCCCTGTGAGTAATAAAATCTTTGTCATTCTAACCACCCTTTAAATTTAATAAAAATGGCAGCATATGGCTGTTTACAGAGATCTAATTAGTCCATTTCCCTAAATATGCTTTTACACTCCAAAATATTAAAATTGAAATGCAAATTGTAGCATGCAGATGAGAATTAAGGAGAAATTATTTCTATTTAACTGCCTGAAGACAGCCAAATCCTCCTCGCATCTTTCACCCTCCCCTTCAGTTTAGCCGAAAGGTATATTGAATAAAGATGATATTAATGTCAAACCACCCCCTTGTTTGCTTCTGAAGCCTTCTTTATGCATATGCTTCATCATCCAAACACAAACTATCTACAACACCTGTAACAATGAAAGAGGATGAAAAAAAAGTCCAACTGTTCACCTGCTCAGATCTGGAAAGCCTCCAATCCCACACAAGAAATGTTTTCCATGCACATTTATAACAAAAAGATTAAGCAACATTCAAATCCCTTACATATGGTTGGATATCTGCATGGAATACTGCATGTGACCATCTAAAGGACAGAAACTGCTGTGTTAAACCACTTAACAGTCTCCTATGGTTTGCCCCTCTGGTCTGTAGCAATGGGTAACACCAGATGTTTCGGAAAAAACTGTGGAAAGTGATGAAAGTGATTATGTATTTCTGCACAGCAGTGGGATATTTAGTCATAACAACAGATGAGGCTTGCACTATGTTATAACACAATGTAGCAGACTGTAAGTTCTGCTTTAGCTAGTGCAACTGCTGACAGCTTTTATCCATACTACTTAAGTGACCAAACCCCTGCCTCATGGCAGAAGCATGCTGTTTCCATACGAACTCAAGGTCTATTTCCCTATAAGTTAGTATTATGCCTTCTGCGAAATATCAAATTATTATGACACAAGCATTACTTCTTTTTCTTCTATATCTTAAAAAAAAAAGAGAAGATATTTACATGAAGCAATTAGAATATCACTGAGATTTGCCATAGTAGTCAACTCATTCTGCCATTAACCTGTAAAAACAAATATCTATATTTGGGGTAACAAAAGCCTCACAAGGATAAAGACGAGATTATTCAAGCTGAAGATGCTCCATTTTAAACAAAAATTAGTGGAATGGAATATACCAATGCACATGTAAAACAAATGCAAGAATATAATCAGATTGAAATTACACACAGACACAAAGGCCACCTCTATGTTCCTGGCTTCTTTTCTGTCCAAAGAGAAATAGCTGCTGTCAAAGAGTGGTAATGAAGTCTCTAAGATTCATTGTCCCAGGAGATGTCAATACAGATATGGGCAGTGCCTCTAATGACTTCAATTAGCTTCTGTCCATCATGAGAATCACAGAATTGCTCAAGGTGCTGTTAATCTGGTTTATACACAGATATAATGGATTTAATAATTAGATTCTTCCTACACCTTCCAAATGGAGGTTAAAGCTCTTTCACTTCTTTTTCTAAATGGTGATGTCTAATGAGCAATGACATGGATCCAGTAAGTTTTTGCATATTCCACCTCTAGTTGATGGTTTGGAGAGAAGATAAATTACTTCCAAAGCTGTTTCTGCATTTCCTCTAATATCTGGATCTTCATAATTAGTTTATCAGGAAAGTAACTTGAAGAGTTTTAGTTGAAGCATAATGTTAGGTAGACAGGGTGCCAGGGAGGACAAATCCTTTTCGCGAACAACTAAATGGAACATGGTGCTCACTTGGTGATCTTAAGGCTCTGTTTCAACCTAAATAACTCTATGATTCTGTGAAAATCAAAAAAAGTCCAGATATTTGCAAACTCTCTCTGTTGTCAGTCAACTCTTACCCAGTCATGAAACTGTGAGCTTACGAAGGTGCATTTCATATGACGTTTCCCCGACAAGAACAAACGAGTCTGCAAGAAAGGACTGCCTTGCATCTTGACAGAGAGCTGTCACTAGTGTTGTTGCCTAGAAATGAGACAAGGGATGCGGGGTAGAACGTCCCCAGTCACTGCAGGGCCGTCCCTGTGACCCGAGTGTTGGACAGAAATGTGGCTTATCTAATAAAATACAAGAAAGACATTCCTGTGGGAAAAGCCAGCAACAGACAGTCTCAGCCAAGTAGAAGTATCTTGACTGATCTGCAGTGAAAGTGAACACAATAATAGAAGTACAATCAGTAACAAAAAGCACATTGGAAATATGTTGATCAAATTAATAATTAGATCTTGCATGTGGTTTTTTTTAATAACAGGTAAAAAAATATGCTTCTAAGGAGTACAATTTCACCAACCGCAGTCTTATAGATGGAGGAAAAAAAGTGAAAACCCAGTAGCATACTGTAAACCAATGGCAGGGCTAAAAGTGGAAATTCCAGTCATCCAATTCCTGCATTTATTCTATAGTCATTATACATTCAAGCTCCCCAGCCAGGATGTAAGCCATCCTTGAAATGACAGGAAAAGGGAGATCTCTCTATAAAAGAAACTATATCTTTCCTTAGATGATGAAAGGTTTAAATAATTTCACAGACAAATTATGATAAAAGATTGCAAATGAAATAATGATCCTTATCTGAACTGTAATTTCCCTTAAATCATGAAACAAAATACCTTCTCAGAGGAGAAATGAAACAGTATAAAGATTTCTGATTGGTATGCAAATGCATTTGGCTTCAGATACTAATAGAGAACTACTTTAAAGAGGTTTTTCCACTCAATAAACATAAGTAAGCCAAACACTATTTTCCTTCTGCCTCTGCTCTCTGGTTGCCACTCTGGACTTGATATCTACTTTTACTTCTTGATTTATCCAGGTGTGTGTGGCTTGCTTCTTATTCAATAGGAAAAAAAATCCCATATATAGTTACCAGGAATGTTTTACTTCACCAAACTAAGTCTAGTTGTGTTAGTAATACACTCAGTCCTATTTAGCTGAGGCTGTTTTTTCCTTCCCTTTCATAAACACCAAGCACTATTAAATGTTTTAGAGAATTCTGAACTCTTGGGTACATGAGAACCAAAAAAAAAGTGAAGAAAATAGAAATAATAATTAATTCACCACATACTGAAAAGAATAAACTATGTCAATGAGGAAGTAATTCCCGTAACACCTTTAATTTCATAAAGGTCTTGTGATTTGACCCTGTGTGCTGAGTGCAGAAGGGTGAAACATCCACAGCACTGCCCATGCACAGCTTTACATCTTTGCTTGGAAGGACAGAGGTGAACAAAAATCAGTTTGAGCACTACCTTAACTGTCTAAACAACTGAGCAAACCTTGAGTACTACTTTGGCTTCCTTCCAAAATTCTAGGTGGCTCAGCTGAATAAACTCAGCTCTGTGTGGTGACAGGCTAAGCCTAATCTCTTTGGGAAACATCCCCACTGCTGGCTCCTCTAGCACACTGCTCATGTTCAGCATGTTTAACCCCTGAGGGACACAACGCACACAGAGACACTGCATACTACAAATAGATAACCGAGTCCTTCAAGGAGTTAATGGTGTTCATCCAAAGCCTAAATTCTTTCAAGCTGTCTGTATAGCTTCACACAGCTGTGATGCACTTTTGATTTTATTAGGAATTTAATAATTCAAGGCACTTGGTGATGAACAATCCTAGAGACCAACAAATGTGCTTGATTAAGTGACTTTAAAATGCATAAAGCTAAGTTACAATTCATGCAATCAAGAAATTTTGGCCACATGCACCCTCCATAGATTTTAAAATCCATAAAAAGACAAAACACACAAAAAAAGGACTTTAAAGAAATTCACACTCTTTACGTTTCTGAATCGGTTCAGCTTAACCACCCTTATACTGGTATATATCATTATAGGCTTTCATGCAAAATGCAATGTACCATAAATTCTTTAGAAACATCAAAACTGTAATTATATATGCTACACTCCTGACAATTTGCTGGTATTTTGACATGAAAACACCATGCTATCAAACAACCTTCACTCTATCCCCCTTTATAGTCCAGAGTGATAGGTATTTGTTTAAAAAAATTAGCCAGCTGGAAAGACAGAATGATGGGGATTGAACTACCCATGAAGAGAAAATCATTGATTTTGAAGCCCTTTTAGAAAGAGTACATCTATTCAATTTGTTGTCTTCTATTAAAGAAAGCACACAGAAGAGTATCAGAGCAGCATTATCATAACCTACCACTCATACATTGATGCCAAAATAACAAAGGATGTTAGATGAAGAGGATCACCTTTGACATTTCATCAGGAGTGCTAAGTCTGGATGAAAAATAATGCTGCTAATGCTTTTTTCATTTTGCTATGAATGTCCCAATAAAAACCTCACTGGTCTATTTACAGATAAATACTACAACATTTTTTATGAGTGTGACTGATGGATCTGCAAGGTTAAGGCCATTTTTTTCCATGATCTATAGTTTCATGTGTTCTTTTTGTGCATTCAGGCTACAGCTCTCAATCAGCTTCTCAAAATTACATCCAAAATAACTCAATAGCACTGTGTACTATTCAATCAGAAAAAGCAGTCTGCATCCCACTCCTTAATTCCAAAGTACAACTTATAAATAATATTTTAGAGATACATGTAAAATATAAATAGGAAATAAACTTCTACCAATACATTTGTTCACACACACACAGAGGCATTAACAGAAAACATTATAATGAGATAACCAACTCAAATAATCAAAGAGAATTCAGAAAAAAAAGTGTAGATACTTATATAGCACATACATTATATTTAGATGGAGTATTTTCATCTACAGACAGTGCATATGTAAGATTAACATCCTCTTTGTCAAGTAATTCCACTGCATTTTTTTTAATTATCTCAGAAGAATTTGTTATTAGTCCAGGTTCCAGAGCAAATTTGTTATGTGGTCTGTTTCCGAGAAACTAATTTCTTGCTGAAAGACATAACATGGTCATTGGAAATTACTGCATGATCTCACTGAATGATCATAGGTGGTGAGAGCTGAGACCAGAGTTGGAAGACATCACAGAAGTGTTTGTGCTTCAAGGCACTTGTCCAAAAAGTTTCATGTCCCTCTAGATGGCTATCCTTCCCAAATGGAAATTAAATCCTACGTATTAGTGCACGATTAAGTGCAAGGAAAGGGCCACAGACCTGAAAAGTTTCTCTGGAAATCCATTAATGAGCAGAAACCTCTACCAGAAAATATTCTCAGATGAGTCAATTTCTCTCTTTTCCTGATGTGGCTGATTAAAGCAGGGTTGGATTCAATCTGTCCTTCCTCCAGATAGCCCTATCAACTGCCTTAAAAGTATTTTTCCTCTCTGAGGATTGCACATGAAATGTTGCACCCATTAAAGAATATCTAAGAGGAGATTTTGACAAAGTCTCAGTCAGCCTTGACTTGAACTAGAGACTCTTAGATTCTTCTTTTCAGAAGCATTTTCAGAAGCCTTCCCGTGAAGCAGTAGTATGCTTAATCACAGAAAACATTTCTGGTAGAAAACCAGCTCTCATCGTTATGGACCTTCTGATGTTGAAACACTCCCTCCCAAGTTTCATTTGTTACAACTTTCAAGCAGGAAAGAGCAAGATGAAGACAAAACTATGTAATTACACAGAGTCAATGACAGATGTTGCAAACTGTGGTAGAAGTAAAAGAAATGAAGGATTAATGGCAGTTACAGTAACAACAAAAATCAAGAAATAACAGCAATCAAGTCAGGTATGCCAGACTACTAGAGCAGCAATAAGGAAAAAAGAGTTACAATTATCTTAGGATGTTCATGAAGCAACAATTTAACCTCCAAGCATTTGAATCAAAGTCTGGTATCAGTAACAATCCATAAATATTACTTAACTTAAGCAAAATATGGGCAGAAGGATTTATGCAAACCTGAAGTAACTTTTTGGAGTAGATCCCCTAGTCAGGAGCTGAATTACTCTCCATCAGAAATCTTTTCTGTTTTATTTTAACATAGCTTTTCACCTCAATATCATCACTATGGAAAAGCTAAACTTGGCTCAAAAAGGCAAAATAACCAATGTGATTTACGAATGAGGTGTTCAAGCATTCCATGCACTAAAGTGAAAATACAGTGCAAAATTAAATTATATAACTCAATGTGCTGGGGTGAAAAAATATTAATATTACATGTCGGGAGAGGTGGTTCCATTGGAGTTCTATATATTCATTCATTAACCCTTCCCTATTTTTTACTATAACATTATCCTGATTTTTCAGTGTTCTGTTGTCAAAATCTGTGTTTTGTTTTTTTTTCATTGAACTTCATCCTTAGCTATACCTTCTCTCAAGATGAGACAGCTGTAAGTACTTCCACTCTTTTTGCCTCTCCATGGGGCAAGTATATAAGGGTAGAACTATCTCAGTATATTCAAGGATTTGCACTCTACTGATAACAATAGTTAATTAGTGGGGGTGTAAAACACAAAGAAAAGAAAAAGGACAAATTAAGTCAACAATAATTAAGGCAGAATATAATTACAGCCCTAATTAGAATAGTTTTCCAGTAGGAATGGATAATTTAAATGTGAACAAAACACAATAATGAAAGACTCTGCTGCCTCAACATCTCTTTTACTTTCCAGTACTCTGAGAATAGAAATGATAACATCACCAGATTTTTTTCCCTATCTATAATTCGAAATATTTTGTTGTATTGCTATGATTTATTTGAAGAATACTCTTTCATGACATTCCCAATCTTCCTTTCAGCTTAAATCCCAGGACTACTGCTTTTCAAAACAGAAATGGTGTTGTTTAAAAATTTATCCTTGGGAGTGTCCCAAAAAAATAACTTAAAGCCAAGTAAGTAATTAGCTTCTACATAAAAAAGTTCTTAACTAATTTACTAGAATATTTGCACACGTCTTAGTTTTAGTGTGTATTTGTAGGGCAACAATAGCAAATGATACAGAACATCTATTTGTACAAAGGAATAAGTCAAGGCTACCTTTGAATAACTCTGATACCTTGCATTTTCACCCTCCCAAAAATTTGCATATTGTGCTACCATAAACTTGGTGTCTCCTGAATGAAACCAATTAAAGATGTTAGATAAAGATATGGTACTGTTTTCGCAGTCAGTATGGAGAGACTTTCAGTCTTCCTGTGAATGCAGGTAATTAAGTAATTGAAAAGTTGGAATTCAGTTATTTTCACAGAATTTTTCTTCCTCAGATATTTTTTTATCATGATCAACCAAACAAAGTGACTAAAAATCTGTTTTTCAATATTATGTCCTTAAGAAGAAAAGAATATTAAAAAATACAATATTACCATAAGGAATCTAAATGGAAGAGCTGCAAAAACATTGATTTGAGAACCAACAAAATATTCAGTGAATATTTGAATGCATGCAAACTGGACAAAAAAATATATCTCAAGATTAGCAGAGTTTTAAAATTAAGCTGAAAACAGAAGCAACAAACTGTCTTGCTTGATCTTGAGTTCAACAAAAAAACCCCCATCCTAAACCAGAAAGCCTTTTGCATAATCTTCCATGTCCTTACAGTATGGACAACTAAACAATTCTGCAAATTTAATCTATAATTGTTTTAAGACAGTTTTACCTCCTGAATTGCCCATATGGAAAAGGGAAACATAACCTCTAATTATGATGACAGAAGAACTGAAATGGTACTGTATGAGTTTAAATAAAGTGGATGGTTAATTTGAAGATAATTTTTTTCAAAATTAATAATGATGGCATTAGCATGTTATTAAATATGAAAATTAATTGAGAATAATATGTTTCATAGGGTTATTGGGTTGACTAATAATTTTAAATTATTTTATTTTCTGCGTAATGCTTTGCTGCAGTTATGGCTGTTGCTGTGCATATATTCTTCAGCTGGGTATTTGGTTTTGACCAATAGCTATTTTCCATCTACAAAAGTTCAGTAGGTGCCTGAATAATACAATCAGACAAATCTGCTGGCAAACACCTTCTGGAAGGTAAACACTATGCTTAGTGAAGGAAAGAGAAAGAAAAAAAAAGAAATGCAAATCCCTCCTGATCCCATCCAAGCAGACCACTCCCCAGCCACTCTCCAAGCAACCATTAATTTGAAAATCACATTGCACATTTTCTTCTTCTACTCCAGAGTTTTTATGCATGATGATTCCATGGTTCCATGAATATTTACTTTTCCCCATCGTATTTTTATTCTTGGTTTCAAACCCTTAATTGATTTTTTTTAATGCACCTTAAAAACACAATTCTCCAAACTTGCAGTGCTTATGGAAAGCATAATTATATCTCTGAGCACTATCATGTGTATCACAATTCCATTTTCTTTGTACAGCATGCCTTTTCGTTTTGCAAAGAAAAGATGAACGCCATTCTGCCAACTTGTGCTGATCTGAGGCAATGATATTGCTCACTGATCATTGCTTCACTTAGTATTTCATATCTTGTAATTTTCCCATAAATTACCTAAGGATGTGCTCCATGTTAATGCACACTTCAGCAGCAACCAACCATTTGCATGAACCCATATAAAGAGCATCGTACCAATGCTTTTCACACTATTATTAACATAAATTGCCACCTTCCTAATATCAGTTCTTATTTACAGCTGACAGGATGGAGGAATTAGCTATGTGTAGATTCATTCCTGATGTAAATATCCATATTTAATACTGTTTAAAAAACACTTTCCAGGCAAAGTATGCTGACCTGTGATTCTGGGCCAGGAGCAAATTCAAACAGCAAATGAGAAAAATGCTATAAATAAATTGGAAGGAAAAACACTATAACACAAATACTGAAATATCTGTAATGTGAAAGAATAATTTTGACTACCATACATGTAATATTGTACTGACCAGATTGAAAGATATTCTTTTTTATAGAAGTATTCTAAATCCAACAAACATCAGCCCAAGTAAAATAACAGATTTTCTCTCAGCCCTATTTCTTTTACTAGGATATGAAATCACTTCCATTTTCATTTTGAAAAATAAGTTGCAAGAAAAATTTAGTCCCTGGTCCTTAAAATTCAATCAAGTTCTCATTAGAGTTGATGAAAGGACAATTAATTCGCAAATAAACAAGAACTGTACTTTGTTACTTGGTGTAAAAAGCCAGAACCTTATCAAATAACAGCAATACTTCTGGATGACTGCAGGATGAGGATGGTTGTGGTTGTGCAATACAGGAAGTTATTTTCCTCTGAAACACAGTGCACTTCAGTATGTCTTATTGACAGAAATATCCCATATAAACCATATAATAAAATACAATTGTAGTACTTTCACCTGGCAATTAACTTAATAAAAATAAATGACAATAAAAATGGCTAGATTCTTTAATAACTCTAATAAAGGTTGTCCATCTTACATACACATGCAAATCAAGTGGAAACTGCAAATGCACTAACTCAGCACAAGTCTGACCGCTGCAACTTGGAACAAATCAATTTTCGTATCTAAACATCTTTCCCTTCTGAAAACATGGATTTTATCTAAAGAAACTTCACTGTCAAACTTAGCACACTGTTTATACCAAAGACAAAGAAGAAGAAAAAATAGAGCCCATAAAAACTGAATTACTATTTTGTATTTTCAAAAAAAGAATGCAGTTAGTAATTTATTGATTAGTTGTAAAATGTAAATCCTATAATAACTTGACTTGATGAAGCTGATCTTTTAAAACTAGATTTAAAAAAATATTTGTTCTGTGTTTCTTATTCTCCCCAGCATTCAGCCAAACAAAATAAATTGCTCACACAACCCTATATCAGCTGTTGTAGGAGACTACTGGCCATCTGAGAGGTGCCAGGTGAAGATTATATTACATTCAGCATATGACCAGGATGAAGTAGATTGAGACTTTCATTTTATCTTGATAGCTGATCAGCCACACAGTAAACACAATTTTCAAGCACTACTGTTTTTTGTGGGATCCAAGATGGTCAGACCCAATTGTAAAGCTCTGCATTTCAATATTTTCAAAATTTTCTATAAATACTAGTTTTCAATTATTAAAAGCATTTGTGATGCAAACCTTCCAGCTGCTTTATGTTCTTCAATCACAGGTTTTGAATTAAATTAGAACACATATTTAAATTAGAGTTAATACTTAAATTGATCAGATGCCCTAGGTTGAATCTTCTAAGGAGACTCTAGGAAAGGAACTTCTTGGATTGTGATTCCTTTTAAACTTTTATTTAGATAATTTCATATCAGAGAGTGAAAAGTGTACTGACCTCAAGAGCTTATGAAGATATTTTTTAGCGCATCCTAAAAGCAGAACTCAAGAGCTGACAGCTCTTTAAGGGGCTAGTTCAATTTCAAAGCCACTTTAGATTAGGACATATTTCTAAAAGTTCTATGTTCATCAAAGCAAATGTGGATTTAATGTACCATAAAAATCCCGTGATGTTTTGTATGAAACCGGAAAGCACTTAGTTCTAAAATGTTTTTGAATGAAAGCAACAGCAGCTGTTTTTTGCCTCACTGTCCAGGACATGTCCAGACACTCAAAGCCATTTTGTTATTTTTTGACCTACAGCTTCCTCTACATTCTCAAAAGGCTTCATTTTTAAAACACAGCAAATCCCACTGAAGTTATTCAAAACCTGAAAGCAACTTGTGTGACAAATTGAATTTTCAGTATTCCACTGACCTCAAGGAAGTTACACTGGATGTGACTTTTTTCAACTTAGAACTTTGAAGTACTCTTGAATTTTTCCAACTGCGTAAAGCTATCCAATCATTTTTAATATTCCATATTTTTATTATTCTGCACCACCTGCACACTTCCCACAGTTCTTCCATGGCACTCAGTTTCCCCAGCCAAGCTAGTCTTAGTACAATAGTTCCAAATTAACTCCAATTTGAGAACAAAGAAATTAAGGTCAACAATGATCCCCTCAGTATATTTTCATTGGCTTCCAGAAAGCTTTCATCTACTGTATACACAGTGATTTGAATTCTCCATCATCTCCTAAAAATTGCACTATTACCCTCTTCCCAAGCAGCTTTCATATTCCACAGTATTGAAGCTATACATTAGTATTGAAGCTATACTTTAATATAGGTTTTACTTTTTTTTTTACAAAGTTAGTATTAAAATGCTCATCTTGAGTTGAAAATTTAGAGTGTATATTGCGACTATTTTGAATAGTCCTGATCTTCTGACATGCCTGTACTTAAGAAGTGATAACTCTTAGATATATTTGAACAACTTATACCAAAATAGATATATAAAAGAAATGGCATTCTAAACTGTTTGAAAATCCTAATAGTAAGATGTATGGGTAAAATAGAGTACCAAGCTGTGAGGGATAAAACATGAAATAAATTTATTAGATTAAGTTTATGTAAAGAACATTCCACAAATGGCAACAGAAAAATAATTTCCCTTCAAGGTTAAAATTATCTATTTCTGTAAATATCTATATTTCAGTAAAACTTAATCATCAGAAATAAACAGCAATTTGTGGTGTTGATAATCACAGGATTGCAATCTGCATTAAATTTGACACATTTTTGTTGTTGGTTATGATTTTTTACTATAGATAATTATAGATATTACAAGTTTCTTCCTTAGTATAGGAGGAATATTGGTAGATTCCCATTTGGATTTTATTATGAAAATCTTAATCATAGACTCTGGCCAATTATTGTGTATTTCTGTAGTCCTATGCACAGATGTGCAGGTTTAGGTATCCCCTCTGGCAATCATTGGCATTACCAAGTGTGATACATTTTTTTAAAATTTTGTCACATTATTTTTGTATAAGAAAATACACAACAGAAGAGTCCTACTTTTTCTAGAATTACAGTAATACCAGTCATTACAATTTCTTAAGTTTTTCTTTAAATAACGAATAATCCTCTAAAGTGGATTATTTAAAAGCCAGACAGATAGAGAAGACAGGAATAGTTGCTTGCTCTAACTCCCCTTCAACTTTATTCATGAAGCTTCTTATTAATTACAGATTTTGCTCTTTGATACAGATCTAAGGAAGCTATTACTTGCTGTCTTGGATAAATTAGCATAGCAGGAATACACACTCAAGATGTTTTGTGACTTGCAAAGAAACAAAGCTATTCCTTCAGTTTGCAGGATTGCAAGTGATTTAATAAAAGCTTCTGCAAAGTGAAAGATATTTTTCCACCAAGAATCATGCCAAGCCATGTGCATATGAGAGACAATGCACTCATGTATGCCATTTTCCAAACCTGTTGCACAATGCAAAGAAATCTTCTGTGGCTTCAGAGAGGGCCTGTACTACCCTTCAGCAGAGCTGAATAGAGCTTGTGTCCTGCCACAATACTCCAGGGCATGCAAGTACCAGGAGCCCTGACTGTAAAGGAAAGGTACTTTCTGGAGGGCTTTTCCACTTTGATTCTTCTTTAATTCTCATTAGAGAATCTATAATTACTGTTATGCCTGCCTGCCTACCAATGCCTACCCCTTTGCCTTGGAAGGATATCCGGACAGGCAGGAAACAAGGTGTTCAGGTTGCTCAGGGCACATCCAGGCTGTATTTGAAGAGCAAGGCTCTGAGATGCAATGCAAATCTTCCTTGCTGTCAATGTTACTCTCGCTGAATTCACAGACAGATCAAACCTAGTGCCATATGCCTGATATTTGAGAACTCCTTCTATTTGAAGTCAAAATATTTTATGAATCAAAACACTTTTTAAAATTAACAAGAGATCAGGGTGACTTATAAACACGCAAAATGACCATTTGAAGATGACACCAACTTTACTGATGAAGTACAGAGCCATTGGGAATCAAATAGCAGCAAGAAGATGCTCACCACCCTAGTTTAATGAATTGCTGTTAATAATCAGTCTTAATATAGGAGATAGGATTTCAGTAAGGTCCACATTTCTTCCATTAGTGTAGCAGTACAATTAATCTGAGAGAAATCTCAAAGAATATCCTGAAGTAGGACAGAAATAATTTTAAAATTTGTTTTGATCCTGCTCAACTTGTTTATTCATGATTTTGTTAGCAAGAAAGCATTGCTATACTTCAGTCATTGACGAAGATGAGAAGCTATTCTATTATCATCCTTCAGTCATAACTCCTAGCAAGGATTACAAAGTTTGGGAGACAGAGAAAAAGGATCCTTTAATACACTGAATTGAGAGGAAATTTTTTTGTGTGCTTGCTCTTAAAATATAGTTAGACATTGAATTCTTGATGAATAGGTATATAATGAAAAGATTACTGAAGATAGCACGACATTCAAATACTATTGAGCCTTTTTTCTCTTACTCTGAGCATTTGCTCATACGGTTGCACTACCTTGAATAAAGTTAAATCTTGTACTGGAACATGATTGTGAACAACAGAATTTGCCATTAGGCCAAAAATCAAGGTCCAGTATTAATCAGAGCAAGGGTCAAGATATTTTGGTTCAGGGAGAGTAGTTTGCCCTTTGTTTAGCATGGTAAAAGTTGATCTGCACTGAGCACTAAACTGTGGCCAGCAATCATCTCAGCTCCTCAGTACTGCTGCGTTCCAAGACACTGCGCAGAAAATTTTTAACAAAGAAAACCAAATTCAAACAAACCAAAAATCCCTTACACTTGGAGATTTTGTTATTTGTGGGTGAAATAATTGGCATAATGGCGAAGAGTATCATCACACATGGATTATTTTATATGTTTGACAGTTTTTTTTGTCCAGTTTGCAATTTCAGGTTTTCAAAAAATAAGTTGGTTCAGTATCTCTTCCAAACATTCTTGCTACTTGACACAGTGCTTTGCAAAAACTCCAAAATGATAAAAACACAATCCATGCCATAGGGCACAGATGATTAAAAAGAACAGAAGCTTTGATCTCTTACTCTCGTGTCATTCAACAATAGCACTACTGTAAATACTATTAAGATTTTACAAAAGCATATATTAAATAAGATTATGTTACAAATATCAGAGGTAGAGACAGAAAGACACCTCAAAGAGGAATGAGTAGTGAAAAGAGAAAAAAATGTTAGAAGTTTTGAGATGGACCAATGCTAGCAGAAAGCAGATTATTTATTCGTAAGGTGATGGGAGAAGAGATTCCCTTAAATGATACATAATGTTCCAAACTACAAATATTTTTGTGAATACAATTTAACCTTGATACAATACACTCATTATAGCCATGAATCTATGGAAGTGCTAGGTCATTTTAAAAATAGCTTGACAGATATTTAATATATCTTGAGCTCATGAATTAGTAAGATCTATCCTCTAAGTAACATGCATCTAATTAGACATCTGTGGTTTACGCAAAGCATCGTTGTTACTGTCGTGTCAATGCACAAGATCTTAAAATGGTACTGATAAAACCTCACTATTAGCTGTGGAGAATATATTTGCTTTACAGAGTCTATGTTGACTACCAAAATATTCCAAAGCAGTGTACACTTCCAAAGGAAACGAGTAAAATACGCTATAGGTATTTTCTATGATAATCGAGACAGAGACAGCAGCAAACACTTACTGGCTGAAGCTTTCTGAAACTGATTATAGTTCAGCTGCTAAATTGGTAACTGCTTCCAAATCTTTAGCTGGTGCTTCTGAAAAGCTGGACTGAATTTCAATCTTTTGCATCTTGTTAGCAGCTATATCTTTATCATTGCACTGGACAACAAATATCCATATTCAAAGTTTAATTTCCGCCAGTAGAAAAGGTAAGCATCCTTTAATATTTTTTTTTTAAATCTGCACATCAAATTTTCCACAAAATATTGTTATTAATTTTTTTAATCAATAAATCCTATTAATCAAATGAAGTACCTTTCCCACTTTTTCTAAGAATCTTAGGAAGTGATCATGAATCATTTTGGCTGGCAACACAAATTTCCTGAAAACAGAATTTATTGTCCATATGTCTTTTCAGTAAAGTGTCTATCTTATGGAAAATCAGAGGATAATTCAGATTTTTTGTCTTCTCACATTGAGTAATCTCACATAACAAACTATTTCAAAAGTTGTATCAGAAAAGGATCTTGTTGAAGTTATTCCTTCTAAAAAGAAGGAAGTCATCTCCTTTTATATAAACACCTGTATGGATATAGATCTCCACCAAGAAATCTGCAGGTACCTATGGCATGTGCAACAGGCACATACAGGCACAAAAGTTCAAGAGGACAATGAACTCTCCTCCCCTAGATTACAGTGGCAATGATGCTGCATGAACCTGATTTTATGACAGGCTGTACTTTTCTCACACTCCCTTTAAGCTTTAGTGAATCCTAATGCTGTCCTCATATACACCCAGGCAGTGCTGGCATTGTTTTATCATTCACAAATACATGCAGACAGTGTATGAAGTCATTGGAGGCAATTCATGGAAAGAATGTACATAACAAAGAAAACATGGTAAAGTAGAGAAAATGCATGTGGAATTACTCACAAGGTGAAAAGGGCAAAGTATTTCTGGCACTCTGTTTCTGATACAATCCAGAAAAAACATTTTAACAGACTGATTTGATAACATCCAGCATAAATACATAAAAAGTACAATTTAAAAAAATACTCCTGGAATGAGATGTGTCTGAGGTGGTTCATACCTCAAATAGTCACACCATATCCATGCTTCATATTCTGTTTGTACACATTCTGCTGTGTTCCAGAGGTTTACCTGAACTCACTAGGAAAAGTCTGCACGATATCAAGGGTGGGACCTGGCAACATTACTAACAACAAAAAACAATTCTTACAAAGCAGTTCTAGACATTAACTGAGGACTATTTAAAGAGGGTAGAAATCTTTCCAAGTACACAAGTTATAGCTCGATGCCCCAGGCTGCCCGGGTAGAATGTAGGAAAGCCTAACTCTAACCTTCAGAAGAAGGGTAAAAAGCCCCAGCCTCGAGAAATCAAACAGTACTGCCTCATCCATGAAAACAGGGCAGGCAATGTTTTAATAACAGTTGAACCCTTGTTATCTTATGATGCTAAACACAGGGCAATTAATGAAGAAAAGGCCAAGGGAAGAACATAACACAATAGGGAATGGAGCTCTGTTTTATGCACTAGAAAATGCCATTTTAACTGTGTATGTAAAGCTGGATTATTCATACAGTTCTTTCTGACACATTCATCTCAGGGATGGGAGTGAAGACAGAAACAATGGATATTTTTACTGCATATTTGCATAGGAAAAATATACCTCAGGGCACTGCAAATTCATTTAGGATATGGGAAAGGAGAAATTCTTGACAAGACACACAATGATACACCACCCAGATCCATTTTGTCTGAGAAATTAGTAAGCTAATCTGTTTTGGTCATTCACCAGGAAGGACAACTTTTCCCCAGAACAACCTGGGTTTGTGAGGAAGCAGTGTCTGTGATTATTTCTGTGAAAACATTAACCATAAACAGTTTTAAACAACTTTTATAAAACATGATACAATAAAAGCAGTGGGGAAATTATTGACTTTCTCTAATTTTCTTTTAAGAAAAAAAAAATATATCTTTTTCCATAATAGGTAGATCACATTCACATAGAGAGAGGGTATGAGAAACAATTGGTTTGGAACATTCTGCTAGAATTGCAAAGTTAAAAGTCATATGCATAACTTTTTCTTAAAAAGGCATCGCAAAAAAACCCCTTAGAGTTCACTGCACTGCAGTTACAATTTCCATAGAAGGTTTCTAATATTCACAAGGCTCTTATCAGCTACTGCTATTTCTAACAAACACCAAAGCAACGCGCACCCTTTTCCACTTTAGTGATACTGGATTAAATCTAATTCCTACAGAACAGCAATGAAAACTTGGAAAATTAGCAGAAATGGTTCACCAACTAAACAAATGATGAAGATTGAGTAAAATTAGGAGACTCAGTGATTACAGTATCAAAAAGCCTCAAAGAAATTGGTAAGAGACAAGCAAAGGGGCAGAATAAAACAGAGAAGGGTGTTTTAACAACTGTCAGGAAAAAAAAAATTACCTTAAGATAATAATTTGTCTACCATTTACCTAAGAGGACTGATGTGTATTTCATGAGAAATATACAGCATATGAATTAATTTGTGCTTCTGTTGTATGGCAGCACAACGATGACTAATGGAAAAAGAAATCCCCAAAAGCTAACAGTTTCCACTTCTAGGAAACAGCATGTAGATCAGAGTGGAGCAAGGTTATTATTCCTGCTATCCTTGTGCTTTAAAAATCACTGGGAGTTGAAATCAGCTTTTCTAGAACACTTGAGAAGAAGGGGCCAATCAATATTATTAAGGCTGGACAAGATACATGACACTTGAGGGGCACGTTTTCTGGAAGAAGATTGAAAACTGAATGATGAAGCCACAGTAAGTTTTAGAGAGACTTCCATTCATCACTGTAGCACTGCAGAAATCCCATTCCTCCCTCAGACTCTTTTTCAAAAACTCTTGTTAAGCAGGAATTATATCTGCAACTAGCACTCTAGATCAGTTAATGGGTAGTGATGGCAAAGTTCATAAGTTCATTAAGTTCTGATTTGGAGAGCTACTGAGGAAAAATAGCATATTGCAATTTTAAACTTTGTTTTTATCTCAGTCTATGCATAAATCTTACTTCCTACTGGTATTATGATTGCTTTATTGTAACTGAAACAACCAAACATCAAATTAAGTTTTCTATTTCACCTGTTTAGCTCCTAAATTCATGAAGCTGTTGTCTCATTTCCTCCAGAGACAAACAGGCGTGAAACAGTAATTCATGTACTGCAATAACTCTGCTATATGTTTTTCACATGCTGCCTGCAGGCACAGTGAATAGGAATAAAAATTGGAACAAAACACCAAGAGATCTTGCTCTGTTCTCTGTATCTATGCTTTTAGCTCCCACTCTCTGATTGTTTGTTACAGTTCCTATAGCTATGGGAAATGGCAGACACAGATACTGTGAATGCACCAGCCTTTCTCCCTTCAGGGTTTCATTCCCAGGGTGAGAGGAAGGATGGCAGAATCAGCATGCTGTTCCCTCCCCTCTTCCCAGGCAAAGATCAGTGGCTCATGGAAAACTTCATACCAAGAAAGTCACACGTGGGTATTGTGAGGAAGTCTCATGAAAAGAGTTGATGAAGATGTACAATTTTGTTAACTAACATTTTGCATTCTATGAGTATATTGTATCACTGCTCCTCTGTATAATTTGGTTTCTACAGCAAAGAAGGGAAGCATCTTTCTATTAAAGCAAATTGTTACTATATATTGCACTGCCTCTTTCCCCCATGTTAACCAGTGCGCACAAAAGGACTTTCTTCCACCCCCAGGCTTCTCTTTGCATTAAAAGGAAATGTCCTATCACCTCCCATATCAACTGGAAAGTGTATGGGCATCAAGAACCCCAGAACCAGACAGCTTTCTGAATGTCCTCAGTACTAAACATATTATTATCCTCTCAAAATGGATGTTTCCAAGGGAACAAGCACAAAAGAGGATATGAGAAATGCAATTGTAAAAGAGAAAAACAACCCCCCAAAATCTACACGTTTTTTTCTCAAATTTACATATATTTATGTTATTATGTTGCAATTATGATCCATGGACTTTTTATTTCATTCATTTATGAACTGCCACAGTTACTTGAATTGCCAAGATTAAGCCTCTATTACGAAAATAAATGCATATACATAAAGGAATTACTATTCTAAAGAAGCATATCTAAATAGACAATAGGAAGCATCAATCTCACACTGATATAAAAAACAAAACCAAAAAACAGCAACAAAACCTGCAACAGTCAGAGCAAATCTGTACGAAAGACAGGAGCATAAAGGCTGTGAGACAACTGCAGCCACTGCAGGATCCCTGATTGAAAACAGTTTCCTCAGAAATTTATGGTATACCCATAATTTTCCTGTTTCTTGTAATAACAGAGTGTTTCTTCAGCAGAGATGTCTGGTTTTGTGCTTCCTTAAGGAAGTCACCAAGCTATCTTGACTAATTTTGGTTTTTGGATAATCTTTAGTGAGGCTTTGAAACAGATCCCTAGGTTTCAGTATAATTCATAATGTATTGGGCTGCAAGTTCAAAATAAAACAAAAAAAAACCAAACCAAAACAGAAAAGACAGAAAATTGCATTTCCAGATAGCCTTTGCTGATTACTAGACAAGGACTGTTCATCCAGCTTTGAGCAGAAAATTGAACCAGATGACCTTCTGCAGTACCTTCAAATCTGAATTATCCTACAGCCTTATGAGATCCCTAGGTATGTTTTCAGAAGTCACTTATGACTTCATTTGCATGGAACTTATTACTATCTTCCCTCAGACTAAGTAGAAAGGCAATGGCATTATAACCTGTAAAATCACTCCCAATCCCTCTTGTCAGCAATGATTTTAAACTGTTTGCTAGGATGTACATGTTACTTTCCTTGGATGAAAAACTCATTATTAAGAAAAAAAGACATGGACATGAAAAAATAAAGTCTTTAAGTCTAAAACTCAGAACAATGAGAATTCTTAGTTTGTACAGACTAATTTTCATATATACCTCTGAAATCATATGACAATGAGAATTCTTTGAGTGCTGTGCCCACAGTCAGAAAAACCTCACAACAAAACAGGCTTATTAATATGCAGGTTTTTCTCAAACAAAGAATTTTGATGTAGTTTCTGTTTCATACCAAAAATGTTATTTAAGCTATTATTAGGAGCAGAATCAGGGGAGTTGTATATATCTCTATCTTGTCACGCAACACCACAACAATAAGCAGCAAAAGCTGTAGTCCACTTACAGCTAATAATTACCTGCCATTAATAGATCAATAAACATCTGGAGTCCTGACTTGTTTAAATATGTTAACTGATCAATTTCTCCCTGGGAAGGAACCATGCTGTAAAGCGACAGGATTCACAAGACACAAAAAGTGAAAAAGTGGAATGGCTTAACTATCTTCTCCATTTTCTCAGTTCTCTTTGATGCACTTTAAAACAAAAGGACTTTTCTATCCTAAGTGATTTTTAGACATCTGAAATGTGTATGTGTAAAGGTCAGGGCCACAAACACTATCCTGATCCCATGATGCTAATAGAGCTTTTACTATTGCTAGCACTCTTTCTCTCTTCCTGAGAAATACAAAATCTTTTTTTTTTCCCATTTCTTTATGTGGGAACTGTACTGCAATGATTTATATGCAAAGCTCAGTGGTGGAAGATGCCACATGAGTGCTTTGAGCTGTGCTGTGAGATGAATAGGGTGTCATAATATATTCAGCAAATATGGCAATCCTCCAGAACAGAGAAAGGTATGAAAAATTATTTCCTTAGTTTAGAAACCATACACTGAAGCCAAGAACCCATAGAAAGAAAATGTATTGGCCTCTTTCCCACTAACACACAAATCACTGTTGTTCTATGTGTACAAACCACTACAGGTGTTATGCAAACACTGCAGTGTGATTTTTTGTTACTGTCTAGGTAAAAATAATTTTTGTTGCTTCTCTCTCTTGCTTAAAAGGGAAAAAACCCTAACGCCGTATTATAGAAAATCTGTTGAAACTCACTTTCTAGACAAAAAAAAAGCCTTATAAAGAACTTCTAAGAGAAATTATTTTTCTGTATAAAAGGTGAAAACATGAAGAAGGAGATACCTGCCAAGTATGTTCAAAATTTTCTAAGAACTTAAAAAATGTAAGTATTTGGAACTGCTTGTTCCTTAAAAAAAAATAAGCAAGTTATTATATTGTGTGCTGCTTAATTGTCCTTTAAATCTAGAAGCTAGCGTAAACACCTGCAATTACAGCATATATTTATTATAATATAAACATATATTAACAAGTACAAATTGAAATAATAGTCTTATACATATCAAGAAGAAGAATCTAGCACTGCACTCTGTGCAAAGAGCTTTCTAAGCCCAGTATCTCCAGCTCTATTACCAAATAAATTTGCCTTCTAAATACCTGCCAAGCTGCATTCATATACAACTTTTCTGAAGCATATGCAAGCAGGATGTTTGTATCCATCAGCAGAATCGAATCAGAACACCTCTAGTTATGAAGATGATTCAAGCATTAAGGTTCCAGAAAGAAGAAATCCTTTCCCACATTGCAGGGTCTCCGTGCTATGCTAAATTTAGCAAAATAACAGCAACAGAGACAAAGCATGCATTAGAAATAGTTAAAAAGCAGCAGGGAGGATGGAGAGGAGTAACAAGCATTACATGTCTATTAACTAATGGAATGCTTATGGAAATAGGAAAAAGATACACATGCATTCCAAATGAATACTTATTTATAGCACCATGAGAAAATATTCAAAAAAATTTATGAGGGAAAGCAACCTAAAGTATAACACTGTAAGCATGCGGCCACTAAATTAATCTGAAATGCATTTGAATTGCTCTTATCACAATGAACTCAGTTCACAGTCACAAAAATGTGTTATATGTTTCCACTTATAAACCAGTTTTCCCTAAGTACCATTAATATTTATTCAACATCAAAATTTATCATACACAATGACAGCATATAGAAAGTACTCGCTCCATATTAATAGAGCTTTTAAAATACAATTCCGTCCTTGTGTGCTAATTCTGGAACAACTAATACTTTTTGTCTTTATTGGTTACAGGTAACATTTGTCGAGGAGGCACGTATAGAAAGGGTCTCTTTTCCAGTAAAACTACACAGCGAAAGAACAATCTTATACTTAATCTACTTGTAGGTAATAGCATATAATTTCTCACACAATTGCATTACTGACCATGCCATTCTCTACAGTGTATAAGGCATATGATTATCCTTTCATTATTATGAAATGCTCTGCATTTAAGAAACTATTTCAAAAGTGTTAGTGGAAAAATTCTAACCTTCATTCAACCCTTGCTGACTGTAGCATATGAAAGCTGACAACCAGAAAAACAGGATAAAGTTCAAAGCAATTCTTCAATGCCTCTATTGATTAAACTTTAAAAGTTACTGTGTTTACTGAATGCCACCTGCTTTAAGGAGCAACAGATCTGAGAGGAGAACACACAAACACTCGGTGCGATACCAATCATTTTAGTAGCGAGCAAATAGGTAAATTTTCTTAAGAAAATAAAGTCTCCTGTATTTTTACCCTCTTTGTCATCTTTAACAAAGGAGAACAAAGAAGTATGTTCAATGAATGGACTTACCTAACAGCAATACCTGTTAAATTGTTGAGCTAAAGCTCTTTAACACCATATATAATGGATATCCCATTCTCAGCCTACCTGGTGTATTCAGCAGCCGGGACATTTTGCAAGAGTAGGAGATAAACTGCTCACAGTATTCAGCACTACTGGTAATGGCAGAAATCTGGTCCATTGTTGCACTGTAGTTCAGCTGCAGCACAGATAACTTCTCCGGGCTGCTGCCTCCCACAGAAGTCTGCATTTGCAGATCATGGTACACAGTTGTCCATACTTTATCCTCTGAAAGAGAGGGCAAGAAAGACAAGAACTGGTAAGAGACAGACAGAGGAACTGAGCTAAAATAAATTTAGGCCTTTGTCATAAGGATAAAACTGTTCTACAAGATATTTGTTGATATTTACTAGTGGGGAAGGAGGGCACTGCACATAAAAGTTCATCATGTGACAGGATAGTTCCAACTATGAACTGATGAAGGGAAGAAACTCTGATCACCTTTATGAAAAGATACCAAATATACCATGTGAGAAGTCTTCCTTAAGCAACTGATGCTTATAGTTATGTATGGAACTAATAAGGATTAACTTTGGTTAGAAAGGCAGAAGGCTGATGTCCTAAAGATTCAAAGCCTTTATGTGAAGAACATTCACTGCACATGGTTAAGTTGATGTGGGCTGGAGAGAAGCACTGCTTTAGTAAAGTAGTAGTAAAGTAACAACGAGGATGCACCAAATTCTCATGTGGTTACACATTTAGCAATTTTTTACCCAGGATGTATTTCAGGGTAAAACAAAATTACTGCTTATTGGGACTAAAATATTTTAAAACAGCAGCACCATATAACTTTACTGATAATGGCTATGGTACAGATCGCACCACAGGAAATAATCGAAGTAGAATGGAAATACAAAACATTCTCTTTAGTTGAGAAAAGGCACAAAGAAGGAGGAAAGACAACTTCAAATTTTTTGATTTCTATACAGCAATATTGGCCAAATCTCAACACTTGCAACAAACTTTTTTTACAGGGTCATGCAGAAAGTATGCTATATCCAGCCCAGAACAATGCCTGTATGCATTTTATTTCTCTAAACTACTGAACAGCAAGTCACTAGAAACATTACTGTGAACCATTTGTCAGTAGTTACCAGAGAAGATTTAAGATGAAATATTATAATAATGAAACAGAACATTCCACACTCATTTTATAGCGAGAGTTGTTGAAGTTGGAAGGGAGTTTAGAAAGGAAACAAAGACAAGGCACAGAAACTTTGCTGTTATAGACCAACTATTTGTTTTTCTTAGAGGCACATTCCACTGAACCAAAATGAAAAAAGAAATATCTGAGTAATATAGGGCTTCAAAATGAAAACTATGAAGATTCGGTCAATATTATTGATACTGCCTTCCTGTGAGAATGCTATTCTATCACTTATGTGTGAAGAATTTTTAAAATTTAGGTTGACTAGGTACCACTCTAAAAATCCACTATCTCAGCTGAAATGTACTACTCATATTGTGCATCTCACATAGACAAGGGCTGAAATAGGTCAATCATCGTCTGTAAAAAAACCACAGAAAATTCTCTTTTATCTAGACATTAACCTGAAACACATCACCACAAAACTTCCTAAAAATGAATCAGATTTTGTCAGTAATATTTGTCATGTAAGTTTTTTTCACATTTTAAGTTGTTTTTCAGTTTTTCTTTTAATTCTTCTGCCTTATATATTTCTACCCCTGAGGACAAAGTCAAAGAAATCTGTCTTGGAATAAAAGAATTACCTTAAGGACATCACTAAGAATCTACTCTGGTGCCTTAAACTGACTTGTAGGAAAGTCCAGATTCCCAAATGAATCAGGTCCTTGCCCCAGCTGTTCTGTCAAGCAACGCCACTAACCACAGTTGTCCTTCAGAGATGCAGAAACAAAACACACCCACACTGCTAACTTTGCTGTATTTATCAAAAAAACAGACTCTCTAGGGAGATCACCTGGCATTTTCTAAGTATACTTATTCACCTGACAGATGTGCTGTACAGCAATAAAACCCATAAAATGTAGTGCATTGCAGCATGTTTTCAATTCTCCTATGTAAATCTCTTGCCTGTTAATGCAAATCTCAGTCATTTTAAAACTTGTGGCCTGCACTTTGATGTTTTAGCTACATGGTAACACTTTGCCAAGCTGACACACACTCAAAAGTGCTTCAGTACTTCTTCACCAAGTTCACAGGAATGTGCTCACATCCACTGATGAGTTTTGGTGTGACCCAGAGTAAAGATATCTCTTCACATTATGATTATCCTTATCTCCAGGATTCTGTGCTCTGCCTTATTTTCCAGTCTTAATTTTTACTGCATAGTGTCAGGCTATTTGGATTATATTGGAATCATGCAGACCCATGTGTTTGCAACTGATACGGTGTTAAGTCTTTCTAATCAAATGTTCAGAGATAAGGTAAGCAAAGCAGACAAATCCTCCACAGGTTGTACACATGACTAGCCAAATGAGATGAAATTCAGCATGTGATGCAAGATGGTTATTATTTTAGTATTCATATCCTTAGTCCAATGCTCTTTGTAGAACAAAGCAATATTCTTGCATTGAGAAAAAGAAAGTAAAAAATCAGGAGAAAGAAAACCTGCTCCCAAGTACCAATAAAAATTTTTGTCACCTGTCAAATTATATAAAGAATATAATCCAATTTTGTTAAGAGCCTCGTATGGAAGTTTACTGCAGATTAATTTTCAAGAAAGGATTGAGATAGTTTATACATTCACTGGCAAAACCTCTCATTTGTGGCAGAAAACACTGTACATGTAAGAACATGAAAGTGAGAGTAAGGAATGTACCAGGACAGTTAGAGCCTCATATTGAATTTTTGATTCAGCTAAGACTCCTAGTCTAGCCACTAAGAAGGTACAGAATGTGACTAGCAGTAGGAATTGTGTTAGGCACTATGTTTGAGGAGGAATTTTCCTATGGATAGCAGATTCTAGCCAATATACAGTCACTTCCCCTCCAAGTTAGGAAGTTTAATCTTTACTGCAGCACACTGTACTAAGGATGATATAAACATACCCTTGTCAGTCAAATACATCCTCTGAACAACTTCAGAACCTTTCTGTCAAAATACAAGTACTACTAATGGTTAAGTGCTTGTTGCACCTTGTAATTGATCTTTTTATCAATAAACATATATATGTGCATAAAGTCAATAACCTTTTACAGAAAAGCAACTTAATCTCTTCCTGCTGTTTAAAAGATGATGGGAGATTGATTAGCATACATCTGGTCAGTCACTGAAAATAAACCTCGGTCTTCACTTGCAACTAATTTTTTGATAGTCTGGCTCAAATGACCCATGAACACATTCAGCAAGCTGTCTTGTCCAAACTCTGGAAGCTGAAGCATCTATGCCTGCAGGTCAGGCCCAGAGAGAGGGTGGGGCAGAAATTGCAGCTGGTGTACAGGAGGGAAGCTTCTTCTCTGGGTATTCATGCTCTTCACATGTTTTCCTGATTTAAGTGTAAAGCAATGCCATGACACAATGACAAAAGTGTACGGAATGGTATGGCCTTTCCTGGGCTGGAAAAACACATTAACAGACAAAAATCTATCTCCCCTCCACACCAAATGCAGATTTGTGAATACATATAGTTATACATTTGTGGGGCTGGCTTCAAGGTGTCTGAAAAGACTCAAAGGAGATAGATGCTAGGCAGAAATCTCAACCTTACCTACTGACTATTGATTAGAAACTGCTTTTTGCCTTTGAGTCTTAAAAATTTGTTAATGTGTTTATACTTCCCATGGAAATCAGCTAGGCATTTATAACTTGAAGATAAGGCCAATATCTTCACTCATGTTTTCAGTTTCTCAGAAACTCCTTATTTCTTGAGACCATTCATGAGATAGATGGAACCAGTACCCTGCTTGCAGTCACCTTCCGTTACAGAAAAGTTAATGCAGATAGTTCACACTATCTCAAATATCTGTATCTTCACCACTTATGACATTGTCCCCGTGCAGCTGAGAACAGGATATGGCATTCATAGTTAATATATCTTTATTTTCTGTCAATAGTACACAGAAGTCCCATTTAAGGTATGCAAAAGTGAAAAATCTGTCCTAGATAACAATAATTTGATACATATTCCTGGCAATTCCTGTCACCACAACACTGGAATGAGTATTCCCCTAATACACAAGCAGTTATTTGAAGAACACCTGGCATATGGCTATTGCTAACCACAAGTGTTTAGAGACAATTTGTCAGCCGCAGCTGTGCGTATGACTTAGGCACCACCAAAATACATTTCCCCTATACATGGAAGTATATGAGTTCCTAACTGGATTTACTAGGCGGATTCTAGCTTTCCCACTGGAGGACAGAGTACCAGCACTAGCTAATTGCTAACACTTCAGGAAAATAAGGGCCTCCAAGATGACCACTTCTTCATACAAATGCATATGGTAGAGGTTTTTTTTAATGGTGCATAGCTTGTTGCAGTTGCACAGGAATAAAAAAAAAGGGTTCTGCCATTATTTTGTTTTCAGCAGTGAAGATAAAGTATAATTTTCTTTGAATAGAATGCCAAAAGCCAGTATCCATAGACTCTTAATAGAATTCATAATGGTTTTCACTAAGAACAATCTAATTAGATCCAAACGGCTGATACATTTGATGCAATTATAGAGAAAATAGGTTCCCTGTAATTTAGTCTGTACATTACTCTTTGCTGAAACTGTTCTTCTCCAACAGATATATATTATAGTAAGATTAAGTTTCTTAATTTAAGAATAATTTTTTTAAGAAAGGAAATGACCACTGTCATTTATGTCCTTAAAATGACAATAAAGTGACATAATTTATTTTGCTGGAACTACTTTTCAGCTGCAATGACTGATCTACAGTTCTACCCACTCCCTACTCCTTTTTCCAATAAAAAGTGAAGTAGGTGGCTAATAATATAATCAATAAGTACTAGTAATGGTTCACTAATAAAAAGAGAAATTAAATAAAAAATTTCCTTGTTCACCAGCTATTCAAGTGATCAAATCAAATATTAACATAAGTGATTTTTCCCACTTAATATTCAGTGTATTTCATGATGTTATGATGATATTTATCATTGTGCTATTGAGTATTTTGCAGATAGTCAGTTTCTGCTATCACTGAACTTTACTCGTTTGCTTAGTGCTCAGTTAAGCAAGAAGAACTTGCTTCTCACAAACAAATTAAGTAATCTTTTGCAATGATAATTACCAATAATAAGTCTGAAAAATAAATTTCAGAAAACATAATGCTTCTATTCCACAGCTATGGATACATTTTTCCCCTCTTATTTTAATCTACAGTTATATGTATTGCTATTAGAGTTTTACTTTTTTTTTAATTAATTGACTTATATGCTTAAGATACTATTTTATTAGGTATTTTCAGGAAATCAGAAAACAGTTTGATTTTTCAGGAAAGATAATCTGCTCTCTTTCTCTCCCTCAATATATCTGTGGTGGGTGTTTTGATGGATGCAGTTTCCTGACCTAAAATTTGGCTGATGTATGAGAGTACCTTGGTTCCTGGTTCAAACCTTGGAGAAGATGATTTTGAGAATTCCTGAGCATATAAAAGCCTGGAGGTGGTTCCTTACTAGGCATCCTGATTTTGCCATCATCAGTCCTTTTGTCCCTTCAAATTAGATTACTGCAGTATGTTCTACAATATGCTGCACTACAAATCACTCAAGAAACTAGACAGGATAACCCATTTAAAAGTGGACTGGGAGGACAAAAATTGGAATTGTAATAATCTCATATTATAAGGTCTGCAATTTTATTTTATGATAAGAGCCTACTCGGTATTGTTAAATTGTGCGGGATGGTAACACAACAGTCATTAGCAACATGAATAAACTAAGTACTTTTTTTGCAACAGTTTTGGAGACACAAGACCTGATGTACCCAATTGATGTGGAAAAAACTACAGCAGGCCAAATGCTCTTCTCCATCCTTTTATATTTCTCTTGGTGTGTGTTTATATATAAAAGCTCAAACCTATATATAGCAATTTAAAATGAATTCTGCTGTGTACTTCAAAGAAGCTACAGTTGAGTTTATAAAAATGAAAAATATACATTCGTTTGAAGTTAATGAGTGCTTTGACAATCTTGTCTGAGATTTGGAAATGTCAATTTTGCAGTACAGTTATTCTGGTGATATGAACTGCTATCATCTTACTAATGTAGAAAATGGAGTTTAGACAGAGAAATCCAATATTCAGAAAAAAAAAAAGACTAATTGAAGAGTGTTTTTATGAACTGAATTCTATAGAAAGCAAAGCCAGTCAGTTTCTTAATCTATTTAGGTGGGAAATAGAAGCAATCTGAAAATGTAATTGAGCCATTCCTGTGCTAATTTTCTATGTCTACTCCTTTCATTCCTTCCTTCCATTGTTTCTTGATCAAGATAATAAGAGTCTCAGTTAAATTTGAAGATTCATTAAGTTCTTTTTTACTTATGATGGTGTCCTGTGAAGCAATACACTTCCCTTGTATTTACACAGTCTCTTTCATAACAGTTCAGGAAAGAGAAAATTTTATTTATTTTGTGAACTTACAGTGATATTGAAGGATATAACTTTCTAATAATTTATATACAACAGATAAATTCATATACTTTACAAAATAGAGTGGAAGGAAGTGACCAAAATACAGTTTTGTGGGAACCAGAAGTTTCCAGAGATGTGATAATGAAATGGCTGTTCCGATGAAACTTGTTAGAAATCTCAAGGGACACTAGGCAAAGTAGCAAGTAGAGGATGAATTCTCTGGATTACCAGAGATGATTTTGAACTATTCAACACAGTTGTATGTGAAAAGCTAATGACAAGACTACCTTGAGAAACAGAATAGAGATCACTCGTGCCTTCAAAGAAAAAGACTGCAACAACAGATATTGTTATGCTGAAAAACAGTGCCTGGGGAAAATAGCTTAAATCTGATCTGTGCCCTAATGTCAAAAATTACCTCCTATGGGTGTTATTAGAGGCATGAGTTTAAAAAAATCCTCTATTGAAAGGAACAATAAATAATGAGATACAGTATAGCCATATGAAGGAGGACTCAGATCATTTAAGTGCCTGGTCTAACAGATGGCAATTGCAGTTCAGTTTAGATTAAGGAACATTAAAGTCAAGAACAAAGGACATAAAAGAATTAACAGTGTGGTTGTTTTCAGCACAGTGAGCAGAATGTGGGCAAAGGCTGGAAACTTTTTTAACAGTTCAATAACTGAAGAATCAAGAACTGATTCTACTTTCTGCGGTGCAGCCTCACATATAAACAAGTACTATACAAACAGAAAGATCGAATATATCTCCTTTAAAGCATCTTGCAGTTCATTCTAGCATATCATAGGAGCATATGCACATAAAAAAATGAACTACTGCATGATGTTTTCTTTTATAAAGCAACATAGCACAATCCTTTAGCTATGATCCCAAACAAGTCTTCCTAGAATCACTGAAAAAAAGTAACACAGTTTTAAAAAATATATTTCAAAGGATGTCCTGAAGAAACGGGTTCTTCAAAGCTTTCACTATGTTAGCTAGGACCATAAGAAAACATTTCTTGAGCTGTTCTGGCTGACTTTATTTCCGTGGAGAGACAGAAAGACACTAATTCAGGTCTCAAGTGCTACCACTAAAAACTCCCACTACCTTTCATTCCACCATCAGCTAAGTGCTTGGATCCTCACCATACTCTACACTGATGCAACTTAGTTCTCTCAAGAAGAACATATTCCACTATCCTCTCTCACATCCTGCCAACCCCACTCCATAGACAGACAGGAAAAGGACTATAGTGTGCTGAAGTACCCTTTCTAATTACTGCATTAATAAACAGCATGTTAGGCAACCTCCTGAAAAACTTTCTATTTTTCTTTCAAAAGGCACCTCCAGATTGGAGAACTTACACTTCCAAATTTTAGCGCACGTTCTTGGTAGTTTGCAATTATTTAATCATTATTGTAAATCATATTGGCTGCATTTAAATTTAAGAATCCCATTTTAATTACTACATAAACCCATAATTAAATAAAAAAACTACTATTATACATATTTTAGTGCAACATCATGTTTCCTGTGTTTTTTGGTAACTGTGCTAAAATTTCTTTAGATAATTCAGAAAACATTGGTATTGGAAGGACAAGACGGACAGCAGAATGAAGTTTAGTTATGTTGTGACTGGCAGAAGAATTTTGATGTCTTCAATGTCTTTATTTGTAATCTCTCAAATGAAGCATGACTTGAATACTATACTAAATCACCACGCCATGCATTATTTTAAGACATTCTATGAAAATTTTTAGTACACCTGTGGTTTGATATGTGGCACAGAGTGACATTAGGAGAGTAGAAAAAGTCAATCGGACTTCATATTAAAGTCAGCAAACTTAATAAAGTATGCTTAAAAGATTTTCCTAATCTGAATGTTATCTCATTCTGTCTGTCAAATCTAAATTTGACAGTAGAAGAGAAAAACCCATAAATTTCTATGCTAGGTTACAGTAAAAGACACAGCTTAGTCCCAAGAAAAGACAAATATCCCATTTCCACGTATGAGTAGTAAAGTTCACAAGTATAATTATTCTAATGGAAGAATTAAACGTATTATAAGAATGGAGAATAAAGATCATGCTAGATCAATAAGAAACTTTTAACTTCTGGAAATTCTTGCACATTAAGTTTCTCACTTCTTTGTAGACAAAGGATGCTTTCTCTTTCCCTCTCATCTCAGGACTACCATTAAAATGCCATAACCCATTGCAGGGGACATTATTTCCACCTGAAGGAACAGAGTGCTTTTATACAAATGCTTCTTTTCAGAAAATACAAATTAGCATTTTCAGAAACTCCAACTATCCTTGCAGTCTCCTAGTCCAAGTATCCTTTACCCATCTGTAAAAGTTGCACCCTAAGTGTCATATAGTTCAAAGACAGTGCTGTGTAAAAACAGCACTCTGAGAAAGCCCAGTGCTGCACCAGCTGCCTCGCTGGCCTCCTGCTAGCAGATATCCAACAGATTCTTGCTTTCAAAAAGTTCTGATATGAGAAGAAATGAAGGAATATGTCTATTTCCATAAACCTAGCGCTACTGAATAGTCTTGTTATGCCTCAATATAGAAATCACAGCATACAGAAAACACCACAGAATTTGGAGAAGAGGGTGGCGTATGTGAAAATGAAGTTGCTTTTTTACTAGATCTAACATTACTTTCTTTTTCATCAAAGGATTGCATACACTATGCCATATACTCCAAATCCACTAAGAAATATAACACCATCTATGAATAAATTTAACACATCTCATTATGCAGAAATTATATATTTTAAATTAATAATTCTGAAATGCTGAAAAATTCAAGACTGTGCATAATTGAACTTTGTAGTTCAGGTTCAACAGAACTGAATAGCTAAGTGTTTTGTTGTATCATTATCTGGAAAAAGAGGTATAAAACTGTCTCTATTCTTACTGAGGTACCAAATATATATGGAAACCAACCCTTTCAACAGCAAAACATTTTCTAGAGCAATGAGAAATTTGCAAGGAAACATCGCCTTGCAATGATCAGCCTGATATTTAGAGGTTATGAAGAATACTACACTGGACCAGACAAATTCCACATATGGTTAAGCTGATTCCTGCAAAAGTTGACTACAGCTTATCCATGTACTCCAGCTTGCTTGGCCTGGACCTCCCCTTTGGCCTCTGACAATCACTCTTCCTTACATATATACAATCTTTTCTCTTGGTAAGTACACAGGCACCTCATGCAACTTTCCTGGCAACTAAGCTGCTTGGTTACATTTTATTTAGAATTTTAAATTATTTCTCCATCATAGTATAAAAAGATGACTTCTGGAATAAAATAAGTACTTTTGAAGTGAAATTTTCAACAATGATGGAAACCATTTAGCAATCAACTACTTACTTAGGGGTCTTCAAGCGCCATCTCTAATTATTAACCACTTTGCTATTTATTTCATTTGGTTTCCCCATATCCAACAAATAGGAAGTTTATTTCCTTGAAGAAGACAAACAAATTATACCCCCTTGAATATTAAGGTAGCCCTCTGAATTCCATAGGGCTCTCCAAGAACAATTAAACTATCCATAGATGAAATTAAAATAGTGACATTTAAAAAGTCTGTGAAGTTCCTCTTGCCCATCAGAGATAAATATGTACATATGTATAATAAGCGTACACTATGGCAGATAATGCTCATTGCTTAACTTCTAAATATTGCCCACTACAGAAGATTAAATACTTGAACAAAACTCTGAGATTTTATGAAGGCTATTGACTTTGATTTCTGCATCTTCTCAGAGTGTAACAATCTCCTTTCTAATGCAGGTCTGAAACTTGCATAACTGAATATGCATATCTATTCCTTCCATATTATTAAAACAATTCAAAATGCACATACACACAAAGTTTTGGTGCATAAGGAAACAAAAGTAGACACAAAATTTCCCCAATGAATTCAATGGGTCAAAGGTTTCATTCTGCTTCTCTAAAAGAGACCTCTGCACTGATTGAGAGGGGAAACAGTAAGAAAGGGAGGAAAACAGCCTAACCCCCTCAAACTCCAGCTTCATGGTCCACTGGGTGAAGAACTGGCTGAAAGGTGAGGCTCAAAGGGTGGTGGGGGCTAGATCTGGCTGGTGACCAGTGATCAGTGGTGTTCCTCAGGGTGCAATTCTAGAGCCAGTTCTGTTCAATGTTTGCATCAGTGACCTGGATGCATTAGTTGAATGCATGGTGAGAAAGCCTGTGGAGGATTCTAAACTGCGAGGTATTGTTGACTCTTTCAGGAGGGGGGACAAGAGACCTTGTACAGGGATCTGGATAAATTGGAGTACTGTGGAATCATCCACAGCATGCAATTTGACAAATGTTGGGTTCTCTCCCTGGGATGCAGCAACAGCAGATGCAAGTCTAGGCTGGGAGAGGAGTGGCAGCAGAGAAGGGTCTGGGAGCTGTGGTTGACAGGAGGCTCAAGAGGAGCCAGCAGTGTGTGCCCTGGCAGCCAGGAGGGCAAACCCCATCCTGGAGTGCATCAAACACAGCATCACCAGCCAGTCAAAACAAGTGATTATCCTCCTCTATTTAGTACCAGTGTGGTCTCTCCCTAATTATTGTGTGAGGTTATGGGCCCCAAAATTTAAAAAGAGAACTATGATACTTGCATGTGTTCATAGGAAGACACCAAAGCTAGGGAAGGGGCTGGCAGGAATGTTCTCTGAGGAGCGACTGAGGGCACTGGGCTTGTCTAGTTTGGAGAGGAGGAGGCTGAGGGGTGATCTCACTGCTCCCTACAGCTTCCTGAGGACGGATAGCGGTCTGCAAAGTGGGCAGCCACCAGTGTCTAAAGGAGAGCACATGGGCAGTACGAGTCTTTCTGCCCAGGGACCTGTCCCTCCCTTGCTAGCCTTACACTTCACATAGCTGCTCGGTGTCCTTTTAAAGTAATCTGGGCATTCAGACAATGCGAGTCTGGGGATTTGTAACCGTACATTGCTTTGGGTGCAGGGATGTCAGAGGTGAAAAGAAGGCTTTGGTTTTCTCTGCATGAACTCTGCACAGAGTAGAGTATGCAGGATTCAGACACTGCTCCTTACCCAGCACTAATACATTTGCTTACCCTGGGGTCTCCTAATTTATAGTATCCACAAAACTGTTTCAAAGTAGCTGATGCAACTCGAACACTTCAGCCGAGCTGAAATTTCACTATAATGTAATCTACTGAGCATCCACTTAGTGAGTAAAATTTTACTAAATATGCAGACTGGATAGCTCAGGAAATTTATCACAAAGTAAAAGGCTTCCATCATTAATTCAAGAACCAAAACTAATCTCAGTTTTTAGACATAAAACTAGCTTTCATTTGTAGCATTTTTTTAGCCCATGAAAAAAGATTGGATCCTAAAAGCAAAGCCATCTATGAAAATATCTGGCATTAAAATGTCAATGCTGAAATTCAGTGAACACCAAATTCAACAAAAGCAAAAGATCAAAATAAAGCTTTTAAGAATTTCCTAATAATGGAAAAATCTTTGCACTTTATAGAAAAGGGGTGAACAGTCCTGTTTTCTTCAAAATCTACTTTATTGTAGTCACTTGGCAGATATTCACTCTGGCATAAGAATATGTTGCAGATAAATGAAATATAATGCTCCTTCTATTACCTTTAAAAAAATGAACAAGCAAACAAAAACTCCCAAACCTAAAAACATACCTACCTAAAAGAAATAAAACATTAAACAAACCCTGGAATTTTTTACAGAGACAAAAGACCAGACCATTTGAGGGAACTGACTACCTCAAGACATCCACAGGTCTGGGCCAGGATTTAGGTTTACTTTTATTATTTACTCAAAAGTACACAGATAATACTGACAATTGCTCCATGTGCAGTGTCATTCATGAATCTGAAGAAATAGCTTAGAGACCATATAAAGCAAAAAACATTATTGAAAAGGGAATAGGAAGAGAAACAATATTGATGTTGGTATTAAAATATTAGTTTAAAATACATTTCAACCAAATGTTAGCAACTGAGTTAATAGAAGACATCTCCCAGACCTGGAAACAAAAGGATGGGGAGAAACAGAAGTAATTTCAAGATAAATTACCTTTGTTCTAGTTACACTTTCAAAAAAAATTATGTGAGTTGGAAATATTAAAATTTAATCTTGAAAAATTGTCTAGGTTCTTCCCCGTAAGATTGATTAGCGACTTCTATCTAGGAAGAGGGCTGAAACAGCAGCTACTCTAATTTGATTGTTCTGTCTCTGATGCAACAAACAAAAAATGTGGTTTGCTGGGCTCTGGCATCTGCAGTGCCTCTTTTCCACTGCAGATGCCACAAAGCCCTGCAAAGCATTTGAAAGTATGGGTTTGCTATACAGCTGGGTGTTAAGTAACACGGTTTTTATATTAATCTCACAGTTGTAGCAAAAATCTGCAACAGTGTCAGGCAGAAATGAAGCAACCACTCAGCGCTCCAGGACACAGTGGTAAAGGCTGCAGAAATGTCAGAGAGCCCCTCTGAATATTAACATTAATTAAGTAGGTTAGTGCCTTTTCTTTTGTAGTTTTCATTTCCCACATATCTTTAATTTCTAAGTAATTTGGTTTATGCAATGAGACAGACAAGCCATGAATATTCATGCCAGTGCAAAAAGCAAGTTCATAAGTAAGTCCTTTTGCTAATGACCCTTGACCAGAAATACTTATGAGTCTGCCCCAGTTGTTTCTACTCTGCCTAGCAGAGATGCCAGTCACCTGAGTAGTCTTAGTACACTTTTTGGTGAGCATCCAATTGTCTCAGCTGCTTGTTCATCAGATGCTCACCATACAACACAAGTAAGACTGAACATTCCAGCTTAGCTCTGTGGTAGTTACCAGAACAAAATTAGCAATAATGCATCTTCAAGTAGAAAAATGCTTCTGACAGAAACATGCTTATGATCTACACACTCAAATAACACACACTCAGGCTTTGGAGAGCTAAGTCAGCTTCTATAGGATATTCATGTCTCTGTTAGAACATCAATTCCTGTCCACCAAGCTATTGCTAAGAAAAAAGGAATCCAATTGAGTAGTGATGGTCCTAGGTATCCAACACAATTATTTACAATATTGCCATTTCATATTATTTTGTGACAGCATTTTTTCCTACTCCTACTGACATGATATTAAACATACTTATTTTGTTGTATCATTACTGACAAGCTTAATTCCACTGTAGTCAGCAAATGCTGTTCAGAAAGAAAATCTACTGTGATTTCCATTTTTGATGCACAAATGCATCCCAACATGAAGATAAAAAGCTATTCTCTTTGGAGGACTATCATCTCAAGGCTTAGGGTGCTGCTTTGGCAAAACCCACAAAAAATATTAGGAAGATAATAATTTCTTTTCATCAGTTTTCTTAACTTGCTTACTATTGAGTGTTGCAGTGTGTGCAGTGTTAGTCTAATAAATCTCATCTAGGATAATTGAAGATTATTACCACAATAGCTCTCACTCAGGGACGCATATCCTGAAACATACTAGATAAAACCAATATTTCCAGGCCTCCTGAAGAAAAGAAAACTTGGGCTTAGCAAATGGAAAAAAACTCTAAAGCAGGAAGCATAAAAAGCATGTTAATTCTCTTCATAATGTGAACTCTGAACATAATAAAAATGAACCCAGACCCCTAACACTGAAACACTTGGTTTCCTGTACACAAGTGGAAGGACATCCTTATACCTATCAGTTAAGACTGTCTGAACAAGAGACCTGGTTTGCATCTTTCAATTCCAAATCTATAACTTCTCTCTGCAAGTTCTCTGGCTGTAGATGTTCCCTACTCACTGTACAAAGTTTCACGGCTCATCTTATGGTTGTGTTGGTTGGACTCTTCTCACTAAACCATATGGAATTTTAGGATTAGCTTGTTCTTGAGTTGTATCCTGTTTATTTCAACCATTCTTCACTTTCTGGTGCTGTGGAGCAAGGGATAATCTCAGTAGGTTGCAAACAAGTCTGTCTCTTCCAGGAAAATTCCTCATTGGTTTTAATCAATCTAAGTGGTCTCTTCATAACATTTTCTGATTGACCACCATATTTTCAGAGGAAGTGCTACTTTCTGTGACCTTGAAGCTAAAAAAGAAAAGAAAAAGGCCAGTTTCCAGATGATATCAGATTTAATTTTTGCCCTCATTGCTATTCCCTTTCAGTCTTTTTCCTACCACGTGGAAGCGGTGGAGGGGAGTTTACAGCATACTTCTAGTGGTGCCCTAAGAAGTGTACCGAGTGCCCATATTCAAAATTGATAAAAAAACGTTGTCTCTAGGTTCACATTATAGTCTCTGCATTTGTTCTCTTCTGTAGAAAAGCAGTAAGACTAATTTTAAGTGATAAAATGCAAACATGTAAATAATCTTGGGGTGTTCTTGGAGCATTTAAAGATAGCCTTCACACAAAAACTTCATAAACCTGTACCCTCACATTCTTACATAATCTATATTAATTCACTTATTAGGAAGTCCTGGGAGGGAGGCATGGGAGCATCATTCTGTAATCTCCTGCCTGCCTGGGGAAACTGCATCAGCAGTACATTCCCTAGATGTGTAAGCACAGATCAAAAAATTACCCAAGTAATTTCTTTTTATAATTTGTCTTTCAGAGCATAAAAGAAAGCCTGAGAATTTTTAACAGCAATGATGACAACACAGTTTACCTGCCCTTCTAGGCAAATTTATTTAGAAAATTACACATCAGGGTGGCAGCACTGCACCCTGAATGCTGGTTGGAAATTCTAGAGTAGAATGAATCGCTTTCCACTCCTAGAAATTGCCTGTAATTTTTTCATCACTTATCTACCAGTTTCAGAAATAAGAGAACTTAGTATACCATTTGTGGTCTGAATGGGACTTGAGATATTTCCTTTTAAGTAATCTGCTCTTTGAACATTTAGCTACGTTGTTCCAGTTTCAGAGAAATTATCAGTAGGAACAACATTCTGAACAGGTAAATGGTGTTCTTCCTAGTCCCACAGTCAGCAAGACAGTAGTAGTGATGCCCTGTGAAGGCTGACCTAGAACACAGGCTAGAGGGAGTTAAAAATAAAGTAGGTATTAATTATAAGGCCTCAATGGATACACCTTGGGCACCACAAGAGCCCAGCCAGGGCTATACCCAAGATGAACCCAAAATGGTCACAAAAATGGACGGCCAGTCACTTTTATAAGTTTTGGTCCATTAGCATATTGGAATTAATTGTCCAATTATAGCTTTAACTTATGAATTCCCATCCTTCTTGTTTTTCCCTCTTCAGTCCACTGTTGTTTATGCTCTTGGGTCTGAGATTAGGATCATTTGTCCTTGGTCCTCAGCTAGAGAAGGAATGGTTTTGTCGACCTGCTCTGTAGCTTACTATCCCCTTATATGAAGCTCAGAACTACACACTAAAGCAGTACAGAATCCAAAAAATATAAAAGCTAAAACCTGAGGCATCAGTAGCAGTCAATAAAAAGCAGTCCTGGATAGGATTTGATGAGAAGATGTTCTTTGCAAGATGTTCTTTGGACTGTTGATTAAGGACTAGGAAGCAGTAAGGAAGAAGCACATATGGGAAAGCACTTCTGTATACCACAAGTCCCACAAGAACTGAGTGACTCACACCTTCCAGGCTTTGAGGCAGTACAGCTAAAAGCCCACAGAAGCACAGAGCAGTTTTCCCAGTAATATAGGGAGTATGTAAAAACACACACCTCACATCACCTGTACCCCTCCCCCCAAACAACAGAAAAACCCCGAGAAAATATTACCATCACAATCAAAGTTTGCAAAACACCCACCACCAACTCCCACTATTTCAGGGGTAATTTAACTGTCTAGCCTTAACTTGACCTTAATTTTCTGACCAAAAGCAATAATAAAAGTTCTACAGAAAACACAAGTTTTGTTTGGCCTTTCAATAATATTCTCTACAGGAACAATTTTCGAGGGATAACTGAAGCATATCACTGGCCTGAAGCAGCCTGTGCCAAGTTCCTTACATCCCCAGTAGGGAACAAGTGTGTGGGAGTGAATCCAGAGCTAAATATTTGCTTCTAACATTCACAGTAACAGTTTGAGGTAGATGGTACTGCTCATCGTTATATTTCCAACCATCCCTTTTTTCTGCTCCCCCAGTTATGGACGTATTTCTTGAAATATAGGCTTGTGGGGCCCTGCAATGCACAGAATTCTAAAAATAGATTGTTGTATTCTAATTTCTGAGAGCTTGGTTTCTAACAAATGAGGAATATTTTCTGACTGCAGGTGATGTGAGCATTTTTTGCTTATCCTAGACCAAATAACTCAGCAAAACAAAGACTCTGCTTTATTTTCAACTAAGTCTTCTGCGTCACTCTCAAAAGCCAATTTGTTCACATGCTTTCAGGTAATTACACATTTAGTCATCTTATGCCTGATATATGAATGCTTTCTCCAACTATGAGCATCTGAAATGCATTAAGATGATGACATGACATACTTTTATTCATGTATATTTTTATATGATGCTTCAGAGTTTGAAGTGGGGCAGAAAAAAAAAGAGGAAGAATTACAGGAATATAGTCAGACAGCCAGAAATGTTTCTATTACTTGGTGATTTAAGAAGCGACCTTGAGTGTCAATGATAAAGCTTGTTCTTTTCTGAAACAAAGCAAATCAAGAACTTGGTCCTGAAGGCAGATTTCACGTGATATTTTTTGTTTTATGGTTTAGATATTTTCTCTGCTGTTGCAAACTGGGGTAGCTTTTCACTTTCTACACATGCAAAAGGGACTGCAGAAAATATCTAGAGATATCCCAAAATTATTTAGGGTCATGTGAATTTAACATGATTTACTCAAACCCTAAAGTCATGCCATACCATTTTCAATACTATACATTTTTGCTTAATGAAGTCACCAGGTATTGACTCACAACCTTTCCTCCCCCCTCCCAAATTTTATACTATGAATAGCCCTGAAATTATTAGAACCTTCATGTCTGTATGGAGGCTGTTTCTATGGCAGTGTATGTTTAAGACATGAACATTATAAAAGATAAGTAAAAATAACCCTCACAATCCCATGGCCCTTAATGCCAGGCTGCAGTCCTTTACTCTTCCATCCTTAAAAGCCTGACAATATGACAAACTTGACATGCTGTCACAGAACACAGCAACACACTGCTCTCACTCTTCCTTGCCATCTAGATAGAGGCCTTAACCAGTCAGACTCAAATAACTGCCAAGCACAAGGGTGCCCAACAACATCATTTTTCAGTGATAACCTGAGGCACACCCAACAAACCAAACAGAAAAACATCCTGATTTATTTCACAAGGACCCCAGACAGCAAGCTGCATCTAATCAAGATGAGTCCAGGTAAAGGCTAATAATTACAGTCTGTCAACTGATTGAGGCTGAGTGAAAAAGTTGTGTCCAGATGGAAAAACAACCATGATCACTTTTGTAGCAAGTCAGTACTATGTTCCACAGCAAGGGGGAAAAATACACCAGCCAAATTTGTTGAGATACATTAAAGTACCACAACGAGCAAGAAAGCCAAACTTAACATAAATTAAAAATAACAACAAGAAAAGCTGATTAAAAATGAAAATATGTACCCATGAAACCTAGAATAAAAAGGACATGCCTTGTAAATAAGAGCAGATGAAAAATATAATCAATGAACTAAAGCTGAGATGCAGGATGCTTCAGCCAACTTGGCAGGCAAAGATGTAAACATAGTCTGCTCTGTTTCCAGGTTTCTCACAGGTCCATTATTTTACTCTGACGCTTGGAAGATGAACTCACGTTAGGAGTAAAGTCTGCCATCAGAGTTGCTGCTCTAGACATGATGCCCTGATGCTTCAATGAGTATTTTCTTCTTTCTCAGTACTTTTTCTCTTTTCTTTTTTTTACAGAGAGTCTAGCTTGAAAAATCAAATCAGTGAAAAACAGTGTCCTAAATTCCTAAATGTGTTGATGCCTTTCCCTTTTTTTTTTTTGCTATGTTTGTTTCTGCTATTGTTTAATCTGTAAGGAAACAAGCTTGAACACCCTGCAACAACAGCCCCAATTAACTTCAAATATTTGTTCCTCTTTTTACCTCTCAAATGTAATTTTAACTTGAAAAAATGACTGACAGACTATTAAAAAAGCCTCCCAAAACCCCTCTACAATGGAAAGAAAAGTGTATGAGATGCTGTTAGAAATAGTATCTTCATTTCATATGTAAGAATTGAGACAATGAAGCTATTTTTCTTCTGCTATTTTAGGCAAGGGACTGAATTATTATTATAGAAAGCTTTCTGCAATGAGATTACACTAGGTAAAGTCTCTATAATCGTCCCTAAATAATTTAGCATTGCTCAATGACAAAATTCTGTTTATTCATTTTAAATATGTATCAATTCATTCTATTCTAGTTAACTACTAAAAAATATTAACTGCTTCCCTAAATCTTTACTTTATTGAATTAAATTGCTCAACATTTTGTTATTTATATATATATGCATGAATAAAACTTCTGGTGCCTTGGAAGTTCAGTAATGCAGTTTTCAGGTAAGAATTCTCATATGAGAGAACTGATTATATGGATATGAGCAATAGAATCAAACCTTTACTGCTTCTAGGGCACTTTTATTTAGGATATAGTGATGGCACATTTATATTCATGCCATATGTTTCTACATATTTCATAGTATAAAACACTCTATTGACCTACTATTTACAGAGAGAAGAGAGAAAAGTCATAGGATACAACAGTTTTGGTTGTTTAATGTCTGCTCACAAAGTAATTCTAGTAATTATCACATGTGCCACTTCTGTTAAAAAAAAAAAAGAAGAGAGAGAAGGGAAGGAGGAGAGTGGGTAGAGAAGTCACCTCGTACATTTGACCTTAATGAGGCAGGCTATGAATACTCATAATGATTTCTCAAACTGTTTGAAGATGAGCAGCTTGAGGCAAATGAATTGTACTAGAAAGGAGATAGGCTAAGTACCACTCAAATGGAGCCATTATGCTTGCAGCTATTTGGATCCTGAAATGAGATAAAAGCTGCATCGTGGAGGCATAAAGACTTCAGGACCAATAGAAAGAATTAACTGACATATCTTCTGGTAAAATACATTATGAAACCTTTCTGTTCTACTTTGCATCAGTAGTCTAAGTGGTGAACCACTAGAAACAGCAGGCTATGATTTTCCTCTCCTCAGATTAAAGCCTCAAGCAACTACAGGAGTGCAGATCTGCCTCTCCTGCTGACATCCCTTACAGCCATTAGGATAAATAACTCAGCCCTTATGGTCCCTCTGCATTGTTCCTCTACTTATTCCTCACTCTAAAAATTCTTGCAGGACAAATACACAAAGTAAGGTCTCAATAATCTTACTCAACTGACACTTTTTCCCCCATCCTCCTCATAACAAACAGATAAAAAGAGAAATATGAAAAATGGGAAGTAACCAATTTCTTTCTTGTGTCTTTTCCAATGGGACTAAAACTAATATGTCAGAGGAAAAGGAAACAGGCCTAGAGATTCAGCAATATTGTACAGAGCATGGAATGAAGCTGCAATATACTCAAACTTTGCACAAAAATAATTAGGATATTAAGATATTCTAACAAACACCTTAAAAGAGCAATTATTTCCACTACAGCTGCTGCTCTAATGATAATTAAGGAGAAAACAGGAAAGGTCAAACTGGATACTGAGAGCCTCCAACTTTGGAAAAAACCAGTTTGAATACAGAGTCTAACTTTGCCTTGTGGACCTGCCTCTAAAAGAGGGTAAGATGACAGAGCTTTGAAAGAATTCCCTGTTGACCTTAAACAAAAAAGGCTAAACTGAAAAGCAGTCTAATTGTTAAACACTGTGACACAACACAGCATCAAGGAATACTTTTTCCATAAGTGACTTAATTTGAAAAATTCCAACTTTCTACCTCTAAACCATTTCCAATACTGTTTTTCATAAAAAGAAAAAAGGCTGGCAAAGGAAAAAAAGCTTCCTAAAATTTACATAGTTCCTACAGACAACTATTTGGAAAACTGCATAACATGAACAGCAATGCCCTAGATTTTGAAAAGCTATTTTATTGCATCAGAAATAGATAGTTGGAATGCAATATCTCAGACATCTTCATTCCATTATGAGGACATAAAATATAAGTGTTTGCTTCATCTTCACTACCAGAACACGTCTCTGAGTACAACCTTTATTTGGAGAAGACAAGGACAAGAGAATTGGAAGGAGAAGCTTGGGGATTTCTTTGAAAATAGGGTCATTTGTAGAGACCATGAACTGCTGTGGGGAGCACATGCAATTACATATTTCTTACTTTGCACTACTGAATTACCAGTACAACTTAGAAACCAGAACAATTTTTAGTTACCAGAGCAACATCTGTGAAAGGGGATGTTGTCATGATACTCGCCAGTTTACTAAATTAAGACACACTAAATTTGGATATGGATTATGCCCAGGAATATGCCCATACAGCTGTCTTCTGCACCACAATTTTCTCTCTCTTTTTTCTTTTTAATATTGTTTGTCACATTTGGGTACTCTAATGCTTTCTGACTATAGACTCTGTAAGTGAAATGCTGATGCAATTATGAAATTATGAATTTTGTGGCCCCACATTAGTGATACAGTAGGGCTAAAGTCATAATCGCACAACAAACAATTTCAGTGGCTTTTCAGGATATTGTTCTTGCCCCAGAAGGTTTAAAGTCAAGTGAGAGTAACACTTATTATCCAACATTTTGCTCTAGTAAAACTATATTACAGTAATTGTGAAAGTAGTACCTAGCTGTTATACCACCTTGTTTTGCAAAGACTGATATTTACTTTGCCAGCTTTGTGGACTTGCTTTGACAAAGAATGGAACTAGAAAGTTGCAGTTCACATTTTTAGTCATTAAGATGTTCTCTACTTGCTTGTTTCACCTGAATGGAAGAAGGTGAATTTATATTGTACATTAGTATCTTGTGTAGTAATTTAATATAGAGATGTTTGGTTTACATTGTGGAAGAATAGGAACATTTAGATTTGACTCTCAGACTAGAGAAGAAAATATAGTTAAGAATCTCTATCACAATAATATATCACTACCTTGCCATATTATTTTTATTCATTTAGTATACTCCATATGCCAATCAGTATAGCTAAATTGTGATGTTCACAAAAAATATTGAATTGTAATTCAGCTAGTTTAAGTTTTTTTTTCAAATATAGCTCTAGCAATACCATAGACCTGCACAAGCTAGATACTAAATTTTTTTTGAGAATTCTGCTCTGATTCTCACATACTTTAGTGCTTTCTGCTATATGACAAGGTATGTATCATTGCTAAAGAGTTCTACAGAACTGTGTTACTGATGAAGCAAAGTACTCAAGTAATCTTCCCTACACTAGGTATGTGTGCTGCTGATAATACCCTATATAGATTCAGAAAAGGATTTAGGGTGTTGTGTTAAAATCGTACCTCTTGGCCCTCCAGCCTTAGTGCCTCAGATGACCACTAAACAAAAGAAAACAAAAACTGTGACACCTGCAACGTATAGGCACTACACAGTATGTACAGAGGTGATGAGCTTTACTCTACTGGCAACAACTGTCAGTTTTAGAAGCACAGATTAAAATTACTTTCCATCAATTTTCACATCTCTCTTGCAGTCATTTGCATTGTAATGAAGAAAGAATAAGGGTTTTTTCTTAAACTGCAACATTTTTATGGATATTAGTGCAAATTGCCTTTTTCTTGTAGCAAAGAGCTGCTGATGAGAGCGATCCAGTTCAAACAGAAAACTGCATTTTTCCACAGCATGCTTCATAGCCAAGTGAATTAAATCATGTATCCTAATGTTCATGATCTCCTTGCACTGGTTAGGAAAAGGTCACATTTATATACTCTGAAATTGTTTTGTAGATGAGGAATGTTAGTAAAATGAAATAATTAATTTTACTTCTTTTTTTCCTCCAGTATTGAAGAAGCTACTAGGACCTTCTGTTGTATTCTTATACTTAACATGAATGAGCAAATGCTGCAGTACTGGATGAGTGTACTTTTCCGTGCCTAACCCCACTAGGGCAGTATATTTTTAATTTACAAATCTACCCTTGAAGAGTAACCAAAAGCCATAGCCTCACTGCGAACACAGTTCTGAATAGCAGAAATCACTTAAATGACAGCATTCTCGGCCTTGTTTCCTGCAGTGCCTGTCTGATTAGTTACTGATGCTGTTCAAGGTCCTAGTTACAATTTAAAATGCTCTACATGGCTGAGGATCTGAAAGAGTGCCTTTACACCTGTGTCTCAGGACAGATGTGCTGGCCTGTCTGTCCAGTCCAAATGAGATTGACAGCACTTCCAGATCTTAGATCAGGCTCCTTTCTAGGTATGCATTTATTATACAAAAGCAGACATTAATAGCAACATGAACAGTGGTATTCTGTTCTCCAACAGGCTGTCTACCCATAAGAACCTGATTTGGAGTTTGCTGCCTGTGCCATGCATCCCTCCCCATCTCTCCCATTCCACTTGGATAAATCCCATCCCACAGCCCCAGATATGTCCAGGTTTCTGCCTCCAGAAGAGTTGTGGGAGCTTTAGCACCTATGATCTCTAAAAAGTCAGAGAGAGTGTTTCAACCTATGGCAGTGCCTTCACCTTCATGTTGCTGATGATGGAGCCTGAAGACTCAGGCATACACCAGATTTCCACTGCAAACATAACTTTTAAGGCAGACATTTGGGGAAAGTCAGAGCACATGTTTGTTTTATCAGCTATCCAATATTTCATATCAGAAAAACTCCTGAGACAACTGCTATGCATTAACAGCACAAAGAAGTAATATATTCTCAGTGCAGAAAATTGTCCTGTTTTTCATGATCATATTTTCCTGCCTCATCATGGCAAACCCGATGACTAAGATTAGATACTTTTGGTGACAATACAAAACTAGTCTTAAAAGCATAAGACAATACACACAACAAAATCAAAATAAATTAATGTAGTTATATAAATATATCTCCAGAGTTTAACTGGTGTTAGAAGAACAGTTTAGAAGTCAAAACAGACAATTAAGAAAACTTAAACATTTTGCTTCTTCAGTAGTTAATTTCTATTCCCTGCCTGTGGTGGCAAACTTCCTTCTGCAACACCCCATGAACAACAGATACAACTGAACCCCACCAGGCTGATATGCAACAGCTTTGGTAAACGGCCATATCTATCAAATTTTTCTGTGTGTATCTTTAATTTTTTTTTTTTAAATGATGCAACATTGAGGATACAAAGACCAATTAAGACTAATAGGTCCAATTCAAAAAGCATATTAAATGGAGTAACTATTGCCTTGCTCAGTATATCTTGAATAGTGACTGCAGATTTGATGATCCCTGATGAAAAGCTCTTAGTAATTATTTTTCTTTTAATAAGAAATATGAATATGAATAGCCTCTTTCTCCTAACTACATTTAAAAAGACCCAAAAAACCAAATCCCCCTTCAACCAACTTAATTAGTAAATACAATGCAGTTACCTGTCATGTTGCAGTAAACTTTCAAAGGTCCCAGTGCCCCACTGCCATCTGGATCTATCCAGTAGTAATTTGAAGTTTTGCCCAAGTGTTTGTATGCTTCACAAGAGAGTTCATAAATAGCTGAAATGAAATAAAACAGAGCAATAAGAATACTTGTAACTTGGGTGGAAAAATTCTTAGGACAATTAATGGAGCCTGTTTATATACAAAGAATTGTTCCTCTGACATTAAAGCAATATCATTGAGGTTCACAGGAAACAAAGCATGTTTCCAAAATTATATAAATGATTAAAAGCTTGCAGGGCATAATTTCTGCTTTTGTAGTGTGAGGAAAAGCAAGAATAGGAAGACAATTCTAACAACTTGGAAAGAGAGAGGAAAAAGAATACTTTTTCAGGAGTATATTTAAACCATTTTTAACAAAATAGTTCATAACTTTGTTTATATTCTTCTTTAAGATTCTATTACTTCTATTGATACAACATACTTTTACCCTTAATCTTTTTTCCAAGAGATACTAAAAGACATTATGAGTTTTCTCCCTGTAATTTTTTTTAATTGTTCATGTTTTATTACAACTCAGAATAACACTGGGTTTCAAAACTTGAAATTTCTCCCCACCTGCAATATCTGTATCTATACAGCTCTGTAGCTACTCTATTACATACATACAGAACTAACGCTCTGGCCCAGCAAGGTCTGAAATGTCACAGCATTTGCTGGAATAAGTGGAATTGATATAGCAGACGGGTTTGTTTCAGTTTTTCCTTGAATACTGCTTTCTATTTCAAATAATAAAATTGTTTGTCAAAATGTATGATGAATAGCTCAGACATAATAAAAAGCATTGTAAATAGAACTTTTTCTAGTAATTCCCATATTTTCTTACTAATGTATAGTTTTTACAAAGTTATGTGCGTTAAATATGAAGAAATACTTTTATGCAAAGAACAAGTAAAACTGATAATTTATAGACATTTTTGTGTGTGTATATATGCATAAAAGGATGAATTACATAGATATTTTCCTATACAATTCTTTAAAAATGAATGTGTAATGCTGCTTTGTTTTTAAGGACCAGATGGCACAGCTTTTTTGTTTGGAATCAATCAATCAGCTGCTAAAAGAAATGAAATGTTTGTTTAACCAGATTTCATATCCACTCTAAATATTCATCTAATTTTTTGGCAATTCTTGCAAGCAATCTCTTTGCTAGGACTGGCTTTATTTCAAATGTCCATAAGGATGAGCTGTTTTGCTGGGCTCTGATGATGATGAGTGACTGATCACACATGCACATTTAAAGCCTCTAACCAAATATCAAGATATGGGAAGGAAAGTGGAGTTAAAAAATATCAAGTGTTGATGCGGCATGAACGCAAGGCTAAAGGCTGTTATCTATCTACAGTTTCCTTGTGATGCTACAAGAAAAGGACCTTTCTGGAAAGTTTTATGTGCTCATTAGAGGACAAAGTAAATTTTATACAAGTAGATGACACTTTAAATTGTAAGACATTACAAGCCATTTCCCCTTTCTCGACAAACAAAGGTCAACATACTCTTCCATTATCAAGGAGACTCTGTGTCTGTTTTCAGGCACTTCACGCAGAATTCACAACCTATTTTACTCAGAAGTGTTTCCCTCACTTTCTACACACTATCTAAAAAATGTCATAAAATACTAACTCCATCAATGTATAATTGTTGTGATACCAACAGGCAAATTTTAATGGATGCACTCCATGTCAAGTCAAGAAGATAAGACATATTGTTCATGATCTTAATGAAGTTTTTGTGTTTTCATTTTCTAAACCCTTTCAGAAAATCAGGGAACCTTGGTCTCTGTAGTAACCAGACCTTTATGTAAGGCCATATGACATTTTTATCCAAGTTCGCTGCCTTTGAGAGCACAGGCCAATTTTTGTAAAGAGATACTGCTACAACTCAGAAAACAAGATTAGAGGGTTCTTTAGAAGTCAAATGTTTTTTATAGAAAATCAGGGGTTTAGATATAACACCCTTCTTTCTGTTCTTCTAGAATGGGAGAAATAGAAAGTGGTATGTAGGTATTAGTTTTATAGCACAGAAAAGGCTGCTTTTTAATAAGTCAGCTTTGTTAAATGTCAACATTATGTTGAACACTAACTAAGAAAAATTAAGATTGTTCTTCAAATGAAGGCAAAAGAATGGGATATTTTTAACAAATTCAACTTGTGAAAAGTGTTATGGGTGTGGGATAGTCTTCTGGGAGGTATTATGCATGTGTATAGAAACCTAAAATTAAGGTTGGAAAAGGTCTTTAAGATCATCATGTCCAACCATCAACCTATCACCACCACCATGTTCACTACTAAACCATGTCCTCAAAGTGCTGAATCTACAGGTTTTGTTGAAGAGTTCTAGGGATGATGACTTCACCACTTCCCTGGCAGTATGTTCCAATGCTTTGCAACCCATTCTGTGACTCTGAACCCCTCCGGCACAACTTGAGGCCATTTATGTAGATGCATAAAGATCTTAAAAATGGGAATCAATAAAAATGTAAAGCTACGCACCAGTGCAGTGAGCAGTAACAAAAATCACTTCACAGGCACATAGGAACAAAGTGAAGGGACAGGTGAATTTCACATACTGACAAAATAACCAGTAATTAAAGGTGCAATATGAAACAGTAATTATGTTCCAGTGCATGAAGATGATGACAGAAAGAGATATTGTTGACTTCGGATGGCAAAGGGTAGCCACTTGAAAAGAAAAAAGAATAAAGAAAAGAACAATAGCAGCAAGCATCGGGCAGAAGGCAACTCTGAAGCAGAGGAAAGTAAGACGTGATACCAAGATGTTGAAGTGGATGATGACATAGAAAGGAAGACCGCACAGGATCATTTTATCAGCCACTACTTGCTTTTGTAAATGTTACACAAAAAGATCAGTAAGGCAGAGAACAGGTGAAAATAGAAATTAGGAAACTCAAAGAAAAATGTTCATCCTTTCATCTACTCTAGGTTAAGGAAGGCTGTTTTAGAAGTCACCCAAGCATGCTAAAACAGAGAAGAAAATGAACACATAATACAAGGAAGAGACCATGGCAGAATCAAAACCGATTAAATGAGAAAACTGGTAAAGGTGACAATAAAAAAGCAAAAGACCTAACTGAGCTAAGAAAAGACAAGGAAGCAAAATGCAAGATTTTGATATAAAGTTTACGGTGCTCACTTGCAAATTAGCAGAAATGGTTTTATATATCCACATAGAGAGGAGGCAGAGGGAGAGAGGGAAGGGCTTTGTAGTGCTGACTCCATCTGGAAGATACGAAAGAAAACTAAACAAACAAAAATGTGGGAGAACTAAGGACACAAGGGTAACAGATTTTTGCTTTTCAAGCCAGTAGAAGTGAAATGCCAAAATGTATATTTGCTTTCTTGGTACCTGGTCCAAATACACAACATATGTAGTCTTAAGGGACTTCAGAATAGTAGTAAACCTCAAAATCTTCCAAGCTGAATGTAAAAACTCACATGCACCCTGATGTCTTGGAAAAGCTACTTCTAGCATAATAAATCCAGCTGTCAGTTTGTTAGGGTTTCTCAAAGGTCGCTTCTATTCTTTCTGAGGAGAACAGGGGAAAAAAAACCCTCCCTACAAACAGCTCTTCACATGCTTTCACACTGCATCAAGAATTATCTACAAGCTGCAAGAGGTGACAACCTGGTCAGACTAGTGATAGAAGCTCTTAGAATGAGGAAAAAAGTATGTACAAATAGAATCACAAATAGAAAGAGAAGAACACCAGAAAATGCAAGAGCCTTTTTAAAGTTTAATCTCCTGAATAACACAGATCAAACTGAGACCACCAAATCTATTTCATGATAAAATTTGAAAGGGTTTTCTGTGTTCCAACATGAAGATAAAAAGTTTTAAAACCATAAACATAAAAAAAAAAACCACTGTATCTTTCTGTGTGAAGCATCAGGTTTCTCTAAGCTTCTTGGTCTAGGCAGAACACCCAGCCATTTAAATTAGCTTACAAATGAAACTATGAATGCCTTTTGAAGTTCACCATTAACTAAGCTAACATTCACAACAGTGGATTTGAATGAGCATGGCTTGAGGGGAAAAATATATTTTCTTAGAAAAGCTTGATTAGGTAACTAGGCTAAGGGAGAACAGCCCAGAGTGAAACAAATACTAACAACAAACCTTGTAGCTGCACAGACTTTAGAGCATTTTCATTGCTGCCTTCCTTCATGGGTTCTGGACACCAAAGGGGATGTGGTGATGGATGGGGAAGTCAACACTCATTTCTGAGTTTTCAGGACCCTCTATTTTAAACATTAGAGGAAAAGAAAATAGTTCAAAAAAGAGTTTACAGAATAGTTTTTTCCAGCTCAAGAATGTTAGTCAAAAGTTGGAAAGAATCAACACCTCTTAGATTTCAGTGGCTCTTAAGTGATCGAGGAAGCAGATGTTCTCACTCCTGTTTTACTTTCTGACTGGTATAAAAATCAAGGGATAGTCATCCTGCACAGGTGGCACAGCTGCTGGCTATCTCCAAAAAGCAGAATAGCTGAATCACAAAAAGGATTTAGAAAATCTGTGGCCCTATATGATGTTCCCATAAATTTTCATTAGCACCTTGGTGAACTACAGTTTTTCCATCACTCTGGGAAAAGGCAGCTTTAATTTTAGGGCGGACAAACAGCCTCCTTTTAAAAGTGCAAAGCTCATTATAAATAGATTACCTGGCATGACAGTCTGCACTATGTGGCTCAATGAATATGCTGCAATATGTTTTGTTTCTGTCAGTGAATGTGGTTGCTGCAGGGAATACACTCCTTTAAACATCTGCTAATATAGGAGTAAATCTCAGCTTTACAGGAACATAGCAAAGGTGTAGATACAGAAAAATGGATGGAATTAAATGACAGCAAAAGTGACAAACACAGGCAATGCATCAGATCCGAAAAGTCCAGCTATGTCTCTCCAGCACTTTCAACTTCTTGGAAAATACTGAAAGCTAAATAGATTCTGAGGTGTTTGTGTTGATATAACTCAAACTGGTTTCAACTCTTGAGCCCTGAAAGCTCAAACATACAATGAAGGGGGAAAAAACTCCAAGCTTACTCAAAAAATAGCTGCACACTGACATGTCATACCTGAAATTTATTTTAAAAGAATAAAATAATATTTGTTGCTTTATTACAACACGCATTCAGAAGATTACTGGAAAATGGAAAATGTTAAAAACAAATTTCTATACATCAATAGGTGTACACTGCAAGTTCCTGCTCTGTCAGCAGAATTTTCTCTGTGCTTATCTACATTAAACCTATACTCACCCTTTACACATTGTAATGCTATGTGGTGGAGAAATGATGTCTTACAATTCTTTTAAGGTAAGTTAAAAAACTAGATATTTCATCACAGTCAAAGCAAGATGTATATCAGAGAAAAATATCCTTCTGTATTCTGACAGAAGGAATACACACAGCTGCTTAGCTGCTGTACTACCTCAAGTATATTAAAAAGTTCTTAGAAAGCTCCACAAAAAGCCAACATGATGCAACACTACTTCAATGTTCTTGTTATTCTATAGGACAACGTCTGCAATGATAGGAACCCAGGCCTTATGTTTGCCAGTTTTTTCAAGTCTGGATATAAAAATTCTGTAGTTTGGAACTCAACATTTATAACGTCCAACAGGAAAAATAAAATAAATTTTAAAATTCCTTCTCCAGTTATATTTAACTTAAAATAAGAATATGTGCTGTTAAAGTCAGATAAAAAAAAAAGTGTGAACAAGTATTGACTTTTACATCTCACACTATGAGAAGTAACCCTTGCAGATATGAGTTTGAAATGAAAAGGTTTCTGATGTAGCGTTTACCAGGTTCTCAAATATTAGGGGTGCCCTTGCTCTTTTGCTATTGGAAAAGAAAATGCACTTGAAACTTCTGCTGAACATTCCTGGCTTTGCCCTATGCACCTTTTTAGGCTGCCAGTTTACAGAAGCTCTCAACCCCTTCAGCTAAGAGAGCTGAAGTCAGAAATTAATCACAAATCAAAACCCAAGGACAATCACCCACTACCTACCAGCATTCAAAATAATTCATTAGTCAAACAGTGGCAGAAGGAGGAAATGAAAGCTAAGGAAGAAACCATCACCATTCTGATATAGAACTGTGTATAGAAATGTATCTAAAATTCTTTGAGTTATTTGAATATACTTTTACTTATTTTAAGTGCATGCACACTCATCTGAAAAAGAAATCCAAAACATTAAAAATACCTAAAAACAATCTGATCCTGCACAGAGAAGGTTCTAAGGTAACCAAGACCTCTGTTTCAGGATTCTTTTCTTGTCATTTTTACTTATTACACAATAATCTTCATGTAAAAAAAGAAAAGGTAATGAAACACCTGGTTTGCTTTCTGCATACTGCCAAAGAACCCTTTAAAAAAGTCTTTCTTGATTAAAAAGTATCTTGAAAATATTTGCTAAAATAACACTCTCCTCCAAATAAAAGGTGGCAGTGATACAAAGACAAAATGCTAACTAGAATAAAAAATTATCTTGTAAACCCAACAGTAGTTCCTCATGCTAAATTTATGATAGACTCTTAGAGAGAGCAAATTCTGCATGACCAGAAGGTGGATCATCACAGGCCACACACTAATATTAGATAGCTGCAGCTAGAATGCCCCTGTAAAATTAGGTTACCTTGATGAGGAAAAGCACAGGAAGCAGCACTTGCAGCAAAATATACAGCTCTAGCAGGACAAAGCTGTAAGACCTTCAAGGCTGCTGGCCCTCACAGCGCAGGAGGAAGCTGTGGCTGCTCACAGTGTGCTCACCTGGACAGGCCAGAGCAGTAGGAACAGGCCAGCACACCCAGCTGGCTGCAGTACTGAATTTCTGTGCCATCTGTGAGCACTTGGAAACTACACCTGGATGCACCAGCACCTGCAGTGAAGTTCATGTGCAGGAAGGAAACAACTTCTCAATGAGCTGCAGCTTTATGCACATCCTAAATATGGTGCGTACACAAACTGGACATAGAAATTTCTGGAGTTCCCTTAGGCATCACAGTAGATCCATTTCAGACATAAAAATTAATCTTTCTGAAGAAATACAACTACTCTAGATGCAGTTACAGTTCATTCAGTTACAATCAAATGACTTTCCAGGTAAAAAACAAGGACTAAGAAAGTGTCCAAATATGGCATGCCCTTGCCATTGCAATATCACCTCATTATTAAAGACAGTGGAAAACAGAAAACCAGCCTTTGCTGACTTCATGCATAACTGAAAATTAGAGTAAACTAAAACCTCTAAAGCCCTGAGTGTAATACTTACAATTTCTGTGCTCATGTTGCATCTACAAGAAAACTAATTTACTCTGTTCTTAAAGAAATGTTGCTATACATGAACAGCACTCAGGAAAAAAAAGCAATTTTCACAAATAAGTGCTATTAGGCAATTGGTAACTTTCACTGTATATAGGAGAATTGGAGAAAATTAGAAAGTATCATGAACAAGTCCACCAAATCACACGTGTATGACAAGGCCCATGCTTCAGCCACTGATTTTTCAGCTGCAGTAAAACTCAGATGAAGCACTATTTTTCATCCATGGCTAGGTTGCTTCCTCAGCCAGAAGTTGAACTGAGATAATGCAGTCCCAGAAGTAAAGAAAAAACAACTCCTGGCATCTTTAAATACCTACTCAGTGAAACTGGGATTTGTTTTTTCTGGATTATTGTCATTTTAGGGGCCCTTGGTTTACTCTCACAGCTTGCTAGGGCAAGAACATGAGTTCTAAGAACTCAAAGCTTCATCCTTTCGCTATCATCACATGACAGTAGCAAAAGTCTTTTCCACACCACACAACTATTTTACTCATGACAGTTCATATACAAAGTTAACCTAAAGCCCAAGACTTTAATTCTGTTACCCTCAACATCCCATTAAATAAATACTCCATCATTCTACAAGATTATTCCTGGAAAAAGTAGTTCAATTACTGAAACTATATTTGAAGAAATAAGTGCTGAGATAAAAACCAGAATAATTTTGTGGTCATAATTAGTACAACAACAGAATCACATGGCTGTGGTGAACCTCAAAGATAATCAAATCCACCTCCCAAAAAAATCTCAATTACATTCATGTATGATTCCTGACACAGTCTGGTTTAAAATGATGTAAATTCCTTGACACACCAAGGCAGCCTAGACCTGCACCATCCCTTCAGCATTTGTTCAACTCTCTACACTGTGGGGCTGTTCTGCTGCAACTTAAACTTATCATTTCTCTTTTTATTCACAATGAATTTGGAGGATAAATTACTTCACTCCTCCTTACAACCATCATTTGTCTATTTGCAGACACAAATCCTTTCTCTACATTAAAATGGTCAAGTTTGTTCATGTTGATCACTGGTTGCATTTTCTGGGTGCTATATTATTTTCTCTCTTCTCTGGATACCCAACTTTTTTCCATGAAGCTTAGCATATGAAAACGGAAAATGGCCAGCGCAGCCAGATTATTTTGCATATTCCATAATTTTTACTTCTGTTAATTCAAGCATAAATGGTGTTTTCTTTATTCACAGAAACTTAAGCAATGAACTACAAGGCAAATCAGCCATCAATAACCATCACTTCTACAAAACTGAATTATAAAAATGAAACACAAGTCAGCAGTTTTCCTCAGCCATTGCTTCTACAATTGGTTAATCCCCCCAAGCATAATCCTTCCCAATGCTCAGTAGCTTTGCAACTCAAAATCCCTAAAATAGCTTCCTAAAGGAAAAACATTCTTATATTTTGCGTATTTACAGAATAGTGTACATATAGTATTATATACACATGAATCCTAGAAATAAACCATAAAAATAAATAGACAGCACAGTTTTGGTGGTTTGTGGTTTTTTTTTTTTTTTTTTTTTTTTTTAATAGGGAAGGTAAACCAACAGAGGAAATTTCTGTGCTTTTTATCTGGATTAGTGTTCATTTCTGTCCATGGCTGCACTGGCTCTCATGCCACTAAAACTTTCCAAGAGCAAAGCTCCTTTGTGACTGAGCATAAACCTTCTTCACACTGCCATTGATCTAAGCTTCAGCTTTCTAAAAGCTTCTGTATCTTCCTCACACACTCCCTCTGCCTTCAACTGTGACCTAATGAACATATAAAGTGTTCTCACCATTAGAACAATATCCAAGTATGCCCCATAGAAACAGAAATGAAATTAAAAGCAGTAAAAATTAAAATAAGATATATGGAAATTTGCAGATTTTGTGTCAAGTTTACTCTAGGCTCAGTTATGTCAGTGAAAAACACGACAATTACCATTGTGGTAAAAAAGGGAACAAAATAGAGGCTTTGCCATCAGAGTGAGAAAGAGCACAAGATTATTTGCCACTGGGATAATAAGGAAAATTACTCCTATAGGGGTGAAAACTGCAATTTGAGCTACCATACAGTAGCTCAACCCAGGAATTTGCTATGAATACAGAAAAAGCCAACACATTAATGGCAAAATGAGAGGTGCTTCTGTTTCTCTCTCATCTTTGTTCTTTGTTTTGCCTGGGAGAGGGGAGGAAGAGAGAAATTAATTTAAATACAAATGGCTGAACCAAAATGGATTTTTAAACAAATTTAGCAGTGATTTTAAATTACAAGCCATAGATTAGACAATTAGCATCTTTGTAACTGTGTCAGCCTACAGACATTACAAGAAAGTATAATTAGACGCCAATTTTTAACAAGGTACTTTTGTGACTGAAGTCATGAGAGGATACACAAACACAAAAAACCCAGCCAATGAAAAAAAAAACCAACAAAAAACAACCTAAAAATAAAAACCAAGCAGGGGGTTTTGGGACTGAACAAAACACTTTAGGATAGAAATGGCACAGTTTCATTCTAAATCTGGATAGTGTTGCACATTTGTGTAGATGTACTTCATTCCTGGACCCTGCATCTGAGAGGGAAGGATGTCAGAGAAACTCGGATATTCACCATGTTCACCATGTTGATCTTACACTGGGCCCAGCCACAGAAAGCTTCAGAGCTGCCTGGAGCTCGTTTGAGTCCTCTCCAGCTGGGAGGTAACAGGAACACTGCCAATACCATCTTGTTCCTTTCTTCCTCCTATCCCTCTCTTCCATGCAAAAAGCTTCAAGGTTGGTATAAAAAGAAATTTTGAAAAATCCATACCCTTAAAGAAAAAGTATGAGTTCTACTCCAGTTGTCATTTACTTTGTATTGTGAGGGTAATGGAAAGGAGAAGAGACAAGGGCCAAACCTTGGCTTTACAATTTCCCATCTGTGTAATACAAATCCTTGGTTACTCTCTACAGTGAACACAGATAGACAAGTGAAAAACCTTATCAAATTATACCAGGGCCAAAGCAGGAGTGATAACTCCAGTAAAGTCAGGTCAAAGATACAGATTATCTGGAACCTTATTTTCACACAAGCTATCTGTAAGTGGCTACAAATAGCAAAGACACTGCATAAACCAAAGTATTCTCCCTCACTAAGTATATACTGGTTCTTTCCTGCCATGGATATCAGAGCATTTGATCTCTCTACCGACCTAATCAATGTTAAATAATGCTCAGATGAACATGGAGCTATTCTCATTACCCAGTTTTGAAGGAGACTGTAGTGTCAGTTTTTGTTTGTTCACAAATATTAGTGTTCCCAAAATCCATCACCCACATGTTCATTTATAGGACTGTAATCCAGTTTTATTTTTACCAGCCTCAACAGTTGTAATAGTCACACCTTCCTGCCCCTTTTCTTCCTTTTCCCCACCCCAGATCCCTAGATGTTTTTGTATCCAACCGTCTCATAACCAGCAATCCTGTGAAGGAAATTATGGTACCTTTCTTGGTTGTATCTGAATACAAGTTATACTTGAGGGAAACTACAAGTTATTGGGAAAAAATCCAAAACAAACCAACAACTGGTTAAATAAAATTTCTTAAAAAATCTCAATTTAAAAGCTTATGTTTGAAAAAACCCCAAACACTAAACCACAGAACAGTAGCTTGCTTACAAAACCACTGCTATGCACACAGACTGACAGACGCCTAACCAAATAGTGGGTTTTCCAGAGGAGCTGAGCACCTCTTTCAGTGAACAGAAAGGAACTATAACATTGTGAAAACAAATCCTCACATCAGCATTTACATTATCTCAATCAAAATGTCTTCTATCAACATGACACCAATTTAGAGGGAATGCATCATGTTTGTCGTTTCCATTAATCACTAAGCAATTGCACTGCCAACAGAATTCAAGCTTTTTAACTGACATAAAAATATCAGAAGAAACATCTGCTCCGTGTCCCCTTTTTTCATTCTTTCCCTTCAATGCTTTCAAATGGGAATGACTGTGTCCTGGCAACTTCCTAGAAATCACTTTTACATCTTTCTCACATAATGGATGAGCAGTGAGATTAGTAAGATGTTAGATGGGTACCTTGGGGGCTGCCCTGGTTGGCATACACTCTACTTTGTCAGTATCTGTTTCAATTGCAGCACTAGAGTATTAATTTAGACTATTTACTGAGGGGATGAGAATATAGAGAAAATGTCAGGTTCTGAGAAAAAATGCCCATCTGCACAGCTACAGAGGAGCTCAGAGAACCAATGGCAGGGCAGAAGCCATAAAATCACCCTGCCAGGCTGCTCCCGGGCCCACCACAGGAGCCATCAAACCATTCAAGACCATCTGACTCAAATCAAGGATGCACACAAGTAACAAAAATCCTGTCTGGAACTGTCACAGCACAGCCTCAGCTGCAGTGTGTGAGCACAGAGCCAATCACTATGAGCCCCTGATAGCAGCTCTCCCCAAAACCTTTCAGACCAAGGGAGTTTCTGCCTTGGGAGGGGACCAAGAGTTTCTGCCACGCATCATGGGATGCATGGAAAACGTAGCTCAGGATTGCACAAGACTTACAGGGTGTTTAGGGATGGAATCAAGACAGGAAAAAGCAGAGGGCTACACATTTTGGAGAAGGAAAAAGGTGCAGAGAAAAAAGAGGGGTAAGCATAAATAGCGGTGTGGTAAGTATGCTTGCCTGGCTGCATCCTGCATCTGATCAGCACAGTCTATTCCGCTTTCTTGTTAAATTCCTTTCCAAATCTTTCCTGGGCATGGCACTCCTGTGTGCACACTTGTGTGGGTATGTGGCTGTGAAGACAGACTGAGGAGGAAAATAATCACAGCAATGATTAGAGAAAGAATGATGAAAAGGGGAAACAAACCATTGAGGTTGATAGGAAAGAACAAAGAAATTGAGAAACCTTAAAATAGGGGAGGACAGAAGAGGGCTTGAAAAGGAGAGGAGTAGTTAAGAATTTCAGAAAGACATAGACTGAGCATGAATCTGAGAAATGCCATGATATTTATAGTGCTCTGAAGCAACAATAGAAAATGAAAAAAAATGTAGTTGCAAACAACACATTGTGTTTTCCTCTCTGTTCTAGGACATCTATTAACGCCTTCTGAACCTCAAAGTATAATGAAAGCATATCATATAAATTACAGCAATCACAGACACAAGTAAATTTAAAGTTTTATACACAAGTGGTTAGGCCATTAGGGAACAAGGATGGGATGAATGAGCTGGTGTAAAAACTACATAGGGATACATGAGCTTAAAAACTTGCAAGATGAGAGTTAAAAAAAGACTACACTTCCAGTAAAATAAAATTAATACTGCTAGATATACAGTTAAGTATGCGTAAGTAGTAAAGGCTTCTACTGAGAAAATGAGAAACTACAAAGTAAGTCCACACATTTCAGTAGTTTTGCTAAAATTAGCAGACCGTATTTCCATTTATGAAACAATACTGACTTCCATGTTTTTGTAAAGTTATGTAAACATAGATGATTCCTCTAGCTTCAGAAAAAACATTTCAAGAATTCTGTTGTCATCTTATTACAAAGCTCTTGTACCTTCTTGGTGATTTCTCATGGGCAACTCCTCACAGCACTAACTCCTTCCTCTTCACAGCACAACCAACAAACTCCCACTCTCTCCTCAACCAGCTACCCCACCCTTTTACAGCACTCATCCTCATTGGACACAGCTGTGGCCTGATAAGGGCAGGCCTGTTCCTAATCTTTGATAATTAGTGCAGCTGCAACTCCTCAGGGGTGAGATTACCTTCTGCACTATCATTATTTTCTTACATTCTATCCCTCCACAGAATTCCAGTAACCTGTTATTACTTCTGCTAAGACACTTGTCCAGCCAAGAGAACTATTGGCTGTCCTACCTAAGGTGGAATTTTAAAGTGATAGTTATGGACCATGATTGACACCAAGCATCTACTTTTGCTGACAGATTTTGGTCCTAAAACTTTCCCCTCTTTATCTCCCATTTAAATTACAGCACTCTGGGAAGGAGACTAAAACTCAAAATCCCTTCAGAATAAAATTACAAAGAAGCATTACAATTCTTACCCTTGAATGAAAAGGGTTAATGTAAACATTTGATTCCTAAGGAAGACATTTACAGGTGCAATACATTTATGCTGCAGAATAGCAAAAGAAATATTATAATGATGTTCAAGAAAAGTAGTGTCCATAAACAAGAAGCAAACTCAATCAGAACCCCCACCATCTGGATCGCTATCATTCACATGGAATTATGGAATTATCATAAGAGAACTGACAAGAATAATTATTCTTTATGTTTATTTACTCCAGAAGCCATACAATTACACTTATAAACATTGTTATACTAGTTATAAAGACAAAATATGGTGTAGAATGCACAAGAAGTATCTCAGGGTTTCACTCCATTTAATTAATTTTTTTTCTTCAATCCAGAGTCCTTTGAGATTGATCATATAGCCCTCAACACATTGGAAAATTCATTGTAAAGATAGAATTTATCAAGTCTTTCTGCACTAGGTGATGTACATAAAAATGCTACAAACTGTGGATAATGCATATCCACTACTCATCCATTGGTGCATAGTGTCTTTTAACAGCAAGCCTAATTATTCCCATTATGTTCCTTTATTTTGAATTGTTAAAAAACTTTTTAAGGAACAATTTCAGATAAAAATATGTCTGCACACATATGTGAAGAAATTCTCATTTCTTTGACTATGGTACATCTTTAACAGTTGATATTTGCATTAATTTCATTCTCTCACATCTGAAAAAATAGGATTAGAGTAACTTCAAAACATGTTTTTTCTGTGTAATAGCTGTCAAGGGGATTTTAATATCAGCACCTTAAAAATTTTAATTGCAAAAAAACATTAACAGTGAAGTATGCAATATGTTAGATTGTCTTAATGGAAAAGTTTAAGAAAAAGCTAATTAATTTTGAAGTCTTTATTTGCAGAGTTCTTTTCTGGCTATGAATTAATTCTGGCTTTGATTTTGTGGTATAAATGAGCTGCTTTAAAGTTATCTATTGTTAATTACATGTTCTCTTTTAACCGTCCCTTGGAAACAATATTTTGTTGTGCATTGTGAACAACAATAGAGAACGATTACAGTAGCCTGCAAAAACCTCAGCTAATACCCAAGTTTTCCCAAAAGTAGGCTGCAATTCAGGAATGTTCCTTAGGTATTTTTACAAGAGTTAGCTACAAATGAATTAAGAAAATGCTCTGAGTTAGACCCTGACTTCAGACTGTTCTTCCACTTCACCCCACCTGGTAGAAATTTAGTTTCAAAACTCCTAACACTTGATTCTAATGCAGAGCCATATATAAACACTCAGCTATACAAACAGCTAAAACCTGAAGTCCACTTTCAGCTCTTACAGTCTCTCTCAAGCCTCACCCAGTAGAGTTATTTGCGGCTGATTTTTTAATTTCAGCATAATTACTGCTGGCTGATTGTTCATATTCTGCTTTCCATCCTAATATTAATTTTCTCCACTTTACCTTCACCAAATACTCCTGGTGCTATTGCACATATTGGAACTGCAGCCCTTTCTGGCCTGAACACAGACCACATTCATTTACTTACAATATAAATGCAAGTTGCTACCAATTTATTACACATTCTGCATTTCATAAACACCTGGTGCAGAGCAACTCTCAGCTCAGCTGATAATAAATTAGTAGTAGAAGAACCGTAGTTTATAACACTGACACTAAGAACAATCTGATTTTTAAACAAACATAGAACAATCTGATTTTTAAACAAATATTGGGGTTCAAAACAAGAAAACTGCAATGTCCCCAAACAAACAAACAAACAAACAAACAAATTAACAGAGTAAAAAGCTTGTCTTTCTCAGTTTTGCAGGAATAAGTGAAAAGATTCAACAATTTTGGTCTTATATGTTACATGTGAAAAATTACTAAAGAATACTAAACCAAAAACTTCAGTCTTGTTTTAAAACTAGATTTTAATAAAAAGAGGTAATTTTATAGAGTCTTCTACATTTGAAAAGACGTGCATTATGTTAAATCCTTTGAAAACATGTAATAAAAAATATGAATTCACAAGGACAATTATAAACTATGATGACAATTTCTTTGAAGAGCATTATTGAAAAAAAGATTAGTCTCCTTAGAAAGGTAGCATATTGATTATACGATCCTTTTAATAAACCACTGTAAACAAAAGTCCTTATAAACAGGCTTTGAGAATCTCTATTCTCAAAGGAAATAAACATCTGAGAAATAAGGTTTAGCAGAGCATGTATGAAATTTGAACATTTGATTACTTCAGATATAGAGTGTGCAAGAAGAGGAGAAAATAAAGTGGTAGCAACGTAACTGGCAGAGAACAGCCAGTAGTTGAAAGCGCTTTCTCAGGATGAGAGCAGAAGAAAACAAAAGACTCTTTCTAGAGACTTCAGAAATTTGAGCTTATTTTTCATCCCCTATTTCTCCAAGACCAGCATTACTCACACATCCGTACTGCTGAGTTTGAATGTGGAATTATTCACCTCCTGGAAACTACTTTACTTAGACTCTGGTCTCAAGTAAGTCTCAAATCAGGGACGCAAAGGAGCAATTAAAAAACCATAGGCTTCGTCAGGGGCACCCTAACAACAGCTCACAAGAGGATGAGGTGATAGGGTGAGGAACAGCATCTTATTCTTACAGCTTCTAGCACAAATCAGTCTTTAATATCAGTGCTAGAAGAGCTGATAACTCTTTTCTCATCACAGCGCCCAGTGTTAATTTCAGAAATACCTCCTCGAGCCCCAGTCTCCTGAAACCAAGCAGCCCTGTCAAAATAATTCTTATCATTTCTCTAACCTCCCTTTCCTCAGAGTAACTTCACAATCCATCTCCCTACAAAGCTCCACATTCCCATTAGTTCATCCCAGAGGTGCTGTCCTTCCTCAATCCAAATGAGGCAAATTATGCCCAACAAATGAGGGGGGCAATGGGAGCAACTCAGATTTTGCCCTACAGAAAGCTCTTCTTTCATGTTTTTAAAAGTAAGCAGTTTGGCTTCCCAGTATTATTTTTCCTTCCTCCTTCCACATAATGCAAGCATTTATCTGCTATGAACAAGTCTAATCAGCATTGTGGAGTCCCACTGCATGCCTTAAATGTCAGCTTTCCGCTGCAGAAACTCAACCCAGAATGTTCTGTCGCTGTTTCATATGTTTGTGCATTTTGTATGTTTTTGTTCTGCTCTATGCTTTCTACAAGTTTAGTAATAGAAATTCTTCATTTGCTACTGGGAAATCTTTTGGGCTTGTGTGATCTGTTCAGTCATATGGGTGCTGGACTTGTGATAAATCTCACTGAAATCAGGTACTTACATGTCCACAAATATCAGCAGAATATATCACTGTTCCACTTTCTGCAGAAGGGCCAATTCTGGAACCCATGATTTTTTTATGCAAAATGCTGCTAAAACTAAGCGACTTAAACATCAAGCTTCACTGGCAAAGAGTCAGAAATGTCAAGGTGATAGTTCAATACAGCCCTGCACATAAATGCCCACAGGACAACTGAACAGGAGATGGTTTTATGCCAAGCCTTCTCAAAATACAGGGCATTTCTGATTAGGTTGTATCTTCTGCTTCAAGTGTATTAAAAAGCAACATTCTTCCTGTCTTTGGACTAGAACATCCTTTCACAGGAATATCTTACTTATCACAGTTGCTGATCATGGAGGTATTTATTGAATTTTTCCTGATAAAATAATGCTTTTATATGCTTATGAAAGTGCAAAGTATCTGCTTTCTCTAGTAAATCAGTTTGCTATCACAAAGATAGCAACATTATCCTCATAATTCCTCTAGCCTTCAGTGAAATGGAAACCCATGCTCTTCTTGTTTAAGTTGACTAGAAAAATTATGGACTTCATTGTTTTTCTTTCCCCTGAAGTAAATTTCAGAGCATTGTTTTGCCAAATTATGTATTTATTTTTTCACAATTTCCCAAATTGCTGACAGGAGAACATCCCTGCCATGACCTTTTTTCCTTTCTAGACTCTGAATGTGTAAAGCCTAGTGTTCTGGTTGCTTTCCTGTTCACAGGAAAACCAGATATTACAAACTATCTGATGGAAGTCTTGCTGAAGATCAGAGCCTCTGCAGATTAAATTTGTGTTGATGACTATTACTTTTGGCAATAGCCAGCAATGAGAATTATCACAGCTCCTACAACATTTCTTATTCATTCTTACTCAACATGTGTTTCTAGAAAATATTAAACTCATTATTAAAGCAATATTTTGTTTTAGGGAGGTAGTCACTCTTGCTTGGAAAAATATCAATGCCCATTAGATTCCAGTGACATTTAATGCACTTATCATTTCAAGAGAAGTTTTATTCATCATTAACTTGGAATAAGGTTCCAAAATATAGGATAGCATTTATTCCTACCAAGCTGGGAGAAGACAGAGAATTCAGAGGTCAAGCTCCCTTATATGGAAACTAAGAATCACCACATTGTTTCCACTATTCTTTTGGGAAAAACTTACAGCAAACCACCAATCTAAAAATGTAAAAATCTCATATGTTCTTTCTCAGCAGAGTTGCATTCTCTGTGAATTCTGATACAATAAGTGCCTCTTCTAGGGGCAGGTAAGGTAGGTAAGTTCGTATTTCTCCCACTGTCTTACAGAACTAACAGTCAGCAGATGTGATCTGGATGCCAGTCCTTCCTATGGACTAACTGAAGGTTTTTAAGAAAACCTTTTCCTGTCTGGTATTTCTAAAGTAATCTGTACAGCTGCAAAAGCAACGACAGTGTTTGAAGGTGAAATTAAAGAAAAACAACTTGATCAGGAAGAACATGTCTTTCATAAAAGAATGCTCCGAAGAGATCTTGTAGCAACTTCCAGTCCCCAAAGGAGCCTACAAGGGAGCTGGAGAGGGACTTCTTACAAAAGCATGTAGTATTAAGAAAAGAGAGAATGGTCTTAAACTGAAAGAGGGCAGGTTTAGATTGGATATTAGGAAGAAATTCTTTACTGTGAGGGTTGTGAGGTACTGGAACAGCTTTCCTAGAGATGTCCTATCCCTGGAGGTGTTCAGGACAAGCCTGGAAGGGGCTCTGAGATACTTGGTCTAGTGAAAAGTGGCCTTGTCCTTGGCACGGGGGTTGGAACTAGATGATCTTTATAGTCTCTTCCAACCCAAACAATTCTATGATTCTATGAGCATTAAGATCAATCTTTTAAGTGCAAATTAAACATTTTTGTTAATGAAAATCATTAGGAGAAGGCAAATATAATCAAATAAGGTGCTTCTGGCTTTTTCCAAAATCAAATTAATTTTATGCAAGAAGTGGAAGGTAGATACATCACCATCATGGTAAACTCTGTAAGTCCTTTCTTATGTTTATCTGAAATGCAGATTCTAGAGAAAGCTTTCTTTGGCCTATATTATAAAAAAAATCTCAGAAAAAAAAGCTTGAATGATCATTAGTTATCCTAATAGACAATTTTTAAAATTATACCATTCTGTTTTAAAGAAGTTGTAAACAGCAGGAAGAATATTAGAACATAAAACTAGATGAATAAACAGGTGCAAAGTGATGGAGATGAGAAGTAATCAGGAAAATGAGCTCCTGATTGCAAAGGTTTCAGGAACCATTTACTAATAAACTCTAGAAAAGTATTGCTCTAAGAACTCTGCACGAGTGAGCAAGCCTTTGGTAGGCTGCAAAAGTTAATTAGTCAGGGCTCAAAATATAGACAATACAATAAAGCTAGTAAGGATGATACTTGCAGTTAATTATAACTCAATTAATTTTTAAATAATTTTGTAAATGTTGCATCACTGTAAATCATTTTTTTTTTATCTTTCAGTCTTGCTTAATGATAAAATCAAGGTCTAGTCCTTTGCCAGGCCACAGAATTTCATTGGGCATGAACATCCCTTAGCTGAAAGAAGTCTGGTAGATTCCTAGGGTATTTAATATGCAATGAGAAGTACAACTTTCCAGTACTTTTGGTTAATTTGCCATTGGGCTCAAGGGATCTAGCTGTAGATGGATGAAAGAAATTATAATTTCCTCTGAATGGCAGCTTAAGCTGCTGAGAAATAACAAGATAATGGACACAGAGCTTGGAGATTCTGGTGTTTCTCTGAGAGGTGAGGAACCTTCCTGTAACAGTGTGATATTTCAAAAAGGAAATTATTTCATAATATTAAAATAGAAAACAAATGTAATTGATTTATACAGTTGGAGAACTAAATTTTTATTTCAGATTTATTTATTTGGAACTTTTCTTTCTCTAGCTATTTATTTCTGGTTTATAGTCTCCCCCTATGTCTCATTCCCAGAATACATATTTCTCCGATCTCTAGACTAACTGTTGTTTTCACTATCATACGATATTTTATGGCCAGACCTGTGTGAAACAAAGTCATTTTGATTCATAAGGTTTTCATGCAAACCTTTTTCTCTGTTTCACTTCAAGGAGTTCATCCCTCGAGTTTTTCTTTGAGTTTCAACTTCAAAGGAAACTAAAACTGCAATCTGAAATCCAGTCAAGGCTGCAAAGCTTTGCCTTGTTTCAGGTCAAGAGCTCAGGAAAGTGTTGAATTACCTGACCAAAGCAAAATCAATTCACCTAAAAAACCCTTCAGTAACACAGAATTTTCTTGTTCCTTTTAGTTTAGCATAACTCCAACTCATTAAAAATCGTCAAATACAGTTACAATCCCCACTAACATAGTCTTGTCTCCAACCTCTTTGAGAAATGCTGTTATACTCCCCACAAAAGCATCCACTGAGAAAAGAAAAACTTATTTTACTATGGCATATAATACAGTTTGCTTTGTAAATAATATTATCTTTAAGTAAAATGGTATTATCTTTAAGTAAAATGGTACTGAACAAGTGCTATCTGCACTTAAACACTTTCCAGCTCCACAGAATCACGTCTGCTATATTTTCATGAGATTTGCAATGCTGTTTAAAATCACTTACAGCTATTTTTATACCACACAACAGTTATCATTCCAACTTCCTCCCTTCCCCAGCATATCTTTCATCCTTCTACTGCCACAAACTTAAGAATTCAAAAGCAAAAGGCAGCACACTAAGTGTATCTGAATACACACACACACACACACACACACACACACACACACACACACTGCACAAGTAGGAAAGGACAGTAGGGTCAGCATCAGTGCTGCAGAGCTGAGGTCCCAGACCTCAGGACAGCGTGACTGCAACCTCTGGCAAGTTCCAACAAATCCCCACATTATTTGCAGCTGTATCTGGAACTTGCTCTTGTAAAAACTGACAGCTATTGCCTGCTCAATAAAGGAAGAGTTAAGGTTGTCTCAGTCTGTATTTTGATGCTGGAAATTTTTTATTTTTGCTCATTTTTGTGCCATTAACTTCAATACTCTAGAAAGGCATAGGACTTCACACATTCTGACAGGATATCTGTCAAGTGAATAACTTTCTGCTCAACCTTGTTTTGTAAGAAAGACTTGTAAAGTATAGCAGCACATGGTAAAAACAAAAATTATGTTCTTTAAACAAAAAAAAAAAGCTTACACCACTAAGTCAGAAACTTTGCCTGAACTAGGAAAGTAAAAGTTCTTAAACAATGTGTCTCCAAATGACCTGGAGAGTGTATGTAATCCCATCCACTTTATCCATTCCATAAAGACAGGACAATATACTCCAAATCCATCTTTTGGTACTGCAGTTCAGCAGTGCCTTTTATTTGCCCTATTGCACTGTTTTATCCATAAAAGGCAGGTGAAAATCTTATTAAGAAAATTGTCACATCCCCTTGGATTATAATTTCTTCCCTTTGTAATAAATGTGATTTCAGAAAAGTGATGGCATCCCTTTGTCCTGGCTACTTCTCTTTGGAACTTGAGAAGAAAGCTTGACTATGTTCAGCTATGTCTTAAAAGCTGGTCTGCACACCACAAAGGAGCACAGACAGACATAAATTCTGTATTGTCTTTCCTAAAATTCGATGCAACCATGCCTTCACTGTGCACATTCCCTCTTGGTGGAAAAAGGGCTGCCACGCTATCTCTCCTACAGGCATTGGTACCTTAAATATTTCTCTTTAATCAAAATCAATTTGCTATTTAGCTCTTAGTTTTAGAGTTTCAATAGCTAGATCAGAGAGAACTTTGCCACTCAATGTATTAATAGTTATTACATAAAGTATATTCCCCCTTACATTTATACAGTCTTTAACCACAAGTTAGGTTTTTGTTTTAACCAAAAAACTGTGGATGGCCAAAAATTTTCTCATTGCTTTGGGGTTTTTGGTTAAAACTGAAAAAATTTTGCAATTATCTTTGTAAAATTATACATAGCTGTATTTAAGGTAAACAGTAAAGTTATATGAACTTGTATCTCTATAAATTCTGGCTTCAATTTCAACTGATTGCCTGTTTTGAAGCATTTTTACTCTTGTCTCAATATTAGGATATTGTTGGCAAAAGGAAGAAGTGAACAAAAGTAAGGACTGGATATATTTTCTCTGTGTCCTAGTTATTTTTGTAGATCAAAATCCCTCTTTTTTAGCAAATGAGGGGAGGAAGAGAAGATGCATGCCACTGGCTCAGCATGCATTGTTCAGGACCTATAAAAGGGCAACAGCACCTTTCTTCTTTCTGTGCTTTTATAGTGTAGGGCATATGGAGCTCATAGGAAATATTTTTATTTCAGAAACTCATAACCACAGAGCAAATAATTAGATTTTAAGCTGGCTGATAATCAGTGTGTAAACACCCTTTGTGATTAGCAACCTAAACCAGCATCTCAAGCAGCAGTCAGCAGCTCTCCCCAGCAGCTCAGGGCAGATTCACTTTCCATTTGAAGCTGTATCTCATATGCAACTGCTAAGAATGTGTTTGCTCCGTACACCCAGCTGCTGTTGAACTGCTTTGGTGGGTAGCATGGCACAGTAGAGCTCTGCAAAACACATCACGATACAGGGAATGCAGAAGCTGATTAAGCTAAGGTTTTTCTTTCAAAAGAGGCTTGAGGATCTTTAACAACCAGAAAGGAAGAACTATTTTTTTTATCCCAACCAAAAGACATGAGAGAATTCCCTAGTCCATTGAAATTTTCAAACTGCAGGGTAGCTTACAGTTATGACAAGTGGCACCGCTGTAACTGGTTCCGTCGCAAGTGCACTTGAAGCTGTCCCACGTCTGGGTGCATTTACCATCATGTTCACAGTGATTGGGCACACACCTGTCAAGACGAGATGCAAAGAGAGAAAGAGAAACCAAAATGAGCATCAAGATTTACACAAAGCAAAATTTTGAGCTGTCACCCTGATTTTTTAAGATTTTCTAAGCCTTCTGATATTTACATTCTTGTAACAAACTTTCTCGCACACTTTCTGTGAATAACTTATTGTTTTGCATTCTTTTATGGAGGAGGAGAAATTTGATGGACTGTTGGTTTGTCCAGTGTCATTGGAGAGGTGTCACTTTCACCCTCCAATCCACTGTCACTTTTGGAAATATATAAATGTTGGAGTCAGAAAATAAACTTCCCCTTTTTTCACCTTGAGAGCAGTGTGTGTGTGTCTTGTTATTTCATGTCCTATAGTGGCATTGAGTTGCACAAGCAGTGTATCATGCCCCTGTCTAGTAATTAATCCTTGCTATTTTAGGTGTATTAACAGAATTTATATCTGAACACACAACTGCATAAAAGATTCCCAAAGGCTCTGCTGCAGCCTTTGTACAGACAGTAAAAAAAGCACATTAAAGGTTCATCATCATAAATCGGGGTTCTAGGTAACATATGACTGGTACTCAGCCTTCCAAACAAAAAGAACATCGCATGTCACACCTCCTCCTGCTGTGCAGGTGGTGTCACACCTGAAGGAGCCCAGTCCCACAGCTGACTAGACCTTAAAAACAAAATGCCACTGGTTTGCTCCTCATCTTTCTGTTGCCAGCAATGGGATAAAAGGGAGAGAGGTTGCCTGCTGGCTAGGATGGAAGGAAATTAGTCAAGCTGCATTATTAAAACTAACTATAGGCTTTGTTATAATAGTTGTGTAACTTTTTCTCATGACAGGGGTTTGTGGTAAGAGCTGTTCACCTTTCTCTCACATGCCTGCTTTTCTTCCCTCCAGCTACACTGTTGCTGGAGAGTGGAAGGAATGAAAAAGTGCAACAGCAAAACTCCAACGTTATAGGTAAACATATATTTATTGTTCGAAATATTATCTAAATGTGATTTTAGAGATTTGAGTTTGGCCAGGTTCTTTTCTATCAAATAGTTAAAAATGGGAATTACCATTTACTTTCACCTCTGCAACCATTAAACTTTTTTCCTTGAAAGGGCTTTGAAACACCATTTCAAAGAATGTTTTTTTCCTTATTAAATTAGTTATAATCAGACTCAGTACGGGCTCTGCCTTTTTGATCAAGAAACAAAGGAGTTTTCCTTTCATCTTTTTTTTGGCCAAATCTATATTTTTTATTATGAAATTAAAAACTAAAATTAAGAGACACCCTATTAGACAAAGAGGATCTTTTCAGTAGTGCATTAAAAAATAAGTGTTCTTATCTCTAAGATAAATCTGAAGTTCATCATATTCCTGTGACAGTCAATGATACTCTCACAAACAGCACCCAAGGAAAGCTTTGCTTTCCTATGTAGAAACTTATTGAAACTGAAAGGATCTGGGTTATTCCTTAATAAGCTTACAGTCTCTTATTTCCTCAATTTCCAGTTAACAGCATTGCCATTCATGGCTCAACAACCAAGAATAATTTGTGTCACAATATGCATTGGAGAATTGAATATTGTGTGCTCTCATTTAGAAATTATTTTTTTTGTTTTGTGCATGCCAGTACACGTACCTCAAAATATACAGAATATAGATGTCTTATGTCCTATATCAGCCTTTAGAACTCAAGGCTACCCATTCTTTTCCAAAAAGATCAGAAAATACTGGCATGGTTAAAAATAGTTCTGAAAGAAATGCTCTTCTAAAGCAAGAAACAAAGCATTTAAAAATCTTCTTTTCACAGTAAAATACAGTGAAAATACCTGAGGCAATTATCACAGTTCAATAAATTATGTCTTCAGCATGGTTTAAATGAATTCATTTAGTTTTATAAGTGTGGCAGGCTAAATGAATAGATAGAGCTGATTACTGCTCTATCCAGTTGTGTTCTCAACACCGCAGAAGAAAATCAAGAGCATAAAATAGCACATTTCTAAACAGACAAACAATTAACAATTTACATGAATCCATAGCTCCTGGGTAGAAGAGTAGGGAAAGCAAAGAGCAATGACATTTTAAAAATAATCTTATAAAAGTAACTTTTATTCAAGGCTGTAAATAACTACAAAAGTTCCTAAATCTGTTTATGGTTTTGTATTTTTCCCAGCTTTTCAAAATAACTTCTTTTTTATGTATTTTCTTCTTCATTTACATTTGAAAATGCATGACTTGAAAAGTAATTTTCCAATGACCAAACCAAACATTTTTCTTTGTGAATTTTACCAGATATTTATATGAACTCTCATATGTAATACTCACAACCAGTTTCACATTTTAGTGCAGTATAACTTACTTTTATTGCAACATAACTAGTAAAGAGACTGCATTACTGACTATATAACTGAGGCAAATGACTTAATCTTCAGAAAGATGAAAACTAGATATTTATCTGTATCATTTAATGGAGCGTATTAAGTCATAAAAACAGAGATATTCAGCAAACTCCATGATGTTAATTTTATGCTTCCAGTATGATGGTTGGTTTAGTGTAATGGCTTCCAGTAAATGGTTGGATCTGCATTTGCAAAATTTTTTTTAATCTGATTTTTGCTGTTATAAAGATGATGCATTTAGAAAAATAGAGTAAACAATATTTTATATTAGTGCACACTGAAGTTTAAATCAGACTATAGGATAATTTCCTGATATTCTCCCTTCACCCTCTTTTCTGTCAGTTTATTTTGTCAGATAGAATGCTAAGATTTATTTTCTATTAAGTCCATTAGCAAACTTCTGTAACATAATCTGGTGCTCATCTGTCCACATTTTGGACAAACCCACATACTATAATAGAGTTTACAGGAATTGCTAGATATCCAGAATGTAGAAATTACAAAAAAACCCAAAAAAAAAAAAAAACTGTTTCAATTCAGTAAACAATATCATGAAGAATAAGATTTATCACTGTAAACACCATTATTTTTCAAACATATTTCTTTCTACAGAATGAGACCTATCTACAATTTTCAATGTACAAACATCTTGCCATGAAATTTGTATTTTGAGCAGGTACAATCATTATGTTTATCTACCTTATGCTCATCATTTAGTAGACACTCAAAATTTATACACTTAAAACCTTAAAAAAATTCAATGCATGTATGATTTGTAGATTATTTGTATTGAAAGACTATGTTTCTAAGCAACTCAGCTCTTTCTGCTCCTTTAGGAATAAGGCTTCATAACATAAGAAAACCTATAAAACATAACAAACCTTCAAGACAGCATTTCCCTCCTAAACCAGGCTCTGAAGTTAGAAACCATCACAAAACAGAGCTGCAAGTAAGTTCCTCATTACCAAGTGTGTCTCCTCCCATTGTGGATATCCATATTTCAAGAACTTGCAAAAGGTTGCAGACTCCATTTTGAGAACTTTCTTGCTCTATGGCTCCTTCTGAAAGGCAAGTCTAGAGCTTCATCACTTCAAGTATGATACGCTGTCTTTTAATTTCCACCCCAAAATTTATCCATAGAGAGTTTACAGATGCTGTTTGGTTTGGAATTTTATTTGGAAACTTTGATTTATTTGTTTATCAGTGTTTGCTTTCCATTCTGATCTACATCTCAATACTTTGCAGGGAGCAATCATAACTTTAGTCTGTAGTTCTGTGAGATGAAACCTCCGGTTGGAAAATATATTTTCCACAGTTCTTCCTTGTAGCTCTGCTCCTGTTTGCACTTGCATTCTGTTGAGTGTTCTAGAGGAGCTCTTACCAGTGTTTCGTGATTTCAGAGTTGATCAGAACTTTTAGATTTCTTTACAGAAATTATTTCAGTTAATATGTAGCATTTTGCTGACTACTAAAGAATAGTGGCTTAAAGTCATCCTGAGATTACTCAACATGATAAAGACCTTCACTAAATTCCCATCCTGCTTCTTTTCATCACTTCCAACCAATGACTTCCACTGCATACAGAAAATCTTGCTACTGTTTTTAGAGCATTACTGTGTACTGTAAATTCCATTGTGTCATTCAAATAATTCAGGTTATTTTTCTGGGCTGAATCTGGATCATCAGCATGTTTCATCAAGATATTCCTAATTTTGAGCCAAGGTTGAAGCATTAAATAGGATTTTCTCTGGCACTGATCTCTGAGCAACTCTCATCTCCCAGCCAGCCATTAGCCCATCAGTATAAATTGAAAGACAATTCCATTTGACAGTTCACAACTTACTTTGCAATTCATCTCTCAAACGCCATCTTTCCTGGTTTAGCTAATAATTTCAATCATTACAATATATCAAATATTTTATTGACATCTGGCAAAATAGATCTATTACTTTTCTCCTGTCTGAGACAAAAAGTACTGTGCTTTACCAGAGGAGGAGACCATATTAATCCTGAACAATCCACTGTTGATAAACATCTGCTGCATTCCACTCTACTTTGCATTTACTTCAGGATAACTCCTTGTTTCCCTCAAAAACATAATAAAACTACTAAAGGCAGATTCATAGGTGTCCAGTGATATGGATTTGTCTATTTGCTAAATTACATCAGGTAAACTCTGTCACCTCATAATACAAAATCACGAGCTTTTTTAAAATTTGTTCAGGGTTTTTTCTGCTGTTATTTGGTTGGTTTTGTTTGGTGTGCTTTGTTGAGTTTGTTTGTTTTAGTTTTTTGGTTTTTTGTTTATTTGGAGTTTTTTTGTGGTTTTATGTTTGATTTGTTCCACATGTGATCCTAAATGAGCCTAACACAATATTGACAGCAAGAAAAAAAGAAGACAAAGAAAAGGTATCTCATAACGTTAGTATAAGAAGGAGAGTGATATCAGACCCATGTAGAAATCCTCACAGCCTATTCAGCAGAAATAAGCAATGGCTCATTGCACAAAAGTTCTTGGAAACAGGAAGGTTACAAACTGCTAGAAATGTCCACAGCGGAAGGGCAAAGATGCAATGAGGTTTATTAGTGGTAGAAAGTATTTTTGAAAGCGACTCAACATATATCAGGAATCACTTAAGTATGCTTGGGTCTGCCTGAAGGCAGGAGCTGAGATCTCTCCAGACACCTTCTAATCTGGATATTTTCATATTCCATAAGAAACAGAAAGCATTTATTTCAATCTCTCTTTTCTCATTATGTGATTATGTTTTCTTAATGTTGTAAATGTGCCATTTATCCTCTGTAAGTCAACAGGTCACTGCCTCAGCCTTTTTAGAGGACCATATCCCTCAGGACAGGGTTATTTAAAACATTAACTAGCTTGCCTAGACATATTGTGCCCAAAGTGTATTTGAGTCCAATTTTTAGGTTTAGAGATAATTTGAGCAAGATGATACTAAGCTCTTTTGTACAGAAAGGCAAATGTACACATGGCCACATGCAGACTGTTAAATAAAGTCCCTCAGTACTGAAGAACCATCAAAAATCTCAAAATTCTCTCCCTGTAAAACACAGACCTTTCCTTAATTTCCCTGCCTTTTCCCTTCCTGCTTCCCTTTCACACGTAAGTCCAAAATACAGCTTGTGTTTAGATACAACCTAAACCAATGCTCTTTATACACACATTTAAAACAATCAAGTCAAGAAATCACTAAAACAAAACATTCACTTGTGTAACTGCTTCTCCACCTGAGAGGTCAAAAGGAACACACACACCCCACAAAATACTTGATATGTACTGCCTGCAGCTGTAGTGAAAAGAACTCAAATGCTACAGTGATAATGACAGCATGAGAATTTCTGTTGAGCAGAACAAAATGTTAAAGGCTTTTTGCAAAGGAAAATAACCCAGGATGAATTATGCTTAACATGAAATTCAATCTTTTCCTTCTCATCATCAAATCCCTATCTAATCTTCCTCGTGCTCACACCTCACCTCTCATTTCTCTGCTAAATTGCTTCTGTTCTGCTTTTCTGTCCTTTTCTCTGCCTCAGAACTAACCACTACCAGTTTGTTTTGAGTGGTTTTCCATTATTTGCCCACTAGTTGCCCTTTTTAATGCCTCCAAACATACCCTTCAGATCTATATTTTTTATCACCATTTTTTGCAAAGGTCCTCCAAAATGCAGGCTGATGTTCTTTTAAGCATGTTGTTTTGCCACCATCTACCTTTATTCACACCCACAAAAGGACTATTAAAACATTATGAAAATTTAGAAGTTTTTTACTCTTCAGGATTACCTGACTGCTCGAGAAGACCATGAAAGATTACATCTATAAATTAACATATAAAGAAAATAATTTGTAGGAGCAATAAATGATTTCAGCTGGTATCTTGAACCACTGAAGATCTGTTTGTTTATTTAAAAGACAATCTGTAATCTGGTAACCAAATCACAAAAACATTCTAAACATATATATCTGTTTGCAATGATGTTGCTCTTTAAACCAAGAGGAGGTATTGCACTCATCATGGTAAAAGCATTCTGAAAATAAGATAACCCAATTAAGGACACAGTGCTATTGCAGAGTCCTACTGTACCAATATTAGGTTAAGATTAACCATTCCATAGAGAGTCCATGTTTTACACAGTATCCCAAATGAAAGTAAAACCAGCTGATCTGCCTGTAAGATTATTTCTTATTTCTTACAAGGTAACAAGTGCTTAAATTGACCTTGAGATTTTCAGCAATAGGATTTGGAACTCCTACGCAAGGCAACACAAAGGGTGGATGGAAGAGACTGTAAAATTAACTTAGATTCACAATAATTCCCAAACTAGTTTAACTTGCTGCTGACTTCTAAGCTAATTGTGCACACATGCATATAGTCAACAATGGCAGAACTAAATAAACCTGAAACAAGAAGTACCTATCCTTTCTTTGTCACTTAGAGCAATACAAGGCCTTCATGTTTCTTTGGTGGACATTATCAAACTTAGTCTGTCACAAAATCAAAAAAAATTCTTGGCACTTTTAAAGACTGTGATTTGCAAAAGAAAAATAAATTTTAAAATATGCAGTGACATTTCATTAAGAAAAGTCCCTTTATGCCATATTCCTAGTAAAGGTTGTGAAACAGTTTTTTTGATGTTGTCTTTAGATCTGTAAGGTTCCATGCTAAATTGTTTTCATTAGAACGATTAATGGAGAATTTAATAGATAAAGTACCACAGTTAACTCACATGGATTAAATGATCCTCTTGGATTTATGCAGTTTTTTATTTTGCGCACAATGTAGAGACTAATTTCTCCTTTATTTTCTACTGTTCTTAATTTTTAGGGCACTTCATGAATTAGTTCCTTAGAATTAAATCATGATGGTTCCACTTTAGCAATTGCAGGAGCTGGATAAGCCATTTTTCTGCATTTGTTCTAGACAATTTTCTGTACCTGTATGTTATGCATAAGCTATGCTCCATGGTGTCTTGATGGTTGGAAAATTACTTATGTCCAACTCCAACTGTTGCCACTTCTAGTGAAGTAAAGCAGGGGAGGATGAATCTACAGCAGCAGTTAACAAGAGGGAATTTCACAGCCCTGGAATCCATTCTGTCAGTTCCTACCAATTGTATCACGACAACAGGAGACCAGCTCTGTGTGGAGTTGAAGCTGGAGGAAAGTGTGCATTCAGCAGCACTTACTCAGGTGTTGTCTATCTTCTCTGGAGTGGGGCAGGGCAGGGAGTTGGGAACACGAGGATAAAGCGAGTGTAAACAGTCCATAGGCTGCATATAGTCCAAAAGCTGCAAATTAGAGTGTGCTGTGACAATCTTACAGAGGTAGATGATAAACCCAGAAATTCATAAAATGAACTAATCAGGCTAGATAAAAACGACAATCTGTTGCACAGTGTTTTAGTCAGAAAATTGAGGCTTAGGTCGTCAGCTGGTGTAAATAAGAACATTTGCATATGTCTTAAGCCAGTTAAATGAGTTGAAAAAAATGAAGAACAAACTTTCATAAATGGCCAGCTATGAAATATTATTTATCTCCTAGGGGGTTGTTTTTAACCTTTTCCACTACCTTCTGAAGAGCTTTCCCCAGTCATTAACCAGGTTAAGGCTTTCTAGAACAGATGAAAGCTGCTCTGTATAACAATTATTTTTGGACTGATGTGTTTGAGTTTATTATTTGAACAAACACACAGGAGTGGCAGTTATTCACTAACCTAACTGTGCCATGTTGGCACAGCTCAGATCTCTTGGGGATATGAGAATATGATTTAAGCACTGAGACTCTCCAGAAGAATCTCATGGGTTTTAATTACTAAGTCTCTGAAGAAATTTTTAAACGTTTCCAAGTATTGCCCTGTACAAAATCTGACTGGATTAGTTTTGTATTCATCTAATCACCTCTCTTTTGCTATTTCAAATAGGTAAAGTAGAACATATTGGCTGGGCTTGAGAACAAACCATAAAATAAGTTTCTTTGGGATTTTGTTAAGTTTTTATTATTTATTCTTTTTTTCAGCTTTAATTAAATACAGCTACTGAGATTTTATGATGTCAACTTTATAATCTAAGTTAGACATTATAATCCAAGTTGGACACTTTTTTGAAGAAAGTTGCTTTTATTTTTTAGAAGATCATAATTATCAGAGCATGTGGACCAGTGAACAGCCCATGTAATACAGAGCAGTGACTACAATATTCTCTGCTAATAAACACAACTGATCATGAATTGAATCACCATGCAAATAAAGAATTTACAGAGCTGTGTTTTAAATGAGATTATGCCTAAATTTATATTCTGGTGACTAAAAAAAACAGTAATTAGAAATCTTTATGTTTTTTCCCATAATGTAAAGAATTACTCCGTAATGAGGATGAGTATAATACTGATAGATGATTCTGTATTCAAAGTCTCTTCTCTGTCAATCAAACCTGGATATGGGCTGTCATCGCCTTTGGCTATGACACTTCTCCACTCCTTGGTGCACAACATAGAGGATCATATATTTTGCATTACTTGTTTTTATTGCCTGCCTTTAAATGAGGGACCAAAATTATCTCATGTTGATCTTCAAATAGGTGACAAAATTTTGCTGCATCATATGCAAAAAGCACAACCCATTAAATATCTCTTGCTTGGCAAATGTAGAGCATATGGATCACCTTGACGGTCATGAAGCCATCAGATGCCATCAGCTACTTTTGATATAAGTACAGTCTTGGCTCAGCATTCTAATTTACTAATCTTGCAATGACATGATGAGATGGAGTTGTATTTGTAGCTGGTAGGTTTTGAGCATATTGAAAGTCAGTGTCCCAATTGCAATGGCATTGTGATTTAAAGGAAACTTGAGGTAAAACATGATTTGGTACCACCAAAATGATGCTGATCTTGAAAAGTGCACATTGCCTTAATGACTTTGTTTAAAAATACTAAACAGTAGCAGTATCCCAAAAAAAAATCACTACGGCAAGTGGTGTTTTTACTTGCCTGGTGCGACTACCTTTTGACTTTTATTTGATTCATGTAAACCACCTTTTAAAATTATTATAATTATTATTATTTTACTATGTGCTATCATTTGCTTTTAGGAATCTGGCCACTTTCTTTACTGCAATAGACACAACTTAGAAGCTTCTCCTAGGAACCATTTATCTTACAAATACCAATTTGATGGTAAAGTTAAGACAAGTCCAAATGTTTTGACAGAAACCGTGGATCTTGCATTACCATTCAGATGATAAATGGTTAATTCCAGTGGATTGTTCTAGTAACCATGCAACCAGAGGAGTCTGTTCGGTAAGTGTTGTAGAGAACATTTTCTGTCTGAGCAGTGAAGGTCTTCCCCTCCAAAACAAAAACATAGTCTTGGTGGTAAAGCAAAACACACCATCTATGCAATAAAGTAAATTTGAGATGGAAGCAAATGTGAACTTTTTCTGAGGCATTTATTAATGACTGGTATAAGTGCCAGTTTCATTATTAAGTCCCTAGTAGAACATCTAAGTCAAGGACACTAATTTCTCCTGCCTCTGAGAGAAAGTCAGATCTTCCTTATTGGTAGAGTAAAAAAAAACCAAACTACTAACACCTTTAGTTATCCCACTCCACTACAGCGGAAGAGCTGAGGTCAACATGCTTTTCTTGCAGTACTGCCTTTCTTGCAGTACATATTTGCCAACTCCTAGTTTGCTCAATATCAGCAAGGACATATAGACTAGGTCCTCTGAGTCATTAATTTAAATTTGACTTGGATCAATCATGAATAAATCAGATGTAGACAGCATTCACACATTATTTACTTCACATGGAACACTCTTCCTGAGCTGACCCATAGAGTCACAAAGCTTAATTATATTTCATCATTGGTTAGAGGCAATGTAATATGCATATTTACTCATAACCCTTTCCCCCTTCTCTATTCCCATTTCTCATCTTTTTACATTGCAAGATTTTTGGATCAGAAAAAAGGGTTTAATTTATATTTGCATAGGATGTTATCACGATGGAATTTCCTCCTCCCTATCACTGCAGTCATCATGAGCAACAATAGCAATAAACAGTAACACAGACATGAGTTATCTTTTTGCACTGCTCTATTCTCCTCCAAATTAACATAGAGCATATGCTAAAATCGACACAATCTGCTTTTTTTCCTGTACTCTGACAATTCTGCCATCTACCAGAAACAGCAATATGCTCAGCTAAAATATCATGTATAAAACATGAAGCATATAGGTTAAACTGACTTATTCCCTTGTCTTTCATCTCTGTTCTTAGTGCACATCAGTATTTCATTCTTTTATAGAAGTCCTAAAACATTTTATAAATTGCAATATAATGAGTGTTGTAGTCTAAAGACATGAAAAGCAAGGATGTGCCAATGAATTTGCAGCTCTGCTGCAGTGCGGTCACAGCTCTGTGATAAATATACTAATACAATGCTCTACTCACAACCTATTATTCAATTCATTTCCAATTTGCTGAAAACAGATATGTACTGTAAGTAATAAACAATTCATTTATTACCTTGAACTTGTGCAATATACTGCTTTGGAGCCAGGAGGCTTCCCGTTGAAGTAATAAGTAGGTGTAAGTGCACGCACACAGGTGCTTTTCTGTTCTCACACCTACATTCAATATACATAAAACATATACACATGCTTTTTCCAATAATTATGGCAATTTCAAGCTTCTGAAAATGGAAGTCCTTTCAAGAAAACAATTCATGTTTAGAGCAAAATTGTTTTTATGGAAAATGTAACTGAGGATACGACAGTCCTAATAACATGTGCTTGACTGTAAAATATGTAATGACATGGCCCTGGTATGGCTATTTTTAGTTACAAATAGCTCATTGATGGGATTCTATTATTCTACCAAAATAGGCTCGTGATTGCCCTATAGAACAATTGTAGACTATAATTTGGAGTACTTTAAAGGGCCCTGATTCTGTTTTTCTGCATTTCAAGCACTGCAATTTGGGAACCATAGTTCAGGGTCTGTCAGTATTTCAGTTTGTTATAAGCTTTGATTTCTCAAGGGTTTATATTTCTGTTATAAATTTTACTCCAGAAATTCAGCAAACAAAGCGTAAGACGGAACGAAAAAAAATAGTAGCATACTTCCAGGATTGGTTCTGAAGTAGTTCATGCACTTAGTATTCCAGGAGAGTAAGGACAGGCTGGTAGATAGTTTTAGAGGTTTTTCTTTAAATAGAAGAGGAAAATAAGGAAAAACTCCCTACACAATATTTTCCTTTAGCTTTCCAGACATTTTGTCATCAAATCTTTGACACTTTGTGAAACATATTCTTCAGAGGAAAGGGCCAGATTTGATTAATATCTCAATTTGAAAAATGTTGGAAAACACGCTGAAGTTCTTGAAACATATCATTTGACATGTTCCAAATGAAGTATAAAATATTTTTTTATCTTTTTCAGTGTAAAATATTTTTTTCATTTTTAAATGTGATGTAAAATATACTATATGGATGGGACTGCACCAAGCCAAGTAATAATAAATTCCAACCCTCTGTTTCAAATTGAAAAATACTTTCAAATATTTTCCTGAGGGAAAAATGGATTGGGAGCCATTGAGTGGGGCAGTATGCAAGAAAACTACTTAAATAACCTCTGCAGCTTTGATAGCTGCACTGACAGCTGAACTGGGAATAAGAAGCTAGCCTGAAATTCAGCAGATCTGATACAGGAGTAATCTAAACTGGTTGTGCACCATTGGCTGCATCAATGTTAAGAAAGGAAACTGGAAAATGAAAAGGAGATATAGAGAGACACTGTATGTAGAAGACAAAAGTGAAGGAGAAGAAAAAAGATGAGAAAGAAGTGTTTAATCACAAGTGTGAGGGCTGTTGGTGGAAGTATTTCAAACTACTTGAAAAACAGAGATTGGAGAGCTGCTTAAAATAAGAAAATAAGGAAACAACACAGACTCCAAGGACAGGAAAAAGATGAACTACTGTAACCTCAAGTGCCAATAAAATTACTGTTTTGGGAAGCATGAAACAATATAATCAACTCATCATGTCAAGATACTTGCACTTGCATACTGGCACTGAAAAAGATCTCATTGTCTCTCTTTTTGATACTTATTCTCTTGAAACTCAAGCTATTTTGACTGACTCATGGAGATCTGCTAAGGCTTTCTATTTACCTCATATCCAAAAGGGCTGTGGTGCCATATGTACAAAAGAAGAGTGCAACCATGGCCACTGCTGCAAAAATGATATATCTTTTCATTGTTTAACTATTTCAAAATGCCAGGTATATGATATACATTTTTCTTCTAAAATTTTGCTTTGTTTAGTTAGTCCTTGTCCCTTAACTTTAGCATGTTAAAAATATGCAAAAAAATCTGACTTCTTCATCTCCCTGTTATATGACAGATTGGAAAGAAATGCTGAAGTAACACCTTCCTCTGGTCAAGTCTTTTCTTACTGAATATTTCCTACACCAAGAGCTTTGAAGCTCTTCTCTCTTTTCTGGAAGATCTGCCTTTAATAGATAATGTAAGATTGATTGATGCAGAGAAACAGTATCCCAGATTCCAGTCATGATTATGCTGACCTGTACTTACAAAATAATAAATATGGTGAGCCATAACAAAAAGTCCCAGGAACCACAGGCAAGGACATGACTCTTTTTTCCCCACTTTACCTACAATACCAACCAACTTGGTATGTTAGTTTAGGTCTGCTTTACCCTCAGATATACATCTCTTTCTACCTCTCACTGCTATGAATATTTCTAGTCAGAAAAAGAATCCTGAATAATATAATAAAAGCCTTTATGGAACCCAAAGTTTCATAATGCCATTGAATGTTTGCATCCACAGGGTGTCATACATAGATTATACTCTTGTCAGATATATATAATTTACTTACATCCTTGCAGTAAAGGAACAAGTAACCCTTACAGTGCTAATGCTTAGGTTGTAGCCTCTGTACTAATGCTCTGCTGTAGTTGGAAAAAGTGTTTCTGGATCATGACATAAAGCAAAACCCATGAATCAGAATTTACAAATATGATCTGGAGAAATTAAACTGGAGTTTATGTGAATTATTCCAACAAGAATAAGTCAATAAAGCTTTGGAAGCCTCACGCGGAATCCATAGCCACCCTGTAAAGCATTGTCAGAAGAGCCAGGTTCCCTGGTGGGCATCCATGGATCCTGTTTTTTAAAAAAGAAGGACCTGCATCCTGCTCTGCAAAGTAAAAATAAACAGACAGATGGGGAAATTTTTGGGGTGTTTTTTGTTGATTTTTTTAAAGATAACTCAGAAAACAAAGCAAATGTTCCAACTTCGAAAAACAAATTCTTACTCTCTTTCTCCTAAAAATTGTACCTTTCAGTGTTTCATGGAAAGATATTTTTTTTCTCTCCAGTGTTCATATGTGGAGCGCTGGAATCAAGGCTATACAAAGTGATTGCATACAGTGTTGTGGTGCAGCCATTCTTTACATTTTACCACATAAAATTATGAAATTAATTATATTTAAGATAGCATCAGATGAATTAAGATCTGATAAACAGTCTGTACTTAATTCTTAGACTTCCATAAATCCTGATTTTTGGCTCCTTGCCTTAGAAATCAGGAATTTGACCAAGGTATGTAAGCGCAGTTAAGTAGAATTTGTCATAGTTTAATGGAGCTCAGCACCAATGGATAAGAAATTTAAAGCTTCAGCTCAGAAATACAATAAATTAAGATTTAATAACTTGATATATTTATTTCTCTAATACTTCAAACCAAAAAATAAGGAGCAATGGAAAGTGAATCAGATGTGAAAGTGGTAGCCTATGTGACTTTTTCTTCCAGTCTTATCAGAGGCCATATCAAACTTATCAAACATTATAATCACGTTCTCAAAATACTTTTAGTGACACTCCCAATTAGCTTATTCTAGTAACTTGAGACTTTGTGACTTTTCCCCTAAAAATGGAAAGACTCTAAAACTCTCAGCTGTTTATCTGTGAGTAGTGATTTCCATCTTAATACTTTAAATATACAATGAGTTTCTTCAAGTTCTATGAAAAGTGAATAATTGTTCTGTCTTATTTATATAATGTTCTATAGTACTATTTAATGGCAACAGGTCCAAACCAAAATTGCCAATAAGCCTAGAAAACTTGGAAAACATAATTCTACTTTTCTTGATGGTGTGTAAAGCACAATTATTAATGTTTAAATGAGAATTTAAAAAATGCAATGGAAATTATCCAAAATGGGAGAAAAATCAAGATTGCTAGATATGTATTTCTTTTACTGGGGAATACTACTGCATATGCTCTCAATAGAGAGTTACACTGTGACTGTGCTACTTGATTCATTAAAGAGACATTTTTCTAGACAAATGCTGAAGAATATGTTTAACTATGCAGTAAGAAGAAATTTTGTATTATTTAGGCCTTGGCAAAATTCCACCTGTATACAGTTATTGCAGAAATACCAAGTTCATGTATATCTGATAAACAAAAAAGTAAATGCAATTGGAAATAATGCCATTATGTGAAAACAACATTCTTTGTTTTTCCATTTCATATATAGAATTATAGCTAAAACTTGAAGTGTGAATGTTTGGTATAGAGTAAATGCAATGTAGCCCACAGAATGCCTCTTTTTCTTCATGAGGGCTTGTGGGGTAATTTATTTATATATATATGTATATATATATATATATATATATATATATATATATATATACAGTATATAATTTATACCTTTATGCAGGTAATTTGAAAGCCCTTGAGTACATGCCCTGAATTTACATTGTGCTAAAAAAATAAGGGTTCCGATATCTTCCAAAAAATCAGGGTTTATCCTAAATTTATCTCATTTTTCATTGGTCTTCTTCCTCTTTTCTTTTACTATTGTCAGTTTGGGGGAAAGGTGAATGCAAGTTCTTTCCTTCAAACCTGAAAATGTTACTGGAGACATAGAATCACTGTCTCATTTAGAGCTCTTAACTGGTATCAACAGGATGCAGTGGATTCAGCTTCCTTTCACTCGTCTCTTTGTGCAGTATGGTCTCTGTGAAAAATACCTATTTAGTAACAGCAGAGAATTAGGATGACCTTACTGGTGTTACTTGATAACAAACACAGTTTAAGAAATGTGCAGCTCTTTTCCTTTACCCCTGCAATGGCTTTGATTCTATGTTTTTAGATGTTTATGTTGACAATGGGGTTTAAATCTTGATACTTTACAAACTGTAAGAATCAACACCACCAGGACTACAGAAGTGGAAATTAACTATGTCAATCACCTTTTCCACCAAAGAAAACCTATCTTGTAACTACAATGCTAGGCTCCTGATTTTAGAGCATGATATTCTGGCAGAGCCCAGGTTAGTCTGATTCTTTGGTGAGCCACTTTCTTTCATACTAAGGGACTCTTAGCAGTTTTGGTTCTCACAGCGCTGTAAAATGTATAAAAGCTAAACCTTCACAACAAGTTACAGATCAGAAGAGATAAATCAGCTACCAAAATCTGCTTGAAGTTTTGAAGCTACTCAAAAAGATCTTTTATAGTGAGTCACCAGTCTTGCAAAGATAGGTCACATTTAAATTATGAACTAATGCATTATTTATATTGGAGAGATTGTAACTCAGAAATCACTGTTATAAACAAGGGAAAGGTCTATGCAAGAGCAGTGAAATTATACTGCAATTTGCTCAGCTACAAGATAAATTATTTCTAAGCAATATATTATAAATAGGAGTGCTATACAAATAAGCTGTCCCTGAATTATAGTGGAAAAGGACAAAATGCTACCAATTTCTGTGCAAAACTGAGTGTGGTTTACAAGATAATGACAGTCCTCACAGACAGAAGAGTACATGGTTCCCAGTGGGCTACAAAAAACAATCAAAACCAGAAGCTCAGAAATAACCTGTTTCCTAGAATTCTGAAGTCATAAAATCATCAAAAAATATTAGGTTTTAGAGGGTTTAAATACAAAAAGAAATCTGTGATGTAGTAAAAGAAAGTCTGTCACACAAGAGAAGGAGAAAGAATGTTAGTGAATATGTGATCTAGAAAAAGACAAAGAGAATTCTGTTCTAAAAGAGGTTTCTTATCCCACCTTCTGCAAGCCTTCTCTTCTGAAACAGTCCCAACTCTCTCAGAAACCCCTCACAGGAGAGATGTTCCAGTCCCTTAATCAAATTAGTGGTGCTTTTTTTGGACTCTCTCCAACACGACAATTTCTGTGTCACTTCTACTGGGAACAAAAAATGGACACAGCATACCAGTTGTGGCTTCACTAAGATTGAAAAGAAGGGCAAGATCATGTCCCTCGTCCTTCTGATAATGCTTTTCCTAATGCATCCCAGGATATTGAGGGCTGGATATGCATCAACACCAGCAGGGCCTTTTCTGCCAGGCTAATTTCCAGCTGGTCAGCCTCCAGCTTGTACTGGTGCATGAGATAGTTCACCCCAGGTTCAGGACTTTTCATTCATCTTTGTTGAACTTCATGAGGATCCTGCCAGCCCCTTTCTCCAGCCTTCTTGTGTTCCTCCTGATATCAGTAGAACACTCTGATGTGTCAGGTATCACCACTCTTCCCAGTCATGTATCATCTGCAAAGTTGCTCAGGGGCACTTTGTTCGAGCATCCAGGTCATTAGGGAAAATATTATACTGTATTGGCTTCATTATTGATACCTGGGTTATCAATCAAGTCTCAGTAGCCACGTGATGTCAACTGGACTTTGTGCCACCTATCACAACACCTGGGCCCAGCCCTTCAGCTGGTTTTCAACCTGCCTCACTATCCACTTACCAAATGCACTTTTTCAGTTGCTCTTTGAAGGTGACATGGGAGACATTGTCAAACATTTTGTTGAAGGCAAGGTAAAGAACATCCAATGTCCTCACCCCCTCACCCACCAAGTCAATCACCTTATTGTAGGAGGCTTTAGGTTGATTACTCATGACTTTCTCTTCATAAATCTGTTCTGACTACCCCCAGTAAACCTTGTGTTCTTCCTGTACTTAGAAATGGTTCCTTCCCAGGCACTGAGATGAGGCTCACCAGCCTGTATTCACATGGGTCTTTTTTTCTTGTTTTTCTTGAAGATAGGAGGGGAATTTGGTCTCTTCTAGTCTTCTGGAACATCTCCCAGTTACCACAACTTTTCAAAGGTGATTGATACTGGCCTTGCAAAGGTTTCAGCCCATTTCTGCAGCATTTGTGGGTACAAACCCATCAGGCTCCATGGACTTATGTATGCCCATCCTCTTGGAAGTGTTTCCTAAACCTGGTCTTCTTCCACAAAGAGTAAGCCTCGCTTGTTCCACGTCCCTGGTCCAAGGGGCCTCAGGCTCCTGAAGCCCAGTTTTACTGTCCAAGACTAAGGCAAAAAGGTGTTCAGTACCTCAGCCTGTTCCATGTTACTTGTCCCTCATTTTCCAGCCCCTTTCAGCAGTAGGCCTACATTTCTCCCCTAGTCTTCCTTTTGCTGTTTAGGTACTTTATTACCTTTGCTGTTTATATCCACAAATAAATCTACATATGATTTTTAAAACTTGCTAAGACCTGTAGTTATTTTCCTCATACGTTGTAAAGGAAGTTTTTTCTTTAATTTTAAATACTGGGAGACACTCAGGTGAGGGGCTTCCATGCCAACAAAATTTGTGAGCCTTTTGCAATGTATGGGTCTCACGTGAGACAGGATTCCTGCTAGATTAGGAGTATGGTAGGGTTATGAAAGGTCTCATATTTGGGGCTCCTGGGGCTACCCAACAGTGAAACATGAGATCACACAGTTAGCACCAAGGCTCTCAGTGGGATTCAATTGAATGAAAATGATGTAGCATGTGCTGTCAAGTTTTGACTGCATAGTACAGCCCAGGATGCATGATTAATTTTATCTGCAAAGAAAACTACAGATAAAGAACTAAAAATACAAAAACTGCTTCAGATGACTAAAATGCACAAAGGGGAAATAAGAATGATAGGTAAGAGTTACTGAAGTTAGGACACAGAGCTTCATTACGCTGTCCTCATGAAAAAAATACAGCAAGATCATTAGCAGCCAGCAGGGATAAGTATCTCAGTTTTATTACTCACAAGAAACATTCAAAATATGTGAACATATGCTTTAAAATGTCAGTGTCTCATTCTGACCTCTTCTTGGGCTGTCATAATTTGTTATTCTTATATCCTAATACATTTTAATTTCTACCATCTTCTGGAAATTTCCTACAGCACAACACTTGCCACAAAATCGTGAAGTATAGATGGTGTCAAAGCATATCACATCAACTCCCAGATATGCTGTTCTAATGAAATTTAGGACTGTAACATGATGCATAGGCATGGGTTTTATTTCTATCTTACCACTAGGAACAGGATTAGGAGCCAAAGGATGCCCACTGGCCATTCTGGTGCTGCTGCTGCAGTAGCCTTATGCTGTGGGGCTCTCCAAGAAGGTGTCCTGGGTGCAAGTGTTCAAACTAAGCATTTAAAATGGCTCCATTTCCCACTGTTGTCTAAGGTGTGCCAATGCTGCACTTTAAATAGGGCCTCCTCTGTCATCAGATTTAACCAACAAACCAGTGGGTAATTCTTCCCTTGTGTGAGACATACATCCCACTGCAATACAGCCTTTTGAGGTGGTCAGATGACATTCATTTCAGCATGGCAGCATGCTGGAGCAAGATGACAAGGATGGTGCAGTGGCAGGGTAAAGGAGGGCTTGGAGGAAGAGAGCAGTGATGAACAGCTGCGACACCAAGCACCCAGCTCATCTTATAGACTCTGACCACAGCTGGAGTCTGCAATAAGTTCTGCAACCTGTATATAGGTACCCAATGTTTTCCAGAGGCTGGCTGTGCAAACACTTCCCCACTACAACTGGAAAGGTGAGCTTTCTCTTCTTTTCAGTTCCTAGTATATAACATTCACATACAACCTCATTTTTATTCCAACAATAGAATTTTAAATAGAAAAATCTGCAGCTAAAACGGGCAACCTTATTGTATAAGCCTAAAATGTTAAACTCACCTTTGAGAAATTAGTAGATCCAGAATAACCTTTTTTGCCACCTGCACCTCCCTCCTCCTTTACCTTCCCCTGCCTTATTTTACATTTACATCTTGGTACACTACAGATATGGTTAGGTTTTTAATAGCAATATATAAATCTAGTTCACCAGGTTATCTCTTACTGTAAGTCAGAGCCATTTTTTTGTCCATAGCAATAGGGATAGCTTCACACACAAAAAATCAGGTCTCCTCTTTCCTCAGTGAAGAAAGAAAGAGCTCATTGGCTACCCTCTCCTTTGAAGAAAGATTGAGACTTACATTAGAGCACACCACACAGAATATAGTGAGCAGAGATAGATGAGTATCCTAAGACCACATCACACTATGAGCATTTTCAGTTACCATGATCCCTTTGCAATGTTTGCTAGATAGAGGATAAGATGTTGGAATGGGAGGTTGAGAGTTACCCAGAGAGTTAGAAGAATGTAAAAATGCACTAAAGGATTCGGCATTAAGTGCCCATCATATGTAATTGCAGTAGATTTTTGATTTTTTCTTTGCATTAATTTATATCCTTTCTAAAGAAGCAAGGAGCTGAATAGGCACCATGCCTATAATTAATTACCTTAATTAAGCAAGTGAGATCATGCTAAGTGCTTTACTTAGAGGGGAAAATCAAACTGCCTCCTTAATTGTTTTTGTGGTTTTTTTTTTTTTTTTTACTTACACAGTTATGTAGCGGGGCTTCTTCATGGATATTTTAAAACTGTACCATATAAAAGACCCTGTACAGAGGAATAACGTCAAGTAACTTCTCCCCTGGAGGCTGATTCAATCAGACAGATTGAGGAAGCAAAAGGAAAACCAAACCAATAGGCTTGGTATACCATCTTATCTGTGTTGGAGGAAGAGGAGGCAAACAATTATCTTGACATAGACTCAGGTGTGGTGAAAAGCCACCTCTACCTGCAAGGGGTTTTCTGCAGGGTGAAACTGGGCAGGCAAGCTCTCAGTATACCAGTATACACCCATGAATCCTTCACCTGGCCCCAGCTTTAGGAAGCCAGTTAGCCAGAAGACAATATAGCATAGCCCTCATGGATGTCCCATTTCTCTTATCATGAAAGATTTATCTTTTCCTTTGGTGGAAGGATAGTGATTAGATCCCAGTGCATTTCGATGTTACTGCAGGAACCAATACTAGAACAACAGATGGCACTACCTCTAGATAAATTTCATGCTCTTTCATTCAAATCTTCAGAGTGTTGCTTGAAAGTTGTTTCATACCATATATCAGCTAGACCTTGGCCTCTTACCTGAAAATTGACAGCAAAATTTTGAGGCCAGTACTAATGTAAATAAGTATCTTCCATTTTAGAGGACAGGATCATTTTGTCAGCCTAAGATGTTTTCTGTGATGTTTCCTGTCATCCTCCTGTTTAATGACGAAATGAACAAGGGATAATACAAACCAATTACCTTTATATCGTCTCTAATAAATACAGTCCCTGACTTCCCCCGATTTCAGCACACATACAGAAGCTAAGAGATAAAACTTAGGAAGAAACAAACAAAAAATTGTCTTCATATGAAAAAACAGTGGAAGGGTTTAAGGAAAAACTGTGGAATTCTGTTGGGCAGATAGGAAACCTCCTTATCAGTGAAGTTCACATTCTCAGTGCAATGACTAAGCCATTGTTCTCAAGTTTGAAATGACATGAGTCTTAGCTCTAATTGATTTCTCTGATTTATGCCTGAATGTCCCACTTCTCCTTTAATATTGAACCCCGCAAGCCATTTGCTATTTCTCTGCAATAGAACTAATTTCAACATGCTGTCAAGTGGATTTGCTGGAATATTATAAGTAGAATTTGTACAGAATGGAAGAACATGTTTTGTAAGTGGGAGAAGTTATTCAAGTGCTAAAAGCTTCTGAAAAAATCACAGCTCTATGATTACAAAATGAAGGGCAACAAATCAGTTACTTGCTTGGAAAACTTCCTGTAGGTAACAGCTCAGTATTCAAAAGCAGACAAAAAAGGCAAGAAGAATGCTAAGATTTAGGATAGAATGAAGTAAGAATCAAGGATTTTGAAAGCAGCAGTTGCCACTAAAGCATGTTGCCCCACATTCAAATACAGCATGTGTTTCCTCCTATCTCATCTCAAAGAATAAGAGGCTATCATGGTCTTGGAAGAGGACAGCTAAAGGCTGGTAAAATACAAGCTTTTAATGGTGTGGTAAATTGGCAGCAGCAATGAGTAGGAATTATTCTTGCAGTACAGAGGTACAGGGCCAAAACAAAAGGAAGTCCTTCCTCGTGTTTTTCCACTATAGTGATCACTACCTTTGCATTTTAGGTCAAGACAGGGGAATATAAAGCAGAAGAGACTTCAAAACAGAGTAGAACTACAGGAAAGATAAACATGACTGCACCCTCTCAGTCAAGACTTTCTTAAACTACTGATGTTTGGAAAATAGACCAAGAAAATATTATCCTGCACTTATTCTGTTCTTGAATATTTTTCCCTAGGCATCTGATGGATGCCATGAAGCTTGAGGACCAGTGCAGTTCTCATCTGGTTTTGATGTTGCCTTTTTTAGAAAGCTATTGCCAGGGAACAGCAAGAATGGGCTGCTCTGTAAGGGAAGATTTCCTGGGAAGCTAGAGTGAATCAAGGCACGTGGGCATGAATCTCACTGATAAGTCCCACAATACCAAGCAAGATTGGTCATGCCCATATGCTGCTCTGCACCATCAGCCAATCTGGCAATAAAGGCAGGTAGCAGATCAAGGAAGATGAATTCAGTGGGTCAGGGCTTGAATTAGTGAGGCATATTGCCAGACACTGGCCAAGCTACAGTGTAGCTCAAAGACATGAAAGCAAAGAAGCTTCTCATAACTCTTTATTACAATGCTCTCTGGCACAAAGGCAGGCAGCTGCACCAAAATCTGACCCTTGGCCCAGGCAACCAAACCACCTAAGGCCAGCAAGAAGTGAGAGGCTGCACTCAACCCTGGTATTTGTTTGCTCGCTTGCTCCACCAATACATTGACTGCGCTATGTAAGCTTTCTGATGCATTTCAAGCATAGGAAAAAAATCACTTATTTTTAAGAGCTGAACTCCATTTACCTAAGGGTTAGACTTCCTTGTATTCAGTGCACACATTTCTGCTCCACTCTCATTATAACACTGGTTTCAGTAGAACTTTTCACTTCATTTAGAAAGAGTACACTATGATAGTGGCTGATGTGTTTCCTTTTATCACTTGTAGCCTATTATTACTATCTTCTATACTGTTGGTTGGCATAACCTTTGAAACATATTCCTTTCAGAAAATTGCCAGAATTCAGTGTACCAAAATTTAGGTCACAATATATGACATTTTTCATTGGTCAAACATATAATTAATTGCTAGTTCAGTCCAAGAAAAGCAAACACAGGTTGCTGGTTATTTTTTTACCCCTGTCTGGGAGATATACTTTGTTTTAATTACATCTTAAGCTGGTAGAAGCAGATATGTTATTGAGATGATGGCTTCCTCAGCAAATCTTTTACTGTGCAATTACATTCATGTTGGCATTCAGATTCAAAACGGGAAAGCATTCTCACACCCAGATTTCATTATTAACTCTGTCTATTACTGTTAGCAAATGCCCTCTTCAAAGAAAGCCATAGAACTAGAGTTTAAGAGATGCATGGTTCATTAACTACTTAGATTTATTAGACATTTCCTTGAGTTTTTATGGTGCCAAAATATTTTCAGAATCTCCTGTTCTTAACAAAACAGCCATCTTAATTTAAACATGTGAAAATTACTTTATTCTTTATATGTTCGACACCCCAGTTTGGTGTTTGGCATTTAAAAAAAAAGTACAGTGAGGGTTTCCCTTTGGAAATGTAGTAAACTGTATTATTTCTGCATTAGTTTTGCCTCTCTTCACACTGATTTGATTTTTCTCATGAAAAAGAACATCTAAAAAGACCCTGTACATTCTTCTTACCCCGGGAATGTGAAACAAGAATGAGCAGAGCTGCAGAGAGCCCTCTGAAGGTGTTGCTACAGTGATGGAGGAGACAGTTTAGTCCCAGGAACAACAAGGCTGAAGGGAAGAAAAGCAACCCGCTAGAGTTCATTATGTTGGAGATAGCTACCATATCAAAGAGGTTGAGAATACCTACCTCTTCACATTTGATAAAGAACTAAAGGCCTTGAAGAAAACAGTGCCAATATAATATGTAACATCCTTCAGCCTGTAGCATTTGTTACCTCTTACACAATTCTCAATTGCCCCATCTTCAAGGAAGAGTACAAGTCAAGGGTAATTTAGAGCAGCAGTTTCTGAATTGCCTTCATAGCCATACTGTTCTACAGAAACTGTTGTAAAAGTCTATGGAAACTAGCTGGCAGATCTGGTTATCTAAAAGAAATTACCATATTTGGCGTGAAAACACATCTCACTGGACCAGAATGGAAAGAAATTAGAATGGAAATGTGGAGAGGGAATTGCAAGTACCTTTTGGCAAAAGTGTTATAATGAATGACTTGAAGAAGGAAAATACACTCTGTTACTGTAAACCACCTGTCTGACGAATGATGAAAGAGGTCAACTGTTTATAAGAAATTTGTATTTTCTCCTCTCATTTAAAGCAGTCTCAGAAGTTTCAGTCACTGAAAATAACTAATGAGTACCAATCAGCTCAGGATTAGCAGGGATAAAAATGCCTTCTGCATTTAAAAGTTTTAACATTTTAAAACTTTTAAATGTGATCAAAGGCCTTTTATATGGACAATATATACTAGCCTGAGAGCATATCACAAAAAGAATAACTGCCATTTTAATCAGATTTAGAAATAAATTATGGGAAGTTGTGTACATCACAAGATCAGGTAGATTTTACCACTTTAATAATTTGAGTGGAATAGAGGATATACATCCTATATTTCTCCTCTATGAACACAGATTAGGCTGGATACAACAAGAGAGATTGTACATTACAGATTTGGCATGTGAAATTTTTAAATCATAGAGGAGGAATGGCTAGAGGATTGCATACCTTTATTTCAGTAAATATGAAGGTGGTGAAATCTGGATATTTTATTGTCAACATTACAGATGTCATCCACATGTTATCAGCATTAATTCAAACATAAAAGCAGGATGCAGTTATTGCCTAAAAGCACCAAGATCATTATAAAGACAGATGTTGGGCTGAGAGACATTTAATTAGATGAGCTGGCTACATTACTGAATGAGTTACTATTTCTGCTTGATTTGACTAACAAATGGCCACAGAATGTTGTTAACCACCCATTCTTTTGCAGGTTGCTTTTAGCAAATGCTGCATCCATTTGTAATCACCAGTGCACACATTGTTTAACTTCTAAGGCACTAGAACCTGGCCTCTAAATAGGATTGGTGGTAGTAAGTGTGAAAAGAGTGTGTAAAGATACCTTAGAAAAATCCGTCTGTAATTCCATTTTCAGGTGGTACTTTGTTCACAATAAGTTTTTGTTGAAAGGATGCTTTTGATGACTATCGTCAGGAAAGACAGAATCACAAAATCAATTAGATTGGAAAATCTTAATTATGTGCTTCTGTCAGCAAACACTTTTATGATAGAAAGATACCTTCAGCCACAGTAGATACTATTACATTAGTAAGGAAGATTACTGTATACACATAAAAACTTAGGCAGAAAAAGTTGCAAGAATTTTTGAAAATGCTACCTCGACCCTTGAAGGCTATTCTAAATAACATCATTTGAGATAGTTATCTTAATATTTTATGACTCTTTTTTTTTCAAAGAGGAAATACACCCAAAGTGAAATGATATAGGCCAAAAATCTTGACTTAGGATCACAAAGCGCTGCTCTACTACAGCACTTCCTTAGGTTTCAGAAAACCTTTTCAGCCCCATGTCAGGAAAGCTGATAAGGTTAATGGATGATGTATTTTCATAAGCATGTTTCTCAGCTTGGTTATTCTGCCCTTTAAAATATGAAGCAGGCTCCCTGAAGTCATATAAATAATAGTTTACCTGAGACCTTCAAAAGGGTGGTTGATGCCCTTGCCTTTGGCTGTATTTTCTTTACTGTGTCAGATAGGAACAAGAAGAATTGCTCTGTGAACAGGTGATTAAAACAAAACAAATCAAAAGAAATCAAAAAAAGGAAACGAAAAAGGTGTCTACCACCCCCTGCCCAAGCTTTTTCCGTGAATACAAATGAAGCTGATAGAAACTGCAAGTGACGGGCAAGGATGATAAACCACTCAAGCAATGCACCACAAAGGGTAAAGTACAAAATAATGCAGTTATCACCACACAACTTCTGTAAATTTTCTATGGAAGACGTACACTCTCCTGTCAGATGAAGTCAAGATTGGTTTTAAATTTTCCTCTCGACATTTGCAAACTGTTAAGTACTACACGAAATTAATTATTGTTATTCAACCTTGTTTTGAACTTCAGGTGGGGTAGTTTAGTTTTTGCATAACAAAGTACTAACCCTCATTTTGAATTTTGAGCTTTAATTCTTGCTTTTAATGTTATTGATGCTAGTTCTACTAATTGTCTCTCTCTTGGGGAAGATTTTAAATCTTTTTGTAATATTACAATTCAGCAACTTAGTTCTGCCAACCAGCTTTTCAGGTATGGGTATCAATAATTTTTTTTCACAGATTCTCAAGTAAGCAGAAATCAGATCTAAAAAAAAGTGGTAAAAACATAACAGAGACTGAAGTCTACTTTAAAAATACATTCTGACTCATCTCTCATGAATTACAGACATCCTTCTTGCCTGCTTCCTACCCTCACAGTATGCTATCAAATCAATGTAAATCCCTAACAACTCTGACACCTGACACCATTTACATCACAGTACTCCCCAAATTCCTTGGGCAACAAAAGTGATGCAACACATAGGAGTCTGTCCCTGCTAGTACCACCTGCAACAAGTAGTGAGAAAATGACAAGTACCTTAAGCTACAAATATATCTATATCTACACCACATAATCTATAAGCTACAAATGCATTAATTTTGTAGGCTAAATTGGAAAACCATCACTTGTCTAGTGACTGGATGTGACTTTTCAATTTTTTTCATAAAATTTAGGATCCAATAACACACTTTGCTATTGTGCAAAGACCATTATATGCTGCAATTAATATGAATTAATGGCAGATGGGAGTAATTATACAGAGAGCATATGAAAACTATGATAAGACCTTTGGGAATCTCAAAATCAACAACAGTAATTTGATTGAATGTAGAAATACGTAACAGAAGGAACACCTTTTTAGAGTAATCAACAAATCAGAATCAAGATATGAACCACTCTAGTAACAGAAAAATTCTTTTGCCTAAAGGAAGTGTTTTCTTAAGTTAACAGTCTGAACTGAACAATATTGCATCGTTATTGTGGCTTTATTCCTCACTCTGGGAAAGTAGTGATTCATACAAAGAAACACTGGAAAGACAACTTCTATATATGATGGCAATTTTGTTTAAATCTTTTGTGACATTCATGCAAACACATGACCAATGAAAACACTGCTAAATCTATTGGGAAAAAAAGGTCTGCTGGATTTCAGGAATGCTTTCCACATTCCTAAGCCTCTGTTTTCCAACTGATTGCTCCAACATGGATGGACACAGAGATCACTAACTTCCCCTGTGGGACTCATTGCAGAGATAACTGCAAACTGGTGCTGGAGAGCGTTGCATATGCAAAAAAGGATCCATAGACACCTTCAGGTCCCAAGTGAAACTTGCCCAGTTCCACCAGCTCTGCTTGCAGGATGGGTTGGAGATAAAATCCAGCAGTGAATGGAGCCTGGGCAAGGACGCAGGGAGTCATAGCTGGATGCTTTAGGAGATACAAAAAGTGCTGACATGATCTTGGAGTGCCCAGGGCTGTTGCCAACTGAAAGGCCTCCTTCAGAAGACTTCTCTGTTTCCCTGCTGAACCAGACTGGGTCTCTGTGTGCGCTGTTGTCCACTCCAGCATACTGCTGGGAAGCACTTAGTCAGTGTTAAGGTATCTGTAGAAAAGAGGAGATCTGAGGGCAAAGAAAGAGGTGGTTGAGAGGAAAAGCAGTCCAGAGAAGGACTGGATCTCAGAGAGTCTTTACAGATCACAAGATTGGCTGGGAATACCACATATTACCAGTATTTCTGGTAAGGAGATTTAGTCATGCACAGAACAGAGAACTGTGATTCCACTATTGTGATACCAGTGTATATTATCTATCAGTGGTGGTTATGCGCACTCTTCCCATCACTTGTGTATTGAAAGACAATCATCAGGTTTTTCTAAATGTTTCCAGGTTGCAAACTATGCTGTTGAGGATCACTACAAGCTGACAAAGGCTCCCAAGCAGAGGGGAAAAAAAAGTTCAGAAGCAAACATGCTAACAACTACAGCTTTGTATCCACTAACCTCTAAAGGATGTACTTTGCTTCATACGGACACAGTTAGTAAGAAAATTTTAAGGATCTTATCACAATTGCTTATGCATAACACATGCTACTTTAGATCCAATTTTGTCTTCAAATACCAGGATGTAGTAGTCATAGAACAAAAACAAAAAAAAAATCACACCTAATTACTAAGAGAGAAAAGAGCTGAGAAATGGCTAACATTGCTGAGTTCAGCAAAGTTAAAAAGGACAGAATTTCACTGAGCATATCTCAGCTTCCTTGACTATACCTTTTTGTTGAGACAAAACAATCTATTAATTCTCAGTTCTTTGTTTATGGCATATAATTCTTTTCTGTTATTGCATTTGCAGTTTGCTAGGTCTCCATCTTCCTCTTTTACATGTGAATAATGTAATACATTTTATCACTAATAACATCAAAATTCTTACACATAGTTGAGAAGTGTTACAGATTAAACTGGAAGGTACTATTGTTTTCACATTATTTGCCTTCCTTTCCTTGGACTATGAGCAAGGAAGAACATTATCACTTCATTCAAAAATTACATGTGTAGTAACCTACATGTTTAATAGTTTTCACTGCTCTGAGGTTATGTAGAGAGCAATGATCATCCATTGATTTAACTCATATGGACAAATCCCATTGTACATTTTCTTTGCTTTCTGTTTCAGTAGAATTCTGTAGATATTAAAATTGTCATTATCTACCCACAGGCAGTTTCAAAATACCCACAGGCATCTTGCTTAGCTACTGCTTGAGGCTTCAGAAAAAGTAGTGCCATACAAAGCTGCAAAACCTATAATATATATGTAGGAAAAAATCTGTCATTTTGTGGTATTTCAACTTGTAGGACATATGCTGGAGGTCTAAAGCTGCCATTGGTAAAACAGCCTTAATGTTCCTATGAATTCTACATGAGAACTTGCTAGCAGAAACACATTGCTTAAGGCAGTCCTACATAAGACAGCAGGTTGAAAGATAAATGGGTCCCTGGGCTGAAACTGATGATTTTTCATAAGTATGAGTGATTATAGCACGATTTCATGAGCTTCTAGCAGATTTTACAGTGCCAATATATTTAGCCTCAGCGGTAATATAATACCATTGTGGCTAAATACACACTGTGGCATAAAAAGTTCTGATTCTAAACTGGGAAGAAAATTATGAACACATCTAAGTATCAAAAAAGTATTTACAAGATTATTTAAGGTAAAAGTCAAAGGAGAGTCTGCATATTGCATCACAGGACACTCCCGAGAAATACAAGAAAATGGTGCTGGGAAGTCTAGGAATGCTTGTATAATTGCTGGGGGGGAGCACAGGCTGTGTTACTTATTACCTGCACTAATATGAAATTAGGGACATCAATTATAAAAAAACAAACAAGCTTTTCTTTACAAACTTAGGAAGACATACTGTGGTAAATTAAATCTTAATGTTATTGAACATCTGACACCATACTAGAAGGGTAAAACTAAACTATAATACAGAAAAATGTGAATTATTGAATTATCATTATTCTTCACTACTTACACAGAAGGAGAATCGTGGCATTCACATTCTCTGAAAAAATCTCTTTGCCCAGGATTTTTCTCCTGGGAAGCTGAGAAGCCTCAGAGAAAAGGAAAATAATTCTTATCGCATTTGCTTCTCCTGTGTTTTGCTCCTTTGGGATGTGTTTGGAGATTGTTTACCCACAGGTGATTGTTTCATTGGATTCTGGTGTGAGTAGTTTTGACTCATTGGCCAATCAGGGCCAAGCTGTGTTGAGACTCTGGACAGAATCACAAGTTTTCATTATTAGCATTCTAGCATTGAGTATGTATCCTTTCTGTATTCTTTAGTATAGTTAGTATAGTATTCTTTAATATAATATAGTATTATAAAGCAATAAAGTAACCTTCTGAGAACATGCAGTCAGATTCATCATTCCTGCCTTTGTCGGGACATTTCCCAGCAAATACAAGAGTGAATCACTCATGCTAAAACAATAACAAAATATATTCCATTGAGTAACAGCTTCAGTGATGTGAAGTAGCAACTATTGTAGTGATCTTCCAAACTTTTTAGGGTGAGGTAAATTGTATCCGAGAGCACCAAAAAGATTAGCTGAGAAGATTGTCAATTTACATTCTCATACACTTGAATGCAAGTTCTTGGAATAAAATCTTTAGATAAAAGGACAATACAGTGGAATCCAGCAATGGAGAAGTCTAGACTTGAAAACTGATACTTAGTGTAAGGAAAGCGATGTGAGTTCCATGTACATAACAGAAGACCATAAAAAGAAAACCATGTGCTTAAGCATACAGGATTAGTGAGACCTTTAAGTGAAGTGCTGCTCCTCGTTCTGTCTACTACACTTGAAATCTTGCCATGAGCAAAAAACCATATATGGCAAGTGGAGGTAAAAATTCCATGTCAGTCCAGCTAATACTAACAGTATAATAATTCAAATTGTCTGATTAGTAGAGAAAAACTCTACGAAGCATAAAGTTCGTATTCTCTTGTGGCTACGTTTATACATTTCCAACCACAGTCCGTTTTCTGTATTCCCAGCCTGAGGGTTGAAAGATGCACAACAGCCATCCATAGCTACAGGTCACACAAAGGGCTACTGTTTTCTACAGTAGAAAACAGTAGAAAATTCACCAAGAGGAAATCCATCTGGAGCAGGCACCACTCCACACGTGGCCACTGGAAATTGTTATCCAAGGTCAGGCCAAGGCAAACCCAGACATGCCCTGGGACCCTGTACTCTCAGGCCAACACAAAGCCTGTATCATGATTTCTGTCACCAGTAATGGCAAAAATCATGTGTCTGGGCTACAAGTTCACTTTAAAAAAAAATAACATTGATGAATTCCAAAAGAAAGAACTATATGACTTTAGTAAATTCACCTGCTCAGTCACAGAACTTTCTTGCATGCACAATGAAGAAATTTTTGAGGAGGACTTTTTTTTGCTTTAGGTAGAAAACTAGTACTGAGAACTGAAAGCTCCAAGTTGAAGCTAGACAAATTCAGGATTGAAATAAGATACATATTTTTAACTCAGAAGAAAACCAATAATGAGCAATTATCTGAAGATGTAGAAGCTTTCTATATCTTGAAATAGATGAAAATTGTCTTAAAAAAAAGAAAAACAAGAAGAGAAAAGCTAAATAGGAGATGATACCACTTTTGAAGTATTCATGTAGTAAAATTATTTATTTTCTGTAATGCAAGATGCTTCAGCTAAGTGGTTTTACTGGTTTGTTTTGACTGTAATCCATGGCAATCTTTTCTTTGAGTCCCACAGAGTGATTTAATTTGCCTACAATTCTAACCAGAGATGCCTTGGAAAGTTTAGCAAAAACAAAGTTTTCAATTAATAGTATCCCTGCTCAGGATTTCTAAAGTACAGGCTGAAAATCTTAGAAACACAGAGAGAAGGGACTATTGCATGAATATTCTAATGCATTGCTGGATAGCACAGTGCTTGCTTTGATAATTAGCCATTCACAGTTCTCAAAACCTACAAGAAAGGATAATTGTCCTAAAAGCCAAAATGCTGTGCACTAAAAACTACTAATGACAGGTAGGTTATTTTTCACCTTATTACAAGATTTCTTGTTTTATTCAAAAATTTCAGTGAAGATACCTGTGTATATCCCTAGGACAGACTTCTGTCATAATTTTTTTTCCATTTAGTGGTATCATCAGTACCTTTTAGCAGGGAGAATTTTATGCTACTTTATCAATTACACCACTATAGTTCAAAGTAATTAGAGCAAACTGCCTGAATAATCAGAACATGAGGAAAATAATGACCCAGAGGATGATTGGACTATGTCATGATTCTGCGCCAAAATGTTAGGTTTTTTTCTGTCCACCAAACACTAAGGTAGAAGCAAACTTTGAAAATTAACATTAACCATCTCAAGCTGATATTTATATTTGTGTTCCCGTTTTATAATACAATAGAATATCTGGGACCTTAAAAAAATATGGATGGATATCCTAGATACATTTTTTCTGTATTTCTATTAGCACGTATTCTTATCCAGTATTTCCAGAATCCCACGGCAAGAATCATGACAAGTATGTATTATGTAAAAGTTCTGACACATTGCTATTACTATAAAATTAAAATATTTAGAATTCATTCCCACAGGAGCTGAAAATGACTAATGAATACTCTATGACCACTGATCATATAACCAGCTAGCATTTAGAAGCACATTCAACAACACAGAGAAAACACTTTGTAGCCCCTGCCACCAATCAATTACTCCTGAAGGAGGGAGAAGTTGATCTAAAGGTTCCCTTCATAAAAAAAAAAAAAAAAAAAAAAAAACCAAAACCAGATTTCTTATCATCAAATATCAGTACTGGAGCCCTAAGTACTTCTTTGATATAGCACTCACAATTTGTTCACATGCTCTACCCAATTAAAACTGTAGTAGAAACAACATGGACTTACAGAGTAGACTTTTAGACATGCACAAATCTAAATCAACTTGTTCCCTTTAAAAGCCTAGGAGTTGTGTAGAGGTACAGGAGCAATATTTGGCTTTGGTATCTGGGTCATTTTTCCTCACTTAAAAGAGCACAGTTATTGATCATATAGGATTCATTAATGCAGAAAGCCCTTTTATTTTTCTGTTTACAACTCCTTGCCTTCTGCCCCAAGGATTTAGCTTGTGCTTAAACCATTTAAACAGCTATGTGGCTTATATGTCTGTCTGGTTTAAAAATCTAGTTTTTTATTTTTAAGTCAATTCACTGTTCATCCTGACCTAAGATTTCTGTAGCTACAACCCACTGTCACTTTTTACAGCAAAACCAGTACGCTTTGTAATAAAAGCAGCGGTTCTGCCAAGGCAAAATAAAGCACTGTTCAAGCCCTTCAAACCTCGTTAAAGCAATGCTTACAGGTTCCAATTCTGCTTTTTTAAGCCTGCAAACGCTTCACTTTTTAAAGATGTACACATTATTCCTCAACTCCTTCACTAAAAACCTAATCTTTCCTTTCCTTTCCTTTCCTTTCCTTTCCTTTCCTTTCCTTTCCTTTCCTTTCCTTTCCTTTCCTTTCCTTTCCTTTCCTTTCCTTTCCTTTCCTTTCCTTTCCTTTCCTTTCCTTTCCCCTTCCCCTTTCCTTTCCCTTTTCCTTTCCCTTTCCTTTCCTTTCCTTCCCTTCCCTTCCCTTCCCTTCCTTTCCTTCCCTTCCCTTTCCCTTTCCCTTTCCCTTTCCCTTCCCTTTCCCTTCCCTTTCCCTTCCCTTTCCTTCCCTTCCCTTCCTTCCCTTTTTCTTCCTTTCTCTCTCTCTTTGTTTCTCTCTCTCTCTTCCTTTCTTTTTATTTCTCTCATATTCTAGGAGAATAAATTACCTATTTCAACAGAGGCACAGACTTTTCAAAAAGTATTTCACATTACAGTGATTAGCAACTGCATTTTCTTTGACTGCTTGTACTTTGGTAGGATAAAATAAATGAGCCCATAGGTATACATCTGTTAGGTTTAAATAATACATGAAGGTGACTGGTAGCATTAAAAAAGGAGAAAGCGTATTTTTCAAGGACAACATACCGTGTGTTCAAATGTATTTCTAACATCAAATACTAGCATTATATGCTTAATTCAGGAACTTTACTTCTTTAAAAACATAATTATACTGTTCAAAGAAAACTACTGAAACCACTGTGTACTTTTATGAAATTATACAATGCAGCTATACTTTGCAGAGCACATTTCATACAAACTGCATTATAAAATGTACCACTGAGATAAATAAGAGTTACACAGTCAAATAACAAACAATAGCAGAGAGAAAAACATTAAGTTAAGAGAGATAGAGAAGAATATATTCTACAAAGTTTGAAAGGAAGATAGAGTCAGTAAGACAGATATAAAGGCATTTCTAGGAGGCAACAACAATAAAATGAAGGTTTTCAGAACAGCAAAAGTAAGACTGTATAAATAAGATACACAAGGTTGCTACTATGTAAGCAGATGAAGGAGAGTGAGTAACAGCAGCACAGTTAAAGCCATCATTTATTTTCTGCCACTTTCTGACTAATGTTCATATGATCAGTGAAAAATTAGAAAGTTGAAACATGTTGACGGTCACCAAGGTAAAAGTATGAAAAACTGGCAAGACAAGTCCAAGTAAGTATTGCTGTCAATAGTAAACATGCAAAATAAATGTCAAAGGGGTTATCTGACTAAATGCTGGAGTAGTTAACCTTTGATCCTATGATTGATCTTGAGTGAAAATAAGAAACCACCAGAGGAAAGCCAGTATGCTGAAAAATTGTTACGGTTTGTGGAGCTCCTGAATCAAAGAATCAGATATTAATAAAAGAACAGATATTATAACTACTGTCCCCTTGAGCAATGCTTCAGATGAGTAAATTTCACACAATAGGCACCATACCAGGCAGGAGAGATCTTATCATAGTATTAGTACAAAATATAATTTTAAAATGTAACTAGACTTTCAGAGAGAATTATGGAGAAAGAAACATCAGTAAATTCTACAATGAACAGTGTTGAATCTGAGAAAGGAGTAATTTTGTTTGTTGAGTTAATGATTTTGGGTCAGTTTGTGTAATAGGACCAAGTTAGTGTCTGTCTGGAGTTTATTGAGCAACCACAGAGCAACAGTCAGAACAAAGGTGTACAGTACTGTAAAAAGTGCAGAAATCATGATATTGAAAAGGCAGATCAACCCCTTGATATAAAAGAGAAAAAGAGCACATATTGCCTTTCATGTTGAAGTGAAAAGAAACATTATAGGAGTTGGATTTTTTCTTTTCCTCAGAATTCTCTGTAGGTTGGTATTCTTCTTTTTACTAGAAAAATGAAAAGACAGGTGAAAATAACAACTACCTTTCACGAAAACTGACAGTGAATTTCCAGCTTTCTTTTGAAGAATAGGAATTTAATAGATAAGGTGTATCGAAGACTCTCCTTGTGCTTGTGTACAAATTGACTAGCACCATCAGCTTTTTAATGTCTAGAAAACTTTTCAATCTCTTAAGTTTTAGGAATTTGATGTGGAAGGAATCCAGCATTTAATAGAAATCCAGAAGGATGGACCAGTAACATCCTTACACAGCAAGCAAACCTTAAGTGAAAAAATTAAAAGCCCTTAAAAACTGTGAGACTGAGTGAAATGAGCACTGAGAGTAAGATAGCATTGTTATTTGACTCACATCACAGATGACTTGTTCTATATTTATTTAGGATTAATTTCCTTTGTTTGCTTGTTCATTAACTGTCTGAAATGAACAAAGTAAAGAAAAATTTGCATGGTATTTCAATGTGGAATAAATCTTCCCTTTAGATGATAACTTTCCATATAATGCATTTAATTAATGGGCTATTTAATGATTTAAACCTTGAAAATCAAACTATATTATATTACATATTATGCACCAGTTCTTCTCAAAAACTCTGAAAGCATTTCCCCTGCAATTACAGTATAGTAGGCAGCAGTTAATCTATCACAGTTGAGTCAATATTTCTGAATCACATTTCACAATGTTGCCTTAGAAATGACCATGTAAATCTGTGAGAAAATAAGGATAAGCAGATATAAATAAACCAAATAAATCCTTCTACAAACTTGTTTGAATCAATCTCTGAACAATGATCTACAAAAGCTAGCACTGATTATATGAAATCCACACAGCGTCATACAGAGTAATCACAACAATCGCAATGTTGTGACATGAAAAATTGTAAGAAGGACCAATGAGAGCTTCTGCTTAGATTAAAAAACTTCTGGCTGATAGAGTAACTATTTTTTTGCCAAAATAGAAAGCTGAAGTCAAATTAACTGCAGCTCTGTATCAAGACTGTCTTAACAATGAAACTTATCTCAATGATAGAAAAATAGAGATGTTATTGGTAGAATGCATGGCAACAGATAAATGTAACAAATGTACAAGCAACATTTTTTTTCAAGAAATAAGAATCAGATTTTTTCCAAGGCACAAAATTATCTCCATAGGTCTGACATCTATAATCCCCTAGAGAAATTGTCTGCTATTGTTATATCATGTCAATTTGATTCAAATTCTTGATCCAAGGGTCCTTACAGGCAGTTGCAAAGGCTGTGGATTCTGAAGTACAATAACAAACACATGATGTTTTTCAAATCTAAGCACTTATTTATACTATGGGATTAAAATCTCTTCTTCAACTCCCCCAGGGAAAAAGTGTTGCACTAATTGGCATTGAACACTGAGTTTCTTATTCACCAGAATTGTTTCTAATAAGAGAAATGTATAATGAGTATTCCAACTCATTATAAAACCCTGCCACTGTAAAATGCATAGGCATTATTTCTATGCTTTTTCTAGAAATCAGAAAGTAGACTATGATAGTTTATCTCCCTCACCTGCCTTAAACCTAATAACAAACCAACTGCATAGGTTTCTTTGGCTTCTGTTTTGGGTAATTTACACATTGTTTTGAATAAATATGCCAAATTTTGCAAAGTTGGTGTGCAAGTTAGTTTAGGGGACATAAATTCAGCAATGTTAAATCCAGCTTACAGGCTGTGGCTGAAGCTGGCCTGAAAGATACTTCTGCAGGGCTTTTACATTCTCCTAAGCAGTAATCAGGCAACTAACAAAGGACAACGAATTAATAGAGCTTGACCAGGCAGACATTTCTGTCTGGATATATTCTCTGAGACAGAAACAAACCTGTTTCTCCTACCATAGTCAACTAAGATGGAAAGGAGGACATGAGAAGCCTTGCATGCTACTCTGCTTCTTTGGCTGCCTGTCTGAATATTGATCAGCAAACTGGGACCCACCACAGATGGGGGACAGAGCACACATGGAGGGAATTCCAGAGGTGTTAAGCAATCAAACTGGCTCTGGCTTCACTGAGAATCTTCTAATAAATAAGTATCTTGTTTATATCTCTCATTTTATACATTATTTAATATAGTTTTATTTGTCATAAAACATCCGAATTTCTTAGTCTCTGATATTAACAGAATGGCCAATATTACTGGTGAGTAAGAATGTTATCTTAATTAACAACTTTAGAGCCCTGATAAAACAGCAAAAAGCATAGCCTAATAACCAAAGAATAGCATTACAAAATGGCTTGGTAGGAATAGGCATATTTCCATCTTTTTATTTTCATTACTGTTTTATAAGAAAGCTCCAAGGAATGTAATCTTATTCTTCAAAATCGAGAATTTTTTGTAACAGAAATTGAAAGACCTGAGTGCCAGGACACATTTTGTTGCAAATGTACAAGTATAGACTTGATATAAAATTCTGGAAAAAATGTTATAGCTATGACTTTTTCTCTTTTTTTAGTGATAAAAAGTCTTAGAAATGGTAAATATACCACTAAAAAGTCTTGAAATGGTAAATATAAAACATATTTATTCTGCAGTTATAAATGAAATATTGCACCATTAAGCATTCCTCTAAGTTAACAGGCCTGTAAAAATAACTTTACTTTTTGGATCTCTCAGGTAAGGCTCTACCTTATGTTATTTTTAATCTTTTTAAAAAATAGTAACAAGAAAAAAAGAACACAGTTACTGCACCGATTAAATTTTTTATTTCTGGTGAAACCCAGTTCTCTTCATATCTCTCCTAATCTAGATCTCTATTCAATATTCATTTCCTTTCTGCACCCTCCTTTTTAAAAACAGCTAATATAATCTAATCTACTGGTGACATTTACAGGGAATGAATGAAGACCTGTTTACTGAAACCTTATATTAGTTAGTTCATTTAAACTATCCTTCCAGGAAGATATCAAGGATTAAGCAAGTAGCATCTGACACATATTCCTCCAAGGACTTTTGTTCTTTCCAATTTCTTAGAAAAAATCTGGTTAGGTGTTAACTCAATTTCTCATCAAGAACTGCCACCTGCTTTTAATTTGATGCACAACAGAAATCTGCAGACTCACAAATACTTAAATGCATCATAAAATTTTTGTGAATTAGCTTTTAATCTATTCAACATAATGCAGGAAGGAAGATCAATTTAACTGGAAAACAGGTTTGATGTGGAACTGGAGAGGCAGAGTTCAGATCTGTGGTCAGCCTCAATGTGGTCAGCCTCAGTGTGGTCATCCTGGTCAACCACCATGTGGCCCCAAAACCACTTACGTGCCTACAGAGAAACTTATGCAGGAAAACACCATCTGGCTGCTTCACCACCTAAAGTTTACATAACACGCAAGGGAAAAACCAAACCTCTCTTCCCTCTCTTTGCTGTCAAACCCTTCTGCATCCTCCAACTAATCATGTCATGTGCTGAAGTACAATACAAGGGTTGTGTGTTAAGTTCTCCCCTCCCTATGACATACATGTATGTTCTCATTTGAGATATTTCTAGGCCATAAAATTCTGCCTACATTCATCTCTATACCTTGCTCAGTATTTTGTCTGTGGTTAGTCCCATTCTTCGATGCTCATATCTGCTTATTTAGGCTATGCAGAACTCAAGTCCCTCCATGCCAGTCACACAGGCAGCCAAAAAGCTTAGGGATCATTAGCACATGTAAATACTGTAAACAATCTAGGCCTTAACCTTTCTCTAGCTGCATTTTCTTTAAAGGAAGAGGTCATGAGAAACACAACAGAAATACTGGGATACTCTGGAATTCAATATTGCTGGCTAGAGAAAAGCATAAAATAAGTAAGGTGAACCTGTCCTGTCCAATATGCTAGTAGCAGAAATGAATTTGATCACACTTATTTACTTTTAGCTGGTACTGTATTGTTCTGCAAAAGATCTGTGGAATCAGAATCTGGGAGAAATACGATATTGAACAGGAAATAACACCTTCCTCAATGGATACACAGTCATTTTTTGAAAGAGTCTAATCACTAGCAAACACTCTCTACGAGCAGAAATACTAAAATAAGCACTTCTTTTTGAGAAAAGAAAGCTGGAGAGACACAGGGACAGTATAAGCTTAATGCACATATCTAGACATTATTACTATTACTAATGATTTCCAATGATGGCATAGTAATCTCTTTTTTTTCATGTTTTAAAGAGCAACCTATAACTACTACAAGACCACTTCTAATATATTAGACTTATAACTCTATTTTTTATTATAACTCTCACCAGTGTGAATATTCTGCATGAGTTCAATCCACTTATTTTAAAACTATAATGATTTCTGATAAAAAATGAATGTAAATCCAGAACAAACTGTACAGCAAAGGAAATTCTGCTAAAAGTCAAGCTGCATCAGAAAGAGCTATACTTATTTGTAGCAGTGTTTTGTGCAAGATGAACTACTTATTTTGGAGACTTTATTGCTTGCCTGCATGAACAAGAGACGGACCCAACATTTCAGTAAGAGAGACATTTGTTCAAAATTATTACTACTGAAAGATATTGCCTGATTATGAAATGGTTATTCTATGGTTTAACTTCTTCATAACATATCCAGTAAAAATTCTAGTAATCCAGCAGGACTGGCTGTCCTCCAGATGCACATGCTTCTAATGAATGGGTTAAATTTACTCACAGCTTGATACCTGACATCAAATTCAGAGCTGCAGTCATAAAACTGGTTATAATTGTAGTTGTACTGTGCAGAAAGAAAATGCCTACAATAATTTGTTTCTAGTATCTGGAAAATATTTAGAGCATATGGCATTATTACTTATTACAACATTATGTCATACATATCAAATATTAGCATGCCTACTAATTATAGAATATAATCAAATCTATTACAGTCGGTAGTAGACAGACAGTCTACTTGTTTGGATAATGATTATCCACTTCCTCTTACTAGGAAAAAGTAGTAGAAGTATTGATACTCATATCTGAGAGATTCATGGTTAACAAATGCAAATGAGAGGATGATGCAATTTTAATCTTATTTAAAGATTAGTAGTAATAGAGACAGTTCCCTACAGGAACTTTTTTGCATTGGTTAAATGTTTCGTAAACTTTAAAATTGAGACAACAACCTGCTTTCCTTTATTTTTGGAGAATGAATGTATAGAGACAGTTTTATTAAGAATAGCAGCACTGTTCATCCAGGAGAAGATATCTTAATCACAAAAAAATAAGCAATCTGCATAATATATTATCTTTTCCAGTTATGAGCTGATGAGGAGCAGTAAGTGATGAATAACATGACACACTCATCAAAGCAGTTTGAATTCAGAACTCAGTTGACTAACCAGGGAGCTAGTTTCAACAGTTTTATCATAGGATCAGGTAAATATTTAGCATCTAATCGTGGGAGTGTATAAATTTCCAAGTATAAATGTCCAAGAGAGAGCTTTCTAGATGTTTGCTCAGTGCTCTCATCTTCCCCACAGGAGAATGAGAATAAAATAATAATTACGTATGAATGTAACACAAGCTGCACATTCAATCAAGTCCCCTGAGCAAACTAATGCATGTCAGAAAAACCAAGAAATTCATTTCCACACAAAGATTTTGCTCACGACTTTTATAAATTATAGATAACTTCATTTGATTAAGCTGTTCCTATATTAGTCATGTTGTAGCAGACAGCAAAAAGAAAGTAAAGGTTTTGCCAAAACAACTTGTAAAACTCTTTAAATAATGTTTTAAAAGTTTGCCACTATTAGCAACTTTTCTTCAAATCCTTTCCCTGATAATCTTACCAGATTAGTAAACATTAACAGTCGTGTGCCTTTGTGGCAGGAATCCCTGTAACTATGGCCTCGCCTTTTAAAAAAAACTATGCTAAAGTACTTGAATGCATCCCAAGAACGGCATCAAAGATGGTGAAGGGACTGAAGACAGCCAGAAAGATCCAGGGCATGAGTGGTGCCTTGGAGGTACAATGCAGTAGGCAGGAACAGAGCCCCAGTGACCCTGAGGAGCCCTGACAAGGGTCGTGCTCAATGTCACCAAGGACAAGAAGCAACTCATGGGAGCCACCCCTGGGCCCACCCTGGAAGTTCGGAAAGCTTCTTCCCACCGGATGGGAGGCACAAGGGCAGCAGGCAGCTGGTTAAAATGGCCCAAAGGAGACCAAGGGCTGTGCTCAGTGCTGCAAAGGAAGGCAAAAGGTGCTGCAGAGGAAGGCAAAAGGTGCTGCAGAGGAAGGCAAAAGGCACTGCAGGGGACAAGAGGCTGCCCATCTTCATGGGGCATGAGCAGTAGGCAGCAACCTGGCCAAGAGTGCCCGGAGAAAAGCTTAACAGCACATGCTTGATGCTGCAGAGGATGGCAATTACCTGCCAAGGGCCAGTGCTGGTCTTTCCCAGCAGAAAATTCCTTCCTGACCCCAAAGGTGGTAATCAGCTATGCCCTGAACTATACAAGACCTGCCTCCTCATCCCACACAGTGGGCATACCTCCCAGAAGCTTGACTTCTATTCTGCTCCACCTGGGTCCCTGGCAAGGTCTTCCAAGAATGAGCAAATGCCCTTGGCCTGATCCACCTTGGAAGCAAGAATCCTTCCTGCATCTGGCAGGGCCCCAATGTGCGCTCCAAGCACTGGGATCCCTTGCAACACCTCTGCACCTCTTTTCTTATAACTGCTGCCTCTGGCTCCACAAGGAGTATGAGGACAGAGAGTTCTGGAGTACTCCTTAAGTGCATTCCCTTTGTGTTGCCATGCCTATCCACTAAAAAAAGATTTCAATCCCTCAGATGAACTTTGAAGGGACCCTGCTGGTTTTGGGGTGAAGCATCTCCAGAAGAGCTGTCCTGCCTCCAGTTCCCCTCCTTTATCTTCAAGTGATTCTACCAGCTCCTCAGGAACTTCTCTCTGATGTATTCCAGCTGATTTCAGGCAACTACAGTGGTGGGGGATGGGAGGGTTCTCTCTTTTATCCTGTTCCAGGGCACTGTGACTGCGGTGTTGCAGGATGGTGGCACTGTGTCTCAAGGATGACGGTGTGCTCCATTCCCAATTCCACTCGCAACAGCCTCATCCTCCTCCCAGCATCTTCAAAGGAGAACCTTTGGGATGCTGGCCCCAAGGCAGTCCATGGCCAGGGGGCCCAGCGTGCTGTCCCTGCCCTTGATGACCATGCACTTGGCACAGCTGCTGGGTGATAATGACACGTTCTCTGCCACTTGGCTCCCCAGAACAAACCCCATGCTGTTACATTTCCTTCAGGCCATGAAGAAAAATAATCCTGCAGCTCAGAGGCTACCTCTGTTATCTGTCAAGTTATGCAGAGCTCTGCATTACATACTCCTCCTCCTCTGAAGTATACCTAAATATTTACTGAGTTAGCTCTTGCTGTAGCATGAACAAGTGTTTTTCATGAACAAATAATCAACTTTCTCAAGAAAATTATTTCAGTAGCCTACATTTTTAAATAACAATAATAAACAAAGAGTATTCCTTAGAGTTAAAATGAAAGATTATTTTTTTCTTCTCTGCGCTGAGCTTATATAGGACTAAATACAGGACAAAGAGCAACTGAGGATTTTCTGAGATTTCAAAATGTCCAGGCATCCAGCTACAAGATGATGTACAATCTACACAGTTACTTGAAAGAGTCTTATAAAGATGTTATTGACTATTGTAACCTGTGTAATATAGGATAAAATAAAATAAAAAAAAAACATGGCAAAGGCAATAAAATAGCATTCAAACCATCTGCATCTCAAACCATTCCAACTTGTTTAAAGAGTTACTGATTACTGTATTACAGTATTTAAAAGTCTTTTTTTCTTTTTTTTTTTTTTGACACCTCCATGATCTAATAATCATCTTATTCAGTCTTACTGCTGTTGTCTTGGGAAGTGCCATTCTAACTAATGACAGCTGGAAGGTCCAGCCAAGTACTGCACAGGCTCAGTTAAATTTTGCAAGTTATTAAAATATTTCCAGCTGTGTGCAAGGGACAAGGTTTGTTAACACACGGAAAAACACAGTTTATTAAATTTTTAATATTTCTCATGTTTTCTTTTTCCTGATTTTTACAATACTCCCCCCCCATCCCCTTTTTTTTAAGAATGGAGATTTTTTCATAGCAAAAAATATTGCAAAAAACTAAGTTATACTTCAAAAAGAAAGGTAATTCAACTCATTCCTATTTTGTGGTTAGCTCTGTAGAATTTGTAACCTCCTAGCCATCTAGTGATCTGTGTTAACATGGCAGCTGTCACTGTGTACTCTGGTACATATGAACACAAAGGACATAATACACAGCATTAAAAGCTTTCTCATCTGAGGTAAAATCTCTGCCTACAAGGTCACCTTTCCGGACTGAGATAGATTATTATGTAAATGCACATGAATGTCTCTCATTGAAAGGCAGCTTTCACCTCCATCTCCACTTAAAAAGTTTGTATGGTTACAAAGAGATGTGGGGAGAAGAGGAGAAGGAGAAGACACATGTGGGAGCTGCCTTCCAGCCACATGGTCAGGAATACCTCCAGGCTGAAGCCATGGGGCAGTTCCAGCCCTTCCCCAGTCCTACATAACTTCCTTTTTGTGAATTTGAGTTGGAAAATCTCAACTGCAAAGCAGGGTTTGCTTCCAGTCAGGACATTGTTAACATCATCTGTTCCTCATGCAGAGCACTGCTGGATGACGTCTGTCTGTCTGTCTAACCACTGAACTGGCAGAGAGAGGGAAAGAGCAGCAAGGAAGGGCAGGATCCTAAGCCTGTGTATAGATCCAGAAATTAAGAACTTTAATACTATTTGGCATGACGATTTTTAACTCCAAAGAAACTTTGTCTAGCTGCCAGTTACAGTGTGGCCATATTTATGTACCAATATGCTTGCTGTGTTCTGTTATTTGGATGAATTATTTCAAACTTTGATTAGCAATCAAAAATCAGTTGACAGAATGTGGCTGTATGGGATTAAAGCTGGATGCTGGCACTCTGTCATACAGAGTTTATCCCCACAGCAGGTAAGTAATAATCACCCAGAAATGTTCTGCTGCACGTATCTGATTACTTAAATTAATCTTTAATGTGAAATTATTCTCAAAAACTGGTATCTAATTGATCTCATTGTGTTACAGAGAGAATCAGACTGTTTACACATTCATAAAACACCAGAAACAGCAACATGAAAAACTTTCATTTTCCTCTCCATTCTTTCACATGTAACAGAGAAATTTTTCATCAAAATTGGCTTACATGATGCATAATTTCCAATGGCAGATTTGACACTGTATTTTGAAATAATTTTAGCATTCCCTCATTGTGATTAAGTGATTAAAATCCATAATTCTGGCTATAATAAAGTCAGAAAAGCTTTGGAATTCTCGGAGACTGCCGGGATAAATTAGTTGTGGGAAATAATTCCTGTTCAGTATCCTGTGCTTAAATCTGAAAGTACAACAGTACCACCTGGACTGTAACACAACGTTAGGTTGTTTTCATGTTAAGTAAAGGAGGTGAAAAGGTACCTGTGCTGTCACAAGCAATGAAACATGTGGATCACTGTGACAACAATGCAACTTCCATTGCTAATGCAATTATAGGTAATTAAGAGTAAGAAATAGGGATGATTTTTTTTTCTCAGTAGCATTTTAACTGCCTATAATTATACATACCTGCATTAAATTATATGCATTTATACTATTTAACTACTGGTAAAAAGAGAATATTCCTTAGCTTTGGTATTCCCCTGTAATTAGATCTCAGCTTGCAATCTGTGCAATAAAAAATACTCATGTGAGGAGAGGAAGACAAAATAAAAAGACACTGGTTCAACACTTGTATTTCCCAAGTACAAGCGGAATACTCTAACATCACTATTCCTCTCACATTTTTCAAAACTGCTGGAAATAAAATGCAGAAGCCTTTTCCATACCAGGCCAGAGTTTAGCTCAGCAGAACCTGGGACTTTGGAGGCAGTTACCCTCTGGCAGGTGCAGCCTAAAAACTCAACAAATCCTCAGTAACTTTTGTTATGTTTTTACTGAGAAAACGCTCCCCTCCTTACTAACCACTCTGGCTAATGATGAAAAATGCTACCATTTCCAACTTCACCCCTGAACCAAATGGCTGAAGCCTGCGGTAAGAATAATTCAATGTGACAGCTTGTCTTTTTGCCCAGTGGGGGTCTTTACTGAAGTGTGGCTATGAAAGCAATTTCCATGTTGGTGATGATGACGACTGAAGCCTTTATGATTCAGATCCAAACTAGTTTAAAAAAGCAGGAGGATCCCACTATGACAAGCCATGAGTATCTTCTCCTTTCAAAGGAAAGAGAAATTGAGTTGATATATAGCACACATGGTACTGGCATTCCTTAAAAGAAAGCCACATAAAAATGTTATATAATGTCATATTGTAGAAGTGCTTGTAAACTCTTATCTGCAGATGTTAATAAGACAGCCATGAAAATCCAGTCAGATCTAAAGCTTGGCATTGTTACTTCTCAGCCAAAGGATTTGTTCTAAAGTGCAAACTAATGAGAAATAAAATTTAAGGGGAAAACAACAAACTTGATTACATCTCAATCATTCAAAAAATCAAAGCCAACCCTAAGAAACTTCTTTGGATATTATTCTAATTTCCTGGGACTACACAACTGCTACTCTGCTTGCAACACAATCTTCCTGTGCTTAGAAAGCATAAATGTAAGTCTTACAGTTTTAGCTTTTATGAGCATGATATCAGCCCCCAAGGCGGTAGAAGAGAGAAGCAGACTGAGAATATATTCTCTTATATTAAGAAAATGTAAATACATATATATGTAAGCCTAGATAAAACACTGCTATTTATACCAAACTCCATTATGAATACAGGTGTTTATATATATATAATAAACTTAATATATAATACACAAAAATATAGAAAGCATAATATTATTTTCAAATCATAAAACACCACTATATATAACTTTCATGTGGCACTTGGCATTATATGAAATATTTGGATGTATATTATATGTAATAAATAGCTTCTAAATAGTAACTTCTACAAGAACTCAACTTCCAAATTAGCTGCTCAACATAAAGGAAGTCTTAAGTCTTGTATTTCATAAGAGTATCATAAAGCTTTGATACTAATTAACTTACACTGTAAGTTACTTGTAATTATATTATGATATACTTCAAAACCCTAATTCTGATTAACTTTGCTCTAATAATGGATTTTTTTCTAACAGAAACTGGCATAAATGGGTTCAATCATTGAAATCAATGCAAATTGTTGCATAAGCTTAAATTTATCCACTGGAGGAAAAGCAGAGACTTAATTAGCTGTATCTTCATGTCCTTTCTTTCAAGTCAGTTTGCATTTCCAAAACTAAATATTAAAAATAAAACCAAGTTAAAGTGACAAATACTGACCACAGAAATCCTTTTTAATTTCAGATATGTGTGAGGAGACAGAACAAACTTCACCTCTACAACACCAGCTTGTCATATGCTCTTTTCCTTGTGACTTCAACCTTCAACAGGTCCATGAGCAGAATCAATATAAAGTGGCCTGACATGCCAGAGCAACTCTCTGGTACAGCCCAAAGCATGTCCTGTAACCCTGAGATTACTGCAGTGGTACACTGGGTCTGGCTGGGATGGAGTCACTAAATTAACCTTTTTCCCAGCAGTCCATAGGTGTTGTGTTCCCCAGCTGTAGCTAAAACGATAAAAAAATAAAACCAAAGCTGGTACCAGACTGCTCTTCTTGCTGCTGGACAGCTTCTCTGCACTCCCCCTTAAAGGCCAGGAGAAGGGTGTGGGTAAGAGGCTGGGGTAGCTGCTCCAAACTGAGCCTTTGGAAGCCGTTTCCCATGGGAAATTCAATACTGTACAAGAGCATGCCCAGCAATAAAACTTCAGAGAATGGAAGAGGGAAGGAGTATGTTTAGTATTATGGAGTTTCTCTTCCAAAACAACCACTACATGTGCTGAGGTGAGGCTCTGCTTTCCAGGGAGCACCTGGACATTTGTTTGCTAATGCAAAGCAGTGAACAAATTTATCTTTTTTCTTTGTTTTCATGTGCAGCTTCTTCTTTTCTTATTAAATTGTCTTCCTAATTCACCAGTATTTTTGCCTTTCTTCTGTTTTTCTCCCCATCTCTCAGGACAGGGAAGAGAGCTAAAGGTAGGGGCAGTGTTTGGCTGCTGGCCATGGTCAACCTACCACAACTCATTTCGTGCAAATGGATGTCTATATTTCAGGAAGAGAAAGCTTTTTGCAAGACCAAAGCAGTATGTTATATTTTGGTTTTTTCACAGTAGCATCTATGTCTGAGAGGCTCTTAAAATAAAGTAGGAAATTAAAAGAATGAATTTCTTTACCAAAACTCTGCATATATTTGTTGATGATATTTAAAATCACTGAGCCAGTAGAATATCTATCCTTGGAGATACACAAAGCTCAACTGGTCCTGAGTAACCTGATGTAGCTTTGAAGATGGCCCTGCTTTTAGAGGGCATCATGAGCTCCAGTAGTTGGCGATTACCTGAATTATTCCAGGATTCTCTGATCTAGTATCCCCTGCTTCTTTCAGAGCACTATTTGAAAAAGCGATTTTCAGCCTTCCAGCAGGCTTGCAATGGCTTTAATATAAGGTAATTTTCACGATAAGCCAAGCTGCCTGCATTCAGGAGTTGGGCTACTTGTTCTTTCTGTCTTTCCTGGTATTTTCTTTTTTTCACCAACAAAGAAATCATTAATCAGAAGCAACAAAAATGAATAAAGGTAAGTGGTTGAAAAGGTAGTGCCAAAGCAAAAGGCCGCCCTAATTCTCAATTACTCTTCTCAGACTGGAAAAAAACCCAAACCCAATAAGCATTATTTTAATTAAGTTTGAGCATTTATTACATTCACTGATGTGCAAGCATGCAGACCTGCTTTACCTCTCTGAGGAACACAGAGAAGCCAGAAGGGGCAGAAGCCAGGAGCCACAACTCCTAGTAGCAAAAAGGTCTAACAATCATCTAAGAAACAGACAAAATGTGTGAGGAGTTTTCTCTATTCAAGGCAGCCACATTATTGACACATAGGCCGAGCCTGACTTACAGGAACTTTTCACCTCCTCCTCTGCTGGTGGGTGGAGAGATTTGAGAGTTGCCTTCTACTGCACCCTACACAGTCTACAATTTAAAGGCATCATCTCCATCTAACCACCTAAGCATTGGTTCCTGCTACTAAAAAGGTAGCCTTGACATGATCACTGGCAGTGTCAGGACCACCTCTTCTGGATCACTGTATATTTTCAGAATATGAAGAACACGTCAGTGTATCAGAGTATGGGTGATCTCTCCACAACGTACCTGTCAATAATGGCACACATGTCAATGGTGACATTGGCAAAGCTTCCCAACTCTCCTTGCTCCACTGCATGCAAATCCACCAGCTGATCATCCACATGAATGCTCTGCATGCATCCTTGGAAAGAATGCTCAAATAGGGAGTGATCTGAGTCATTCATCTGTACAGGAAACCCTGCAGAGAAGCAAAATAAAGAGCATTATTAACGTCATCTACTATTACTTAAGCCAGGATATTTTCAAAGGAAAAGAAACACAGGTTTTCCTAGATGAGGGTAGAACAAAGGCAATGTGGTAAGGAAATATTATAAAGTTATTAATTTACATTGCAATGTTATTGATTTAAGTAATTGTCAACTACCTGAAAGAATTTATACAGTACAAACTGATGATTTTTGTCTAAAGGATGGAAGTTTTCTGCTACCTCTTCCTCCAGTATTCTCTGCTGCTGCTTCTCATTTCTTCTTTCTCATGCAAATATTCTTGGAGTAGGAAAAGAATTTATCTCCTTGCTATATTTTAGAACTCCCATTCTAATTTCTCTGATTTTTCTGACTACAAATGCAGCCATGAAGTGAATTTCCAGTTCAGCCTTCTCTAGAACTAGGTTTCCAGTCTTTGTCACTTTGTCTTTTGTTCATGGACAAAGAATACTTCACACTTGTGCTGGAATCTTTATGCAAACTTGAAACTAGTCTCAAAATCTAACATCCTTGATCACTTCTGAGGAATCTGAGGACATTCTGTAGTATTTTCATTTTTGCTCTGAATACATTCATTTTCTTGTGTTTGAAGGTGGTTTACAAAAGATGAGAATGACTTAGTGTCTTGCTCAGGCTAACAGGCAGGGAGACAGAACATGTTTGTATTAAATTGTTTAACTGAATGCCATTCAAAAGTGAACACATCAATTTACTTGAGAAAAATGTCCTTGACAAGACAGTGGATGGAGAGACTAATTCACTACTTATAGACCTTCAACAAAGAAAGGTTTATAAGAAAAAGACAATTTATTTAAGATGGGAGCAGGAAGGAAGAGGGAGGAGAGTTTACTGAAAAGAAACAAGAAAAGAAGGCAAAGAAGGTAAAAATCCTCAAAAATTCATAAAGGTGTTGGAAGATTTCAGCTAGGTAGATGGCCAGCCATGCAGTACTTTTCTGACAAGGGTAAAATGGCCTACACATTTGCTGTGGTGGCTAAGACAGATTTTACAGCTCCCATTCCTTCTCCCACTTTTCTATCCACTTTGCCAATCTCCAATGCCGTGTTGCCGCTTCAATAGCATTTTTCCTCATGGACAGGAGAATAGAAGATTATCAAACAGACATTATTCAAACACTGACAGAAAAAAGTGATGAACTTTATTTTAAATTTTGTTCCTGGATACACTTTTTCACATGCGACATAAATAGTTGAATTGGCTGGAAAAGAGGGCAACAAGTAGAAAAACAAGCAACAGGTGCTTGAGGTCAGATGATGCCTAATACAGCACCTATAATAAAAAGCCCCACAACTAGTTACACATAAGTCTTTCCCAAAATGTAATGAAGATCTAAATAAGATACATTTTAACTAAAAGGGTTTGCCAGAGATTTTATATCATCGTGAATACTTTTTAAAATTTTCTGCCCTTCAGCTAAATTTGCTTTTGGCAGCTTCTAAATTTCCCTGGCTCACTTTAGTAAGCATTCACTTCAGAGTTCACTGGTGGTGGCACAGAATTAATCAGGAATGCTATAGTAATTAAGCTGAAACAATGGTAAAAGTTAATTCTGACAGGTATCTCAAGAAGCTGTGCTTGCCTTGAGGTTGTATCAGCTCTGGACTAGAATTATGACACTATTACAGGAAGCCACAAACTGCTATGAGACACATGTATAACAACGTCACACTAACACACATTTTGTGGAAAAGGAAAAACTCCTTGGGAATCCCCCAAATCCTAACTAGTGCATAATACCCTCATCAGATCAAATGCCACCCCCTAAACAAAACCTCAACCAACCAACCAACCAACCAATCAACCAACAAACCAACAACAGAAAAAGTGCTAATCACGGACTATAGGAATTGTTATTTTGGACAGGCAGAAAAATCAAGCTGTAAGGGCCATGATCTATATTGTCTTTCCAGCAGGGCATTGGCTAGTAACTTATCTGATGAAAAGAGACAGGGCTTTCAGAAACCTGCCTCCTACTTTAAGTTGTTCTTTCTAGTGACTGATTAAAGGGATTTATGTGAGGCTTTACAGACAACAGAAGAGAGAGACAAAAGTGCAAGCTGGCTCTGTGTTGTTTGGTGGATGCAAACACAATATTTGCATGTTCCCACCAGGCTCTTCCCACAGTTATATTTAAACAGCTTACTCTTTCAGTATAATTGTATGTTTTTGAACCGTCACTGAACCCTAGAACCCCTCCCAGGCAAGAATCCCCAAAATAACACAAAGTATATTTTCATTTAGATCTTTGGTGCAGTATCAGAGCAGGGCAGGAAACCTGCATATCACCTTTGGGTTCAGAGCACCTCCACCATTCCTTCGGTTTAAATATTACATTCAAGGTTATCAGCACTGGGGTAAGCATTAATATTTGAGTAAACCCTTCAAAGCCAAGGAAATTATACAGATATATCTGGATATAATGAAAGGTTATCCACCATCCTACAAACACTAACTGAAAAATAAGATAAACTGAGAGCCACAATTCACTGTTCATATCAAAAAGAGTATGAACCAAATATCTAAGTTAAAAATGTATTATTAGATTCAACAATTTGAGACCAATCTAGAACTAACCACAAAGGTATTTCAATACGAGATTCTCTGCTTCACTGCATCTGAAGTATGCACTGTATTAGGGCACAGCTATTATTGCTCTCTGACACATTCTGCAGTTTGCTACTTGTTGAACCTGCACACAGGGAAGTGGCAGCTGGGTCCCTCAGCCTCAGTGGAGACCCCATGTCCATGGGTTTACTGGCTGGAGCAGGAGGGAGTCGTGGGATGGAGTGGCTGGAAACGGCAGCTGCTCCTAACCTAACTACATAAGTCAAGATTTTCTCTATTATCCAAGAGAGCGGTGTACCCTGAGTGTTAATCAGCTTAGGATTCTGAATTTTTCTGTATCTATCAATGGATGAAGACTATAATTTTCCCATGTAAATGTCTTTGTTTGCCTGTCTTGCTGCTATTCCCTTTGCTGTTTCTAGGCATGTAAGAAACTGAAAGAGGCAGGAGTTTTATGCACTAGTACACCACATTTCATTATAAGTCTGTGGGGCTGACTGGGTGTCAAAGCATTTCAGTCATGCTATGCTCTAACAGGTAGTTATACTAAGAGATAATTTCAGAAAATAATTCCCATTCCACAGGGAAGGGAAGAATGGGGTTTTTTAACCATATGCTTCCCATAAAAAAGAATAAAAGCTACTAGATAAGCCTTACCCACGTTGTTTTTGAACTGCCAGGTATACAGTCTAATGTCCATTAATTTTGGTGAGACCTGGACATTTAAGATTATTCTGGTCAGAATCATTTGGGGCAAAGCTCCTGTCTTAAATGCAAGCCTCAAAATGACCCAGTACCTTGTGGTTTTAACTCAATACACAAGAAAATGCCTTCCCCTTCCAGATTCCCATTATTGAGACATGATTCACTTCCTCATCCTTCCCACAGTGAATGAAATTTTAAATAAATGAAGTTCTCTAACTAAATCTGACAGTAATGCTGACACTAGGAAGGCTAAGTAATGGATGAACAATTTGGACAGCACTTCATTGATCTTCTTGTTGACAAGAAACTATGTACATTTTAAAAATGCACATAAAATTCAGTTTGCACAGTCCAAAACAATGTTCATGCTTATGCTTACATACACAAGTCTAAGTCAGGTAGACTCCATTATCCTGTAATTTCTGGTGTAAAGAATCTGTACATTTCCATTTTATTTTTCATCTTTAAAGACCACAAAGGGAGGGATTATACTGCAAAGGTCAGATTATATCTGAATTTTCCAGTGTTCAAGAAAAATTGTTTCCAGGCCATCATTCTGATGTACTAAACACAGAACAGCCAAATTCTAGATACAGCTCCTGATTTTAGTTCAAACTTTCAAGAAAAATTAGAAAAGCTAGAATTTAATGCTATTTCTTTTGTTAAGTCACTTCAATATAATTAAAAAAACAAATTAAATAAACTATAACAAATGCAATAAAACACCTATAGTGTTAAAATTATATTCCTTTTCCAGTGTCAAGATCTATTATGTCTCTTTTTGAATCAGCTGAGTAAGGTTCTACCAAAGGCATTCTAAAAAAGGAAGCTGCAGGAAGAATACATTCATGTTTATGTTATAATAACAGAGGAATGTATATATAGTCATAACACCTGATACAATACTTGTTTCTGAGATTTGATCTAAGAATGAAATGTCATTCTAGATTCTGGATGTACAATCAGAGATGATTTTGTACCCCTGCATTAAGCACTCAGATTTTCTTTGAAATGTAATGCAAGTTCTATTGTAACAGGAAGGCAGTTTTTCTTTATGGTATATGGTTGGTTTTTTTCCCCTTTTATATTATTTGTAAGTTAATGGTGGGCCAATTACTATACATCTGGACTATATACAGATGGTACTTGATATTTTACTTCTTTAATACAATAAATACACTTAATTTAAAAAACAGCAACTAGTATCTTCGATATCTAACCACTGATCCATATTATCTTCAACTAGTTGCATGGACAGCTGGAGGATAATCAATAAAAAATTGACTGATTTCAAGTCTGACAGGGATTTTTATTGGTAGGGTTTTCAAGTACATGCCCAGGACTCCTGCTATGTGGAATGAGACAGGAAACAAAGCTCTTATTTGTCAGGATAAATAGCAGCACAGTCTCATTGAAGGGTCAAGTAATCAAATTTTCTATATAAATAAAACAGAGTTAAAAGATGTTATTCAGATCCACAGAACAACCACCAAACTCAGTGCCTAACAATGTACTTAGATTGATGATACAGCTGATGTTTCACATACTAATAAATAGGAAAAGACACTGAAAGAAAAGCTTGATCCACCTACCAGTCCGGATTCACTATATGTTATCCTTGTTTCAGTCAGATCAGAATGGAGCTTTAAGTGTCAAGTGTAATACAGGCAGTAACTCTGGAAGACTAGAAGAGTCCTACTCCAAGAGCAGGAAATAAACCACACAAATTGCAGACAGGATGAACAGCATGAATTAAAATAGAACATTTTTTTTTAATTTCTATAAAGAGTTTTTTTAAACTGTAGTTGTCTTTCTGTATTAGGGAATATAAGGACTAAGGGTGGAGTTTGCAATGACATTTGGATCCCACATTTAGCAACTGTAAGAACTGTTGTGATAATCACAGAATCATACAGTCATGAAAATAAAGATGAAAATAAACATGACTTTAGCATCTTTCAGCTTGGTGGAATGTAGGAAGACAAACGAGAATAGGAACTACAATTTGTCTCTGTGTGTTAGAAAGTCACCAACTTCTTGAATAAGTAATTTTCCAATAAATTAATCTTTACTTTGCCCTCATTGTTTTGTTTATGGAAATACAGAGGCTGACAATAAGGCAATGCATTCTAACCTAAAAAATCTAAACTACTAACCTAAGAAACCCAAATATGACTATACAGAGAGAAAAACTATAGTTTACTAAGGCTAGAGTTTAGAACAAGAAGATGATGTGCTTCTAGCACTCCTGGGGCACACACAAGCCCCTTGGTAAAAGCAAGCTAGCATTAATGAAGTCTCTGGTGGACTTCCCAGAATCTTCTCTGTACATGCCATTTGTAGTATGATGAAAAATTTAACTCGATCTCACAAGAATTGGCAGCACTTTCTACCAGTGGTATGATTCCTGATTTTTTTGTCTCCCTTGGAAACCTGCTCTTCAGCCATACCTTCTTCTCTAAGAATATTTTATCACCAGTTTTATGCTTATTAACTGGAGCCAGTTCTGGAGAAGTATTGACATTTTTCATTCCTTAACTCCCAGCTGTATTTCCTTGCAAGTTCTCGATACAGATTTTTTTAAAAGAAGCTTCTAATACCTCTCTACTTGAGGTGTGAAGAATACCAATACAGCACTACAGACTTCCTTTCTTGGTGTGCCAGAGAAATTCTAGGGTTATGTGACCAAGCTGTCAAGCAGAGGTCAAGCAGAGCCATAAGAGGTTATCTGAACACATAATAATACCACTATTGTTTATACACAGTCATTGAAGAAAGAAACAGGAAGATAAGAAAAACTCCATAAGATACTCAGATGGTAACAGCTGAGCAACCGGCTGTGAAGAGACTATCTTCAAACCACAACCCAACATGCAGAAATATTATTTTACAAGATATTAAATGCCTAGGATGACAGCCCAGAAAAAATAGAGGAACAGAATTTTGAAAGCACTGACAAAAGCATAAACAAAAGCCAGGCATACTGTCTTTGGTAGCAAACAGGAAAATTGCTGTCAGTAACAATGAAGGGTAAGAATACATTATAACTGTCTCTCTTTTACCAGCTTTGTTGATTCTGTGCTTCTCTCAGATTGCTGTGGACCTTAGCATGAACAGCAGTGGACTTCTCAAGAAAAACTATTTTGAGACAATTTTCCAAATGGTTTGCCACAGAATTCATATCCAGATATGTTTGGGACTTCCAAATACTGTTGGAAAATAGCAGGCTTGTAACCCAGGTTGCATGGTAATGGCACCACTTCCGTTGGAAATGAACTGCTGGGAGCACTGAAGTACATCTCACCTTTAAGTTTGATATCTCTCTCCTTTTCTTTTATTTTTCCAAAAGGAACTCTTTTATTATTAATCTTAGGTAACTATAAATATGGTATCTCTCCTATTTTCAAAGTTGTTCCCTGAAAAATATGTAGACCATGTCATTTCCATATAAAGAAATTGTCTGGAAGATTGTACCCAAGCACAGGTCTGTTCCCAGATCACACAGAAAATGGGCTACATGTTAAAAAATCCATGTGCTTTATTGTTACTGGGAGAAAATTTAAATAATTTCACAGAACACAAGCATGATTTGCATTCATGAGAAATAATTTCAGTCTTAATAAATACCCCAAGACATCTTAAATTGCTGTTTGTTTAAGTGAGAAAACTTCATACACTAGTTCAAATAACCCTGACATAGAAAAGAAATATTTTCTGATAATCCAGAATACTTCTAGATTTATAAAAGAAACTACCCATTAGTGTTCTTACATAAAAATATTTAATGGAAAAAGACCTGTTGCAAACCAGGTATGATAATAGTCTATTTGAAAATTGCTGCTGCAGACTTTTCTTCTCTCAGAGCCATAGACCTTACAAACACAAGCATATACCAACAGTCACCAAAATATAAGATGATCCACCACTCAGTGGTGGATGAGAACAAATACAATTATTGTATGAGACTAATTTTAATGATTTTAGAAATGGAGAAGATGAACCTATCTCTCCCAGCTCCATGACTGTGAGAAATTTTATGACTTCTCCCTCTTTATTATTGTTTCTGAATTTTTTCTGGTTTTCTGTTGGTTGGATGAAAGCTACACTTTTGCCCAGATATTTAAGAGTTAAAACAAAACATTCTTGTCTACTGAGAAAAAAATATTACTATCACATTATGGTAGCATCTAAAAATGGGGGGCATAAAGGTAAAGAATTAGGTAAAATGGAATGAATAATACACATAGGTGTTAAAATTGATACTTGTTCAAATCACAACAGAAATAAATCAGATATTATCTACTCAATGTACGGATAATTTTCCAGCTTTTTTTTGACTTGCTGTTCTACTTCCCTTGTGTTGTGTTTTTTCTTTTTCTCCAGAAATCACTCTAATTCCTGCCTACTTCAATGGAGTTTGAAAGTAGTCAGCTGCTAAAGACATAAATAAAGAGTTCTCAGGAAAAATAGAATAAAAAGACAAACAAGTAACTTAAAAGAGAAAATCTGACATATATTTATTCCTTTACTTGGAAATGGGAGTGAAAATAAATGGGAACACTGAAATAGTAATAAAGTTAATATAAATAACACCATTAAATGGAAGACAAATGGAAAATAGCCCATATTGTTTGAAATAGTTCACTTACTATGAGGCATTTAAGCACAGCTTTATGCTCTTAGTACAAAGCCTGCTCTACAAAGCAGAGTAACATTTAAATAAATTAATAAAATTTTTTTATATAATCTGAAAAATTCAAAACAATAAAAATGTATTCTGTTGTTTTAAGATGAAGGTTTTATTACCTTTATATGCCAGCGTCCATTAATAAAAATGTGCACGCATTGCTGAAAACCTAAAATATGAAAGCAGCAAGGGGTCTGTTTTGGACTAAACTCAGAAGATATTCCTGATATTCCTTTTTAGATAATTCTTCAAATAACTTGCAAATAAGAGTAATGGCAGCAAGTTTCAATTATCACTTACTGACTTGCAGAGAAGTAAGAATGATCACTATTACCAGTCTTGGCGAATTTAAGTCAATCTAACACTTTACTGCAATTTCTGTACCATTTTATAGGATATGGTAGAAAATGTGGAAAGACACATAATGATTAAATTAAAGAAAATTTGTACATTATATCACTTATATCATACATCTATAATAGGCTTTCTATTGTATAATAAAGAAAATAAATGTACACTATATTTTCAAAGTTACTGTTACTTCACTTATGCCAAAAATACCTGATGAAGAAAAAAAAATCTAGATATTGCCAGAGATAACTACAGTCAGGGCCATAGAAGCAGCACAAAATACTCTATCCCTATTTACTGCTTTTAAGAGCTGTAGAGTGTGGGTATTGCACAGTTGGCATTAATTGTGTAATCTTATTTGTTGCTGCTACATGAACTTATTTGGTATTTTTATATACTGCAAAGTAGTAGTACAATATCACTAACGTGAATTTACTTCAAATGAAAATAGTGGTATAGAAGGCATTGAACCAATTCAGCTAACAAATTAACATGATTTACTTCCACCTAAGAAATTTATATTTTAATTAACAATTATTATATCAGTACAGTTAGAAAAGATGTCAAAATAAAAGCATTTAATGATAAGCAGCTAATCACCCAAGACAAATCCTTCGAGCTACAGTTTGTATGATCACAGTATGTCACTTTGAGGTGAACTGCACCAGTTTGGAATTGAGATTTGGTTTAGGTACCTTAGCCACTATTTCTACTTTCAGGCCATCTACTGAACGTTCTCCAGTATTCCCAGTTTTCTCACTGAGCTCCTATTATCCTGTGTCAGCCATAACTACGGACAGTACCAACCTCTCCAGAGATTTATCAAGAGAATAGAATTATCTTTTGACTCCAAAGAATTGCTTGGAGCTTGGTCATTAATGAATTCTGATCACTGGAAAAGGGATCAGATTTGAAGTGAATGCGGATATTCAGTGCATCTTAAATGTCTACTCTGACACTTCTGCTAACAGTATCTTACAGCACTTTAATTTACAGACTTAGATTTAATTTATTGGACTCCCAAAACTACATTAAGGTTATCAATCAATTTATATTCTATTTATGTACTTTCAGATTAATCTCTTTGGTATATCACCCCATAGATGGTCTCTATAAGCCAAAACTAAGGAGGTCCATTAATATGCCAAGTGGCATTGAGGAACAACACTTGATTCTTAAGGAGAAAACTGAAAAAACTTTAAAAAAAAGGGAATATTTTAAGTCATCATAATAATTTTCACTTTTTTTGGGCTAAGCTTAGATTTTCCTTGATTAATCATATTTTTGTACACATATTCACATAAAATTATATAATTTGAGCAATGAAGTACATTAAGTTACATGGTGCTTAATGAAACTCCTATAAAATGTCACCAAATTAAATGTAAAGGCTGTCCTTATGCTTATTAGAATCTTGTTCAATAGATATAGCAATTAAATTTAAAATCTTAGCATTACAAACTACAGAACTGATTAATAAGTTTTTGCTCTTCTACATTTTCAGCTAATAATAGCTTTAAAGACTTATAATAACTGTAAAGACATATGAATCAAAAGTGTGAAAATGTTTTTTTCTTATCAGTTGCATTTTTAATCTGTATTAGATGAAGACGAGGAAAGAAAGGCAAAGAGAGAAAATTGCATTATCATTCTGACACTTAAAATGTAAACACAGCAATTAGTAGTGATTGTTAGTCACTGCTCTTTTTAATAGACTAGCTACGCCATTTGCTTTTATTATGAGATATTTATAAACTGTTTAAATTACATACACATTTGGGCAGACTGGTTGGTTTAACTTAATAAAGTGTTTAACTCAGTGGTAGAAGGGAACTTTATATCTGGGTTTTTTGCTTTGGGGTATATTTGGGGGGAGGGTAGTGTCTTTTTTGTGTTGGTTTTTGTGTATTTTTTTTAATTTTGAGTTTTGGCTTTTCTTGTTTGTTTCCTTTTCAGGTGTTCATTATTAGCTAAAAATATTTAGCTTTCTTATTCCTATTTAGAAATGCAAATATAGAATTAGATTGACAGTAAACTGCCTTTCCAAATGTAAAGAAAAATATCAGAGAAACCCTACAATGTAAATACACACATTGTTTCCTTTCTGAATTTGAACTGATTTATCTGTAGCACGTAATTTGTTACTATTCCAAGTGAAAAGTTATCAACTCTTAAATGTATTGTAGATGGAAACCATTCACATAGTGCATATTCAACTTAAGATTAGGAAGAAATCCATAAAATTAATCAGAATGAACTCTGGGCAAAATAATAACAATAAAATTCATTTTCTTCATTCTTTAAAGCTCATAGGAGTGGGAACATTTCACTAAGCAGAAAGAAACAAGAGTGTATTTCTCTCTTACCCCTAGGACTTGAACGTTGGAAAGGACTAACATTCTGTCACATTTCCTTTAACTATTTTTTTCTAAATTGCTATTTCTCTCTCTCTCAAGGAAAAAAAAAAGGAAAAATTAGAAACTGATGTTTAAACTTCTTCAATTAGGAAATTAATGAAAAGTTTCCAGCTGTTGAGTTATGGTGCATTTCTTCTTTCTCAGCTCATCCAACATTTACTCTACTAAAAGTCTGTTCACTCAAAAGAAGGAATGTATACAGTACAGAATTTGTGGATTGTACAATACAAAAATTAATTTAACTTCAATCTCTTGTCTTTTTTAATAATAAAGAAAAAACCATCAGGCAATTTGTTTTCAAAGAAATTGAACGAAACATCAAGCTTAAATCACAAAATAATCCTTCTTTTTTCTTCCCAGGAGATATATCAAGCCCAATGACACAAAGGAAATTTCTTAAACACCATGGCTGACTGTTCAAAAGCACAGCAGGCATAGCAGTAAAGCCTCCTGGAGTAGTGACTCAACATAAAGTCAATGAGAGTTTTTTTGAATAGCAAGTTACAGGACTCAACTGTGATAAACTGCCCTAGCCTTATTAAATCTTCTCTTGAAAGTGCTTTAGGATGCATGATATTGATTGACTGACATGCAAAGGAATTATGTTATTTTCTTGAAAGAAAGGTTTTTTCCATTTCCTTTCTTGGAAATATACACTTTAAAGTACTCAGGGAAAATAATGTTATTGATATACTGCCTCCACGATGGATTTCCTCCTACGGTAATGCTGAATGACTCCTACCAAAATGACCGAAGCAGTGAATCAAGGAAGGATATGCAAAGAATATTACAGCTACTCAAGTGTAAAAGAAATCTTAACTTTTTAAGATTTTATTGGGGGGTTTTGTATTGTATAAATATTTCATTAATATTTATAATCTTAAAGCTCTTGTTTTAAGAGTATAGCTTTTAATGCAATATTTATACTCTTAAATATTCAAATAATCATAGAAGTTATGATGTATGAAATTGAAAATATTATTTTCACTGGGAATTCAACTAAAGTCTTTAGCAGGTATCAGGCAGTTACCTTCCATTTTCACAGACACTGGGTTCTTCAGTGAGACCTCACAGAACATGAAAATAAAGACCAAAACTACAGACATTTATGAAAAAGAAAATTATAAAATCACAAACCAATTTCATTTTAGGAGATCCAAATTGCTCTTCAGGAAACACCAAATTAAGGCAGGTTGCTTAGGGATGTGTCCAGTTCAGTTCACTGTCTGTGAGGATGGAGATCTCAGAACTTCTGTGGACAAACTGTATTGCTGCTGCGCGCGTCACTGAGCCCGGCACGTCCACAAAACGCACACCACAGCCTGGTTGGGCCAGCCGCGTGGCCACTTCAGCCTTCGCTCCGAGCGGGGAGCGACTGAGGCGAACGGCTGGCTAGGGGAGCTCCTTCACGGCAGGGGTGAAGGACTGCGTCCCCCTGGAAGGCAGGGAAGCGGCAGCTAGCTAGCGAAGGCAGCAAGGACAAGGCAGAGAGGCAGCAGCTCGTCGCAGCAGGGAGGGTTTATTGAGGAGAGAAAGGTACAGGTCAGGAGGTAGACTGCAGCGAACTACCCCAGATCCGCCCCCAGGGCCAAGCAGTTATAGATTTCCCCGAAGGGAGGAGCGCGCCACAGCAAACAAATCATAATACAGAACAGAATGATGAGCATGAGACAATAACAAATGAGGGAACAACATAGGAAGGACAACCCCGCCTGCACCAATCACCTCCTGCCCTGGATGGAAGTTTCTGGGGCTGGGGAGTGGGCAGGCAGGTGGGTTGCCAAAGTGACAGGGGAAGGGAAATCGAGATAATGAGAAAAACAAGGCGGGGATTATAGATGGACATGAAAATTGATACAAAAAAGGCGGGAGTTACTATGTAACTCCAGCTGTGCTTTGGCTTTCCCAGTTTCAGCTCTGAACTATGGGCAAAGACTCTATATTCCTCTTGGGTAGTCAGTCTCTGCTTCTGCCTGGTGTGCTGTTTCCTTCTTGCATTTGAACTCTTTTGGGTATTCTCTTTTTCCCTATAGCTATTGATAGCTTCTTTCAAACAATACCAATTATTGAAACAGATGTGTTTAACTATGCAGAAAGCCCAGAGCTGTATGTTTGGCATTAAATTCCAGTTATTTATGTACAAACAGTCTTTATTGTTTCCCGGGAAAGAACAGGAAAATCGATTATAATGGAAATTGCCCTATTGTCCTCTCCCTTCCTATTGTGTCCTTTGCTGGCTGTTAGAGTGACACCTCACAGTATTGCTTTGGTAGATCTTTGTGGAAGTTGAAGCAGAGGATGCAAAACCTGTGGATTATAATTTTTGCTCTTGTCTATGAAATATAGGCATTTTGGGGAAGCTCTGAAAAAGATGAGGGATTTGACTCTAGATGAACTCTGCTAAAAGGTAGGGCACAGGAGTTACAGGAAGAGTTATGCCGTGCTACACCAGGGTGATTTTATTGTCATTTGGAACAAAAGGAGTTTTTGCAGAGGAGATAACAGAAAGACAAAAACCATAAAGGTTATTATGGGGATGCTGGAATTGGATAAGCCAGCAAATTAATGTCTAGGGAAGAGAAGAGGAACCAAAACATTTCAGAAAGCTCTTATACTAAAACAAAATACAGCTGAGAGGGAAGTAGGAGTAGCTGATAGGGAAGTAGGAGTTTTGCAAGGATATTAAGTATTGCTAACTTGTTCACTGATTGGGCACACCCATCCAATTCATAATTTTGTATTTAGTGAAATAACACTTAAAGATTTATTTGGTTTAGAAAAGAGACAGATAACAACAAGGATTTTCTCTGATTATGGCTTGGACTGTCTGAATTTGCTAAAAGTGAAACAGCAGCCTTCTGAATTTTGTGTCTAAAGTGACTGGAACAGCAAGTATATGCAAACAAGCTAAAAGGGAAACAAAAATGTTGCTTTGCTCTTCTTGGTAAACTAATAAAGATGCTTAGATAATCTGAACTACATTACTGACTTCATACAGGGTTACATGTGCCTAAAAATTATAAACGTCACTTCAAAAAAAAAAAAAAAGAGTGGTTTTATATTTGTCGTTTAAGTCCACAATTCTTTTTTCAAGAAATCATGTCAGTCCATGTATACAGAAGTTTAATAAAAGATAATTATTCTCTCAAAATATCTATCTTATCTTGTTGGTAGCATTATCTTGATAATACAATACCTTCCTTTAAATAGCAAGGCAACAGAGCAGAGGAGACCCATTGTTACATTCTATCTAACTTTATTATCAGCAAATTTTGTCTGTCTTGAGAAGGTGCTAAGTAGCAAAGTCCTTGTAGTACATGGGATTGGAAACTAGCCTTGAACATAACGACTCAATACTTAGATAAATTACCCAGACAGGTGGCAAATGACTATGCATATAATTTCCATGCTCTGTAAGATCACATACCCTGAATTTGGATTTTTTTCTTGCCTCTATTTTGTCTTTTTACTTAAATATTTTGTAAGGAGAATTTGAAATGCAAGTGAAAAACCAGAAATATAATTTCCTGTATTCCTGAGAAACAAAAAGAAGCTTTCTCTTACTGTAGTCAGAGATCAGGTGTGAAATGACAGCAACCATATAGTGCTGCTACATACAGAAACACATTATTTGCATTTCACTCTTCATTTTCTCACCACCAGAAATCAATGTGCTTCTATACAGTATCAGTCATAGCCAGGTCCTATTTCTGTATGTCCATGTGTGATACATTTAATTTCCATGCTGGCAATCTGCAGAAGTCAACACTCACAAAGCTGTGATTTTTGGGTAAGAATGTGTGGGGCACATTCACTAAGCATGAATATTCTGGTAAATTTTGATGTTCACTGTAATATTCACAAAAGAAAAGAACCAAATTAAATCCAAGTCTAATCTGGGAGACACCCATGGGAATACATGCACTCCATTTGTCTTCACATACACGCATGACAGGAGTAAAGAGGAGAGACAGAGTGAGACAAAGGAGGATATTGCTAGAATCAATCAACTGTATGTACAGCAATCATTAGAAAATGGTAATTCTCTAAATTTGACTGTGCAGTACTTCTGAGCAAAATGCATCTCCAGAAAGAAATCTGATTAACCAATCCTTAGTGTTTAACACTGAAATCCAAGTTTAACACTCTCTCGCACAGTGAAGAAATGTTACCAGAGGCCTTTCTTTAAGACAACAAGGGCAGAGAAAGACAGTAATCAATAGCACTTACAGGAACAGAAAGTCAGAAATTTCTTGACCTGGTATCTAGTTTAGAATGATCAGATCATAATGTTTAAATGACTTTGCCTCTTGTTATCCAGAGAACAGACATATGAACCTTCCAAAAGAGTCAACTTACCGTATATTTAAAGAGAAGTTAACATCTTTTGAAAAGTTGGGTTTACCTTAGAATTAATTGAAGTGCTTCCACTTAAACCATGAAGATAGTGAAGGCTTCTGTTATTCACTCAGAGTTTTGTAAAAACTGAAAGCTTCCTTACCAGACATGCACACATGCATATATCCTCACATAGTATCGGGAAACTGCACTCAAAAAGTTCATTTATTGTCAAAGATCTTTCAAATATCCATTTTAGAATGAAGACAGGTGCTCATAACTGGAAAATACTGAAAATAGGTACAAAATTATGGCAGTGTCAGTCTTCAGGAAAGAGAAGAGAGCTTTGTCAGGATGCATTTTTATAAGTCATGTCAACAAGATTGCACTGAATTGATCTGATTGGTAATCACAAAAAGCAGCTACTTATATAATTTTGATAGACATTGAAGTCCATCAAATAAGGCATTATAGGCAAAATACTGGATAGCAATGATCCCAAATAAAGATCAAATTTGATTATGAGAACAATAAACACAGTGATATGGATGGACAGGTACAACCTGCTCATTTGTAAGCCCACCAGAGCTATCAAAGCTACCACTGACGATTTATAAGCAGAACCTGCTTTTTCCCTACATCACTACATTCTGGACTCATGTCATCATGAGGTAAGAAGTCACACCATTCAATTCTGTCACTTAACTCACAAATATTCTGGTACACACATCATGAGGAACACTTGGCTGGAGAGTTAGAGCTAGATTTTCCATAGACAGCAGAAAATGCATTAAAAGAATAGGATAGCTACTACTCAAGAGAATAAAAACCCTGGAAAACAATATAATTATTTAAAAACTACAAACTTACCTAAACCAAATACCCCAATTTAGTAATGTAATTTTAACCATGTGTTCTGACAAACATATGTAACTACAGCAAAACCTCAGAACGATCAAATTTACTACAATTTTGCCATTTCATGCAATAGTGAAATCAGAATTGTATTTATAGAATACAAGCATCAGCTTTTAGAGGAAAATGAGCAGAGGTGTTCCCTACATATTTTTCCAACTCTACTGCCTTCACAAATATTTGCAAGGCAGAAAAGCTATAGGCAGTGTTTACCTTGAAAGTTTTCAATCAAATTATTGAATACAGGTTTCTATGGCAATACTGCCACCCAAAATATTACTCATATGCCTTTTTTGACAAGGGCTGCTTTTAAATTCAGTGCCACAGATGTACACCCAATATACATTTACACATATTTATTGTGTCCCTTCTCACTCCCATTCTCTATTTCCAGTAAAATAGGAAGAGATGATATTTCTCAGTATTTCAAGGGGAAAAATTGGACTTTGGACTTAGCAAGTCATATAATAGGGAAAAGGGATTTACAGTGTTTTAAAATGTTGTTTGATAAATGAATGGAAGAAATCATATGGCAGCTTAATGTGATTTTCAAGTAATAAATCAAGGTTCAACGTGAGATTTGGTGTGTAAATGTTTGATATTTCTAAGTAGAATTGAAAAAGGAGGATTGCTGTATGTTCATAATGTTTGTACCATACTTGTGTTGTACTAATACCGTGATTCAGATTTCTGTTGGTAACCTGCAAGGGCATATTTGGTAGGGTTTTTGGTTTTTTTTGTTTGTTTGTTTTGGGGTTTTTGTTTATTTTTGGTTTGGTTTGTTTTATGAATTATTGATGTATCAATAGTCTTTTGATATATTTTCACCCTATTGTAAAGCACTGAATTGTCACAAGAAGACTGAATCTGACACAAGGAAGAGCAGAGCTCACAGAGGTTTTCAATTCTTGAGTGACTCCCCTTGACCTGCTCATTTAGCATGCTCAGCTAACTGGAGTGGCAGATATTTCTGGAGAGGGTCAAGGTCTGTGAGTAGGATCCTTTAACCTGGATGCATAGGGAATTTCACATATAACAGTGACTCCTGCAGGATTAGACTATTGGTGCTGTCACATAAACTTTTCAATTCTTTTCCTGTGGTTACAAATATTCAGAGGCTTTTCTTTAAGTTTCCCTGTGATCAAAAGTCAGGCTTAGGGTGCTTGTAATAAGAAAGTGTAGATAGAAAAAATGTCCCAAAATTTGTTGGTTTAAATATCTACTTTCTGGATTGAAGGATACAGAAGACGCTGACTTTTCAACCTTATGCTTCTAAGCCATGTGTCAGATATAGTATTTGAAAGTGCAAGGAATATTCAACAAAAAATATACCTTTTAACAGCTTAAATTTTTCCTTCCATTCAGAATCACAATAGATTCTGACAAAACAGATCAAAAAGGCTAAAATGTATGCTTCTGTGAACTTTAATATTTTTAGCAAAATTAGCAGAGCATGGGGGAGGTTTTCAAGGTGAATTTTAACATTGTAGCTTTGGAGCTGTGTCTTGGCAACACATAATACTTAAGGAAAACATGCCTAACACTTTTGCTGATGATGCTAGATTGCAAAAAATGACCAGTTATATCCCTTTTCTTCTCTGGCATTCTACTAGCAGTTCTTTGATAGAGCAAAACATGGTAAAATATGCAAAAAAGTCTAATTTTAAATAAATCTCCATAATTAAGTTTGAATACTTCTATTTCCAAATAACTGCAGATGTTTTTTTCCTAATTAACACTGGGAATTTGACACTGGCACTGACTCTGCTGTCCCTTCCTGCAGGAAATTGTGTACTTTTGCCCATGAACTTGAGTGTGTAAAGAATGTCAATGTGCACAACCAAGCTGTTAGCCACATTTCTAGGTTGCTCTTTTTACTGAGTTTCTTCCCTCAGGAGTCTACACTGCAACTATTGTAAAATTATATAGAAAAGGTTGTAAAGCATGCAGACTCCTGACTTGACACTAGTATTGAATTCTAACACTGTATATTTAAAACTGTCATTTAAAATATTGTTTAATGATTAGGTCCAGGGGAGGGAAGAAAAGTCACAACATGAACAGTTAATTAAAATAATTACTCCAATAAAAATTGTATTACTCTCAGGACAAATAATATGCATTGCTTTATCTGGGTTGTTTTATTTCAATATATTTCACAGCATGGTGTTAGCAGACATCATTGTGGGATGTCTGCTGACTGGACTCTGCAGAAACCACTGAATGAATATTGAACCTGTGCCTGTTTCCTCAGACAGGCAAGTCTTGAAACTTCTGATATCTGTTAGTAAACATGGGCATTGCTAAGACTAAAGCAAAACTTCTCGCCTTTCAAAAGTTTTTAGCTCAACTTACCTTGTCCATAACCTGTCAGCTTTCTGTTCTGGCATTTTCTGCATAAGCACTGGCAAATTTTACTGGCAAGGTGTGTGCATAGTTGGATTTAAGGGCATTTGCACACTGGGTCAGAAATGCATCTCTAGTATATTTGGTGTGTAATTACTTGTGTATTATCACCCTAATTTATGGAACTCTGTGTTCTTGGAAACAATTTTCGTATCTCTTGTCTGCTTTAGACATTCTGCCGAAAATTTGTCTTTCAAGCTCTTTTTACAATAATTTGTATTAATCAATCATGTTTACATGTTTGCATAAAGAGTACACTATCAAGGTAAATTACTGATCTGTAAAAAGGAAAAGTATACTGACATTGCACCTTTGGTTAGAGTTAATTGGCCTAGTACATTAACTTTAGCAGAGGAACATCTATTTACCACGTGAGAACTTGGTTCTTTCTCCTCTAAGTTAGAAAGCTTATGTTGACTTCTGATTACAATTGACACTAAATTGTGAAGAGCTTTATAAGGTGATAAGAACTACTCCCTTATGCACTTTGGTAATACGAATAGCAAGTGATGTAGGAATTAATAAGAATTTTAGAATAAAGGTTCTTCTCAAATTTAACATTCAAGGTTTTATTACAGATAATTTTGTAAGGATTTACACAATGAAAAGACATAGATGGAATTTTTGTTTTCAGATGAGCTACTCTGTCCTGAGACTCACATTAAATCTAGGAACAGAAAGATTAAAAGTAAGTAGCTTTGATCTGAATACATTTGACACTATCTTATTAAATTTGGCAGAATCTGAACTTTAGAAGTGTCTCTAGTTGTGCAGAAACACAGCTATTTGATTGACATCATGCTACAAGCGGAGTCCCCTGCATATAAATGAATAGCCCTGACTGGAGATTAGGCCCCTGAGCACATGAGAAAGCAATCACCAAAGTGTCATAGTCTCTTATTAAGGCATGCATAATGTGCTACCATACCCAGGTCACCTGCAAAGACACTGCATGTTATTAAAAAGAAAAAGTAATGAAACCTTTCCCCACTACTATGAATCTCCACTATTCAGATATACAGGGTTTTCTCCCATTTCCATTATCACATATTCATTCACCATGAAGCCCCCACTTTCCTTTGTGTATATTTAATCTTTCCCCTTTTTGCAAATTCTCCACTTCCAGTTTTTCACTTCATTTTCTGCCACAATCTCGCTTTCTACCCATCTGTATCTTTCTTCATTGCTTTATCAACCATCTAATTCCCATGGTTCACTGATACCTTTCCCTTCTGTTTGTTACTTCCCTTTTTGTCTAATATCAACTTTTTTTCCCCCAACTTTCATATTCCTGCGTCATATAAAAACAAGCATACTGTCTCTAAGACCAGAGTAGATTCTCAGGAAAAAATGTATGAACACAGCAAGGACAGGGTGATGCATCCAGTGATAAACTCCCCTGAATTCTTGTCCTGTGCAATAACGCGACCACCCTGAATCAGTTTGTCCACCCTATTTGTAATTAATAGTGTTAATGGACTTTTCTCCTGCTAAGTGACATAACTGCTCTCTGAAGGCAGCTACACTCTTCTATCTGCAGCAGAGTTTTGCATTTGAATATACACACATTCCATTTCCATGTGCTAATAATGCTTGGCTTGTGAGAAGCACTGAATAGTCATTTCCTATGCACATTTTCCTTGCCATTTATGACTGCAAAACCAGATCACATCCTTACTCCTCCAAGAGCAAGATGAGGAGCCTTTTCTATTCTTAATCTCTTCTCATACAGAAGTCTTGATCTGCTTTATCGCACTTTCCATAAGCCTTTTCTACTTCTAATACATCTTTTTGAGATGAGTTGATCATATCAAAATGGACACAACATTCACACGGCGGGGGGACATCATTCATTTATATAGAGGTACTAGCTGCCATTTTCATTCCTTGTCAGCTAAATTTCTTTAAGAACCTATGATAAGGAACTTAGTCTAAGCTTTTTTTTTTGAAATTCAGATATATCAGCTGGCCTGCACTTTATCCATATGTTTACTGAGTGCTATGAACAGCTGTGAGCCCTCTACAAGAACCACATAGATGCTTTATTTTCTTGCATAAATTACTTGTACAGTTGATCAGATTTTTTATTAACTTGCTTCAGAAATCATATTTATTCTCAGACTCTTCCTGTTATCCTTTAATAAGTGTTGTCACTTTTCCCAGCTTCTACACTTCTAGAATCTGGGCTGAAAAGAGAGATAAGTAATCAGTTAATAGTAACTTTTTCATATTTGACTATCTTTAGAACCTCTCTGGTGAAGGTTATCTAGTTCTGTCAACATTTCTTCACTTAGGTACTCAAAATGTCCCTTCACTGCAGCAACTGGGTATTGCTAGATATCTCAGTTCCTCCATGATTTAACACAACCCTTCTGGTTGATGCATATCCACACTTCCATCTTTTTGCTTGTTATCTGACAGATTCTAGGATGAAATCTGAGTTCTGCTAGCCCAGCTGCTGTCTAAGTCTCCTGAGTCCCAGGTATCTCCAGGCCAGAGATGCATCAGAATACATGAAAGTTTCTTATCTTACCAATATTAATTTATTCCCTTTGATGATAAAAGAGGATACTCTCTTATTCATTTACTATAAAAATACCCCAGAAGAAAATATTTAGCCAGTTTACATTGTACAGTCCAAAAGAAGTTCTGTAAAATAATGTCTGTTTGAGTTTTATGTTTAAAATATTAGAATTTTTTAATCAGATAACCTCACAGTAGACAAAACAGATAATGGACAAATTTGCAGTTATATTTTAGCAGTATTTTTCACTTAAGGTCTATGCTAAGAATGAGAGAAGAAAAAAAGAAAGCCACAGATAAATAAAACTAAAATATGAATAAAACGACTTTTAGCTATATGAGGATTTTGGTTGTTCTGTTATGCAAGCATTTAGGTTTCTTTAAAAGCACCCCATAACAGCTATAATTTCTTTCTAATCGCATTCAAATTTTCATTTTTAAAAGTGTCTTGGTTGTCTAATATTTATCTATACGGTGAAGACAAAAATCAAGAGCTCATTTAGGGTTCAGTTGTTTTTCTGCCCTGGAAACAAGAGACAGCAAGGAACCAGATTTCTGTAATTTCTCTCAGTGCTGTAGGTGCTCATGATACTGTAGTGGCAGAGGTAAACAAAGCTTTGGCCTCCACTAAAATACAGAGAGATAAATAGAATGCAATAATGTATGCCCTGTGCCATGTGATGTGTCTCCATCAGTGTGAGCATCATAACATCAATTTTGGACTGAAACTAGGAGAGAGACAAAAACAGTGGCTGAAAGTTTCAAGTTTGCAAAACAGTCACAGTCAAGGACATCAATCTGGAAGCCTTGACAACTGGACTTAGTCTTAAAAAACAAGGTCATTTCAAATGGAAATTAACTGTCATTAAAATTTTAACTACATTACTGCTATTTGATTTTCAATCCCTTTTTTATAGTTGCCCTTAATGCATTAAAGGAAGAGCCTTTAATGTAAGATCTTCCTGGAAATGGCTTTGAGTCTGTTTACCTAATAATACAGAACCATTGAGATTTTGCTGTAAATTCATAGCAAATTATTTCAGAGAACGAACACATAGTTCAATTATCATAACATTTTGGGGAAAAGTTAATATTTCTCTTTCTAATTAACCTGTTATATCTGCATATTTTATACAAGGTATGCATATTTTATTTTATACAGTATGTGTTCAAGTTTGCTTCCAGTGAGCAAAGCAAAAAGGCTTTGATGTTTATACTACTTTAGTGACACCAAAAGTAGTATGGCTTTTATTTGCAGTCTTGGCACAGTTTGTAAATAAAATATTTGTGTTGATGTTGAATCATACATTAGAAGGTACTTGAATGTAGAGGTCGCTTTCTGGGTTGGACATCTCAAATGCTGACTAGCTTGCATTTTGTTCTATTATAACAGCTTACAAAAGCTTCTATCAAGTGGGAACAGGTAAAAGATAAACTGAGTTCATCATACCCAGTGACTAGTTCATAACTCTGAGAAGCATGAAGGTTTAATAGTTATCTTAAATGTACTTCTTCACAAGCCTTTGATTTTGGAAAGCAGTTTACTAATGCAGTTATCTGCCAGGTCAGTCTGAGAGTGAAAAACATTTTCAGACTACTTGAAATAGCTTAGTAGCACCATGCCACTCAAAACTCCTACCAAACACGAGACTCACTGCGCTTCTGAGACCTTGAAATGTTGGCAATTCTTTTAAGTGCATTTAGACAAAGTTGCAAAGAAGGACAGATTGCAAGAGCCATTACTACTGGCAACTGTGACCTTGACAGCATGAGAAAGCAGTGGAAGGGAAAGGAAACTAAAAAATATCCAGTGGCATTGGGCTTAACAAGAGGCTGGACCCATTGCTTCCACTGACGGGCTGTGCAACAGCCTGAGCCACCACCTTATCTTCTATAAACATATGCTTCCCTGTCATTATTCTTGAATACAACAGGGAGATTTTTTCTGAATACTATTTAATTGAATCTATAATGTTTTCTTCACAAGTTCTATTACTTTGAAAATTGGAAATCTGCAGGGGAATGTTCCTTGTTTTAGAGACAGAGGAGGGAATTGCTGTTGCAATGACCAAGCCAAGCCACTCACTTAATAGAATTATTTCATATTCAAGTAAACTAAATGTAAAAATCTAGAGACGTTACCCTGAGTATGCAGTTTTCAGTGAAGTCTTTAAATTATCTCAGCAACAACAATTTACACAGAAGCCAAAACTTAAAGTCTTTTTTAGGTAAAGGTTTTACTGACTCCAAGGACCCAAGAAACAGTTTAATAATGACAATGCCTTCCTGGAAATACAGTGCAGTTTGATTTTGGAACGCTCTTAGGAGAATGCCTTAGTCAGACATTCAGGGATCACTATTTGCATTTCCCTGCCATTACAGCATTCATTCTGCAGCATCAGTGCAGAAAAAAGCCACAAAAGATAAGCAATGAAAAACACAGTAATAGCATTTTCTGTCTTTGAAACCAAGTCCTCCACTGACTTTAGACCTATCGTATTGTAAAAATAAACTAGTAATCCCACAACTGATTTAACTTGAATTTAGCACTGATGTAAGCAGGGAAGATAGGACCACGTGACCTCAAAAGGCCACTTCCAATGAAATTATTTTGTGATTTCATGCACAAATCAAACTTTATAATGCAAGTTTTGAATTTGGAATGCCTGAGAAGATGCAGATTCAGATGATATAAGGTAGCACAGTCTGGTGATGAAGTGGATCAATCAGGAATGACAAACAGCAAAGTAAAACCTGGAATCCAACATTCAGCAATGGAAGAAATACTGAATATTAGAATCTATTGCAAGTTACTAAAAAGATCTAGAAATAAACATTAGTATGCTACTATTTCTGTATTCTTTGAGAAACACTACTTACTGAAATATTTCTCATTATAAAAGCTTACACATCCTTATTTATTATTTTTCAATAATGAATGATCAGATTTTAGTTTTGCTTTTTTTGGGAAACATGCAGACGTCAGTTTTGTTGATTATTTTACTGTCAGTTATCAAGAATAGGCCCTTAATGCTTAGTCAATCTCCAATTTTACTAGTTAACAGCAACTAGGAGTACCTCCTGGGAATGAGGCTTCAGAATATGTTCCTTCCCTAAAATGCTTAAGTCAAAATTCCAGATTACTTTTGTGACAGCAATAATGACAGAAGGACGGGCAAATTTAATCCCCTCCCTTGTCTTTGCTAAAGAAATACACCACTGGAAGCCAAACGTTAAAATTATTTCCTGGCCGGCTACAAGAATAATTTTGAAAAACTAGAAAACATACTTCAACCATTCATCACCTCATTTTCATCTCTGCCTGACCACATTAATCCATTTTTATATGCATAGAAAATTTAAATATATTCTATTTGTATAATTTTGATTTATGTTTATTGAATTCTTAATCACATCCATACACACTAAGACCAAATTTGTTGCTACTGGAATAAGCTTATATTGTTAGATATGTTAGATATGTTAGATATGATAGCAAACTCCAATTTGCTATCATATCTAACATATGTTATGATATGAAGCAAACTCCAGTTTTCTGTATTTAAAATCAAACTTGAGAAATACAGAATTAACACATTGCTACTGTTTGCATTATTATATTGCAAAAAGTTTGACAAAAATATCTTATTACCAAAGCAGGATGTTGAATTTCTCCTAATTCTTTAGGGAGATACTTCTTCCCCTAGAGAGAGATCAAAATCCCACAATAGTATGGTAAAGACCATACTGCCTCCTTTGTTTTCTCATGTGTGCTAAACATGAAGTCACCATACATTGAGTTCCAATTTGAAAGAACAGAGAGGTCTAAATTATATTCTCACTCAGAAATTCCTTCTGCCCTTTTGGAATAGTTATGTTTACAGGCCGAGGTACCTAACTGGAATCATTACTCTCCAATTATTTGGGTGCACATTGCTTTCTGTGTGTTTGCCACTGTTTCCAGCTGTTGCAAATAGGGAGGAATTTGAAGTATTGGACCAAATAATCTGATTGACTTCTTTGGAAATTGTTGTAATTTGATCAAACTAAAGCAAATATAGAATTAGATACTAATAACTAGCAGGACAAAGGGACAAAATCTTCAAAATTCCACTATTTTTTAATCCATTGTCATTATTTTATCAGGAAATATTTTCCTGATAAATAAAGTGCTTTAACCAGCTAAACGATACCAACCATCAGCAAACAGTTTAAAACGGTTACTTTTTAATATGCTACTTGGTCTTGATGCTACAATTTATCATGAGGCTAACAACAAAAAAAGAAACAATCTGCTTTGTTTGCAGGGATTCCAGCTAGCATTCTGTTAATGTCTGCAGCAAAAATCAAAACCACAAGGCCTTCTTTGTGGTTTGGATTTCATTATGAACTCAGTCCATGCCCAATGCAAGATCTGCTTCAAGTCTAAAACCTTTAAAGTAAGATCAAGATCAATATTGTGCTAACAGAAATAAATTTAATGGTTTTACTTCAAAATCATATAAATCCACTGGTATTGGTCAGAAGCTAACAGAAGAACATTTTCAGAACTCTGAGAAATCATGCACAAAACCCTTTTCTGGGTTAGATTTTCACCTGATTTAAATTACTTTATCGAATCCTGGTAAGGTTTGAGATTGCCAAGAATTTATTCAAACTTTCAGAATCTTACCATCAATAATTTTAATGGTAATGATTATTTTAAAAAGACACAATCAATGGATTTTCAGTTTACAGACAGATGAATCATGAGATATTTAGGCTGACTACATCTCATAATGATGTTTACCTGAACTGAAAATATCTGAATGAACATAAACATTTTGCAAAAGCAAGCTGATTTAGTAGCCTGTTATAGTGAGATGATTACCCTTAAGCCCTGCTTAAAAGGGATGTTTACAAATAAAATCATCAAGCCCTTTTCTTACATTTACTTGCATATTAAAGGTAAATAACCTGAATTCATGTTAAGAACAGTATGACTGAAAAACCTCCACCTGTTACAATTTGACCTGCAATTTTAATTTGTAATTAATTACAGGTGATCTAAGGGACAGAGTTACACAAACAGAGGCTTCTAGATCCAATCTGACCACAGAACTCTCCTTAATTTGACTATTTCTTACACAAAATTATTGGCAGATCACTAGTTTACCTTTAAGTGAGGATTAGAAAGACTTACTGTTGACTTCAGAACTACTTTAAGGAAATCACCTAGGAAAGGAAGGTTTCAGATTACCTCCAGATATAGATTTTGCTCTACATTGTATTAGATAAATGCTGAAATAGTGCTCTACTGAAATGTGTGCACATAGCTTTATTATTCTAATTGAGCTCTTAGAACTTTATTTTGTATTATTACTTTTACACATTAATTGAAGCCCAGCTGACTGCTTAGGGATTGGAGACTGCTATTCAGTCAGTTATACAATCCTTTTATGGATTTTATCAATAAAAAGAAATCATATGCTTTCATTTTTAGTTTTAAACACAACAGGATTTCCAATTGCATTTCAGCACATTATTAGAATGCAAAAAAACTGCTATGAAGACAGTTTAATTTATTTCTGTTTCCTGTTATCTTGCTGTTAGCATAAAGGGAAACAAACAAAAATAATTAAGCTACACTGACCATTGAATTTAAGGAAAAACAGAAGTAGAAAAAGTCAGTAACTTTTAAGTGAAAAGCCCTCTGGAATTCATACTGAGTGATCCTTTCACAGAGTTACAGATTTTAAAATAAACTTTGAATTTGTGACACATTTATTTCTATGAATTTGTCTTATGAGGCTCCTTATCCCTCAAATGTAAGTATATACTTCTTCACTTAGATTTACCGTTATTGTGTAAATAGTCCCTGAATTTAATCAAATTATTCATAATTTGATTACTCAATGAATTAAAGAAAATTATAATTGCTGTGATAACAGCTTTTCCAGCTAAGGCCTCTGGAGAGATGCCGGTTTTAACAAACATATCCCATAATTTACAGGTTTAGGGATGCTGACTTACATTTCAATAGAGAATAACCTAGTTTGTCCTTGAACTCTAAATGTCATAACAGTCCCTTATAGAAAAGTGTTACAAGGCTAATAAACAAGTGAAAGACCAGGCTACTGTGCATTCAAAACAAAATATTAGGTTCCAACAAACCTTACTGCTGCATGAGAAATGCAGGAATGTTAACCTCTAAACACAAAATGAATACAAGTGATCCTGATGTATTTTATATAAAGTGCTTTTCACCTGTCAGACAGATATTTAAGTCTTGTTCTTTGCCTAGAATTCCAGAATTCCCATGAAAGAACAGAATAAAGACTACTTCTGGTAAGCAAAGAGGGAGTTTTAAGGAAAAAGAAGAGAGAAATGAAAGGAAAGGAAGTGGATGCCTTTTCCAAGAAAAGCAGAAAAGAACCGTGAGCTCTTAACTCTGGTCATCTCACAGGATTCTTAGATTTTTAAAATGCCTCTGACGTGGCATTTATCCAGAAATGTCAAAAATTTTGCAACACAAATGAGTAGGCTCCTTTTAGGCATTCATTTTCAAACTGTTTTCAGAATTAGAGATGAAAAAAAAAATCATTGCCAAGAAACCTAGATCCTGCACAGAGAGATTTTTACTGAGTCCTTATATCCAGAGACACATGGTACCACATCTGGGGTAACAACACACAGCTGACTAAACCTTGCAGTGGAAAGTGATCAAAACAGGGAATTGAAAAAAAATTTTCACTGATCCTTAATGAACCTTCACAGGTCAGTGGCCAGTATGCTGGGATGGGCTAGCACATGAACAAGTCTTAAAAGCCAAAGTATTGGCCAGAGCAGCACAGAGAATCCAACAATCCACATGGAAACAAATGACAGGGATATCTAGCAACTCCCATGCTTAGTTATATATTTATTTGCTTTCATCACCCATGATGGAAGAGTTTCTTTTATTTCAGAACTATTCACTAAGTGGTTTGTTGTCACAGCTAATATTAAAAAAATATAGCTAGCTACTCCTAATTACTTGTGAAGTAACATCTAAACACTTTATTAGACAAAATTTAGCCATACTTTTATCTCTTATAAATTAATTGTTTGAAGTGCAAGCTACAGTATTTCTTTCTGTCTGGAAAGAAAAAAAGAAAAAAAAAAGAAAAAAAGGAAAGTATTAATTTCCTTCATCAAGCTTGTTATTTGGGGAGAGAAATCTATTTTCCAGACTTTGGGAATGCATATCACATCTCCAAAAGGCTTTAATGGAGATAATTTGCTCAGGTCATTATTTTGTATTCCTGTGGATAATGGTCTGCACAGGGTGATCTAAGGAGCTACATTAGCTGTGACCCAATTATTTTGGAGGTAACTGCAAATACAGAAGCAATTCAGTTTCTGTAAGGAAACTGCCTCACATGTCTAAATTATATTTTTGTACCCCATTTTCTTATGTAAAATATAAAGGAGAAAAGTGTGATTTCTCCAAAATAAAATGTAAGGCAAAAATTTGCAATATGAGGAAAACAATTACTACATACACCATATAAAATTCTGCTCATTCTTCATTACCAAGCTTTCTTCCATTAAGAAGCACACATGCACATATGTTTTCTACTCACTCAGACTTTTTTTTAAATCTGGGAATCCAACTATTTTATTTTGCCTTCAAAATATGCATTGCGAAACATTTTTAAGAGCAGAGAAGTGTACACATCAAAGGGTTTCTGTTCAGCCTGACTCCACTGGCTTTCCTATGCAGCAAAACTAGGAAGCTGACATGAGAGTATGTACAGGGCTTGCTTTTTTATGATTCTGGGAGCAGAGGGAGATATCAGTCAGAGCACAGCAGTGGTAAGAGAGGGTTTTTTACAGACAAGTATTTTGCATCTGGTATCCAAAGTTAACAGGTGTCTCCAGTAGTGTGACTGATGTAGGACTTTAAAAGCATGGACACGGCAAAGAATTAAATTGACATTTGCTGTGTGTTAGAGGGTTCCAAAAGAATGATTGTACCTCTCCTGCTATTGCTAAGCTTGTCTGAGTGCAAGGCAGGTACGTCAGGTAAATAGGTCTGACAAACATCCTTCCCCAGAAATTCTCCAAGGACATTTTGAAGTGCTCGTTTGTGCGAGAAACCATCAAAACTAGAGTGAGGAGGTTCAAAGAGATGTCCTTCCTCTGGAATCACCACAGCATATCCAGAGGCACAAAGCTAATCTACACTGCAATTACTGCTATAAATAAGTCAGCTCCTCTAACAGTAGCAGCCAAACTACAACATAAAAGTCAGGTGCTTTTAGCACAAAGTCCCCATATCTGCCTTTTTCTCTTGCATAACCAAGCAAATGCTTAGGCCATGCTGGGCTAGTTCCCCAGCCTGATTACTTGCTGGGTAGCTCATCTGCAGCTTTGCTAAAACTGAAGAGGCAACCTCCCATAGCACAAAAGCCGGGCAAAATATGTGTATCAATCCAGACCCTGTGTAGCTGATGGCTAATGCTTTCCAGGTAGTGTGAAAACAGGTTTCTTGCTTTCTTCAATTATTCCTGTGTTGTATTTTTTTTCCCTAAAGTAAGAGATGTGGAGCTGAATGTAAGATGGAAGGATAAAAAGCAAACAGCTTGTGATTTATACTTGACTCCCAAACTCTTGCCTGTAATCCTCAAGTTCTGATGAAGACTGCTCGCTTAGAAGAAGAATAGGGGCAGATAGGCAACAAGATACTAGTAAAAACACTACAGAAAGTCTGGAGCACCCACACTCAGTCCAATCTAATTATTTTATTCCTGGAGGCCATAGTCTTCACAGATGAACAGAAAAGGTCAAAAACCTGTCAGACTCCAGAGCAGTACAGAGGCACAGTGCCACAGCACACTGAACATCCAAGGCCAGCCAGGGAGAGAGAACTGAGGTTCTACATGGCCACATGTTGATGAAGTAGAAAACAAAAACTGTCATACCTGGCTAATGGTTACATATCACTATCTTTATTTGGTTTTGCCTGGAAAGACAGCCCTGGAAGAATACCAGGACTCCAGTCCCTGTCTTTATACAGCATGACTTTCACAACAGCTGGTCTCTGTGAATGGTGCACTCTCTCTTCACCTTCTCTATTTTCCATAACTATACAGAACCCACAGTGTTTGATATGCTGCTTATTTAGACAAAAATATATTTTTAGCACTTGAAGTTGGCCTCATTTCCTATTTATTTGGAACTTTCTCACTCGGGTAAATGTCATGTGCCAGATGGTGTGATCAGGACCTTTCTCTTTCATTCATATGTTTTAAGTAGAGTCTATCACATGCAATTCAGGTTACAAAATACTTGGCATTCTTAAATCTGCTGACAATAGTGGCAATATTAGCTATTCCTACAAAGCATAAACCATGGGGATGTGTTTATTTTTCTTTTGTCAGACTTTCTTTCTCAGCCATATGAAACACATTAATCTGATATTTTCAATGTACCAGAAATGAACCATGACAGATTCTCTCGTTAGAAGAAGAAAATAATTATCCACTGAAGTCTTACAGAAGAGGACTGTAAGCACATTTAAAATCTTCTCAAACTCTAACAATTTAAAAACACTCTAAAAATATGCATTTTTGTTCTGCTAATATTTTAGAGTGAAAAATGAAGACACTTAGCACATACGGTGGTTTAGACTAATAGATTGCCTCTGAGAAGGACATGCTAGGTCATTCCTGATTGTGAGCACACCACTTTCACATCATTTCCAGTAAGCTCACAGAACAGAGGTATTTGGCTTTTTTCCACTGAAATTTTTACATAGGCAAGGAACTCCATATTGGTCTCCCCACCCCAAACCCCCTTCTCTGGCAGCGTTCAGCTGTGCAATGACACCTCTCCATAAACCCCTCTGGACCTTCAGAAAGTTGCTGGCTAGAGAATTCCTGAGGCAGAGGCGCTGCCTATTTTTTAATAGCTCTCTGTGGGAACAAAAAGAAAAAAAAATACAATTGCTTTTTTGGTCACATTTTATCATCCCCAGCATTTCATGGCATGGAATGCCATAGCTTGACAACAGAACGTATAAATGATCACCTCCTGTTCTGAGTTTTGAGGCAAAAACCTGCTAATCTCATGTCATGTCTCCAACTTTTTCTACTGAAAGAAAATGCAACCAATTCGTTTTTACCCCGACACCTCTGATTTTCAAGACATCTATCATATCAGTCACATTTTCCAGCTTTATTCCATGTTTATTTCTCCTTGTGCAGAAAGGATTGCATCACCTTCTGTTTTGAAGATACAGGTATTCTATAGATTTATGTAATGATGTTCTCTAATTTCTTGTGTGTGTTTTTCCAGAATAATCGTGTAAAATACTTTTTTAAGTACTTTACTTACTTTACTTACTACAGAATTCTGATTTGACATTTTCTACTGTTACATCAATAACTAGATCCTAAGTGGCAAGTCAGCTTAAAGGCCATGAATTAATTTGCAAATCTATTTTCAGATTGGGTTTTTTTTGTGCATCATTCAACTTTCCTCTGCATCAAATTTTGTCTTCAATGCTTTCAGGGATGGCGTATCCACAATGTCTCTGGGCCACCTTTTCCAGTGTCTCAACAAATTCCTCACAATAAAGAATTTCTTCCTAATATCTGATCTAAATTTACCCTTCTTCAGCTTAAATCCATTTCCACTTGTCCTTTAGGTATTGGGAGGTTGCTAGAAGAGCAACCAGAGCCTTCCCTTCCCCAAGCTGAACTGCAACCCTTTATCATTTCATCAATCCTTCTGAAACTCTTCATCCTTAGTTTTTGAATGACTTCACTACCTAGAATGTAACAGTACTGAAAGCAAAATTCACGGTCTTTTATTCACTCAACTTGCCAATTTACTTTTTTTTAGCAAACATAAGAATTCTCAGTACGGAGTTCTGTTGAAACTACACTAGCAATCTCCTCCCACCATAGCAATGACCACATGTTCCTACTGTGTCTCTCCTGCTACCTGCACAAGTACTTTCTGCATTAGTACTTACTGCCTTGTAAGCAATGCCCACAGCATCTGAGGCCCTCAGTCATGACATGTATTATACCAGCTGCTGTGTACATCAGAACACAGCAGAGGTGGGCAGTATCCTGTTAAATAATAAATACTATTCCTATTAGAAATAACAAAAAAAAATAGCATTTGTTAACAACAAGTTCACAGAGGAATAAAAATAGCTTAAGGAGGACCCAGATTTGGAGGACCCAGGTTAACACTTGCATTTACTATTAAAGATCACCTTGTCCCTAGAAAATTGAAAAATAAATTAAGTATAACCAACATGATTGGGAAAGTGAGAAACCCCAACACAAAGTAGCATGATGAAGACTGCACTGCATAGCCAGCAAATGAAAAATGTGTGTTCATTCAGTCTGTGAAGCCTTCAGCTAGGCCACCCAATGCATAATCCTTCCAGTGTCTATAGAGCTGAGAATATTTTGGTGTTCTTGGATATAATTAGATGTCTTGAATAAGTAAGAAAGAGTACTGGCATTCTATTCCTGTATCTTGTCATGTATTTATTACAATTCTTACACTGAATGGAGGGGAGAATAGTGAACAGAAGGGCTTTTTTTCCTGTTTGTTTAGCCTGCCACTTGGGATTAGCAGAGATGAAGGCTGCCAGCTGTGGATTTTTCTTTTGCTGCTCTGTTCAGAGCTAAATTGGGTATTTTTGCATAGAAAATTTCCACAGGAAGCATATGCTGTGCTAAATGTTTTGAGCATTTTGATCCCTAGATGTATATTGTCACTCCCAGGTACGAGCTATATCATTTAGCACCTTGTGATGTTAGAGAAGATGATACACATGGCAATAAAGGTGATAGACTAAAATGAAACTAAGGCAGTGCATTTCACCAAACTTTATGCAGGACTGCATCTGGTGTCATGAAAAGCTAGTAAATGCATTAACACAAATATTTTCCTCTTCAAAGTTTTTGCGAAGTGTAGGTGCAATTTCCACTTGGTTCCTTCTTGTTTTCAATTCCTAAAAAAGCTATTGTTCCAATTCTGACATCAAGCACATCACCATTTAAGTTAACACCCTCTCTTACTTGCGTTACATTTTAGGCCTATCCAGGCTTGTAGGGGGCAAGATGATCATACATAAAATTCAGTGGTTAATTTACCCTGGACTGGAGGAGTATCTTTATTTAAACTCTTGATTGCACATGTCCACATACAAGATTTCTCTAAAGAAGACTACTGCCTCAGTGAAATTCATAGGTATTGAGCTGCATCTCATTCTTCCCAGCAAAATCATGGAAATCTATATAGTAACCATCTCTCTTCAGTGAAAAGGATCTGTCTTATGGAAATCCCAAATCCTTGAAATCAAACAGACCTAGTGCTGTTCTTTTAATGAAAAGTTTTAATGAAAACCAGCTAGGTAAACTTGGTTTGAGGTTTACTACAAATATTTCACATGGCTGAACATGCCAAAGATGCTTTGGAGTTTAACCCTCTAAAAGCAAAATAACAGTCAGTCAAAGTCACAAAGTAACCAAATCAGAGCTGTCAAGATAATTTTTTCTGTTTGCTCTGGTTTTACAGAGTATTTGCAATTGAAATCACTAGATTTTTAAGTATGATGTTCTTTGTCCGTTGAATGAGTAAGGAAAAATTAGTAACTTGATACCATTGAAAAACATGTAACTTTAGACACTGTATTTTTTCTTTTTAAAATCAATGTAACATTATCCTGTCTGTGAGACACCTGAATCCAGTTGGAATATTTCTTTTTTTACCAACAGCACTCCAAAAACTAAGCAAAACAGTAAATGTCCTGTTAAGTACTGTAGTAAAAATGCATTCATAAACAATGGTGGAAAGTTGCCATGATCACTGAAAACCCACTTGTAACCATGCAGGTTACAAGAAAGTAGAAAATGCACTCAGGAAACAGGAATCTGTAGATGTATTTACTTCGGCAAATCAGAGTAATAAGGTCAAGTGGGCACAAGTAACTATAGCTAATTTCTTAATCTAACTCTTGAATAAAACTAAGACAGATTGACCATTTTTCTTATTACCTTCCAGATGCTGCTTGAGTTTATTCCTGATGCAAAGTAATTGTTTTCTGCAAAACTAAATGTTCATTTGGGACTTGGCCTTTAGTAGTCTGTGGCAGACTACACAGACATTGTTAAGAACCTTTCATTTAATCTGTAAATGAAAGAATGTCAAGAAAAATCAGCATAATTTCTATTCATTTCAGAGATTATACAAACCCACTTTCAACATATACAAACATTGTCTACAAGTGTCCTTCCACTAAAGACTGAAAACTGCTAATGGAGATCTAAAATATACAAAAGAAACAGCTCTTGAGGAAAAGCTCTTTAAAACATGTGAACAGGATCTGTAGGGCAGATGTACGTGGGAGGGCAATATACGTTCCTGAAATCCAATTTTAAATGCATTTGATTGGTCTAATTAGACAGGACAGCCACAGCCTAAGATCCCTCTGATCTGGAAAAACCAGGAGGAAACAAAACCAAAGAGCTATTTCAATTATGAGATCAGAGTAACACAACCTAAGAGTTTTCTGCTTTCTCTATACTTCTTACATTACTCTCAAAGTTTTTGACAAATTCACCTTCATGTTGAACTACTTAATACAATTTAAATCAGATCAAAATTATCCCCCCCCCCCCCCCCCAAAAAAAAGTCATTAGAAACATCAGAATTTCACTTACAGAGAAAGTAGAGTAATGGTAATGCAGAGCAGTAATCTTACTAGATTGTTTGGTCTGCACAATTCATCAGAACTATCCCAGGTTGGTGGTGGTTTAGAAAGTTCTGTTTGAACTTTCTAAAACTTCTGTTTGAAAGATGCTGTTGCCATCCATGTCCAGTCTAATTCAACCATCGAGTACTGCTTTACTTTATCATGTGGATACCTAGTAATGTGTTGAGGAAAATTATAGTGAAACTGGGACTTCAGAGAAGTTAAATTTATAGAGAAGATCTCTGTCCATCTGACCTCCTGCCATGCAGTTTAGATTGATACAGCCCAAGAGTGGGGCTCAGAAAGGCACTCCATCTCCTTCCTTAGAACCCAGAGATTGCTCATCAGCTCCAGAGAAGAGGATGGTGAGAAGACAGAGCCTGAAACTACAATGAGTGAGGGCAAGTGATAGGTGAAAGAGAAAGTGGGCACACCAATGATGAAACGAGCAACTCTTTTTTCCTATTACTTGCTGAAAGGATCAAATGTAGTTTCCATATGATCCTTCCCAGAATTTGTGGAAGTTTAAGAAAGGCAGGACAGTGACCAAAAACCCCAACATTCTCTTCATGGCATGAAAATATTTTGCTGCATTCCTGTATGTTTAATTTTCAAGACCTTCTGGTACATGAGATGAAGCATCAGTTGTCTGTGGTGTCTCCACATATTCCTGGTTTTGTTGCCTGGCAAACAGTGATTCAAGAATACCAAATTGCCTGTGTCAAATTATGTAGCTGACACAAGTGCAAATTGTGGTGCCAAAAGACATGGCCTTTTGTGGAAATAGATCTGAGATCCAAGAAACAATTCACAGGTTACTGGTAGCTGAACAGATCTAGCATAGGCTGAGAAATCTGCATTCATTTCAGCAATACAGGCTGCAAGGCAGTTCTGGGAAAGAACCATTGCTGTGCTCATAAACATGTTTCTTTGCAGAACACGAACCAATTTTAAAGGCTTTCAGCGCTACTGCTTGACATTTAGACTTTTTCCCACAAGAGACATGTAGCTGAGATGATTTTCCATATATCTTGGGTCTATTCAAAAGAAAGGCTAATATTCATGAGCTAAAGAAACATTAGACCAAGGTCCCAGCTGAGGTCTAACCAGAAGATAGAAATACATTAACCCCTTCACTAAAAAATAAATAAAAAAATCTTTTCATAACTATGACTAAAAACGCCCTTTTGCATGACTAACCTTTAAGCCAGGAGAGATACAACAAGCACCTTTACTGACAATATATTCTCAATGATTTCAAATGAAGTAAATACTCTGGAACAGAATGATAAGAGCCTGAGGCTTGGTTTATGTTATTGTTAGTTACCCATAGGGAGCACCTCTTTCACATACGGTCACAGCTCAGGGAATCTGATCCTTTCCTGGAGTTTGAAATAATATATTCCTTTTTTCAAAGAACAATTTTACCATATTGAAAGAGTCTAGTGTCAGAACACCAGGATGTTTTGTTAAGAAACATGAACATAAAATCAATTAAACATAATGCAAAGGGCTATTTAAATTAATCAAATCCAAGTTAAGCTGGTAGTACACTTAGGAATAATTCCTTTTATTAATCAAACGTATTTTAAGTTTCTTGGGCCATCCTCACCATACTCAGACTTAACTGAGGAGCCTAATTCTTCACATCTTCTTTTGCAGCTCTAACTTCTGAGAGGTGTAGGACAGAGAAGAAAAGCAAACATTTTAGGAGAGTAGTTGTGAAAATGTTCCATCAAACTTGAACCAAGAAACTGCAGAGCCCGTTCAGTAAAAAGCAATGATTAATTTAGTATTTCAGAGCACTGTACTTCCAAATACTGAATGAAAGAAAACATTGGCAACACTTTTGAAAAGTTCTGATATCTGGTCTTTTCCTGGTTTGTATCTCGATATTATCTTTTCTCAAGAAATTTAACTGGAAAAGTTAAAAAATGAGCTAATGCTCTCAACAGAGCACACAGGATAAGAATAAGCTCACAAGAAAATTAGGAACAGAGAAAAGATTAAAATGCAAGCTTAAAAAGCATATCAAAAAATGAGTACCTAAACAGTTGCAGAACCCTGACTTTCTTACTTGATTTATTGAATCCTACACTGGAGTTTTTCTTCCTTATTTTGTTAAAAAGTTGAGTGCTCATTCATCTTCCCTGCACTATTTAATAATGTGAGAATGTACCATCTCATCTTCACTAATATCACAACTTTTATTTCATCACCCATTTTCTTCAGGGCCAGAAGAACTTTCCCTGATTCAGTTTACAAAGGCTACAGACTAGTTTTACTCCATGCTGATTAAACAAGAAATCAATGGATGATGTATTTGCATCTCAATGAATCACCTAATTAGCTGCTTTCTAAAAATGAAAGCAGTTAATTACATATAACCTTTTCAGTAATATTAAATGACAGCAAATTCACTTTGCCAAGAAAATTCTTTATTTCCACCACAGATCACTGCTCTCTTTATTCCACTTGTATTTTCTATTATGCAGCTCTTGCTCCTCTACTGGAGACACAAATATTAAGGCTGTGTAAGCATGGCTGGTTACTGTGTGCCTAAAGATTCCAAGCAGGCAGGATGAGGGATTTCAATGGACCTAAACTTACATGTCTCAGCCCTATTACTTCAGGATGAAGAATTTAGTGTGTCTTCTCTGCAATTTATAAAACAGGTCTTATTTTTCTGACTACTAAGTGTTGAATGAACTGAGTATGTTAAGGCAAAGGAAAGCTGCCTGGAGAAGACAGGAAAGAATAGACTGGCAAAAGCCTCTTCTGACCAAATAATTAAGTGATATCAAGGAACAATACCAAAATTATTAGCTTTGATGACTTTGTCTTCTGTCCAATCAAGCTATAAAATAACTTTTAACCTCATGAAAAACCCATGAGCACAGATGAACAACTGGTAGGATGAAATTTAATACATCTCTGAGAGGCAGTTTCCTTCATCCTGAGAGAAGGCCGCATCTCTGTGAGAATATGATTTTAGGTAAACAAAGTAAAGAAACATTCATGTAATGTGTTGTTTTGCTAAGGTTTTTAAAGCCTTCCTCTTTCTCCAAATTTTTTTATTTTACTGAAAAAAATATCACATGATGTAATTTATAACCCACTAGTCTTATCCCCAAAGAGAAAACTGCAAGAACCCAAATTCTATCAACCTGATAAAAGTTACTGTGGCCATGGGAGGAATTGGAGTGCTACATTCTCTAATGCTCCACTAAGTAAAAATTAAAGTATGAAAATGGATACCTAGAGGAAGAGAATAACTGTCAGCTGTCATTTTGATATTGAACTAATAAGATCCATTCTGTGAATTTTTTGGCAATGTATTTACAGAGGATTTACAGAAGTAATATATCCTTAATTTTAAATGCAATTTACTGACCATTTTAATAATGTATAGGATATATATTCTAGGGAATGTGTACTCCTAAGACATGCAGAGGTAAAAAAAAGTTTAACAACACTGAAATTCCAAATTAAGCTGTAAGCACAGCACAGCTTTTTAGTTCCTCCTTCTATGGCATCCTTCTCAATGAAAAAATACCAACCTAACATATTTTTAGCCTCGCCTCTAGGGAGCGTCATCTTTACATTAGAACTGTTGTTGGCATCTGCATTCCTTTCTGCCAAATCATTGTGTATTCCTGGGACAGAGTAAACTAAGGAAAACAAAAGAGTTGGAAACAGGAAATCCAGATTTATTAAGATTACTCAACAAAAGACTGCTTTCAACAGAAAAAACCTTCTTTCTACATGCAAAATCTCTTGCTCTCTTCTTTTTCTATTTGCTGAGATTGTATTTGCCTTAATGTTAAAGGACCTCTGTGGTAAGTGATTGTGTAGTACAGAAATTATTTCTGAGGTCTTCAGAAATGTCTAGAATTTATTAGGGAAATAGCCCCTACCGCAGGTGTCATTCAGCCCCTAAATAGCGCAATTAGCCATCACAACTCATCGGTCTTGGTCCATTTGTTTGGAAGTGCAATAGAAATAGACACAGGGAGAAACTACTTCACTTAGATTCTAAACAATACCTCTGTTTTCCAATACACTTCCCGCACAATTTTTCACTACAGTAAAGTTTGTAAAAACCCTGCTTGTGCCAAAGTGGTCAACTGTAGTTAAATCTTTCAGGGATCTTTCCTAGGTGGAGCTATAACACATTTTTAGAAGGAGTAAAAAAAACAGCCTGGATTGAAAAGTATTGCTACATAAAGGCAGAGAGAGGATGACAAGGACTAAAATTACATGGAAAGTATGTGTTAAAGGAAACATAGGGAAAAGACTCCAAACAAGGTAGATGAGAGAAGTTTGGTGACAAGACTCTGTTTGCAGTAATTAGTTACATTTTCTCATCTAATTCTCATGCAGACTTCTCTGACTGCCATGACAAATGTGTGAACTTCTAATTCTGGGTCATCATTAGCATCAGTCCTTCTGACCTATACACCAAAATGTAATTTGAAATTCCAGTGAGGCAGTGTGTGCATTGGTATGCTTACCTGAAAGTGAAATTATTTTTCCTTCATCCAAACAGAAATTAATAGTTCAGTAATATATTTCACATTTTAAATTTAAGTTATATTGACATATGACACATGCCTGGAAATTGCTTTCTTCTTGGTTATAAGTACAAAGTTTTTGTCCCTTTTAAAACAAAGACACACTGAGACCACAGTGTGGACCTAAGTTTTAGTTCCAGAAGCAATATGCTATCAGTACATACCCCTGTACAGTCCCTGAGAACTTTATATTTTCATTTAGCTTTCTTAGAGATGAGACAACATGATAAACCTATCAGAGGCACCATCCCTCACCCTCGCCTGGCAGCCTGGGTGATAGAGCCTGCTTTACATTCCGACACAAGACAAATTAGAGTGCACTGTGCTCAGGCTTCGTGCTCTCTTCTTGCCAAGGAAGTCATCCATCTCTCCACCTTGATTGAGCGATACTGAGCAGCATGTTGGGAAACAGGGGAGGAGGATGGAGTGGAAAATCATGGGGAGGGAAGGCAAGTAAGAACAGCAGAAAGGATTCTGACTAAGGAACTGACCAAGGAATTCAGGGCCTTGTAACCAGCCCCAGGTAGAAAAAAAAAAAAAAGCATGATAATGTGAAGAGGCAGAATAAGAGCTGAGGACACATTCTCAAAAATGCATTTCCATTAATTAAAAATTTAATATGTTTCTAGAAACAGGTTAATCCAGATAATAAAGGGGAAGACATTAGAATATGTAGGTTTATAAGCACATACTATTCAGGCTTAAATATAAGTAAGAAAAAGATGTCTGAATTGTTTGAAAAATGAGTCTGAGAAAGGACTCATCTAACTCATCATTATTCAAACCATACTACAGACAGCTGCCAAATGAGTAATGGTATGGCACCATTACCAGGTACCCTGGACACCACCTCTGATTTCACTGGAAATTATGAACAACTTACCACTGACAGTCTTGATTATCTTATGTACCCCCAAATGTGATGTGTCCATACTCTTCTTTGTCATCTATATTTCAGATGCGCACAAACATACTGTACTAGCAGACCTCAACTTCCTTCACATATCACAAAATATTTTGAGTCACTTTTCCTTCAGCTTTCAAGACAGATTGATTCAGACTGATTAAGAATTGAAATAATTTTTATCTTTCAGACTTCAGGTCTCACACAAGGTAACAATTTTATTGAAAAGAAATGCAAATACATAGGATGCAGTAAAATAATAAAAACAAACTGGCCCTCTAACCACTCCTTTAAAAATGTCTTATCCTGGCATTAGGATGAAGTTAGAGGACCATAGAAGGTGGTGTGTATCCCCTCGATCATACTGTTCCTATCAACACAGAATTTGCTCATACTGACCTGGTAAGACAATATGTAAGAAAGTTATCATTTATTTCCACAGAATTTATTCTGTTTTCCAATCTATACAGTGTTCTGATCACAGAGCTAAGCATGTTTCAGTAAGCTTTAAGCAATTTAATGAAATTTCTATTTTGCTGCAAGAGTGAACATTTTAACACTGTAACTTTTCATATAACTCAAAGTGATATTTTAAGTATTACATGCTTATTTTCTTCTCCCAAATATTACTTCATCATGTATCTCTTATATTTTGGCAATGATTCTATGAAATTTGGCAGCACCAGTACATCATGATGCCTCGTGGTAAAATAAAGGTGCGTCTCCTGGCAACTCCTAAGGTTAAATCTGTTTCATTACTTAAATACAAAATACAGCACATTTGAAGTCCTTCATGGCTGTTAATACCACCATCAATCAATTTGCAAACATGATTTTGAGAGATGAAAATATATCACTCCATGACACAAAAACCCTTAGAAAAAATAAAAGCTTTGTTTTTCTTTATCTGTCTTCATAGGCTGTGAAATAATGCAAATGAAATAATGAAAAATATTCCTATTACTCTCTCGGTATACAACTGCTATTTAGGAGAAAGAATAAACTGTCAGGAAATTATAAAGTATCTATTTTCTATTATTCTATTCACTTAGGTTAAAAAATTAGGCTTCTCTCATTTAAAACAAAGTTGTCATTGTCTATTAGTAAAACAAAAATTCATTCTATTTTATGTTTATCTAAAATTATTTCAGTCTTGAACACAGCACTCTTTCTATATTATTAGATATTTTATTAATACAAATCTTCAATAATCTCTGCACTGCTTGTCAAAAACGTACTAATAAGCAAGAAGATTCAGTCACATTACTCTTTCAAGAATATTAATTTCAGTGCATCTTCAAAGCATATTCCTGGATTTGTCATCTTTATCCCTTGTGCATAAGATGATTAATTTTTAATAACACTAGTATCAATAACAATAACTGAAAATTTGATTTGCATTATGTCATAAATCTAAACTGACTCACAAATATCCTTTAAAGAAGTCTAGTAATAAGTCTCTCAGATTGTAATTTATTTAAGTGGAACCCCAAGTAATTTATCAGAAGACATGTATGCAACAACTGTTTTCCTTGGAGAAAAAATTCAGCAAATTATTCATAAAGGAGATGATAAAATTATTTTAGTTACTCATTATATTAATTAATTCTGAATTTTATCAGTAAGTAAATAAGTAACTTCTTTTCACTTCACAAACTGAACTTATATTAGCAATTCCATTCATTCTGTTTTAACTTCATCCGTAAGTCACATCATATTGTCCTTTACACAGCTGGGTCTTTTTTTGTAACTAACTCATCTGGAAACCAAATTATGATGTTTTTATACCACACACATACTCATATCTATCCATCTATTTAGATAGATATACATACACACACGTTTGTGCACATATGTGTTTATACATATATGTCATTTGTAATCCATGATATTTGGAAAGCACAGAAGCTTTCTAAAATGAGACAAATAACATTAAATATCTTCCTAAATCTAACAAACAAAACTAATATTTCAAACATTATTCTTTTTCATAAAACGTTCCCTTTTTTATGCAGTATTACTTTTACAAAAGGTCAAATTTCAAAATTGATAAAAGAACATAAACCATTTTCAGTAAATATATAATCACTGGCACTTAAAATGAACTTTTAACAGTTATTTGTAGTAATAAGGAACTAGGACTTGAATATTCAAGGATAAGTAATATATTAGTACTGGGAATAGAGTCAATTGTATCATCCACAGTCAATTTTTAATTAGTCACCCTCAAATTAGTACTTTTAATGTAATTTTGTGGGTAGCTGAACTGAACATCAGATATTACATCATTTGCTAAGGGTCACACACAGCCATGCTGCAATATATTGGACCCTCTCCAAATCTCTACAGCTTTATTTTTACTAGGGTAAATTTTTAAGAGCATAAGAGGGAAATCCACATTTGTCTTTCAATTTTTATTAAGGCCAGAAAATAAATTATTTGAAAAGTCAAAGAAACACTTATTATCTTATTAACTAAGCTAAGAATAACAATTTTCACCAGAGATAATAAATACAAAGTGATTCCACTATGTTAAAGAAGTATGTTCAGGAAATTTGAATTTTTAAAATGAAATATAATAATTTAAAAATTATAAATGTTGGCTCACTGTAACACAACATATTTAAGAGTAGTAAGGTACATTAATGAAGAACAAAAACTTTCACTGAAGCAGAAAACGAAAATGACATCATAAAGTTCATGCAGACTAAAGCATCCACCTCTGGTGGGTGTGACAATGGGATGCAGGAAAAGGGAATGGGATACACTCATGCAACTCTTTTTAAAATTGGGCATATGTTTTTTTTTTCTTTCCAATACATATTTTTAGCGTAAACCCTCCACACATAACAATAAAATTTCTAATTAATTTTATTTTTGAATCGTCCATGCACTTTATAGAATTCCTCTGTTATTTTCACTGTAGGCAAAGTATTATTGAAACAGTCTTAAGCTTATGATGAAAACAAAATACTTCTATTTATTTCACTGTGCAAGAGCATCTTACATACAGTTTGCAAGCTTCTGAGATGTTGAAAGTTAATGAAACTGCAGATCAATAGGATTAGAAACGTGAGTCTCAATCATTGTGATCTGTAGAGCAGTAAACTCTAAGGCTGTTTCTGAAACTGCTAATAATCAAATTCTTCCTGCCCTTGCATCTCCTGAAATAGCAAGGCAGAAAACGGAGTGGATTTTTTAAATGAGACCAGTTTCAGAGCAGTTTCATGAAAAATTATGGGTAAGGAAGAATGCTCTGTATGTCACACTCCGAAGAGCAAAAAAGACATTGGATGAAACAAATTTCCTTAAGAATGCTCTCTGAATGTAGGTATCACCCTCTTTAAAGGATTACGGTTTTTTTCAGCTCAGTAAAAATTGAGTTAGTTCTGAAATTCCATCAGAGTGCATACAAATTTGTTCTTGACTCTGAAAACAAATCTGAAAGGAGAAATACAATGACTTGGATAGCTGCCTCGCTGTAATGACGTGCTGAGAATACATTCATTAGTTAGAGTCTTTCTCAAATAGAACGTAATCTACATTAACTGCTAATACATTTGCAATAGCAGAGTTATAATGAATACTTTCAAAAGATATTAGAATTATGGCAAACTTCTTTGACCCAATTAAGGAAAGTTTTACTGCAAAATTTCCATGGAGATCCTTGGTTGCAGTACTTTTCTGCTTTCTCAATCAAATGTGACTTCTGAAGATCTGCCTTTATTAATTTTAAATTATTGGGTCATTCAGATGCCACAATATTAATTATATGAAGCATGTATGCAAGCCAAATCAATTTTTTGAGTGTCAGCTACAGTGCCTGAGTATACTCTGAAAGTCATCAGTGAAAAGCTAAAAAGAACTTGCACATGGCATGATCTCCTAAGTACTTGCCTACTATGGGTTCAAATATGGAACAGAGACAAATACAAAACTCCTCAAACTTCACACGCTTGTATGACATTCAGAATTTTTTTCCTGCAGGTGAACTGTACCAACAATGGATTTTGCATCTTTGTTTGAACTTCAAAATGTTGAAGCACTAAATAAAATCAGTTCTGTTGAACACATTTTTAATGAGTGCACAAGTACGCACATGTGGTTGTGTCATTTTGTAGAACCATCCTAGTGGCTGATGGCACATATCAAAAGCAATTTTTGACTAAACAAGAATTACACTTTACCAAATGATAGGTGGATTTGATATTTTTATATTTCTGGCCACTAACATGAGATATGACTATAATCTTTTTGCTAGTATTTGTAGGATTCTTGAAAAGATCACTCACCGCATTTATAAAGACCTGTCCTATTTGACTTTTGTTGAGATCATAAATATAATAAAATCTCTTTTAAAATGAAATAGAAATATATAACTGACAAAAAAGGGCCCCATTATTCTCAGAAAGATCTAAGCTTCATTTATTATTCCAATTGTATAATTCCTAGGTGACCTTTCTTCAACATGCACCAAGATATGCAGTATTCCATCTTTGTGCTATCTCAAGATTTTTCATCAAGCATCTACAGAAAACCTGAGTCATTATCAACATGAGTACTGTTTACTCACTCCATGATTTTTAAGACATTCAAATAATAAAAGGCTCTTCCTTTACAGCTGTGTTTTCCCCTGTACTTCACCAAATTCTTAATAAGAGGCAATAGTACATGTGCAATCAGAAAAAAAAAAGACATGGAAAAGCTCTTATCTAGTCAATGGGGAAAACAAATTGCAAAGACAATGAGTATAAATAAGAGAGTATAAAAAATGCAAAAGGGTCACCTCTGTGCAACCTGTCCCATGAATGAAAATCATGAGAATATGGGATCTGAACATCTTATTCCAAAATTCTATTCCATTTTATTACGATGCAAGTAAAACCACAAAAGGCCTAAGTAATTACAAAAGAAGACATTTACTCTGAAGCTCCACAGAAATATCCAAACTTACAGAACCAAATATAAAAATTGGTTTCCAAAAAGCTGACTAAAAATGTCAAGTAAGTATGGAAAGTGTTTCGGGAAGTCTGGTCAGTAAGAACAATAAAACTTAGGTATGAAGAGTAGATGGAGAATTTTCAAGCACCACTAGAGCTTGCTTCTTTTTTCATTGTCTACTTGGAAAAAAGATTCACAAGGAAATATCCTTAGTGCCCTCCAGAGAGAATTTTTGCTGTTAGAGAATAAAGCAAAATACTTCCTACATAAATACAAAAATATCATGCACACTGTTACACACAGCACCACTATCTGATGTGTTTTTATTGATAAATAGAAGTTTGCTTACCAAAGGATTTTCAGTCATTGTATATTAGTAGCCACAGCATCTAATCTCACTTGGATTTGTTGGACTAGATCAAATGATAAGCATGCAGGTCTCACTCCAGAGTCAGAAAGTCTGTAAAATCACTTCTCAGGACTCTCAGTAGAGTTATGCATGCATTTTGTATGATAGGCAATGAACTCAAAGAGACTAAGGGTATTCTTTATTGCCATGGAAACAAATCTAGCTTCTCCTTTCTCCAGTTTGCAATATAACCTTGACAATGACCATCATTTCTCAAAAGTCTCATATTTCTTTTCTTCATTCATAAACACAGCTGGTTTTTAACAGCTTAATGGTTAGTATTTATACTAATTCTATCTTAGAGAAATTGCTCTGTCTTAAGGAAAAAAACGCCCCCCCAAAAAAAAAGTTCAAAGGACTGTGGCCATTCAGTGAATAAACTGAATGGCAATGTCTTTGACAGGACTTAACACGAAACTGTCTAGAAATTTACTGGTTAACCACCAATTCCCCCCTAAAGATATAATCAATATTAAATATTCAGCACCACATTATCAAACCTTCTCTACCCAAAATTAAACTCAAAGCAGACATACTTTGACACATTTAAGGTAATTTAATGCAAACTGGGAAGTAAGCCAGTTTCCATCAGCAATACACACTGGAGATTTGTGCATCTCTAACTTGGTACTTTCTGCTGCAAAATACTATACAGGTAAGTTTAGTGTTTAGCTGGGAAGTGGAAAAAAAAAAGTCTTTAAACCTTCTCTTTCAGCTTCACGGTTCCATTTTGCCAATTTATGCAGATAAATCAGCTCTACACCACTGACTGTGAGATTCAATAAAGTTCTTTCTTTCGAAGATATAAGCCTTCAAAATCTGCTTCATGATTTACAAAAGCATCACTAATAAGCGCTCTTGTTAGAGCTGTAGACTGCCACTTTTATATGATGAGATTTGTTGTCTTCAGTAGAAGGTGATAACAACCTGGGACTGCAGGCATGCAAGGATTTAATTGGCAGCCCTAGACACAAAGGGCTACCTGCAGCTTGCTTATATAGTAGAAGCAGCAGATAGTAATTATAATTGGAGCTCCAATCAGCTTTCATATATGTGACAGAATTTACAATCAGCACTGAGAACCATTCTCCCCTCAGACCATATGAGTCAGGCAGGCCTTTTTCTAAATAACATATTTTTGTTCTGTCTCCCACTTTCAGAAATACTACATTTGGTGATATCTGGTTTTCTTTCTCCTGTTATGCATTCATGACTCATTAAATCAGCCTGCAAAAGTTATTAATGTTCACAATCATCTAGATAAGTAGATTTCTCTGAAAAGTGACTCAGTTGTGTGAATTTCATCAGAAACAGTGGCATTAAGGCAATTTTTTGCCTAAGGTTGTTTACAATATTAACAGGTGCTCATTTACATACTTAAAACATTGAAATGTGACTGAAAATTTGTCTTATGTTTAGAGGTTGTGGGAGAAAAAAGGGAGGTCACCAAGGTGATCAGAGGCATTGACCACCTCTTGCACGAGGAAAGGCTGAGAGCACTGGATTTTTCAGCCTGGAAATAGGAGGCTTACAGGTGGCCTAATTTTGGCTTTACAGTACCTGAAGGGGGGCTACAAGGAATATGGAGAAGGGTCCTTTACAAGAAAGAGGAGAAATGGCTTCGAACTGAAAGAGAGGAGGTTTCGATCAGATATCATGAAGAATTTCCTTACTGTGAGGGGTGTGACACACTACAACAGGTTGCCCAGAAAAGTCATGGATGCCCTGTTCCTGGAAGTGTTTAAGACCAGGTTGGATGGGGCTCTGAGCAATTTTGGCTAGTGAAACATACCACTGCCCAGGACAGAGGGGGTTGGAACTACATTGATCTTCTCTTCCAATCCAAGCCATTCTGTGATTCTATGATCCTACTATTTTAAAGAAGACTATCACAGCTTTTGCTATGGAAAATCCACTGAGGATCATCAGTAAGTCACTCTCCAAAGAAAGGAAAACCTCTGAAAACAGTATGGTTTATTGATGGCACCAGGAATTTACCTTTTCTCATTTCTATTATTTTTTTTTCTTGTGTAGCTTTGTTGAATCGTGGCTGTGGACAATAAGCATGTCCTATAAACCTAGCCAGGATACGCTTGAGAAATAGTTAAAGTTGGTGGAAGTGTTATTCCTACATTAATTAGCATTCTCCACTACTTAGAAGTATGATTATTTTTGCGCAACAGAAAAGCATATTGCTGTCATCTTATTGCAAAGCTCCCGTACCTTCTCAGCAACTTCTCACGGGCAGCCCCTCACAGCACAGCCAACAAACTCCAACTCTCCCCTCACCCAGCTAACCCACTCTTTTATAGCACTCATCCTCATTGGACACAGCTGTGACCTGTTAAGGGCAGGCCTGTTCCTAATCTTTGATAATTAGTGAAGCTGCAACTCCTCAGGGGTGAGATTGCCTGCTGCTCTAACTTTATTTTCTTACATTCTATCCCCCCCACAGCATATGTGTTTATTTTTCACATCACTATTGAAGACCCACATACAGTCATACTTGTGATTCCTAATGCCATCAACAGACTACATCGTTTTAAGTGTTCTAAAACCACAGAGCTCTAATCACTACCAGAGATTAGTACTGGTTAACATTCCTACCAACTTTCACTGATTCTTGAAGTGCCTGCCTTTCCCCTTCTACCAGTATTTTTTTCACTTACTGGTACCAAAAACCTTGTTGCTTGACCTAATAAAGCTAATAAAGGAGGGCCATATAGAATACAGCTATAATTTTCACTTTTGAGTGTGCCTCCAATACCTTTCTTCTGGGTCCTCAGCAGAAATTTCCTTCTCCAAAAGCGTTTCCTTTAGAAGTGGTGTGGATAATTTTTACAAGCATTTTCCTTTCTGTTTGGAGTCACGATCTGTATTAGATAGGGAATTTCCCCTATTTTTATTTTAATTTTCTGGAATATATTTAGAGACTGGAACTATTTGCTTCAGGCTAAGACTCAGGGAATAGTATGATGACTATACCAAGTGAAAAAGGAAATAAATAATATATTCAGAGAGTTAGAGACAATAGAGTTCCATAAAGTCAATTTAGTCCTTTTCCTGTCCATGCAGGTTTACTTTCTATGGTATATATTCTTCCTCATTCTTTGTTCTTTCTTGGTTTTAAATGACAGTAAGAGTAAAGAAAATGTATTGAAAATTTTGACGTTCTCTTTTCTGCTGCACACAAACATTTGCTCTAGTGCTTCGAAGAAAATGAAGAGGTTAAGTTCCTATGCTTTATTTTTTGAGAAACTTCTAGATATATATTCTGTGGCTAAAATCTTCAGCTTAACAAGAGATTTATGTTGTAACAAGGAGAGCACTTTTCAAGACTTCAACCATTTATATTTCAGTGGATAGACATTTCTCATATTTAATAGACTTTTACTCAAAAGCTGAAGTTATTCCAGCAAGACTCATGTCCCCATACATACATTCCTAAACTGCCATTACCATGCATTTCATCTTTTATTTGCTTGCACATTGTACCAGCTTTCTGCCTGCACCTGTTTTTCTTCAGGACATCAATCTATCTCCAGTATTTCTGCTTGTACTGTTGTATAAAATGTGTTGGTGGATCGGCATATTGACATCACTGACATTACTGAAAAATTAATCACAGAAAGTCACTATTGTTTTACTTTGTCTCATTTTTCTAACCTTCAAATTATCTGAATGAAATAGACAAAAATTTAAAATGATGAAAAAAGCATAAATCTTCAAGAGTTAATGGGAAATGATGATCGACTCCCTTCCTTTCTGTCAGTTGTATAAAGAGAATGTGAACTCAGTTGTGTTTCCTCATTCATAGTACAAGCGAGATGATGACATAATAAAGAATTTCAATAATGTACTAAATACCAGAGAGAGGTTTATAATTGCCTGCCATCTAATTTTTCCTTTTACTTGCTACAAGCACTTCCTTTCTTTGCTCATGTTTATAAATTTTGCATATCTGCATTCTTTGCTCGTGTATTGACTTATAAACATTCCAGACTTAACAATCCAAGGTATGAGGGCTGTTAAAATATACGACCTATTCTGAGTCTTTTATTTCAATTTCATGTGTTTACCATTATTTCGTAGGTCTGACTTGGGAGAATACCTGAAGATGAATGTTGAAGACACACAAAAATCACATTATACCCTGAGTTACTTGGAATTTCCTCTGTGTTCTCCTCATGGATTTGTACTTGAGTTTACAGTAGCGTTATGATCATGAGAAGAAAAATTTCAAAACACACTCAAGACTCTTTCCACAAGAAATGCAAATTTGAGCATCCTGTCTTGTGGTCATACATGTAAAAGGCAACCCAAACCACCACAAACAACAAATGGGCAGCAAAACTGAAGCCCTGACATACAAAAAATCTGCATAAAAGATCGGCAAAAATACAAATTCAACCAAATATTGTTACTTATTTATGTGCAAGAACTTTCAGATTTGCAGGAATGAAGTCAGCTGGGACTTTTTACTTTTTAGGTAACAAATAACATGAATTGTCATTAGCTGAGTCACATTTATTTGTTGTGACACCTAAAAACTCAACTTTGGTTTTGCTGAACAAATTTGAATTTGAGTCAGAGAAACACACCCCCCCCATTCAAAAGAAAAACCCAACAAAGTGACCCCTTCCTATCTGATAATAATTGCAATTATGATACTTCAGATGCTTTTCAAATGCCAGTGACACTACCCAGGAACTGTGGCCATGACTGTAATGGCTGTTAATGGAAACAATCCACACAATTATAACAATGGGTAAGAATGAAAAATTTAGACACACCACACAAAGATCTTTAAGAAGAGAAGGTTCACGGAAGAGTCCAGGAAATGTGAAACACAGGAAGGTAATTTTTCTCCTAAAATTTCCTCCTCCTTCCATCACCTCTGATTTTATGGACTTCTAGACCAACACAACTTTTCAAAACAACTTCTACTCCAGGAACAAGACTTCATGTGTATTGCAGAGAAAGGGAGGACTTTCTATACACCTCAGACTGGCATCCTATAGGAAACTTACTGCACATTCCCTTTATCTTTGCTTGTCAGAAAAAGCAGCCCAGAGTGGATTGACTGATGCTCGCAGCATACCTGTGATCTCAATGAAAATTTAGCCTTCATACTAAAATCTCTCCCATCCTTGAGCCAGTGAAAAGGAAAGGGAAAGTAGACACAATTAAGAAGAAATGCCATAGAAACAAATTAAAATTATGTCTCTAATCAAATATTTCCTATGGACATCAGGCAGCTATTAGGTAGTTTGGTGAAAGCTTAGGATGCTTCACAAAAGCCCTTTATCTCCAACAGTGCAAATGAGGTTAATGGACTCATTTTCACTCTGTGATTCACTTCCTCTGTTCTGTTTCTTTGTTTTATGCAGATAATTGGAAACAACAAAGAAACATCATTCTCTAGAGCTTAGTAGGGAAGGGAAATTCACTTCTTTCCAAAAACACAAATTCAAGAGAAGAAAAAGAAGGAAAATAAAACCAGTGGGCAGAAAATAAGTTATACAGAAGGGTAATAGGCAATTAGCACCCACCCTCCCACATTTACACAATCTACAGAAACGGCTCATCTTACACAGCTTCCCCTTACTCTTTAGGCTTGCATAAAACATCACTACTGTCTGTCCCTTAGGAGGATCTCAGTATTCCTGGGAGATGGCACTGGAGAGGCACAAAGCAAGGGGAAAAAAAGATTTTAACGGTACTGAACATAATATTCTCTGACAGAGAAATGAATAATACTCTTATAGTTTACTTACTGGTAAATGTACTAAGTACTTTTCTAGTTTTTCAAAACTAGAAAAGTTAATTCTACAAGCAGAAGTCACAAAATATTCTGATTTCCACATCTCCTTTATTCAAATGATACTGCATGTGTTGTAAAAATTTGGCTGTGCTGGTCAACGACAAGCATTTTTGAGAAAATATTGTACTGCAGTGCTGAAATGCAACTTGTAAATCTTTTCTTCAGCAAAGACAATAACATTGCCTATAGTATACATTTGTTGTATTGACATCAGGAAACAGGAAAATGAAGAGGCTCACTTATTTTGGAATCAGAGAAAGGGGAAGCTTGGAGAACAAAATACTTTCAAACATATAGTAGCTCCTTCAAAGATGAAGTAGGCCATCAAAGAGTGTTCAGAGCATGTAGAAATGCTGTACAACCTCTCCAAACACAAATTCAATGGACTGAGTTTTCTCAGTATTTTGAAAGGTCAAGAAATACAGCAGTGGGATTGGATGAATATCATAACACTGCTATCTCTAAATCTCACAATTTATCTTTTGCATATGTTATATATGTCTATGTTTCATAGTACAAAGGTTTAACAGTGTAAGTATCTGTAATTATCATATTCAATTCTTTAGCAAAGAAGTCTAGATTCATTTTCACAATGAAAACATCACAAAAAATTGATAATTATTTCTGCTAGCCATCTAGCATTGTGCAGATGGCTATTGCCCTTGGAATTCAAGAAGCTATCACTTTCTAAACAACCATGTGTATTTGCAGCAAAGAAGTGTTTGATGCTTTCTTATCTGTACTTATTCCTAAGGAAATTAATGAAAATATCTTTGATTAACACCTGGCCCAAATTTTTGTGGTTCCCCATTATTCTCCTTCTCTACATCCTCTTGCAAATGTTATTTGTTTAAAGAAATGACTTGGAGCACTTCTAAAGACAAGCAAGGAGGAACATGTACATTTGGAGGGAACAGAACAAAAATACCTTTGCCTTATGAGATGCAGGTCATGAATATAAAGATTAGGTTTCTAACATGCATCCAAAAGACTTTCTTTAAGTTGCAGTCTTTAATATATTATTTATATATACATAAATAAATAACATTTATATGGAAATATTCATGTGGGAACACAGTATTATAAATGGGTTCTGTAAGTTAAGCTTCCTCAGATTCACAGCTTCTGAGTTTATGTGAGTAAGTAGTGTTGCAAATGCAGATTTTGATATAAACTTGGGACATGAAGGTTAGGACACCACTGCTCTTTTGACATACCTCTAGAAGATCTTTCAGAGGACAAAAGATACTAAGGAAAAACAAACACCCCATAGTTTGTGTAACAAGACCGTGTATTTGCATGAACAGATGTGGGAATGAGACTTCAGGGATTTCATGATTGACTTCCATATCCCACTAGAACAATATCTGCATGCATGCTTGTTTTTTATGGAAGAATGGTGGAATTATAAAGCACAGGTCAGCAATGACAAATCAAGCAAATTTCACAGTCAACTGAAATGACAACAAATCAACCTGACTTTTGACCAAGAAAGGGTACAAAAGCTACCTGGAGAATCTAGACAGTCTATTCCTCAAAGAGAGAGAAACAGAGGTAAGACATTTCAGAAGACATCAGTCAATCTCTCTCCAGAAATGTAATAGTTATCTGTGATTTTACCTATCAAAATTAACAGAATTTAACACTTGATGTATTATGTACAGCTTTTCTTCTCATTGTCTCCTATGTGCGCTTAATAACTTCGTTTAATTAGAACGTCACAGATTGTTCTGACAAATTGAACATACTATGTTTTGACAACAAAATAATTTTCACATTTTAGCATGTGGAAGCTGGCTATACTAGAACTCTTCTTTGAGTCAATAGGCTAAAAATACAGTATTAGCTGAATTATGGATATTGGAAAATAGGCATGTTACAGCAACAGGAAGTTTAACACTTGTGACAGACCTTTAATTTGGTAACAATGAAATGCAAACAACCTTGAAATTACTGTTTTCCCTTTCTATTTAGAGCACTTCATGTAACACTAAATTTTCCATTCCTTGGGTAATGTTATGACTATTTATAGTATCAAATTTATATTTTATTTTCATTAGACATGCACCTTGTAATTTTTAAAGAAACCAATTCTTAACACTGATAAATTCTGCTTTTAACATTTATGTTCACTGTCTGAAGAATTTGCGTTCAATCTCATATGCGTGGCACACTTCAAAAGTGCAACCCACATTTTTTTTGGATCAAAAATATTTTAACACATAAAGACACTTTTTAATATAGAAATTTAAATGTCAGTTTTAAGAATTCAAGAGTTTTGATGGCCTTTTTTGATTTTCATAATGCTAACATAGAAGACCAAGCACAATTAATATCAAAGCCACAATTTTAAGCACTCCTTTTTTAGTATATGGACTCTCAACAAACAAAAATACTGAACAGTCTGAGGCTTCAATCTGTGAGAGCTTCTCAATTATACACAATCATGACAGAGCTTAAAAACCAGCAAAAAAAAAAAAAAATCAGGGCCTGTCCTGAACAATTATTTCTTTTTTTTTCCTCTTCAGGATTTCAAACTTAAAAATTTTATTTTCTCCACTTGGTGCCTTTTGTTTAAGCTATCAAGTCCCCTTTCTCTGAAATGTTCAGAGATCTGAGAAATCATTCCAAGTTAGATTGAAAGTGAAATTAAGTTTAGTATTGCACACCTAGGCTTTTACCCCATATTAGGATACACATAAATGAATTACATCCTGACCTCCGTTTCACCTGTTATATACATTAAAAGACAACAGCACTTCAGGCATGTATTTGCTCTGACATTTTTTTACCTCCAAAGAAATATTTTTTTCCCGTCTTGACTTGTAGAGGGCTGTTGGTTCGAACAGCTGAAGCTTCATCGCCATCAATGGTGAGGACAGCAAAGTTTTCCTTAGCCAGGAACCGAACTTCATGCCACTGCCCATCATTGAGACCAGACCCTGTGAAGAACAGAAAAACACATTGCAACATTTTACTTACTCCAATATTAACTATCTCTATGTGTTTTGTGTGACTCTTTCACAGGCTCATTATATAAGGTTTAATAAAGGTTACTGCAGAAATGAAATCATTTTAGTGGGCTAACGAGGTATTGTCATTAAAGTGGTAATTACAAAGAAATCCACATTATATCATAAATACAAGTCTTGGAACTACTGAAGTGTCCAGCTCACAGGCATAACAGTATCTAACTATAGATGTTATCACTCACCTTTCCTATCAAATGGCCATATTCTGCATTTTATTAATAAAGAATATGTCTTAATTGTTTCTATGATTAAGCTGAGAAGAAAAAGATATCGATTCATCCATTTAACTATAGTGAGTAAGAGTGCCAAAGGGCACATTATGCTCATGTTAGGCAGATATTGTTATAGATATTTCCAAGAAAAAGGAAAGTAAAAATAGGAGGGGAAAAGGCTCAGGTAGGTGGTGAATTCACAGCTAATTGGGATGTCAGGCTACTCAGAGAAGATGAAGACAGAGGAAGATATTATCACAGAGGGACTTCAAAACCAGCAAATGTCTGAAAACCTCACAATCTTATGGGAGGACCATCCTCCAAATACTGGCAGCAGTGAAGCAGATGGAATTGTTCATTCATTCAGATCTTTTAAAACCCACAGAAGTTGTATACTTCTAATGTTGTCTCCAGCAGCTGGCAGAAAGCCAGTTTGCTTGGCACATTAAGAACTGCCAAAGGGTGCTGGTTTGTTCTACTCATTTCCATGCAGACAGGTTATGCTGGGTCAGCAAGTGAGTAGCAAATGCTGGAGTAAAAGCAAACTGCAAATTTTGGCATCTCTTACAAGCAATATTTTCTCCACCTAGATAAAGTCACCTTAGCAAAATGTCATTTGCCAAAATAAAGCACAATGCAATGTAATAAGTTGTTTCTAAAATTAAGTGGAAAGCAAAATGTCAGCAGAAGTATAATGCAACATAACTTCTCAAAATATTCAAAAGAATGTTACCTTCCATGAACAAAGAACAGTAGTCACAGCAAAGAGATATACCTAAACATTGGATGATTTTTTTTTTCCCTAGTGTTTTCGCATCTTTGTTTAAAATATGAAATCAAGTTGTGAAATAAAATAAGAGGCTCTTCTCATAATATTCTTAGAAAATTTATTAGTATGAATAAAAGTGGCAGAAGCCTCTTGAAAATGCATCAGTAAGAAATGTTACTACTAAAGCTTGTAAGCTTATTCAATCTAGAGTAAGAACAAAGCCCTAATATACCAAATATGAGGGAATTTTTCTTTGTTTGTAAGATCTTTCTCTATTTTCATTGCTCCTGAAAAAGAAGAAACTGAAAAACATGTAATTATAACATAGATAAAATTTTTATTGATAATAAACTAAGAAAGAAAATTACACAATTATTTATGGACTTCAAAACCAAATTTGTTACAGCGTGTGCTACTACAACTGCAGCTTATCAGAACATACTTAAAATCCCAATTTTCCAGCCTGAGATGACCTAATATTAAAAAAAATCTATTTTATATTTTTATCAAGGTATTTAGAATGACCTTGAACTGAATAACAACCATTAGAGACTCCTGGACAAAAATTAAGAATTGGCTATCAAAACACGGGGCACAAAAAGCAGTGGCATGAGCTGTTCATCACAAAGGGAGGTATAGCTAAAACACTCTCCGGAAAGGGGGACAGTGCAGAAACCAAGACACCTCTTGTATATGAGACAAGAAGTTGCACAGCTGAGCACAGCCAAGCCCCTCAGCCCCAGGCAGGGAGAGGTGAGGGAAAACAGGGCAGAAACGGCCCTGCCAGCTCCAAGGGAGAGTGGGAGCAGGGAAAGGAGGGGCTCTGGCCACCAGAGCAGAGCAACAGCTCAAGAGAGCAGGAGCAGCAGAGTCCTGGTCTTACCCGTGCATCCCCTCCTGTGCTGCTCAGCAACAGGATGCAGAGGAGTTGTGACCGAGGAAGTTGAGCTTCAAGAAGAAGGAGGAAGAAAGGTGTTGTTTTAATGATTGCCTTTGTTTCTCACTACCTAGATCTATTTTAATTGGCAATGAATTAAATTAATTTTCACAAGCTGAGTCTGTTTTGCTTGCAACTGTAATTGGTACATGATCTCCCTGTCTTTATCTCACTCCATGAAATTCTCAGTCCTTGCCCTGTTGAGGAGTAGGAGCGAGAGAACCCACCATGACAACTGATGGAGCTAGAGACAGATGACTGTACTATGAAATTGGAAATTCACTGTATTTCATATAATAAGGCTAAGCTCACCATCCTCACCTCTTGAGGATACTCCTTCATAAAATAATGAACTGAAAGTACTAATGAGAAAAGTTTTTAAAGTTAAATATGGCATGAGATGCAAAATACTTCAGTTATTTTAGTCTGTACTTTTGTATTTTGTGTTTGTACTGGGCTGTCCCCATGTGCAGCAAAGGGAAAACCCCCCAAGCTCACCAGCAGCACGCTGAGAAACTGAACATTACAATGACTCAAGGCAAAAAGCAGGTGGAGGGAAGGTGGATGAGCAGAGCAGGTGGTTCTCCTGAGCAGATCACGAAATGAGACCATGAGGAGAGCTGCAGGTTAAGAGCAAAAGTGATTTCATGCATTCTCTCCATGTGCACAGCATTTAGCAAGATTTAGCAAGGGGACACACTGCTGTCTGTAAGCTGCTTGCTAGAGGCATGATTGGAGAAGAATTGTTGTTTTAATGTATTAAAAATATCTGCCCCTACAAGTTAGCATCATTCCTGTCAGTCCCTGAAAGATGACACTGTTTCTGCTTTATGAACTCTTCAGTGTATTGATACATAATAATAATAAATTAAGGCTGTTTACTTAGCTAAAGGTATTACCCATCCTCATGGAGCTTTGCAGTATGACAGTAATATTCCCAACTGTTCTGGCTCAAAGTTGTCTCAAAAATTCTTGTACAATTTTATGTTTGCTTAGAAAACTTACTGGTACATTTTTTTTCTGTTGAGTTTACTGATGAATACTAATGAGGATTGCTCATTACTATTCAGCATATACTCACTGTTGTCTTTACAGAATTTTGCTCCCCAGTCAAAACACTAAAAGCACTTTTTATCTCTGCCACTGTTTTTATCTGATTTTTTATTAATGTGTATTAGTAGCACTAGTGTTAAGCCTCCTTTATAAATGGCACAATGATTTGTGTCAGGAATTTAAATTATTATTGGGATATATGATGTATTCTATATATATATACATATATAATAAGGGATACATTTGTAGAGCTGCATGACCTGTTTCTATTGTAATGTTTTATTACAAGACTCATGTATATAAAGATTATTTTTTGCTTGCTGAGATCTTTCTGTAAACCAAGACTCATTAATAAGAGTAGATCATGTCACCTTACAATAAAAGAATTTTTAGGTGGAAATTTTAGGATTACCTACATCCCAAATGCACAATGATGGTTTCTCATTGCAGTTTAATTTCCTCATCTGAGCTGATACATATATTTATTTGCATTCCTTTTCTTCTTACTTCTTTTTTGAGTATGCAAGTTGAAAGAAAAAAATAAAAAGAAATACATATTGCTGCCACCACAAATTCCCTACTGAGTTCTGAAAAAATGGTTTCATATGCAAATTAAATATCTTAATGAAATGCATTCTCTCTATGTAGGATTTCTATTTAAATGACATTATTTAAAAAGTAGGACTCTTGAGTTAGGCACTTTGATTGAACAAGAAGAAACAGATGTTTTGCTTATTACATACATGGAAGAAGAACTAGATTAACGAATACTAAAAAAGTACAAGGGTTTAATACATAATGGAGAATTCAGAAAGATAACATCTGGTTGAGTTTTGCCTCAGGGAAAACTATAGTAGCAAAAGTCTCAAATTCTTCTATGGATAACCTTGTGTGATCAAATCTTCCTTTCAAAGGTACTGACCCATGCAGTGACTACCAATGAGTGCTAGCTTATACAATCTACTGATGTACCTGGACAAAATTCTTCTGAAGTTAACACCATAACATCTGCCACATCAGAACAGAACCTTTTCTTAATTTTGATATAGGACTGTAATCCAAAATTTACTTTAAATGTAAAGAAGAAAACAAGGAAAGAATATCATCATTATCTTCCTGAATCACTGGAGCAATGCAAGGCTATGCAGCTGCACATGGGTTTTTAGTTCCCACTGCTGTAGTAAATATTCCGTATTGTAATTTCTTGCATATTCTGTTAGGAGATGAAGCTCTTAATACTCAACCTGAAGACAGAGGGAAAGGTTTATTATTGTTTTCACTTTAGCCAGACAGAATGACATTTCAGGATGTTCATAATTGTTATTCCTGGCTAATCCCTCACCAACTCAGTACAACTTTGCACTAGTGTTTCTGACTATAAGAAAAACAGCCAACAGAGTTTGGTTTGAAACATTCAGCTGTGTTCAAATATACAGCAGTATATGCCATGAATATTCAATCAGAAAAAGATAAAATATAATCACCAGATGTAATTACATGAGCTGTGCTTTTTTTTTTTATTTAGTTAATTGTAATTTTAAATTGGAAAAGCAAAATCACAGCTCCTCCAAAAATAATATTTTAGATAGTTTCTTCAATAAGCTATCTAAGTATATAATTTGTTATAGGACTTTTGATTCAAAAAATATGTTTTTAATTTTTATTAGTTTTTTGGCTATCCCGATGAGCAATAATATAAGACAGTGTAAAATGCAGTCCTTGAAGGTATTTTGATGATGGAAAACCTTGTTCTCCAACAGAAACAAAGCAGCTATGTTAAATTTTATCCTCATGTTTAAGCTCAGAGTTCTTTTTTAAGGTGAATAGTTGGAAAAATGTTCCAATTTTGTCTGTTGGTGATATCTAATTTATACTGGTTTTGCTCTGCAAGTTAAACATAACATTCTCCAGAGAAGAAAAAATGAGAATTCAGCTTTATATGTATCTCTAGCCTTGTGTGTATAGGACTCATTTTTGAAAGGGCAGGTAATTTTCTTGTTTCCACAGTTAATACTGTTGTGCAGGAAACAGAAAATACAACAAATACATAAATCTACAATGCTGCAGAGTCTTTATAATATTCAAAAATATCCTTATAAAAGGCTTGGCTACTAGCGATTTTAATGTAACGAACCATAAACCTGTCAAATAATGGTCAAATTCATAAAGATTTATTTTTGTTCTCTTACTGAAAAGTAATAAAAACAGACAAAATAAAGTTTACACTTTAATGACATTTACAAATTCTAAGTTTATAAACTTGTAGAATCTTGTGCAACTTCTGAAACAATTTTTACTTTTCCAACAGAGGATTTTTCTCTCCTCTCTCTTCTCTTCTTCACGCATTCTTTATTCTCATTAAAAAATAAAATTAAATTGTTAAATTTTGCCTTAGACATGAAAATACATACACTTGGAAAATAGAATATTGATATGTGTTTCAGCTTGCAGAAAGACTGCTGCTAGAGATCAAACACAACTTTTGCAACTGTCTTCTTTCTCTATTCCAGTCAATATCACATCAGAAAATGTTGGTTCTCAAAATGCAATCTGTGCCCTGGAATTACATAAGACACTTGCTCAATGGCAATCACCTCCATGAATGGCTCCTGGATTAATCTTTACTAAGAAACAGGCAATGGTCACACATTATCCATGAGTGACCATCACTAATAAAACTTAGTGTATTATAAAAATATCTATAAAAATGTTAACTTAGCGTATTACTTATTATTTAGCATAACTGTTCTGAGCTCCCCAAAACTATTTGCAGAGCAGCATCTAGCTTTATCTGCCTTTCAGCTGGCAACACTATAATTACCTTACAACATTGTTCCCCCATACCCAAACAATCATCATCATTGAGACTTGAAGGCATTTACCCAGATCTAAGAGTACCTAGAAAAAAAAATCAACTTTCTTTACTTAAAACTAGGAACATGCTAATGCAAAATATGATCTATTATTAGGAGTCAAGCAATGTCAATAATTGTAATCAAATCTGGCAATTTAACTCCGCTTTATCCTACATACACAATTTATAAAAGAAACCTCCACATTTTTTTTCTGGAAAATTGGTTTTTTTTTCCCTTGTGAATTATAAGAAGTAAACCATCTTAGAAACATCGTTATACTTATAAATCTTGAACTTAATTTTATAATTTTAATCATCATCTGCTAGATACCATACTGCACTATTATTTTTATATGCTAAGCATCTTAATATTTTGATAAGCGAGCTAACCAGTACTTTCCATCTTATGAAACTTTAAGATACTTGGTTTGTGGCTATTATTCTGTCGTACTTCATTTAACTTTATTTGGGAAGGCCTTTCTGAATTTGAAACCCTCTTGTACCACTACAATTATTTATATTTATTGTATATTTATTATATGCAGGGCTAAATTTGAAAAGAATAGAGCAACAGTATTTTGTCTTATCTTTGGACTAATAAAGTTCAGATGCCTACAAAACCATGACAGAGAAAGTTCTTATTCTTGGCACATTCATGCTGGCTAAACAATGTAAAAAAATAAAATAAGTAGATATTCCAGACAGGGGAGGAAAGTGGATCTGTAACTTTTAATTTCACAATACTGAAGTATTCAGGGAAGATTCAGAAGCATAGACTAGTGGTATTTCCCTAGATTTTCTCACTAGTTCCCAACTTAAACAGTTTCACTTTGGTGTAAGCAGCATACTTAATTGCAAACAGAACAGAACTCAGTGCAGAGGGTTTTGTTGGTAAGAAAAAAAGCAGGTACAGAAAAAGCAGAAAAAAACCTCCATGGAACTAAAAGGAAATTGACATTTCCAGACCAACAGCTAAAATTGAGTGTAACATTGTTTTGATATTTTAAATGCTCGAGACAAGCTTACCAGCCTGGGCTTTGAATCAACAAGAATATTTAAAAAACATTTTTTAGTAGGAGATTACTCAAGGGTGAACATCTTAAAGTACTCTGGCAAAGTGAAGCCTAAATATGTCTAAGATATTCAAACAGTTCTTTCAATACATCTTTTGTGGTCATCAATGCATGACTGAGAGTTTGAAGTATATGATGGGAGAAGAGGAGACTGAGCTTTATCACTTAACTTGTGGTACACAAAACCACCTTTTATGTTGCTCATTTGGCAATACTTTCAAATCAGCACCTGTAACACTTTCATTATGCTCCTGCTTAGAAGATACAGAAAGCTCTAGGCTGCAGTTTTTAAGAGGAAATTTGCGTAGCAGCCCTCTTTTGTAACTTAATACTATTATACAATTAATTTTACCTTTATATTTATATTATATACATTTTATTTATATTTTATATATTTATAGATATATTTATATTATATACAATTTATTATATGTTTATAGTTTTGTCTTCGTTGTATGTAGGGCCCTCACAACAAATACGAGAAACATTGCAATTTTTTCTTCTAAATTAAATATAGCACTTTTTACAAGGATTTGCTCATACCTCTGCCTCTGTTCCAGGGGCATGAACTGTAGAAAATCAAACCCACTGCTCCCACCAGAAAAAATTACTAAATGTTGGCGTTATCTAGCAAATACTAATGACTGATTTATTAGTGTTTCTTCATGATCTATTTCCAATTAAATTCAAGCTACATACAACAATTTTTATTTAAAGCCTCTTAAAAAAACAAAAACCAACAAAAACCAGAATACTCCACTGCCAGAACCAAACAGTGCTACATATGAAAACTGATTTTCTTCGAATGACTTTCCATAGGGTGGTTAAAACCCTGTTACTGACACATTGAGGCTGGACTCAACCTTGCTGCAGACCAGTTCTCCAGCCAAAAAGAAATGCAGAGAACTTCGCACAGCAGAGGACAGTTTTGTGCATGAGCCAGGGTCCTACAGAGGTGGAGGTAAAGGTTTATATGTAAACTTAGTTTGTTGCTGAAGTGTGTGCATAGAGCAAATCTTGCAGTTGTCCCCACATAGTGGACTTAGTTTTGTATTAGTAAGTCTCCACGCCTGAGGGCTGTATTTTCTCCAGATGAAACTAAGCCCAAGCTCACAAAGTCCAACTCATGTGCAAATGACTTTGCATGGACTTTGAGGTCTCAGCATGAATTGTTCTGCTCTGTTATTCACTCCTATTGTGCTGCACTGCTTGCTACTGAAGACAGAGCCAGGTCTAAAATGTTGAAAGCATCTGCTTTGTACATTGGGATCTTGATTCAAAAGGAAAACAGCCTGTTCTCTTCTATCAGGATCCCTAAGGAAAAAGCGATTAAACCCCGCCATAGCACTCTGCAAGGGAAAACTCCAAGACACTCCTTGCCACAAGAAGAAAATATTTTCTCCATAATTTGTGTGTAGTTGCTGTCACAGATCCCTATTTCTGTTGTGTTAAGTAGGTGTATCTTTTCAAAACCAGAAAGCTGACAGAGAAAAATAAACAATAACATTCTTAGCTGTTATAGATGGATAATGAAACGACTGGCTCTCACAATTAAAAGGTAACTATTGTGTGAATATTAAGAGAAGCTTTGGTGATGTATAGTTATGTTATTGTAGTTTAGATGGTCTCTGTTCTACCCATAGTTCCCTTTCCCCCCTGTATTGTTGCCATCGGACAGCCTGGGTTGTCTAGGACAGGTAAAAAAGAAGGCTGCACACGTGTCCCTTACCTGGCCCAGTTGGGAATGGAAAGAATGGAAAAGCTTAGGGGGTGCAGCATGGCAACACCTGACCTTCCAATCAAGTTACAAGAAAGCAGTCTCCACCGATAAATGGCAAAGAAGAGCTGACTGACAGACTTGGGGAGGGCTGGGCTAGCTGATGCAACCCCCCAGGGGTATAAAAGACTGAGCATCCATCTTGAAGATGAACCGACCACGTGGTATCCATGAGGGCAGTTCCCAGTGCTGCAGCTTTTTCCTTATGTAGTCCTTTGTTGTATTTTTGTCAAGGTTTAATAAACCTTTTTAAATTTTCAAAGTGAGCAGTTGTTTCTCACATTAGCGACAACAAAAAAGTCTTAAAATAATGATAATTTCAAATGATCCACTTTCTGAACTAAAGTTATTTTTAACAGAATAATAGAATCACAAAAGCTGGTAAAGACCTCCAAGATCATTGAGTTCAGCCTTTGACTGAGCAGCATTATGGCAACTAAACCACAGCACTAAGTACCATTTCCAGTTGTTCCTTGAACGCTTCCAGAGATGATGACACCACCATATCCCTGCGTAGCCTGTTCCAATGTTTAAACACACTTTCAGTGGAAACATTCTTCCTGATATCCAGTCTGAACCTCCCCTGGCACAGCTTGAGGCTATGTCCTCTTGTCCTGTCTGTACAGGACAATATTATTATTATACATTCTGTCTTCTTTGTTAAGAGCACAGTAGCATGTAAACATAAAATATATTCTGTCTCAAAGGCAGACACAACAAAAGTATTTGGATCTTAGAGAGTGATTTTCCAAGAAAACCATAAAACGTAATTTAAAATTGTACAGAATTGCTAGCATTGTATGACTGCTTTACATTTTACTGAATATTGCCTTTCATAGACTGCTGTTGGAAATGCAAGCTAGATCTCAGTGTCAAGATAGCCTGTACTCTGACTCTGTCCTTTATTCTGTCCTAGGTTTAAGTGTGTATTTCCTGTGTTCATATGTACGAGAAAGTATCTAATAGAAGTAGCCTTTCAGCATAAAAGAAGTTCTAAGAAGTGAAGAAACTTGAAAATGCCTCCAGCTCCTCTGCCTCCCTGCCAGTTTGATATGGCAGCATTCCTTCTCACATGCATTTTTCACTAGGGGTTGTCAAGAGGAATACATTGTTTAAATGACAACCTCACACCTTTGAAAAGGTATCAGACCATCTGTTCTTCAAATACAGTGCCCTATTTTGCTGCTCCTTAATATAGCATTAGATGAACTGTGAATGTCAGTGGAGTTTCCCTAGACTTGTGGAAAATGAGGAATGACTTCATACGCGGTAAGTGAGAAAAGGCAGTTCTGTCAAATACAGCCACACAGCAGCGGATCTTTCAGTACAGCAGCGAGAACAGAGCTAAGCAGTTACAGTGCTGGGTCCTAGAGGAGCTACCTTTGAAATGTAGAATGAATCCATTGGTTGTAAGAGAGGAGAGTCAGGAACAGAGCAGCCCTGTCAGTATAATTCATAGGAGACTGGGAGATCTGACATGGGAAACACACAGATGCATACTCATATGCACATAATGTAAGTATCTGCTAGTCAGTGTCAGAGGGATTGAGGTCTGAAACTGTCATGTTATCATTACAACTCTGAAATCATATGTCTCAGAAATAAAATAACAATAACAATAACAGTAATAATAATAATAAAGAGACAAACAAATATCTCTCTGTCCTTTTGGTACAGGGAGTTCAGCTGGGGTCAATGTCACTGATGAGGAAATTGCAATGGTGAGCTAATTAAAGATGCCTCTGTCAAAGTCCTGAACTTCCAAGTATCTGTACCAGATGAGAATTTAGGCCAACATACAGAAACCCCCAGGTTTTCATGGAGCTGGATTAGATAAGCTGCAGTATCCTTCACACCTACCATCCTGTGATAACTGAAATCCTTATAATGGAGAGGCACTCACTTTTCCCGGTCACCATTACTACTAGATTTCATGATAAAAATATTGCTCCCAACTCAGGTTACATATACTATATCCACTCATAATTACTGAATCTGTTCTGACAGTGGGGGAATCAACCTAAATTAGTAACTCCTGAGCATCAAGTAAGTTGTTAGAACAAACTTCTGCCCCGAAATGCAGCTCCACTTCTGTATCTGCATTGATCTTTGTGTGAATAGAAGGACCAGCAGCTTGCAGAGTAGGCAAGTTTTAATAGAATTTTTATAGAATTTATTTTTTAAAATTTCTAAAGAAGGCACTGAAGCCAAAGAGTCTAACTCAAGTATGAAGGTTGTACATAGATTACAATTTTGTTTTTTGTTTCTTTTTCCTTCAGGCATTTTGTTAAGGGGGAAAATGATAGATTCTAACAGTTCAACAGTTTTCTTACAGTACTAACACACACTTCAAAAGCTTTTTAAGCTCTTTGCTGACCGCACAACTGTAATAACCACTTTATTATTGCTTTTTACTTCACCAATGTCTTTATATTAGTTTAATTTTGTCTTTGTTCTAGTAGGCAAAGGAAGAAATAAATTTTACCAGAAATTTTGTCTGATCTGAAAAGATTAGGAAATTAATAGTTTAGTCTGTCTGTGACACTTAGGAATAAGGTGACACTTCATAAATTATATTTAATTATGGTGTCTTTTCCAATTTTTATTTTCTGTCCACTGCCCTGTTAAAAATTCCATTAGTTTTTAAATAAGAAGTGAGACCACAATGGAAAATAGAGAGGTTAAAATCTAGTAGATTTTTTTTCCTTTTCTGCAGTTTTATTAAAAATTCCTAATGCAAATATGGGGTTTTTTTGGGGTCAGAAAATTTCATCTCCCTCCTTACCATAAAGTTTCTTTTCAATAAGAATTTGATCTGCACTGCTATTATAATTTTTCATTGCAGGTTTTCTGCTGCATTTTATGCATTAGGTGGTCTGTCATATGCATAATTAGTAATTACAGGACCCACAGGCAATAAATCATGAAAACATATTATCTTTGCATCATACTTGGGTTAGCAACATTCTGATGCACAGTAGAGGCTGTCACCAGCATTTTATGAAGATGGATGATTGAACTATGCAACTCATAAGCTGAATTGTGATAAATCACTCAGTTCACTCTTGCTAAAGGCCTTGTGACACTGTCAGTTAAACACTGCTGAGCACCCCATTCTGCCTGTGACAGGAGCAGCTGCTGACACCTGCACCCCTGATGGTGGCCTGGACTCTGGTAAGGGACTGATGGGGCCAAGCCACCTTAGAGAGCCTATTCTCATTCAGAGGATCCATAATTTCAGTTAGCCATTTGACATCTGATGATAAACCCCTCCTCTTCCCAAAACCAAGAACAAAAAAAAAAAAAAAAAAAGAAAATATTTTTTTAATGTTTTATTCTAAACACTAATTTTATAGAACACACTAATTTTACAGAACATACACACATTACAGAAAAGTTACCAGAACTAGTTGCTCTGCAGTAATTCTTGAAAGGCCAGCATGTCAAGAAATGACTCTGTGAATGGATGCTACTTTTAAAAATTAGCACTCTGCAGAACTATCATTTGTTGTTCTAGCGAGAAACGAGGAAAACAAAACCCAAAAACCTAAATTATGATTTAAAATTAAACTATTTTTAAAATAATTACCACAAGGGATTTGATAAAAAATTAGTAAATAAAAAGCTAAGTAATTTGAATATTAAATTAATTCTATTAGGGACTTACTGTGTTTTCCCAAATTCCCTAAAATATCCCTTTGAAAGAGACAGTTTGAGATACAATTATTTTCTGACCTACTAAAAATGTGAACATGACGATTTTATTCCTTAATTCTCCTTGTTCATTACTGATACAAAGCAACTTCAACAATAAAATACACTATAAAATAACAACAACTTTGCATCTGTCCTCAAAATCCACAGTAAATAAATAAGTAAATAAACATATTTACCATAGTAAATCTGTTGTTTCATGCATGATTGCCTTCATATCACAGAGACCATCTGGAAATGGATTTTTAAACAAAACCTTTCTGAAAATTTGATGGTGTAACTAATGTTGTTTTGGTTTGATGAAAAAATCATAATAAAGCCCCATATCAGATTCCAAGCATGTAAATGGAAATCAAATACCCTTACTGACAGGAATACTGGTAGAAGTAAAAAACTTTAAATAATACTTTTACTAAAATAATTTATCTCTACGTTGCTTTTTTAAGTTTTTCAGTGCACAATAATTTAGCCAGCTGTTTAGAAAAACTTGACACGCAACTTTGTTTAGGATTAGGTTAAACAACACAGAAAATAAGGGTAGCTTGATAAACCTTCTTGTTCTGAATTTGCCAACTTCTTTTTAAACTTCTATGACCTGTCAAACTTGTAATTAAATGTTGATTTATTACAGAAGGCTGACAATTGTTGTAGCTCATTTTCTAAGGACTTTGCGGTACAGAAAATCAGGAACCAACCAAAGTCCTCATTGTTTAATTTCATTCTCTTAAGACATGGTAATGGAGAAACCATTTCAGCTCCACATACTAGTTTCAGGCTTACAGTCGGAATCATGCTCAGTCACTCTTCATGTAGTTTATATCTTTGCAATGTTACATTTGTTCTTATTGTTACTATGCCCTAGAAATCACCAGTTCATTCAGTGCTTCAGAAAATCATGTCTAAGCCAGAAGGAGGAACTTTCTCCAGGTTTCCATAGAAATATCATGCTTTGGGAGAAGTTGCTCCTGCTGAATTAATGAGGTTGGTTATGATAAAGGTATTCAGGTCTAGCATTGAGAAAGTGTGATGAACCTTGCCTTTTGATGGAAAATCTGGAAGTTGGCTCAAATGAAAAGTAAAAAGAATTTAATCTGGATAACAATTTGAATTCTGATGCTCTTCTTTTTCTGACTGCAGTCATATGGAACATGCACATGTACTCCTGGTACTGCTAACATCAAATTAAACATCCTTAGTAATTACACTTCTAAGAATCTGCAATTCCTTAATGTGAATGTGGGACATAATCTCCTGTCAGGAGAATTGAAGACCTCGATTCAGCTTCAAACCTTTCCCCATTTCCTGAGTTTTGTTTTTTTTGAAACTAAAATGAAAGAGTAGGCTTCTGAGTTAAAAACAGAGGATCCATGTTAACAGCAGGAAGGATGGTTTGTTTGTCAATAATTCTTGGCCCGTTTTGCCAATTTTTAATGCGTTGAGTATGACATAGCAATGTTGGGGGAATTCTGGATTTTATTTCTCCTATGGTTTTGCACCTATATACTTGTCATCTAAGCAGGGCTATTCCAGCAGAAAATGAGTACCTGGAGTTACATTTAAAAACATACAAAATTTACTTTCATAAAACATGGTGGAGAAGGCCCATTCATTATAATGTGTTTCAGTTTGTTTCTAAACACTTATGACAGTAGTGACTATAGTGCAAATACTGGATAACTCTGCTAGCTCTATAGGGAGGTAAAGGGAAAGGCAGGGGAATAGAAAGTATTTAAAATATACACATGTTCTACAGGCCCAGCGCTTTTAAGCAAGCTTCTTAGCATCTTCCAAAATGATCATATAAGTAAATTTCAAAATTATAAAGCAAAAATACAGGAAAGTCAGTCCTCTGGAAATACTTGGTCTGTATAATCTTGAAATGACAGAATTATAGATATTACTAATGGGTCAAAATAATACCTTAAAAAACCATTTTTTCCACTTTAAATATCACACGATTGGACACGACTATAAAGCACCTAAGAAATTAGAAAAAATGGCAGTAAGTGCAGGGTATATTTTTAACACAAGACGCATAGATATCCATAAAAAGTTTCCACAGGCTGGGGTCTAGACAGGTGCAAAACATATACAGTGCAAATAGTTTACTTTGAATCTATTTTTCAGTGGCAGCTAAGTTTTCTTGTAAGTCTACAGACTACTCTGTTGTCATCAGAAACATGTTGAAATAAAATCTCCAGTGAGCCATGTTCTTATTTGCAAATGAATATGACACTTACAGCAGAAATTTCCAGCTGCCTTACGTCCATGAGCTGGCTTTCATGCTAGTGGTACATGTGTTTTTATTTGAGTTTTCCTATCATGAATCCAAATATATTGTGCAAGGAGATTATATAGACAGTGGGGCAGACTTCTTCAAGATACTTTAGATTAAAGTACAAGGTATTCAAATAATGAAATGTAATGAGACTAAGCACATTGCAAATGAAGAATCACAGTTAACAGTTCAAACAATTATTACAAAACTGTACTGGTTTGGGCTGGAGTAGAGTTAATTTTTTTAATAGTAGCTAGCGTGGGACTGTGTTTTGTACTTGTGCTGAACACAGGTTTGATAATACAGAGATGTTTTTTTATGCTGGCCAGGAAGCTGGGGGTGCATGGGAGATTGGGAGCAGACACAGCCAGGACAAGTGACCCAAACTGACCAAAGGGACATTCCAGACCATGTGACATCATGCTCAGTATGTAAAGTGGGGGAAGAAGGAGGAAGAGGGGGATGTTTTGAGTGATGGTGTTTGTCTTTCCAAGTCACTGTTACATGTGGTGGGGCCCTGCTCTGCTGGAGATGGCTGAACACCTGCCTGCCCATGACAAACACTGAATTAATCCTCAGTTTTGCTTTGTTTGTGTGTAGAGCTTTTTCTTTCCGTACTAAACAGTTTTTCTTTAAACACACGAGTTTTCTGGGTTTTACATTTCCAACTTTCTCCCCAGTCCCACTGGTGGGGAAGAGAGCAAGTGGCTGTGTGGGGCTTGGCTGCTCTCTGGGATTAAACCATGACAGAAACATATGTATGATCCATGGAAATTTTCTGACAGTAAAGGACTAGATCAATGTCAGTGCTGAGATCAGGGTAGCCATATATTCCATAAGATGGGCCTTTTCTCAAATTACTTTTGCAAATTTAATGTCAATTATGAAAAAGAAACTTATATGCTCTTTTCTCTGTTTTCATCTTTGCTGAGCAGACAGTGGGCCAAGAGGTTCTGAAGGTTGTTCCTTTCCTAAGCTCCCCTCCAAAGGCACCCAGAGGTGCGACTCATCTGACACTGGCAGCTGTTGGCAGCAGCAGCAGGACCAGGCTGCTGAGACCAGTGCAGACTGGAGATGAGAGGAAGAGGCCATGGAAATGCAGGGAGTGAAAGACCAGGGGAAAAATGGTAGATGTAAATCATATGCATTAATGCTCTGCAGAGTTGGGGACATATTCTCTCCTGTCCCCTATCTTCCTCAAAAACATAAACGTGATTTGCTCTGTAGGTGTAACTTGCATGGTAACTTGTTTAAAAATTAACGTCTACATTTTCAGAGAGAGAAGAATATACCAAGCCTTTATCACAGACAATTATAGGATTTGCTGCTGTAGGAACGTGAGTTCAGAATTTAAACCAGGACCAAAGGACAGAAGGAGTAATTTTTTTATGATTAATGTTTTAATAAACAAGTGCTAGTTATAACTACAGCTCTCCCCTGCCACTTTGCTACAAAATAATGGTAATACTTAACAAGAATAACAATAAAAACCTGCCAGTTCCCTCTGACTCTTTTTGTTTATATAAAAGAGTTTAAAAATTGTCTTCATCAAAGCATGCAGGGTCTTTTAGAACTTAATTGTATACTGCAAGGATATGCCAATATGCATCCACTTACAGATGTATCTTTGTTATAGCCCATGGTACTCTATGCTTCACACTACAACAGTACTCTATACCAGATATCCTAAGTAGGAAATAAAGAGTACTTAGCCTAGCAAGCTTAGTGTTGCTGTTTCCCTCAGCAATTGCCTTCTTTTTTCCTCTCTCTAACTAGTTTTTGTAGCATACATTTGTAGAAATATGTATAAGGAGAAAAATTATTAAATGATCTTACTACGGGGATGAGAAAAAAAACTTTCCTGATCCAGTGTTCATTCATAAGCCAAGTTAAAAAGAAGCCCAAAAAAAACTGACTTAGATTAATTTAGCTGAAGAGCATTTATAGAAAGCAGGCAAAGTCACATTGTTTCAACAGACATTATCCAGCTCTGCATACACTTGCTTCTGTGCCCTCAATTTTCCTCTGTCTTCATCTATTTCCTGTCTCTTTTGTTCATCTTTGCTGTCAACTTATGACAGAAATTATCATATTTAAATTACTGGCAGTTTGCTTTTTCTCCTCCTCTATGATCAAAGAAATGGAATTTTTCAAGAATTGAAATTGTCACATTCTTCACATTTTCAAAGTCTCCTCCTTCCTTTACCAAAAATTGTTTCACAGTACAGCACATAAACACAAATCAGCTCCAGGCAGAGTTGTGGGGTTTCAACGTATCTAAAATAAGACATTCATTCAAAATGAATGTCAGTGTTCTTATTCAAATAATTAAACATTGGCCATGATGACATGGCTGCTGAGGAGGCTTTGTGGCCTCTGTGTATTTAGGTTGTGGAGGAGCCACAGTTGTCAGTAAGGTCCCCCTCCTCCTTTTGCTAGATTTGGGCATGCATGAGCCGTACAGCATATGACAATACCAGCTAACCTGCCACCTCAGTAGCAACTCTTGGTAAATCCTAAAGAATTAATTAATTCAGTTAAGCAGACAGCAAACAAAAGACAGTGCAGAGAAGGGGTATATGCGTGTATAAGAACTATCACTAAACTAGCAAAAAACGAAAGGCAAAGCTCTCATAAAAAATCAGTTATCTTCTTTTTCTTCATCTCATATTCACCCCTCCTACAGTTCTTCTTAAGTATCAGTTAATACAAATACTTTATCTTCTTGTAATTAGTTGAGAAATTTAGTCGGGCCGCAGTATACATTCCTACTTCAAAAATAATCAAACCCCTCCTCCACTCAGATCAGGATGAAAAATAGAGAAGTTTCCAGCTCTTTCACTAAGGTATTAGTTTAAAAAAAAAAAGAAACTTGTGATATTTACTTTCTGTAAAACACAATGTTTTGTACCAAATACAAAACCTCCAGATCTAAGCCAGTGTCTTTGATAATTCTGGTGCACAAACACAGATGTTTGAACATCAGATATAACATAAGTGGAATTGCTCTTAAGAAAAAAAAAGGGGAATTTTTCATCTCAACTTTACACAAAACTCAGTGAAAGAAAGTGATCCTTGGGAAAAATATTTTTTCTTGTTTCAAAGGCACCATCTCAGGCAGAAATCCCACAAAGAAGGGCAAGGGCTTCTTCTTCAAAACTTCTTTTGTAGAGTTGTCTACAGATTTTTAACTTTTATACTCAATGCCTTATATTCAAAACATATTCTTCATGGTAATTTGCCTTTGCTTTTCAATATTTATGTAGGCACCACCTGCCCCAGGCAAAATCAATCCATTTTTTTTCTCCATTTATTAATCTAATATATATAACAAAAGATAATGGCGTCCCAAGGTGTTTGTATTACAAAAGTATATGATGAAAAAAAACTGTAAAAATTTGAGAAAAAAGAATGAAACATAATCCCTTTCTTACAAAGAAGCTCTGTGGCACAAGATTTGTTCTGTTTCACTGATGTGTAGGAACAAAAAAAAAACCTAACTAATACCTCTTCTAAAAGACTATTTACTTTCCTGATTATTTTCTTTTTCCTACTCCAGTGTTCAAAAGTTTTATGGAAAAAAAACCAGGTCTTTTGAATATTTAAATTAATTTTTTAAAAAAACCAAATAATATTTATTATTAACAAGTTATTTAAAGCTTGTGATGTCGCTTTCTTAATCAGGATAAATTAAATTCAATAACTTAAATAATTATTTTGTCATTTTGCAATTAAGTATGTAATTTCTGTATATATTGAATGAAAATTATTAGTTAGCAAGCAGAAAAGTGAGAGTTGTATGCAGCTGTTTTTTCTCATACTTATCATGAAACCCATGCTCCATTACCGTGAAATATATTGTATGTATAGCAGTCCAAGCCTGATTCACATTTCCTAACAATGCAAAGTTTTAAACATTGATTTAGATGACTGAACCTTGTGTTGATAACCTGGGGTGAAGTTTCTTTCTCCAGGTGACTGGTAAACAGAATTTCCAAATGGGAAAAGCCTCAAGCACAGTAAAGAAACCAGGGACACTTGCACTGTTGTGAGTTTCTCCAGTAATACCAGTGATCCAACAAAACCCTGGTCTTGCAGGCTCCCAAAAATATACTCAGCCAAGCCCAGCACTCTACTTGTGTCCTGAACTTCACACAAACTATTTATTAATTGGGATCTAACAGTAATCAAGGTTCTTTTGCAATTTTATGTCAGACACTGGCAATTTTCAGGCTTTTATTGTGTGTTTGAGACTCAGGTCCAGCTTGTCCACAGCCTACACACAGTAACTAACCGTACTTCTGCAACTAAATAAGGATGTTGGGTGTCAGGAATTCTGTATGAACAGCTTCTAACTTTTCCAACTCAGGCTGTTTGTGGGCTGTCAGATGAATGAGAGTAACTCAGGAGGAATTATCCAGCCAAGGTAAATACACCTTGGTAAATACATAGGTAAATATCTAATTTTACAACAGTTTAGATACACCTGGGCAATTGATGGGTAGGGGAGAAAAGTAGATTTCTAAGATAATACCAAATATGTGAGGTATTTAAGCCTATTATCCCCAGTTACTGAGGACTGCCCTAACTATTGACACAGCCCATTTCTATTTCTGTATGCACTGGGCAGAATCATTAATTTTCCTTCAAGAAAAAAAAAGTGCTATGCTAATGTTATGCCCATAGTAGCTATATTAGAAAGACTAGATATTTTAAAAGATGAGCAAAAAAATAATTATTATGAAAAATTAAAAAGATTGCAAGATCCCATGAATCTCTTGATCTTTTGCCCTTCTCTTGTATAGACCTAAAGTGAATCCAGAATAACTGCCTATTTTGGTTCTTATGAGTATATCAACAATTGAATAACTCACCTTAAGGAACATACTGAATACATTATTAGTTCCATTAACATGGCTATGGATAAACACAGTGCCCTGAAATTTCCCATCTCATGACCTTGGAAATCTCCCAAGGCAGCTGTAGAAGTCTAGTTGCAGGGGTCTTTTAAAATGGAGCCTAACAAAGCTCAAAAAAATACATGACAGGGGAACAATGCTACCATACCTAGGGAATGCAGCTAACTGAAAATTAATAGACCTTCTGTATCTGTAATTTGTGGGGGTTTGTGAAAACATGTCATTTAATATCTTTGCAAGACTGCTATCCTGTATATTAACATATCTTTTTCATTACAATTCTGAATCTTTCAAAAAAAAGCAAGCCCATAAAATTTTGTCCTGAAAAAACCTCAACTTTAAAATAATATTTTGCAATAACAGTTACAATAATTTTTAAATAAGAAGCAATCTTAGACTCTATTAACCGGTTTTAATTTTACAGTAGCCACAAAATAGGTCAATGCCAACTGGTCTTGTGAGTGATTGACTTTCCAAAACTACCCAACAAAGCTAGAAAATTGGCAACGGATTGCTTTTTGGTGGGTAACACTTGATAAAAAATCTCTATTTGTTCTATGTCACAAGAATTCAGCAAGAGGATCAGTCTTGCTGTCCTATCATAACAACTTTTCTGCACCCATTTACAAGCTATCAGCATATTAATAGAGCCACTGTTGCTTAACAATTTTGTTTCAGGCATCGACCCACCAGCAACTGCATCAGTGGTTACAGTCAGGGCATATTTGCATATTGACACATATCCTGAGAAGCCAAATTAGATCGTTAATTATTCCTCTTCATATTCCAGGACATATTTTTGACAATTTTAATAGGTTTTTTTTAAAGTTTCCTCATTTCATTTAGGTGCCTTAGGTGTTAGATTAAATAATGGAATCTTGATTTGCAAGACTGAATTTCATATTGTCACGGGATTTTCTGGAAAGTACCCAGTCAGAAATCTCACTCTACTTGAGGACTAATTTCATATATGTAATCCTTTTTCACTAAGGACGCTGTAAATAAGACATAAATCAGAAGGATTCTCAAGTACAAGCACTTGTGCTGCAATCAGAGAGATGACAGTTATTTTATTTTTCCCAGATTTCATAAGAATGCAATGGCTCTTCATAATTTTGGTTTTTTCAATATTTTAAAAGGATAACAGGGCTGCATTTTGGAATTATTCCAGTAGGAAAAAAACATTCATGGCCTGTCCAGAGCTTGATAACCTACAAATGCACCAATATCTAGACATGTCACTGATCTCCTAAGAGGACATCCAATTAGTTCAGTATTATGAAACAACAGACGTGAATTAATAAAGTACCTTCTGTCTCTAGGCGTCAACACTTTCTGTTTCTTTTATCAATACATGACTCTGTTATTCTCAAATACTATAATGCTTCCTGACTTTTATAATTCCTATTATTCCTATAGTTCCTATTCCTTCTACCTAGCCCTCGTTCTTGTGGAAGGCTAAGCTGCTGTATGTCTTCTGGAAACTCAACACAACAGAGAGGAGTCAGTCCAGGAGCTTCCTGGAGTGTGTGGAAGAGAGAACTTCCTTCCACAGCTGGGAAGAGAGCCAAGCAAGGGCTGGTGCCCCATTCTGTTTACAAACGCTGGCGTGGTGGTGTGCTGATCAGAGGCCATCTGGGGTGCAGTGACCATGACACGGTAGAGTTTTCAATTTCAATTGGTGAAATAAGGAAGGGGTCAACCAAACCTCTACTTTGGACTTCTGTAGGGTGGACTTTGGCCTGTTTAGGACCCTGATTCAGAGAGTCACCTGGGAAACAGTCCTTAACAACACAGAGGACCAGGACAGCTGAACACAATTTAAGAAGGACACCTTAAAGATGGAGGAACAGGCTGTCCTTGTGCTGAAAGACAAGCCAGCAGAGATGAAGACTAGCCTGGATCAACAACAAGCTTTTGCAATAATTCAGGGAAAAAAAAGAGTTTTTGACCTTGGGAACAAGGGACAGGCAACTTTGGGAGAGTACAAGAATGTCCTTAGGTCATGTAGAGAGAAAATTAGAAAGGCAAAAGCTCAGCTAGAACTCAATCTGGCCACTGCTGTGAAAGATAATAAAAAGTATTTTTATAAATTCATTAACAACAAAAGGAGGGCCAAGGAAAAACATTTTTACTGGATACAGAAGGGAACATTGTCACCAAGGATGAAGAGAAGGCTGGGGTATTTAAGTGTTAAACTTGGTAAATGACAGAACTTCAAACTTCCAATCTCCATATACTGCAAGAAAAAAAGAAAATTCTGTCATTTCTTACAGTTATCCTAGAGAATATTATTAAGTTGGAAGAGTAGGTCCACAAGTCCCATATTCCTTGCGTATTACTTCTGATTTTAACTACGGATATATTTGCCTTACCCTGCCCTATATATTCCATTACATGGGAAATCTTCCAAGCATTGAATTATCTTAATTCAGAGCTCTCTGTAAGCATCTATTAAGTTGAAGCCAAAGTAGTGCATCACCAATGAGGTTCCATATGGCTTAAGTAGTTATTATCCTAGAAATAGCTAATTTCTTTGCGTTATACTCTAGCATTATAAATCTGGTTATTAAAGTAGGAGGGCATATTTTTTCTCCTACTAAGGAGAAAAAGAGAGATTGATTTTCCAACATACTTTCTATCCCAGTTCAGCAATATTTGTATATGCTAACCTCACAGGCAGACTGCAGAAGACTATACAGAAGTATGTCAGGTTTTCCTGTTTTCCCCAAAGAAATAGTGACTAAGCAGTGTTTGAGGATCCTCTGTGTTTACCCAAGATTTATAGCTGCCTGGTAGCTCAGCTGAAGTTTGAGTTCTCAGGCTACAGGAATATTTGCAAGTATTTTTGTATCATCTGAAGACTGATATGAGAACCAAGAGATTTTACAGCAGGTGAAATTAGTTCACCTAACATGTTAAACACCTTCACTCTTAAAAAAAAAGTTTTTTGTTTTTGTTTTAAATTGAACATGCCATTAAAGGACTGGGCAGTAAAACATGTTTGACATTGATGTACTCTTCCTATCATCCATTTCTATTTTTGACTGCTATTTACTCCATATAACTGTAAATAAATTTCTTTTAAAAACATTAATTGAAACCTTGAAAATAAAGAAAAATACCATTTAATATGATCAATGAATGCAGAATTGTCCTCTTAAATAATAGATGTCTATAAAAGATAGCAGATTCTTGCTGATATTGACTACATTTATCTACTAAATTAAAAACAGGGAGATAAATATCAACATTGTTCAAAGTCCATTTTAATCGTTTGCTACATGAACAAGTAAATCAATGAAATAATTTATCTGAAGCTCACCAATGTTTGAAAATTCCTTTCTCCTCCTGTTCAAACCTCTTTACAGGAATCATGCATAAACATGAAAGCTTTGTAAACGTGCCATGAAAAAGAGTTATGGATTGCCTTGATCATTTGTGCAAAAGTTATGTTTAGTATTCAGAAAAATGTTTTTGAACTACAAGATGAAACAAATTTTAAAAAACCCCAACCTTGAGTCCAATATTAGAATGTGCATTAATTTACCTTTTATCTTTAATAGCATTTATCTTAATCTCTTTTTCAAATCACATTTTCAAATGCAGCTAGGTGGTACACCTTTAGATCAGTCTATGTATTCACATGGACTTGTTAGAGACTATTGATATATGAAGAGAGTCTGGAGACTGTACATTTTAAAAATTCAGCCACTAACCTTGAAGGAAGGAAAAGTTTTCCCATTTAAGAGCCACGTTTCCCAAGCTCAGTGACACTAAGGCACTAATAACACAAGTCTGTACTGAGTAACTTACACACATTTTAGAGTCCCCTAGCACCCTTGATTGACAAGTCCTGTGTTTTACTAGTGTGCACAGACATACATACATGTATGTATTTGAGCATTTATGACAGATTTTACACCACAGGTTTCATTTAGTCTGGCAGCTTCTTTGCTCACTGAAAATTTCCAGCAGTTTTAAGTATCATTAGGACAGTAGGACTTCAATTTTCATTTCCTTGGGAGTTATTCATTAAACACACATTTCACTATCTGCAAACATCACTAGCTGTTTCTTTACGTATTAATCTTTGTGTAATGCCACCTACTCACCAAAAATTCAGTCAAACTCTTGAGGCAGTCACTGTGCCTTGCTAGACAGATGAAACACATATGAAACAGGTGAAGAAAAATGTATCTAGACCAGAGAAATATAATCTCATGTAAAGACCTTACTTTTCATTGCTAATTGTGTATCTGGTAAAGGCAGATGTTTATGTGTAGTATATTATTGCCCATCATTCAATAATGCAATCAAAAATACCACCTTTGCCTAGGCAAATTTTATCAATAAAATTCTTCTGCTTTTTGGTTAGACATAGGTTAGGTGGTGTAGGCCAGACTCCTATAAATAAGAATAAAACAAACTTATGCATGATTTTAATTACAGTCTTATGTAAGAATGGAAAAATAGGATTTAAATCTTCTTAGATAAAGAATTTTAAAAAAACATAACTTCAATATGAATTTAGAAACAATGTGAGCTTTCAACTTTACAGTAAAATCATGCTATAACTAATTCATGGGAAAAAAGTGTTTCTTCAACAAAACAGAAAATTTTAGAAGAGATAGAATGATTATAGAAGAAACAAAGTGTGAAAATGAAGGCATTTACTGTAAAAGGCTGAAGAAAAGGGATTTGAAATGAGTGAAATTAAATAGATTTCTGAACAATGTTCAGTTTATTAGATGACAGCTAAGCTTCTAAAAACAAACTCTGAATTTTGTAATATATTTTGGAACTGAATTCAGGACACTGATATGCTGTGGGATAAGTAATCTAGAACAGCTCAAATCATCCTCATTGTTAGATAACATGTTACTATAGTAACATATATTCATAGCCTTATTTTAATGGAAATATACGGCAGCTTTATTATTAAAATAAAGGAAAATGCTTGAGGGAAGACCACAAACCACCTAAAATGATCAATATTAGACCTGAAGTGTAAAGGATGGAGTTGGGTAATGCTAGAGATTTGTTCAGAGCTGAAGACAATTACTCTTTGCAATACAAAGATAGGATCTTACTAATTCTTAATAGAAAACATAATTGAAGGAAAAGAGACAGCTCTGAAATTATTTCATAACGTTGACAAGTAGCCAATAAGAAG